>NC_134267.1:165560127-166231377 GCF_031893055.1 Leptodactylus fuscus
CTATATGACCAAAGTTTGGGGAGAAAGATGACCTAATAAATATGTATTAATATAAAGGTCAGTATATGGACATCTCTCAAAGATAAGATCTCTCATGATTTTAACTTTTTATACCTAGGACCATAACCAGGTTGTAACGACAGCTGCCTGCAATGACTGTCGCATTATTTCATCCAGAAAGTGTCATCCTCTGGTTACCTTGGTTTCTCAAATTGCATCCTGCGCTTCACCATGTAGCCGTCCTCCTGCTGCAAATACACTTGGGCCCTCTCACAGGTTAGGTGCGCTGTTCCTCTCAGCAACTTAAGGCTCCGTTCCCACGGAGTAATGCGCCGTAAACACGTGTCAGAGTGAGGCGCTTCAAAACAGATCCCAATGACTTCAATGGGTGCCAGCTTACGCGCGCTACCCATTGAACTCAATGGGAGGCTTTTTTAACTATAGGTAAAAAAGCCTCCCATTGAGTTCAAAGGGTAGCACGCTTAAGACCGAACCCATTGAAGTCAATGGGATTCTGTTTTACTGTGCTCACTCTGACACGTGTTTACGCGTCAGAATGAGCAGCGTGTTACTCCGTGGGAACAGAGCCTTAGAGTTCAACAAATGTATCTGTGAGCCCTGTGTAGCCAATCTCATGTTCATGTCTATTTAAACCTGCTCAGCACTCTGCCTGAGCTTCTTAGATTTTTGCTTTTACAATTCCTGACTGGGTTTCCTTCTTGAGTTACTGCTTGATTGTCCATGTATTGACCTTGTCTTGTATTGTCTCTTCATTGGCCTGTTTTCCGACTCTTCTACTGATTCTGCTTCTGTTTTGTTTATCTTCTGTGTATGACATTTTGGCTTCCCATGTTCTTGCTGCTGTTTGTTTTGGTTTTTTGGAACTATATTGCAAAATACTTGGTTGAAATAAATTGACTTTTCCACCCTATATGAACTATGTTAATACATCTCCATTAGTAAGTCTTCACTTTATGAGGTGGAGGAGGGAGACTCAGGAAACTAAAAAAAACTTAAGTAAATATTAATTTGCTGGTATAAACAATATAATGATTAGGAAAACAACTGTTGCTGTAAACATTCCGTTCCATCCTCAATATAAATCAGATTTTTAATTATCTTTATTCTAGAATTTAATGAATACATTGATTTTAGGATTAATACCTTTCAACCACAGCTGTTTGTAAAATAAAACAAAACCAAATTTATAATGTTTTTTTCAAGGTGAAAAATGAATGTAACCTGGCTACCAGCAATGAAATATCATAGAAATACATTAGCAAAGTGGGTTGTATTTTCATTCTAATTTCGCTTCGCAGCTTGCATTAAAGTTGTTACTCAAAACAGAATTGCATTAGAAAATAAGTGCATAGTGATGAGGAATGACATTGGCAAGTTACAATTTCAATAAAAATACATGGACTTTGTTCTTCACTTTTAATATTCATTGTGCAACTGTTCTAAGGAAGAAAAAACAATTGTTTCCTCCCTGCTTTGTAAAGATTAATATATCAGTCATCTAAGGTGGAGAAGAAATGGAGTTCTTGTGATTGAATCTACATTTGCTTAAATGTTGTTCAAGACACATTTTAAAATATGCAAATTGAAAAGAGGGAGCGAAGATTTTCTTTATTAGTGACAGTGAAATAACATCACATCTAGTGGGAAATTAAGTCGAATAGGACTTTTCTTTTCTAGCAGAGATCAGGCAAGCTAATTAGTCGCCTGTGTCATACAGTAAATTGTCTTCTATTTAGATAATTTTGTTTTGCCTGAACATCACTAATACATATGTAATATTGTAGACAGTGACTTATTGTACAAGCTGGAATATTCCATAATTACTGCATATTAGGGACATGACATGAAGAAAGTGACATGACCAATTACACAGCACTTGTCAGATCTTGACCCTTCAAAATTGCGGTAACAAAAAGTTCCTTCAGATAATTGTCTGTTTAAATGTCAGTTCCGGATATTTATTAGAAAATCTATAGAATAACAACATAAGCTAAACACAGCCAAGATGATAATAGAAGTAGTCTGCTACAATGACACAATTGTTTAACCCTTTTAGAGAGCTTAGTCTACTCCTGGTTCACTTTGGGCCCCTTAAGTAGACTCTTTTTATTTCCTTGTGTCCATTTTTATATGATTCCTTTTTATTAATTCCTCTTTCCATTCCTTCACCCTTGTACAGTACTTTTCTTTCTGTACTTGCCTATGTACACTCTCTCTAGAGGTTGATATATTTGGGTCAATACCTTTTGCGTCCGTAATGCATCTCCTCCTTTTCCTTCCTGTCTTTACTGTCCTTTATCAGCCTATGTTTACAATGGTTTATTATTGGCTAAATAGCCTTAGACCTGGGATCACATTTGTGCATGGGTTTCCGTTCCAGGAGTCCACTTGGGGATCCCCCGAATGGAGACCTAATCCTCATAAAAAAGCGGTTACCTAAGGAAACCCATGGACCGCTAGACTATAATGGGGTCCGTGTGGTTTCTGCACGAAAATATTCCGTTCCCCTCTCTGCATGGAAAATAGCTTGAATGCAGATGTGAACCGGATCTTAGTTTTATTGTGCTGTTTTTGTTTTACTTTAGCGATGTTGACTACTTATATTCACTTCTGTCTGGCAGTTGTTACATAGCTCTATTGGTACCACAATATCAGTCGATTTCTTCCAGCCGCTCTATTGGCAACGTCCAAGCACCATTGAGTTGTTATTGCAACTGATGATGTCACTGGCATTTTTCTGAAATGCTGCCCAGTAATAATATCAGTAATTAATCTGACTACCTTGTTATCTTGTGCCCCTGTCAAGTTGTAGTTTGGTTTGTTCATTTACACTTGGATTGCTATTGAACTCTGAAGTCTACATTCAAGTTTAGCCGTATTATTGTTTCCAGGCTGACTTTCTAAAGGCTTATCACTTGTGTGCCTCTGTACCATCTAGACTCCTCTAACCTCTCTGTTGTATCTATATTGGTCCTTCTAAGGATACTTGTTTCTCTGGCTTAAGTCAAGACTGTGTCTCAGCATTGACAGGTGAGTGCTATATTAAGGATGCACTGATTCTCTGTAGCATAAAACAGTTCACTAAAAGCTTTTTGTGTCTATTTTGGCCTCCTTCATTGTTTAAAGGTTACTGTTAGAGATGAGCGAACACTAAAATGTTCGAGGTTCGAAATTCGATTCGAACAGCCGCTCAATGTTCGTGTGTTCGAACGGGTTTCGAACCCCATTATAGTCTATGGGGAACAGATACTCGTTAAGGGGGAAACCCAAATCCGTGTCTGGAGGGTCACCAAGTCCACTATGACACCCCAGGAAATGATGCCAACACCTCTGGAATGACACTGGGACAGCAGGGGAAGCATGTCTGGGGGCATCTAACACACCAAAGACCCTCTATTACCCCAACATCACAGCCTAACAACTACACACTTTACACACTCAATACCACCTCTCTGACAGTAGGAAAACACCTTGAAACATGTGTATTTGGCACTTGCAGTGAGGAGAGCTTGTCACCAGCAGTGAATTTGGCCCTTGTAGTAAGTTGAGGTTGGCACCAACATTTGTTTTGAAAATCAGGGTGGATTGAGCCTCTAACCAGCAGAGTTTGGGCAAATTCATGGTGGAGGGAGCCTCTAAAAACCCCAGTTTGGACCAATTCATGGTGGAGGGAGCCTCTAACCAGCCCAGTTTGGGCAAATTCATGGTGGAGGGAGCCTCTAAAAAACCCAGTTTGGACCAATTCATGGTGGAGGGAGCCTCTAACCAGCCCAGTTTGGGCAAATTCATGGTGGAGGGAGCCTCTAACCAGCCCAGTTTGGACCAATTAATGGTGGAGGGAGCCTCTAACCAGCCCAGTTTGGACCAATTAATGGTGGAGGGAGCCTCTAACCACCCCAGTTTGGACCAATTCATGGTGGAGGGAGCCTCTAAACAGCCCAGTTTGGGCAAATTCATGGTGGAGGGAGCCTCTAAAAAACCCAGTTTGGACCAATTCATGGTGGAGGGAGCCTCTAACCAGCCCAGTTTGGACCAATTAATGGTGGAGGGAGCCTCTAAACAGCCAAGTTTGGACCAATTCATGGTGGAGGGAGCCTCTAAAAACCCCAGTTTGGACCAATTCATGGTGGAGGGAGCCTCTAACCAGCCCAGTTTGGACCAATTAATGGTGGAGGGAGCCTCTAACCAGCCCAGTTTGGACCAATTAATGGTGGAGGGAGCCTCTAACCACCCCAGTTTGGACCAATTCATGGTGGAGGGAGCCTCTAAACAGCCAAGTTTGGACCAATTCATGGTGAAGGGAGCCTCTAAAAACCCGTTTGGACCAATTCATGGTGGAGGGAGCCTCTAACCAGCCCAGTTTGGGCAAATTCATGGTGGAGGGAGCCTCTAAACAGCCCAGTTTGGGCAAATTCATGGTGGAGGGAGCCTCTAACCAGCCCAGTTTGGACCAATTAATGGTGGAGGGAGCCTCTAACCAGCCCAGTTTGGACCAATTAATGGTGGAGGGAGCCTCTAACCACCCCAGTTTGGACCAATTCATGGTGGAGGGAGCCTCTAAACAGCCAAGTTTGGACCAATTCATGGTGGAGGGAGCCTCTAAAAACCCCAGTTTGGACCAATTCATGGTGGAGGGAGCCTCTAACCAGCCCAGTTTGGACCAATTAATGGTGGAGGGAGCCTCTAAACAGCCAAGTTTTGGGAAATTCATGGTGGAGGGAGCCTCTAACCAGCCCAGTTTGGACCAATTCATGGTGGAGGGAGCCTCTAAACAGCCCAGTTTGGGCAAATTCATGGTGGAGGGAGCCTCTAAAAAACCCAGTTTGGACCAATTCATGGTGGAGGGAGCCTTTAACCAGCCCAGTTTGGACCAATTAATGGTGGAGGGAGCCTCTAACCAGCCCAGTTTGGACCAATTAATGGTGGAGGGAGCCTCTAACCACCCCAGTTTGGACCAATTCATGGTGGAGGGAGCCTCTAAACAGCCAAGTTTGGACCAATTCATGGTGGAGGGAGCCTCTAAAAACCCCAGTTTGGACCAATTCATGGTGGAGGGAGCCTCTAACCAGCCCAGTTTGGGCAAATTCATGGTGGAGGGAGCCTCTAAACAGCCCAGTTTGGGCAAATTCATGGTGGAGGGAGCCTCTAAAAAACCCAGTTTGGACCAATTCATGGTGGAGGGAGCCTCTAAACAGCCAAGTTTGGACCAATTCATGGTGAAGGGAGCCTCTAAAAACCCGTTTGGACCAATTCATGGTGGAGGGAGCCTCTAACCAGCCCAGTTTGGGCAAATTCATGGTGGAGGGAGCCTCTAAACAGCCCAGTTTGGGCAAATTCATGGTGGAGGGAGCCTCTACCCAGCCCAGTTTGGACCAATTAATGGTGGAGGGAGCCTCTAACCACCCCAGTTTGGACCAATTCATGGTGGAGGGAGCCTCTAACCACCCCAGTTTGGACCAATTCATGGTGGAGGGAGCCTCTAAACAGCCAAGTTTGGACCAATTCATGGTGGAGGGAGCCTCTAAAAACCCCAGTTTGGACCAATTCATGGTGGAGGGAGCCTCTAACCAGCCCAGTTTGGACCAATTAATGGTGGAGGGAGCCTCTAAACAGCCAAGTTTTGGGAAATTCATGGTGGAGGGAGCCTCTAACCAGCCCAGTTTGGACCAATTCATGGTGGAGGGAGCCTCTAAACAGCCCAGTTTGGGCAAATTCATGGTGGAGGGAGCCTCTAAAAAACCCAGTTTGGACCAATTCATGGTGGAGGGAGCCTCTAACCAGCCCAGTTTGGGCAAATTCATGGTGGAGGGAGCCTCTAAACAGCCCAGTTTGGGCAAATTCATGGTGGAGGGAGCCTCTAAAAAACCCAGTTTGGACCAATTCATGGTGGAGGGAGCCTCTAACCAGCCCAGTTTGGACCAATTAATGGTGGAGGGAGCCTCTAAACAGCCAAGTTTGGACCAATTCATGGTGGAGGGAGCCTCTAAAAACCCCAGTTTGGACCAATTCATGGTGGAGGGAGCCTCTAACCAGCCCAGTTTGGGCAAATTCATGGTGGAGGGAGCCTCTAAACAGCCCAGTTTGGGCAAATTCATGGTGGAGGGAGCCTCTAACCAGCCCAGTTTGGACCAATTAATGGTGGAGGGAGCCTCTAACCAGCCCAGTTTGGACCAATTAATGGTGGAGGGAGCCTCTAACCAGCCCAGTTTGGACCAATTAATGGTGGAGGGAGCCTCTAACCAGCCCAGTTTGGACCAATTAATGGTGGAGGGAGCCTCTAACCAGCCCAGTTTGGACCAATTAATGGTGGAGGGAGCCTCTAACCACCCCAGTTTGGACCAATTCATGGTGGAGGGAGCCTCTAAACAGCCAAGTTTGGACCAATTCATGGTGGAGGGAGCCTCTAAAAACCCCAGTTTGGACCAATTCATGGTGGAGGGAGCCTCTAACCAGCCCAGTTTGGGCAAATTCATGGTGGAGGGAGCCTCTAAACAGCCCAGTTTGGGCAAATTCATGGTGGAGGGAGCCTCTAACCAGCCCAGTTTGGACCAATTAATGGTGGAGGGAGCCTCTAACCAGCCCAGTTTGGACCAATTAATGGTGGAGGGAGCCTCTAAACAGCCAAGTTTTGGGAAATTCATGGTGGAGGGAGCCTCTAACCAGCCCAGTTTGGACCAATTAATGGTGGAGGGAGCCTCTAACCAGCCCAGTTTGGACCAATTAATGGTGGAGGGAGCCTCTAACCACCCCAGTTTGGACCAATTCATGGTGGAGGGAGCCTCTAAAAACCCCAGTTTGGACCAATTCATGGTGGAGGGAGCCTCTAACCAGCCCAGTTTGGGCAAATTCATGGTGGAGGGAGCCTCTAAACAGCCCAGTTTGGGCAAATTCATGGTGGAGGGAGCCTCTAACCAGCCCAGTTTGGACCAATTAATGGTGGAGGGAGCCTCTAACCAGCCCAGTTTGGACCAATTAATGGTGGAGGGAGCCTCTAACCAGCCCAGTTTGGACCAATTAATGGTGGAGGGAGCCTCTAACCAGCCCAGTTTGGACCAATTAATGGTGGAGGGAGCCTCTAACCACCCCAGTTTGGACCAATTCATGGTGGAGGGAGCCTCTAAACAGCCAAGTTTGGACCAATTCATGGTGAAGGGAGCCTCTAAAAACCCGTTTGGACCAATTCATGGTGGAGGGAGCCTCTAACCAGCCCAGTTTGGGCAAATTCATGGTGGAGGGAGCCTCTAAACAGCCCAGTTTGGGCAAATTCATGGTGGAGGGAGCCTCTAACCAGCCCAGTTTGGACCAATTCATGGTGGAGGGAGCCTCTAAAAAACCCAGTTTGGACCAATTCATGGTGGAGGGAGCCTCTAAACAGCCCAGTTTGGGCAAATTCATGGTGGAGGGAGCCTCTAACCAGCCCAGTTTGGACCAATTAATGGTGGAGGGAGCCTCTAACCAGCCCAGTTTGGACCAATTCATGGTGGAGGGAGCCTCTAAACAGCCCAGTTTGGGCAAATTCATGGTGGAAGGAGCCTCTAACCAGCAGAGTTGTGGGAAAGCAGGGTGGAGGGAGCCTCTAACCAGCAGAGTTGGTGGAAATCAGGGTGGAGGGAGCCTCTAACCAGCAGAGTTGGGGGAAATCATGTTGGAGGGAGCCTAGTATTAGCAGAATTGTGCAACGCTTATGGTGGATGAGTATGAGGATGCGGAGGAATTGGAGAGGTTGAGTACAGACATGGAGTTTCATGTTGGGGTGCTTTACACAGGTGGGCACAAAAATGAAGGCTCTATCCAGTGGTGGTTCATTTTTATCAAAGTGAGCCGGTCGGCACTCTCAGCTGACAGACGGGTGCGCTTGTCAGTGATGATGCCACCGGCTGCACTGAACACCCTCTCAGATAGGACGCTGGCGGCAGGACAGGACAGCACCTCCAAGGCATATAGGGCAAGTTCAAGCCACAGGTCCAACTTCGACACCCAATACGTGTAGGGCGCAGAGGGGTCGGAGAGGACAGGGCTGTGGTCGGAAAGGTATTCCCGCAACATGCGCCTATACTTCTCACGCCTGGTGACACTAGGACCCTCCGTGGCGGCACTTTGGCGAGGGGGTGCCATCAAGGTGTCCCAGACCTTAGACAGTGTGCCCCTCGTTTGTGTGGACCGGTGAGAACTTGGTTGCCTACTGGAGGAACTGCCCTCCCTGCCGCCAACGTCACATGCTGGAAACATCTCCATCATATTCTGCACCAATTGCCTGTGGCAAGCATTGATGCGATTGGCCCTCCCCTCTACCGGAATAAAAGACGAGATGTTGTTTTTATACCGGGGGTCAAGGATAGCAAAGATCCAGTACTGGTTGTCCTCCATGATTTTGACAATACGCTTGTCGGTTGTAAAGCACCCCAACATGAACTCAGCCATGTCTGCCACAGTGTTAGTTGGCATGACTCCTCTGGCCCCACCGGAAAGTTCAATCTCCATTTCCTCCTCATCCTCCATGTCTACCCATCCGCGCTGCAACAATGGGACGATTCGAAGTTGCCCGGAAGCCTCCTGTATCACCATCACATCATCGGACAACTCTTCTTCCTCCTCCTCCTCCTCCTCCTCCTCCATTAAACGCAGTGAAGCGGACAAATGTGTGGACCTACTCTCCAGCTGTGACGGATCGGATGCTATCCCTAACTCCTCTCTGTGATCTGAGTTATCCCTGATGTCAATCAGGGATTCTCTCAGAACACACAAGAGCGGGATTGTAAGGCTCACCATCGCATCCTCAGAGCTCACCCTCCTTGTGGACTCCTCAAAGACCCGTAGGATGTCACAAAGGTCTCTCATCCATGGCCACTCATGGATGTGAAACTGAGGCAGCTGACTTTGTGGCACCCTAGGGTTTTGTAGCTGGTATTCCATCAAAGGTCTCTGCTGCTCAACCACTCTATTCAACATCTGAAACGTTGAGTTCCAGCGTGTGGGGACGTCGCACAAAAGCCGGTGTTGTGGCACATGCAGGCGTTGCTGGAGAGATTTTAAGCTAGCAGCGGCTACTGTCGACTTGCGAAAGTGGGCGCACATGCGCCGCACTTTCACCAGTAGCTCTGGAACATTGGGGTAGCTCTTTAGGAAACGTTGCACCACTAGGTTGAAGACGTGGGCCAGGCATGGAACATGTTGGAGTCCGGCAAGCTCCAGAGCTGCTACCAGGTTCCGGCCGTTATCACAAACGACCATGCCTGGGCCCAGGTGCAGCGGCTCAAACCATATTGCCGTCTCATCGAGGAGGGCATCCCTCACCTCGGAGGCAGTGTGCTGTCTGTCCCCCAAGCTGATCAGCTTCAACACAGCCTGCTGACGTCTACCAACGCCAGTGCTGCAACGTTTCCAACTCGTAGCTGGGGTCAATCTAACAGCGGAGGAGGAGGCGGTGGCGGAGGAGGAGGCGGTGGCGGAGGAGGAGGCGGTAGAGGAGGAGGAGGAGGGGGGTGTTCTTCTCGTGTCCCTGCCAGGAATGTTAGGCGGGGAGACGAGGTACACCGGGCCAGTTTGGGAAGCAGTCCCAGCCTCAACTACATTCACCCAGTGTGCCGTCAGTGAAATGTAGCGTCCCTGTCCGCATGCACTTGTCCACGCGTCGGTGGTCAAGTGGACCTTTGTGCAAAGCGCGGAACTAAGGGCCCGCCTGATGTTGAGTGACACGTGCTGGTGCAAGGCGGGGACGGCACACCGGGAGAAGTAGTGACGGCTAGGGACGGCATAGCGAGGTGCCGCAGTTGCCATCAGGTCCAGGAAGGCGGGAGTTTCAACAAGCCGGAACGCCAACATCTCCTGGGCCAGCAGTTTAGCGATGTTGGCGTTCAAGGCTTGCGCGTGTGGGTGGTTAGCAGTGTATTTCTGCCGCCGCTCCAATGTCTGAGAGATGGTGGGTTGTTGTAAAGAAACGCCTGATGGTGCCTTTGATGGTGCAGGAGAAGGAGATAAGACAGGACCAGGGGAGGATGAGGTAGAAGTCAACAAAGTGGCGGAGGCAGATGAAGTGGTGTCCTGGCTCGTCCTCTGGAGTGCATCGCCAGCACAGTCAGCAGTGGCAGTGGCAGAGGCAGAGGCAGTGGCAGAGGCAGTGGCAGTGGCGTGAACGGCAGGCGGCCTTTGTCCTGCCGTTGCTGCCTGCCACTGATTCCAGTGCTTGGATTCCAAATGACGGCGCATTGAAGTGGTGGACAGGTTGCTCTTCTCAGAGCCCCTAATCAATTTCGAGAGGCAAATTGTGCAGACAACACTATATCTGTCCTCGGCGCATTCCTTGAAAAAACTCCACACCTTCGAGAAACGTGCCCTCGAGGTGGGAGTTTTTCGGGGCTGGGTACGAACTGGAACATCTTGGGAGATTCCGGGTGTGGCCTGGCTTCGCCTAAGCTGCTGACCTCTGCCTCTGCCTCTAGCTACCCTTTTTGGTGCTGCACCTGCCTCAACATCCACACTACTTTCCCCGCTTGACATCCCCCCTGTCCAGGTCGGGTCAGTGTCCTCATCATCCACCACTTCCTCTTCCAACTCCTGTCTCATCTCCTCCTCCCGCACAATGCGCCGGTCAACTGGATGCCCTGACGGCAACTGCGTCACATCATCGTCGATGAGGGTGGGTTGCTGGTCATCCACCACCAAATCGAACGGAGATGGAGGAGACTCTAGTGTTTGAGCATCTGGACACAGATGCTCCTCTGTTAGGTTCGTGGAATCGTGACGTGGAGAGGCAAGTTGAGGGACAATGAAAGGAGCGGAGAACAGCTCTGGGGAGCAGGGACAGTTTGGGTTATTGTTCTGTAAAGCTTCGGAATTTTGGGAGGAAGGAAGACAAGACTGTTGGGTAATAGGAGGAGAGGAGGCAGAGTCTGACTGGCTGCTGGACAATGTGCTGTAAGCGTTCTCTGACAGCCATTGCAAGACCTGTTCCTGGTTCTCGGGCCTACTAAGGTTTGTACCCTGCAGTTTAGTTAATGTGGCAAGCAACCCTGGCACTGTGGAGTGGCGCAATGCTTGCTGCCCCACAGGAGTAGGCACGGGACGCCCTGTGGCTTCACTGCTACCTTGCTCCCCAGAACCATTCCCCCGACCTCGCCCACGGCCTCGTCCACGTCCCTTTCCGGGAGCCTTGCGCATTTTGAATTCCTAGTTAGAAATTGGCACTGTATACCAGTAGTAAAAATTGTGGGTGCACGTAACCCCAATATATTCTTTGAATTCCCAGTCAGACACTGGCACTATATGGCAGTAGCAAGAAATGAGGGTATTTGTATTCCCAATATACTCTTTGAATTCCCAGTCAGACAATGGCACTGTATACCAGTAGTAAAAATTGTGGGTGCATGTAACCCCAATATATTCTTTGAATTACCAGTCAGAAACTGGCACTATATGGCAGTAGCAAGAAATGAGGGTATTTATAACCCCAATATATTCTTTGAATTCCCAGTCAGACAATGGCACTGTATACCAGTAGTAAAAATTGTGGGTGCACGTAACCCCAATATATTCTTTGAATTCCCAGTCAGAAACTGGCACTATATGGCAGTAGCAAGAAATGAGGGTATTTGTATTCCCAATATACTCTTTGAATTCCCAGTCAGACAATGGCACTGTATACCAGTAGTAAAAATTGTGGGTGCACGTAACCCCAATATATTCTTTGAATTACCAGTCAGAAACTGGCACTATATGGCAGTAGCAAGAAATGAGGGTATTTATAACCCCAATATATTCTTTGAATTCCCAGTCAGACAATGGCACTGTATACCAGTAGTAAAAATTGTGGGTGCACGTAACCCCAATATATTCTTTGAATTCCCAGTCAGAAACTGGCACTATATGGCAGTAGCAAGAAATGAGGGTATTTGTATTCCCAATATACTCTTTGAATTCCCAGTCAGACAATGGCACTGTATACCAGTAGTAAAAATTGTGGGTGCACGTAACCCCAATATATTCTTTGAATTACCAGTCAGAAACTGGCACTATATGGCAGTAGCAAGAAATGAGGGTATTTATAACCCCAATATATTCTTTGAATTCCCAGTCAGACAATGGCACTGTATACCAGTAGTAAAAATTGTGGGTGCACGTAACCCCAATATATTCTTTGAATTCCCAGTCAGAAACTGGCACTATATGGCAGTAGCAAGAAATGAGGGTATTTGTATTCCCAATATACTCTTTGAATTCCCAGTCAGACAATGGCACTGTATACCAGTAGTAAAAATTGTGGGTGCACGTAACCCCAATATATTCTTTGAATTACCAGTCAGAAACTGGCACTATATGGCAGTAGCAAGAAATGAGGGTATTTATAACCCCAATATATTCTTTGAATTCCCAGTCAGACAATGGCACTGTATACCAGTAGTAAAAATTGTGGGTGCACGTAACCCCAATATATTCTTTGAATTCCCAGTCAGAAACTGGCACTATATGGCAGTAGCAAGAAATGAGGGTATTTGTATTCCCAATATACTCTTTGAATTCCCAGTCAGACAATGGCACTGTATACCAGTAGTAAAAATTGTGGGTGCACGTAACCCCAATATATTCTTTGAATTACCAGTCAGAAACTGGCACTATATGGCAGTAGCAAGAAATGAGGGTATTTATAACCCCAATATATTCTTTGAATTCCCAGTCAGACAATGGCACTGTATACCAGTAGTAAAAATTGTGGGTGCACGTAACCCCAATATATTCTTTGAATTCCCAGTCAGAAACTGGCACTATATGGCAGTAGCAAGAAATGAGGGTATTTGTATTCCCAATATACTCTTTGAATTCCCAGTCAGACAATGGCACTGTATACCAGTAGTAAAAATTGTGGGTGCACGTAACCCCAATATATTCTTTGAATTACCAGTCAGACAATGGCACTGTATACCAGTAGTAAAAATTGTGGGTGCACGTAACCCCAATATATTCTTTGAATTACCAGTCAGAAACTGGCACTATATGGCAGTAGCAAGAAATGAGGGTATTTATAACCCCAATATATTCTTTGAATTCCCAGTCAGACAATGGCACTGTATACCAGTAGTAAAAATTGTGGGTGCACGTAACCCCAATATATTCTTTGAATACCCAGTCAGAAACTGGCACTATATGGAAGTAGCAAGAAATGAGGGTATTTGTATTCCCAATATACTCTTTGAATTCCCAGTCAAACAATGGCACTGTATACCAGTAGTAAAAATTGTGGGTGCACGTAACCCCAATATATTCTTTGAATTACCAGTCAGAAACTGGCACTATATGGCAGTAGCAAGAAATGAGGGTATTTATAACCCCAATATATTCTTTGAATTCCCAGTCAGACAATGGCACTGTATACCAGTAGTAAAAATTGTGGGTGCACGTAACCCCAATATATTCTTTGAATTACCAGTCAGAAACTGGCACTATATGGCAGTAGCAAGAAATGAGGGTATTTGTATTCCCAATATACTCTTTGAATTCCCAGTCAGACAATGGCACTGTATACCAGTAGTAAAAATTGTGGGTGCACGTAACCCCAATATATTCTTTGAATTACCAGTCAGAAACTGGCACTATATGGCAGTAGCAAGAAATGAGGGTATTTATAACCCCAATATATTCTTTGAATTCCCAGTCAGACAATGGCACTGTATACCAGTAGTAAAAATTGTGGGTGCACGTAACCCCAATATATTCTTTGAATTCCCAGTCAGAAACTGGCACTATATGGCAGTAGCAAGAAATGAGGGTATTTGTATTCCCAATATACTCTTTGAATTCCCAGTCAAACAATGGCACTGTATACCAGTAGTAAAAATTGTGGGTGCACGTAACCCCAATATATTCTTTGAATTACCAGTCAGAAACTGGCACTATATGGCAGTAGCAAGAAATGAGGGTATTTATAACCCCAATATATTCTTTGAATTCCCAGTCAGACAATGGCACTGTATACCAGTAGTAAAAATTGTGGGTGCACGTAACCCCAATATATTCTTTGAATTACCAGTCAGAAACTGGCACTATATGGCAGTAGCAAGAAATGAGGGTATTTGTATTCCCAATATACTCTTTGAATTCCCAGTCAGACAATGGCACTGTATACCAGTAGTAAAAATTGTGGGTGCACGTAACCCCAATATATTCTTTGAATTACCAGTCAGAAACTGGCACTATATGGCAGTAGCAAGAAATGAGGGTATTTATAACCCCAATATATTCTTTGAATTCCCAGTCAGACAATGGCACTGTATACCAGTAGTAAAAATTGTGGGTGCACGTAACCCCAATATATTCTTTGAATTCCCAGTCAGAAACTGGCACTATATGGCAGTAGCAAGAAATGAGGGTATTTGTATTCCCAATATACTCTTTGAATTCCCAGTCAGACAATGGCACTGTATACCAGTAGTAAAAATTGTGGGTGCACGTAACCCCAATATATTCTTTGAATTACCAGTCAGAAACTGGCACTATATGGCAGTAGCAAGAAATGAGGGTATTTATAACCCCAATATATTCTTTGAATTCCCAGTCAGACAATGGCACTGTATACCAGTAGTAAAAATTGTGGGTGCACGTAACCCCAATATATTCTTTGAATTCCCAGTCAGAAACTGGCACTATATGGCAGTAGCAAGAAATGAGGGTATTTGTATTCCCAATATACTCTTTGAATTCCCAGTCAGACAATGGCACTGTATACCAGTAGTAAAAATTGTGGGTGCACGTAACCCCAATATATTCTTTGAATTACCAGTCAGAAACTGGCACTATATGGCAGTAGCAAGAAATGAGGGTATTTATAACCCCAATATATTCTTTGAATTCCCAGTCAGACAATGGCACTGTATACCAGTAGTAAAAATTGTGGGTGCACGTAACCCCAATATATTCTTTGAATTACCAGTCAGAAACTGGCACTATATGGCAGTAGCAAGAAATGAGGGTATTTGTATTCCCAATATACTCTTTGAATTCCCAGTCAGACAATGGCACTGTATACCAGTAGTAAAAATTGTGGGTGCACGTAACCCCAATATATTCTTTGAATTACCAGTCAGAAACTGGCACTATATGGCAGTAGCAAGAAATGAGGGTATTTATAACCCCAATATATTCTTTGAATTCCCAGTCAGACAATGGCACTGTATACCAGTAGTAAAAATTGTGGGTGCACGTAACCCCAATATATTCTTTGAATTCCCAGTCAGACACTGGCACTATATGGCAGTAGCAAGAAATGAGGGTATTTGTATTCCCAATATATTCTTTGAATTCCCAGTCAGACAATGGCACTGTATACCAGTAGTAAAAATTGTGGGTGCACGTAACCCCAATATATTCTTTGAATTACCAGTCAGACACTGGCACTATATGGCAGTAGCAAGAAATGAGGGTATTTGTATTCCCAATATATTCTTTGAATTCCCAGTCAGACAATGGCACTGTATACCAGTAGTAAAAATTGTGGGTGCACGTAACCCCAATATATTCTTTGAATTCCCAGTCAGAAACTGGCACTATATGGCAGTAGCAAGAAATGAGGGTATTTATAACCCCAATATATTCTTTGAATTCCCAGTCAGACAATGGCACTGTATACCAGTAGTAAAAATTGTGGGTGCACGTAACCCCAATATATTCTTTGAATTCCCAGTCAGAAACTGGCACTATATGGCAGTAGCAAGAAATGAGGGTATTTGTATTCCCAATATACTCTTTGAATTCCCAGTCAAACAATGGCACTGTATACCAGTAGTAAAAATTGTGGGTGCACGTAACCCCAATATATTCTTTGAATTACCAGTCAGAAACTGGCACTATATGGCAGTAGCAAGAAATGAGGGTATTTATAACCCCAATATATTCTTTGAATTCCCAGTCAGACAATGGCACTGTATACCAGTAGTAAAAATTGTGGGTGCACGTAACCCCAATATATTCTTTGAATTACCAGTCAGAAACTGGCACTATATGGCAGTAGCAAGAAATGAGGGTATTTGTATTCCCAATATACTCTTTGAATTCCCAGTCAGACAATGGCACTGTATACCAGTAGTAAAAATTGTGGGTGCACGTAACCCCAATATATTCTTTGAATTACCAGTCAGAAACTGGCACTATATGGCAGTAGCAAGAAATGAGGGTATTTATAACCCCAATATATTCTTTGAATTCCCAGTCAGACAATGGCACTGTATACCAGTAGTAAAAATTGTGGGTGCACGTAACCCCAATATATTCTTTGAATTCCCAGTCAGAAACTGGCACTATATGGCAGTAGCAAGAAATGAGGGTATTTGTATTCCCAATATACTCTTTGAATTCCCAGTCAGACAATGGCACTGTATACCAGTAGTAAAAATTGTGGGTGCACGTAACCCCAATATATTCTTTGAATTACCAGTCAGAAACTGGCACTATATGGCAGTAGCAAGAAATGAGGGTATTTATAACCCCAATATATTCTTTGAATTCCCAGTCAGACAATGGCACTGTATACCAGTAGTAAAAATTGTGGGTGCACGTAACCCCAATATATTCTTTGAATTCCCAGTCAGAAACTGGCACTATATGGCAGTAGCAAGAAATGAGGGTATTTGTATTCCCAATATACTCTTTGAATTCCCAGTCAGACAATGGCACTGTATACCAGTAGTAAAAATTGTGGGTGCACGTAACCCCAATATATTCTTTGAATTACCAGTCAGAAACTGGCACTATATGGCAGTAGCAAGAAATGAGGGTATTTATAACCCCAATATATTCTTTGAATTCCCAGTCAGACAATGGCACTGTATACCAGTAGTAAAAATTGTGGGTGCACGTAACCCCAATATATTCTTTGAATTACCAGTCAGAAACTGGCACTATATGGCAGTAGCAAGAAATGAGGGTATTTATAACCCCAATATATTCTTTGAATTCCCAGTCAGACAATGGCACTGTATACCAGTAGTAAAAATTGTGGGTGCACGTAACCCCAATATATTCTTTGAATTCCCAGTCAGACACTGGCACTATATGGCAGTAGCAAGAAATGAGGGTATTTGTATTCCCAATATATTCTTTGAATTCCCAGTCAGACAATGGCACTGTATACCAGTAGTAAAAATTGTGGGTGCACGTAACCCCAATATATTCTTTGAATTACCAGTCAGACACTGGCACTATATGGCAGTAGCAAGAAATGAGGGTATTTGTATTCCCAATATATTCTTTGAATTCCCAGTCAGACAATGGCACTGTATACCAGTAGTAAAAATTGTGGGTGCACGTAACCCCAATATATTCTTTGAATTACCAGTCAGAAACTGGCACTATATGGCAGTAGCAAGAAATGAGGGTATTTATAACCCCAATATATTCTTTGAATTCCCAGTCAGACAATGGCACTGTATACCAGTAGTAAAAATTGTGGGTGCACGTAACCCCAATATATTCTTTGAATTCCCAGTCAGAAACTGGCACTATATGGCAGTAGCAAGAAATGAGGGTATTTGTATTCCCAATATACTCTTTGAATTCTCAGTCAAACAATGGCACTGTATACCAGTAGTAAAAATTGTGGGTGCACGTAACCCCAATATATTCTTTGAATTACCAGTCAGAAACTGGCACTATATGGCAGTAGCAAGAAATGAGGGTATTTATAACCCCAATATATTCTTTGAATTCCCAGTCAGACAATGGCACTGTATACCAGTAGTAAAAATTGTGGGTGCACGTAACCCCAATATATTCTTTGAATTACCAGTCAGAAACTGGCACTATATGGCAGTAGCAAGAAATGAGGGTATTTGTATTCCCAATATACTCTTTGAATTCCCAGTCAGACAATGGCACTGTATACCAGTAGTAAAAATTGTGGGTGCACGTAACCCCAATATATTCTTTGAATTACCAGTCAGAAACTGGCACTATATGGCAGTAGCAAGAAATGAGGGTATTTATAACCCCAATATATTCTTTGAATTCCCAGTCAGACAATGGCACTGTATACCAGTAGTAAAAATTGTGGGTGCACGTAACCCCAATATATTCTTTGAATTCCCAGTCAGACACTGGCACTATATGGCAGTAGCAAGAAATGAGGGTATTTGTATTCCCAATATATTCTTTGAATTCCCAGTCAGACAATGGCACTGTATACCAGTAGTAAAAATTGTGGGTGCACGTAACCCCAATATATTCTTTGAATTACCAGTCAGACACTGGCACTATATGGCAGTAGCAAGAAATGAGGGTATTTGTATTCCCAATATATTCTTTGAATTCCCAGTCAGACAATGGCACTGTATACCAGTAGTAAAAATTGTGGGTGCACGTAACCCCAATATATTCTTTGAATTCCCAGTCAGACACTGGCACTATATGGCAGTAGCAAGAAATGAGGGTATTTGTATTCCCAATATATTCTTTGAATTCCCAGTCAGACAATGGCACTGTATACCAGTAGTAAAAATTGTGGGTGCACGTAACCCCAATATATTCTTTGAATTCCCAGTCAGACACTGGCACTATATGGCAGTAGCAAGAAATGAGGGTATTTGTATTCCCAATATATTCTTTGAATTCCCAGTCAGACAATGGCACTGTATACCAGTAGTAAAAATTGTGGGTGCACGTAACCCCAATATATTCTTTGAATTACCAGTCAGAAACTGGCACTATATGGCAGTAGCAAGAAATGAGGGTATTTGTATTCCCAATATATTCTTTGAATTCCCAGTCAGACAATGGCACTGTATACCAGTAGTAAAAATTGTGGGTGCACGTAACCCCAATATATTCTTTGAATTCCCAGTCAGACACTGGCACTATATGGCAGTAGCAAGAAATGAGGGTATTTGTATTCCCAATATATTCTTTGAATTCCCAGTCAGACAATGGCACTGTATACCAGTAGTAAAAATTGTGGGTGTATATAGCCCCAATTCTATTGCTAGGGGACTTGCAGGGTATTTCTGGGGTGAAGGTGGGGGGGCACACCGTTGGAACGGGTATCGGGGTATATATCGGGTATACGGGAATACACTGACAGTGTATTCCATTCAGGATCCTGGGAAAGCTGGGTTGCGGCGATTGAGCCCGTCAGTGCCACGTTACACTGACAAGCTTCTCCCTGGAATTTAGCTCTTACAAGAGCTGTTGGTTGTCTTCTCCTTCCTATCCTAGCCTGTCCCTGCCTACCCAGAATCTAAGCCCTAGCTAGCTGGACGGAAACCTCCGTCCTCGGTGAATTGCAAGCTCAGAATGACGCGAAGCTGGGCGTCGCTGTTCTTTTAAATTAGAGGTCACATGTTTTCGGCAGCCAATGGGTTTTGCCTACTTTTTTCAACGTCACCGGTGTCGTAGTTCCTGTCCCACCTACCCTGCGCTGTTATTGGAGCAAAAAAGGCGCCAGGGAAGGTGGGAGGGGAATCGAGTAATGGCGCACTTTACCACGCGGTGTTCGATTTGATTCGAACATGCTGAACAGCCTAATATCCGATCGAACATGAGTTCGATAGAACACTGTTCGCTCATCTCTAGTTACTGTATGTCCAATATAAAATAACATAAATGAATAGTACAAGTGAATAGAAGAAACTTAGCAATATATCTGATTCTTTGTTCACCATTTATAATCTGTAGGGTCCATCGGACTCCTCATGTAACTACTTATTTTGTGGTCCACCTATCTGTTGTTCTGGTCCTCCGATCCACCTGAACAATGGTTAGGCGATGCACGAGACTCACTAGTCACCTGGAGCACTAGATACATTCTAAAACTAAAAAGAATAAATGAATACTAATGGACATAGATAAACACTGGAGAAACATTTCTAGCATATTAAACCCATCAACCGATCACAATTGTTTAGCAGCTACGAATATGAGCCTGTTTAATGTTCACCATGCATTTCCTGCAGATCAGTCGGTTTTTCTGTCTTCTTAATCTTCTATTTGTAGTAATTGTCCTCTATTGTATACACACAGTTAATTATATTCATAAAAATATAGATGTGTCCTATACTTTACACTGAAAGCTCACTGTTAATCTTCTGTGGCTTGCTATTTATACTTCTTTATCTACCAATAACATACAGCACAAGTCATCATTTCTAGACAAAAAATGCTCCTAATGTTCTCAAAAAATAGACAAGGAGCTTTGCCAAAAGTGGCACGATTTATTATTAAAAATGATAGACTTTCTCCTAAGCATTGCAAAGTAATATGCTTTGCATAAAACATATCACAGCGACGTTTTATTGTTATTTATTTATAAATCATCAGGATTTGCCACAATGATGCGCAGTCAGAAATACTTGGATGGCATCGTAACAAGGGCATCACTTCAGTATATACACACAAAGTATTGTAATGAATCATTGACGCTCCTTCCCAATAAACGTACTATGGAATCCAGGCTAAACCTTACCCGTGGTACAAGCAAAGTGGTTCCCGATTATTGCTACTCATTTGCACTTTAAAGTGATTAATGAGATTTTTCATTGCTAGCTAGAGTGCTGTGGCCCCTTCATGGCAGTACCAGACACAGTGACATTTATGCCGTTGGTGCTCAGCCCTTTTAATCACGGTAATCTGGGCTGATTAGGGGTATATTGATGATCTTAGATGGGTTTTCCTGGCTTAAGATATTGATGATCTATACTAAAGATAGTTCATTAATATAAGATTTGTGGGGGCTGACACCCACAACCCCATCAATTAGCTTTTTCAGCAGTTGATACCAAAGCATGAAGCATGAAGCAGGAATCAGACAGCTCGATTCTTAATGTAATAGTGGAATTGAGTCACTGCAGTTTAGATCCCATTCAAATGAATAGAAACTAGGGTTGAGTGATCGTGATTGGAAAAGATAGGATCCCGATTGGCGATCAAGTAAATTTCACGATCGCTATCGGGTTCCGATCCCGATCACTCAACCGACTTTCCTGCACAAAACCGCTGCTGCTCCCCGGAGCTCCAGGCTGTTGTTCTCTCCACTTCTCTCTCTTCACACGCTGGCAGAGTGCTGTGCGCACCCCCGCCTCCCTAGGCTAGTGTTACTGCTGGGAGTAGGCGGGGCTTTTTGTGGCTTGGGAGAGTGTGAGTGGGTACAGGGAGGGGAGACGTGAGTGATGCACTCACGTCTCCCCACCCTGTACCCACCCACACTCTCCTAAGCCACAACAATCCCCGCCTTCTCCCAGCATCAGTCACACTAGCCTGGGAGGCGGGGGCACGCACAGCGCTCTGCCGGTGTGTGAAGAGAAAGAGGACAAAACAACAGCCCGGAGTTCCGGGGAGCTGTGTACATATCGGGAGAAGAGGCAGCATCAGTTCTGTGCAGGTAAGTAGGTGGACTAAGTAACCGGCAGATTTTTTATTCACAACACAGCGTGGAGGCTTCATGCTGTGTAGTGAACAGGATTGTTTTTAAAATCCGATCATTAAAAAAAAAATCCCATTGACTTACATTAGGATCGGGGTTGGGTTCGAATGGAAAATGATCGGAAATCGAATTTTAAAATTGATCCTGAAATCTTAAGATCGGCTCAACCCCAATAGAAACTGATCTGCAGTACTTGGCATGGCCACTACACAGAGAACAGAGTTGTCTGCTTCCTGCTCCATTCTCTGAACAGCTGATAGGAGAGGGTGTTAAACCCTCTCTAATTTGACATTAATGATCTATCCTTTGGATTGGTCATCAACATTTTTAGTCCAGAAAACCTCTAGACAAATGCTCAACATAACATCTCAGAAAACGTTTCTAACTTCAGATTCAGATAAAGTTTCTAGGTTACAGATTGCCCTGACTTCAAACACTTTGGACTTGATGTCTTGGTGAGTGGAAATATAAAAAAACTAAATACTTGATAATCTTCAGTAGTTGATACCTTTTTTAATGGCTAACTAATAATGATGAGTGGAACCATAGTTAGTACAAATGTATGAAAAAGTGCTTATTGACTGTTCATGCAATGTATTGATGTGCTGAATCTATCACAGGGCAGATCAGAGTGAGGGGACCCTTCTTAATATATCTGCGTATCTGTATATATTACCAGTATATCTGTTTTCTATGTAATGGTATATCCTTGCATTATTTCCAATGTTTTTACCTTTTCTGTACCTACAGTAGAAATGCTGTTTTCCTGTCCCATCACAGAAATAGTAAAATGAAATTCCAGCTGTGATGATCTATCGCATGATTTGTCACAAAAGTGGGTTGACAGACTGCCTTGACTTATGATGTGGTCCTGTGGATTCAAAATGGAGCCACAAGTGCAGATATACAGTGTTGGCCAAAAGTATTGGCACCCCTGCAATTCTGTCAGATAATACTCATGTTCTGAGCCACCGTGTTGCCCCCATGTAGCCTTAATTTGATAAACCTAAATGTTGTTACATATTATAGAAATGTGTTAAGATTATCTTTACAGTTTTGGCCAAAAGTATTGGCACCCCTGCAGTTCTGTCAGATAATACTCATTCTTCCAGAAAATGATTCCAAGCATAAACTCTTTGGTATTAATACCTTCATTTATTTTGCTTGCAATGAAAAGACACAAAAGAGAATGAAAAAAAAGTCAAATCATTGATCATTTTACACAAAACTCCAAAAATGGGACGGACAAAAGTATTGGCACCCTCAGCCTAATACTTGGTAGCACAACCTTTATACAAAATAACTGCGAACAACTGCTTCCGGTAACCATCAATGAGTTTCTTACAATGCTCTGCTGGAATTTTAGGCCATTCTTCTTTGGCAAACTGCTCCAGGTCCCTGAGATTTGAAGGGTGTCTTCTCAAAACTGCCATTTTGAGATCTCTCCACTGGTTTCCTATGGGATTCAGGTCTGGACTCATTGCTGGCCACTTTAGAAGTCTCCAGTGTCTACCGTGCGCAGTGTCATCAAGAAGTTTAAAGCCCATGCACTGTGGCTAACCTCCCTAGATGTGGACGGAAAAGAAAAATTGACGAGAGACTTCAACGCAAGATTGTGTGGATGGTGGATAAAGAACCTCGACTAACATCCAAACAAGTTCAAGCTGCCCTGCAGTCCAAGGGTGCAACAGTGTCAACCCGTACTATCCGTCGGTGTCTGAATGAAAAGGGACTGTATGGTAGGATACCCAGGAAGACCCCACTTCTTACCCAGAGACATAAAAAGGCTGGAGTTTGCCAAAACGTACCTGAGAAAGCCAAAAACGCTTTGGAAGAATGTTCTCTGGTCAGATGAGACAAAAGTAGAGCTTTTTGGGAAAAGGTATCAACATAGAGTTTACAGGAAAAAAAAGAGGCCTTCAAAGAAAAGAACAGGGTCCCTAGAGTCAAACATGGTGGAGGTTCCCTGAAGTTTTGGGGGTTGCTTTGCTGCCTCTGGCACTGGACTGCTTGACCATGTGCATGGCATTATGAAGTCTGAAGACTACCAACAAACCTTGCAGCATAATGTAGGGCCCAGTGTGAGAAAGCTGGGTCTCCCTCAGAGGTCATGGGTCTTCCAGCAGGACAATGATCCAAAACACACTTCAAAAAGCACTAGAAAATGGTTTGAGAGAAAACACTGGAGACTTCTAAAGTGGGCAGCAATGAGTCCAGACCTGAATCCCATAGAACACCTGTGGAGAGATCTCTTGGTGGTAGTTTGGAGAAGGCCCCCTTCACATCTCAGGGACCTGGAGCATTTTGCCAAAGAAGAATGGTCTAAAATTCCAGCAGAGCATTGTAAGAAACTCATTGATGGTTACCGGAAGCGGTTGTTCGCAGTTATTTTGTCTAAAGGTTTGGCTACCAAGTATTAGGCTGAGGGTGCCAATACTTTTGTCCGGCCCATTTTTGGAGTTTTGTGTAAAATGATCAATGATCATTCTCTTTTGTTTTTTTTCATTACAAGCAAAATAAATGAAGGTATTAATACCAAAGAGTTTATGCTTGGAATCATTTTCTGGAAGAATGAGTATTATCTGACAGAACTGCAGGGGTGCCAATACTTTTGGCCAACACTGTAAAGATAATCTTAACACATTTCTATAATATGTAACAACATTTAGGTTTATCAAATTAAGGCTACATGGGGGCAACACGGTGGCTCAGTGTTTAGCACTGCAGCGTTGCAGCGCTGGAGTCCTGAGTTCAAATCCCGCCAGGAACAACATCTGCAAGGAGTTTGCATGTTCTCCCTGTGTTTGTGTGGATTTCCTCCCATTCTACGAAGACATACTGATAGGGAAAAAAAAAGTACATTGTGATCCCTATATGAGGCTCACAATCTACATTAAAAAAAAAAATTAAAGCTTCATGCACTTGACCGAACGTGCAGCCTGAGGGTGTTCCAATTCTCCGATCCATTCTGATATTTTATAGGACCTGCTATATAACTATTGGAATCGATCAGAACTATTTGTTGGAACACATTTTACACTGCATCAAAACACCCTTTGGGTTGCATATTTGTGTACATGAAGCTTTAAAAAGGCTTGTGCTTCACTATCTGTTATACCACCATGTGTACATCTGTGCTCTCTATACACAACTTGAACAGTCACAAGACTTAAGAGTTCTTTTTCGAATCTTAGTTCTATTTTCACTTAATCCGCTATCTCTCTGCTAACTCTCTTCCTGACCCCTTACAATCTGGCTTCCGCACTCTGCACTCTACTGCGACGACCCTTACAAAAGTCTCCAATTATCTCCTGTTAGATAAATCTAAAGGCAGCTATTCTCTTCTCATTCGTCTGGATCCCTTGGCAGAATTTGACACCATAGACTACCATCTCCTCCTCCTCCTCCACTCCGTCGGCCTCACAGACACTGCTTGCTCTTGGTTCTCCTGCTATCTCTCAGACTGCACTGTCAGTGTATCATTTGTGGCTTTTCCATTTCACCTTGGTGTTGGCATTCCTCAGGGCTGAGTCCTGGGTTGAGTCTCTGTTCACTCTTCCCAGCCCATATTGGACCGTCAGGGTATTTGGCTTTCAGTACGATCTTTATGCTGATGACAACTTACTACACATCAGCTCTTGTGACATCACCCTTGCATTACTACAGTGATTGTCTCCCCGCATTCTATGTCATATATTCCCTCCTTATGAGACAAATAAATGTGTACTGGATATACCAGTAAAATGAAAGTTAAAACGCGCTCACTCGGGTAGGTATAAAACAAAATGCGATATTTATTTGAAGAGATGACGTGTTTCGGGGTTTTAAAGGAGTCACACAGGATTCCACCCCTTCATCAGATCTAGAAAGATACATACAAAAATATTTTACACTAAAAGAACTTTTAACAGATAAAATAGATAAAAGAGATAAAAGAAACTTACTTAGAAGCTTCTTTTCAATTTTTGACAAAAACAATTCAAGGGTTATACATTGTAAATTCTCCTTATGAGACAGAATTTTTCAGACTGAACTACTGCTGTTTTCACCATCTTTTATAAGACCTAACCCTGATATTTGCACATCAGTCTATCATCTTACCATAACCCCATACACCCTAGATCCAATGACTTAGCACGTTCATGTCAACTGTATCTCAAAAACATCACCAGAACCCAATGTTTCATTTCAATGGAAATATCTAAAAGCCTTACTGTCTCTCTGATTCACTCTCGCCTTGACTACTGTAACTCCTTACTAATGGGTCTTCCCCTTACTAATCTCTCCCCTTTACAATCTATTCTGAATGCAGTGGCCAGGCTCATCTGTCAGTCTACAGTACACATTATACCGATGTTTCTGGTCTGTACCTGTCATTGCACTAGCTGCCTATAGAATAAAATATAAACGTATCACCCTCATCCACAAAGCTCTTCATGGCTTGCTCATCCCTACATTTCCTCCCTAATCTCTGTCTACTGCCCAACCTGAGCTTTCTGTTCGCCCAATGACCTAAGAATAACATCCTCTATTATCAGAACCTCTCACTCTCATCTCTAAGATTTCTCCCAATCTTTCACCACTTCTCTGGAATGTTCTACCCCGGATGATCAGATTAACTCTTAACTTCTCCAGATTCAAGTACACCCTAAAGACACATCTCTTCAGACAGGCCTATCATATTTCCTAATCTAACACTTCTGCTGTTACACTCTCTAAAACTAAGGTTGTGGTCACGCAACCGTTGAATTCCGTTATGAAAGGACACCTATCATAACAGACATTAATGGACACTAACTTATGTTAATATGTCCGTTTTTTAAACTGATTCATTTAATGGATCAATTAAAAAAATTAACACACTAGTACCATTAGTGTCAGTTGGTGTCAGTTAGTGTCCATTTTTTTTATAATGTCCGTTTTTTTTGTTTTGTTTCTGCTTTCTGAACATGGCTATAGGCCCTGCTGTGAGGAAGGGCATTCCTGTCTGACCGTCAGAAATGCCCTTCTGACGGTGAAGAGCTATGGTACCGGCGCCGATAGCTCTTCAGCGGGTGCACAGATTGTGAAAGCCGACAGTTCGCTGAATTCAGTACACTGTCGGCTTTCTAGCGGTATATAAAACCGCATGAGCCCCAGGTGGTGAAAGGTCCTCTTTAATAACTAATTCTACCTCCTATGTCCAATCCTTCTACCTAATAGATTGTGAGTTCTTGTGAGCAAGGCCCTCACTCCTATTGTGTGAAATGAACTATTGCACTGTAAGGTTTGTACACGAACGCTAACTTGTATAATGTGTTCTTATAAGTGCTATATAGAAATGGATTCTTACTAATTTACTTACTGATTTACAACTTGAACTTGAACTTCTTACTGATTTAGAACATGAACTTCTTACTGATTTATTAGTTCAAGTTTTAAATCAAAAATCATTAACACATAAGTTCATACCATAGTAAGGGACCAGCAGACAGTGGTCCTATAAGGTTTTTACTACAAACCCTAGGCTGCACCCTTTGCTTTACAGACAACCGCGGACACATTAGACTGGCACAATAAAAGTCTTGCTGCCTGCTGTTTCTACTTCTCTGCTACCGATCCGTCAGTAAAATAGACACACAAAATATATAATGTGATATCGTAGTGAAATGAGCGTCACTAACATGCACCCAGTCATTCTTCACCCCTATAGAATAGCTGACATTGATGAGTTTCTTATTTATTTTTGAACTTCCCATTAATATTTAATAAAGAGAAGACTGTGGACCAGTTGTTGTCAGCCTTGGTATGTCTATCAATGTTTATGTATTTACTATCCATTATTTATGTAGAACCAATATATTCAATACAACTGTACACAGAATGTATTCACTCACATCTGTCACTGTCCCCAGTGGGGTCAATTTTATAGAAAGCCAAATCACCTATGGCCTTAAAGCAGATTTGATATTTACATATTCATCCTAGTTCTCTGTTTGGAATGTTGTAAATCCAGACCTTATTCAAGAAACTGTAGCTTTTTACAGAGCCATGTTTTGTTTGCCCACAAATATACACTCACCGGCCACTTTATTAGGTACACCATGCTAGTAACGGGTTGGACCCCCTTTTGCCTTCAGAACTGCCTCAATTCTTCGTGGCATAGATACAACAAGGTGCTGGAAGCATTCCTCAGAGATTTTGGTCCATATTGACATGATGGCATCACACAGTTGCCGCAGATTTGTCGGCTGCACATCCATGATGCGAATCTCCCGTTCCACCACATCCCAAAGATGCTCTATTGGATTGAGATCTGGTGACTGTGGAGGCCATTGGAGTACAGTGAACTCATTGTCATGTTCAAGAAACCAGTCTGAGATGATTCCAGCTTTATGACATGGCGCATTATCCTGCTGAAAGTAGCCATCAGATGTTGGGTACATTGTGGTCATAAAGGGATGGACATGGTCAGCAACAATACTCAGGTAGGCTTTGGCATTGCAACGATGCTCAATTGGTACCAAGGGGCCCAAAGAGTGCCAAGAAAATATTCCCCACACCATGACACCACCACCACCAGCCTGAACCGTTGATACAAGGCAGGATGGATCCATGCTTTCATGTTGTTGACGCCAAATTCTGACCCTACCATCCGAATGTCGCAGCAGAAATCGAGACTCATCAGACCAGGCAACGTTTTTTCAATCTTCAATTGTCCAATTTCGATGAGCTTGTGCAAATTGTAGCCTCAGTTTCCTGTTCTTAGCTGAAAGGAGTGGCACCCGGTGTGGTCTTCTGCTGCTGTAGCCCATCTGCCTCAAAGTTCGACGTACTGTGTGTTCAGAGATGCTCTTCTGGCTACCTTGGTTGTAACAGGTGGCTATTTGAGTCACTGTTGCCTTTCTATCAGCTCGAACCAGTCTGGCCATTCTCCTCTGACCTCTGGCATCAACAACGCATTTCCGCCCACAGAACTGCCGCTCACTGGATGTTTTTTCTTTTTCGGACCATTCTCTGTAAACCCTAGAGATGGTTGTGCGTGAAAATCCCAGTAGATCAACAGTTTCTGAAATACTCAGACCAGCCCTTCTGGCACCAACAACCATACCACGTTCAAAGGCACTCAAATCACCTTTCTTCCCCATACTGATGCTCGGTTTGAACTGCAGGAGATTGTCTTGACCATGTCTACATGCCGAAATGCACTGAGTTGCCGCCATGTGATTGGCTGATTAGAAATTAAGTGTTAACGAGCAGTTGGACAGGTGTACCTAATAAAGTGGCCGGTGAGTGTATATATATATATATATATATATATATATATATATATAATATATATATATATATATATATATTTTTTTTTTTTTAAAGTAAAAAAAAATATAAAAAATAAAAATTCAAATCACCCCCCTTAACCTTTGCATTCAAGACAGAACCAATTATTTTAGGTACACTTGTCCACAGTTTTAGAAGGAGCCTGGTGGGTGGTTATTCCAAACATGCTAGATGTAGATGTAGTCTTGCTCAAATCCTTCTGTCTATTCATGTAATAGCAGATGCAATAATGTTGAGATCAGGGCTGGTGGCCATATTAACCCTTTTACAATTAATACTTCAAAGGGTGGTCGGATCAAATATTGATTGGATTTAGGTTTTTCTTTTATTCACTTAATTTTATTAATTAACAAAAATAAACTATAATAATAATAATAATACATTTTATTTGTATAGCGCCAACATATTCCGCAGCACTGTACAATTAGTAGGGTTTAAATACAGACAGAAAGATACATTACAAGAAAAGTCATTTCGCACAATGGGACTGAGGGCCCTGCTCGCAAGAGCTTACAATCTATGAGGTAGAGGGGGTGACACAGGAGGTAGCAGGGGCAGCATTGCTTATACAGACAATTTTGTAATAGAGGTGACTGTTATTACACAAACATAAAACTTTGAGCCATCACCAGTCGTGTCCTTTAACATGTGGATGGAGCTTGGACATATAGAGTTAGCCTGAAATGGCATCATATCGTGGGGTAATGTGGGAGCTGGAACAGAGGAGGGTTAAATTTTGGGGATTCTAATTATAGTACGGAAGGGTTTACGTTAGACATTGTGATAGGCCTGTCTGAAAAGATGTGTCTTTAATTTGCGCTTGAAGCTGTAGAAATTGGGAGTTAATCTGATTGTTCGGGGTAGAGCATTCCAGAGAAGTGGTGCAGCTCAGGAGAAGTCTTGTATACGAGCGTGGGAGGTTCTGATAATAGAGGATGTAATTGTTAGGTCATTGAGTGAACGGAGAAAACGGGTTGGGCGGTAGACAGAGATGAGGGAGGAAATGTAGAGAGTTGCGGCATTATGGAGAGCCTTGTGGATGAGAGTGATAACTTTATATTGTATTCTGTAATGAATAGGCAGCCAGTATAGTGACTGGCACAGACCGGAGGCATCGCTGTAGCGTCTAGCCTGATAGATGAGCCTGGCTGCTGCATTCAGAATAGATTGTAGAGGGGAGAGTGTAGTGAGGGGAAGACCAATTAGTAAGGAGTTACAGTAGTCAAGGCGAGAATGAATCAGAGACATTAAGTGTCTTTAATGTATCTCTGGTAAGGAAAGGGCGTATTCTGGAGATGTTTTTGAGGTGGAGGTGACATGAACGTGCGAGTGATTCAATATGAGGGGTGAAGGAAAGGTCTGTGTCAAATATGACCCTGAGGCAGAGGGCATACTGCCTAGAAGTTATAGTAAGGCCTGAGACTGCAATGGATATATCAGGGACAGATCTATTAGATGGTGGAAACAGTAGTAGTTCAGTTTTAGTGAGATTTAGTTTCAGATAGAGTGAAGACATAATATTTGAGACTATTAAGACTTCTATTTTTGAAAGTATTCTTATTTTTCAGAATTTATACTACACCAGCCTAAATCTTTTGCACAACACTGTATATATGAGGCTCACTGTATATGTATATTTTGGACCATTGGAAATCCCATGAAAGCTATGAATGAGGGAGCATACGTCTACCGAATATGCCATATGCCAATATCCCTTGTCCTTAGTTTTTCAAGGAAACATTGGAACTACTGAGCAATCCCAATCTAAGTAATTTCCCATAAATGGATAAAAAAAGAAGAAAACTAAAATATTCATGTCCATTGCAATACTGATGTATATGGCTGTATACTAGGAAATGCTTTCACATAACATTGACTTGCTTTATCGTGGTGCTTGTTTGCTTTTAAGAAAGATTGCGATTGCTCTAGCAACAGAAGAAATCAGGTTCTATAATAATAATTTCATCTGCTTAGAGAATTAACCTGACTATGAGAGGCTGTTATTCCCGATCATACATATCACACTAAAACTTGTTTGCATAATCTGCAATGAAGACAGGATTTTTATCACCAGGTCTGGTACATTTTGTGAAATATAAGTGTTGGTAATAACATTTCTTGGTGGTTATTGCCCTTTTACTCTGAGCAGATACATAAAAAGGCTATCAACACGTTTTAAAATGAAAGGGATCACAGTGTGATCATCATTAGAACTGGCACAGATGCTGTCAGTCCTTTTCCTACTCTTGGCATTTCAGCCTTGGCATTTGAAGTCAGAACCATACACAAGAACTGGCTTTCATCCTACAAAAAATGTTGTATCAATAACGAAAGATAATAAAGTTCTATTATTAGACAGAGTGATGAAAACATAATCACGAATATGAGAGTTCTGGTTGGCTGGGTGTGAAGAAATCTTTTACATGAGCGATTTTTACATTTTTACTTCGGCACACAATAAACGGTGAAATAAACTTATAGGGACCTGCATTTAAAGAGGAATGGTCATTGAAAGTTCCTAAAGAGGTTCCTTTTGCTGGAATGTGACTTGACTCCTGCCAAGCCATTTTGCATTATCACAACCAATACTATAGTTTTATTCTAAATTTTAGTTGAATACCTTTCAGTCAGTTGCTGGTTGCAAAGGGTCCAGTCTGCCAGATGCAGTCTTCTCAATGGAACTGGCAGATAGCAACCAGTCTAAGATTGTGCAGGTCTGTAGCTGAAACTGGAATAGGTCTGGTTCACATCTGTAATCGGGTTTCCATTTGGGAAGTTCGCTTGGGCCCCTGGAAACCTGCGGACCTCATAGACTATAATGAGGTCCAGATGGTTTCTGCACAAAAAATGCAGAGAGAAAAGCACTCACTTGCAGGACTTTTCTCTTTACATATTTCATGCGGATAAGGGATTGGAATGGCTCAAACACAGATGTGAACCAGGCCATAGACATACTTGTAAAGATCTTTGGACCGTAGTCTTAGGCAGGATCCATAGTAGCGATACACTGAGTCTCTACCCAATATTGGCAAGTGTGCTGAAACTGTTGTCTTGTGTGTAGACAGAACATTGGCTATGCCTAGAATATCTTTCTCGAGACAAGTTCTAGAGGGGTCTCACTGGGTATGATCTTATGCTAGCTGTGGCACTGGGTTACACCACGGGGTTCTATACAGAGTGCAATCTTCAGGGAGGTTATGCATAGAAACCTATTGGGTTAAATTTGAAACCAACTGCAATCTGTTAGAGCCAAATTTGAAGAAACGGACAATGTTGAAGACAACAGATGCTGCATTTGGTCGAGGAGACTTTGTGCAGCAGATGAAAGACACATCTTACTTACTTTGCAGCGTTTACCATGCATGATTAAAACTTTTATACAGCACTGTATATGCAATAGCTTTACATTTTTTATATGTGTATTTTCTATTAATTTCCATTTTTGGATGATCTGTTGTAATATTTGATACATTTTATCTGGGACAGATTGGTACAAGTAATGTGCTCTTGTGTACAAAAGTTACCTGTATTAATCGATTGCTATAAATACTTCCATCAATCCAGACCTTCAGGAGAAAGGTGCAGATTACTCAATGTTTTCAAGTCCCAATCATTGTATAAAGACATTTACTTAGACTGTTTGGTCTGTCTAAACAATGTCTACCTTGGAAGGAACTAGACGAATGAGCCTTTCAGAAAAAGTGGTTGAGGATTAAGAGTTTCTCTAAAGTTTCATCGTATTGTAGTAAACATAAAGTACAGTATATACAGCATGGACAGAGTTGAGCAATACTGTATGTCCAATACTCTCTAAATGTTAATAATAATTCATAATAATATACATATATAACATAAATGCAACCAAAGAGGAATGAAGGCCCTGCTTGGAAATTGCGCCATCCTCACATAAAATTCTGATTAACACATCCATCTTCCAAAGTCAGTGACGTACATCCAGAAAGTGGATGTCATATATTAGAATAGTAAATCTAGAGAAATAATACAAAACAGCGGCGCTTTATAGCTTTGCAAAAAGGGGTTAAAGAACAGTGTACAGAACTGCTCACCTGAGAGAGGTGTGCTTATAACAGGCACACTTCTGTACAAAGCCTAGGGAATGTTATTCCAGGTACTGTTCCACCTTGGACTGAATAGGCACAAATGTGACTGGTGGATGAAGCAAAATTATTGGTGTCTTTATAAGGATGAAAGGATGAAAGAAACACATATAAATACAACAAGAAAAGGGGGAGAAATTTCAAGGGTATCACCGGGACAAAGGGTGGAAGGTCAGAAATAATAATAATAATAATAATAATAATAATAATAAGTAACATCATAAGAAGAAAATGCATAAAATTTACAGGGTGCAAATAAGATAATAAATATAATATATTTGTTAAGGCAGAACTTATACTGTGCTGTATTATCATTGAATGTCCACAAACTTTATTCATCACTCTTCTAAGTTTTTGCTTTTAGACATTGGGGCATATTTTAAAAACCATCTAAGGATAGGGCCCCATGTCTCGTAAACGGCAAAAGACTTAGCGCTTCACAGTCACATCAAAGTGGATGAATTTGTAGCGAATCCCATCCACACATTGCAGAAGAATTCATGCAGGGGACATGCTGTGATTTCCAAAACCACGCATGTCAATTATACCTATGGAAATGTCGGTGGTTTCCCTGTAGGTACAATGGAAGCAGAAAGTCTGCAGAAGTTTCTTTTGTGAGAAAGTGCTGTGAGAAAAACTGTGTTGCGTTGCCACCACCGCTATTTCCTCAGCACTTTTTATCTGTGACCCGTTACGTTGGGTCTTAACCTCAAAATCCTATTTTTGTTGCACATAGCAAACAATTACAGTGCTGTTGTAATTCTTCAGAATACCAAAGACGGTCTTTAAGTTGTAAGTTTCCTTTTTAATTAAAGTAGTATTCCCATCTTCCTGTTTCAGCAACTTTTCCTGCTCTCTCTTCTTCTCACTTCCTGTATCCTCCCTTCCTCTGACTTATTACTAGAAATCTAATATAAATGCAGATCAGATAATATGCACATGCTTGTAGAGAACAGACTCAGTGTTATATGGGTGCTTACATAGAGAGATAGTACACTCGGCTTTATCAGCAAGCTGCAATTATCTGAACTGTGAACTGATCATTCGTCTGGCAGAGCTGTAGATAACAGTGACTGCAGTGAGTGATGTCACTTGTCCTATCTCACAGGTCCGTGGTTATCGAAACGCTGTGTAAACAATGGTATGAATACTTTCACATAGCAGGAAAACAAAGCAGCATTACAAAAGCAATATATTTAGATAAAGTCTTCAATTTACATAAGCTATCAGTATAGACAGGATCCTTGAGATGGGAATACTCCTTTAACCTTTTCACAATATTTTCTGTACTATCACTGCAGATGTCGGGTCTTTAAATATGGTGGTCACCATTGCCACCAGATCTCCAGACATTAAACCCTTTAAGGCTGAGGCATCAATTTCTCTGTGGTGTGTAAGTGTACCTAGCTTACTGGTGATTGTGGTTCCCCGAAATTCGGGGGTGGAGATCAGTTTCTATGTTAGCCAGGCAACTATTAAAGGGATTCTATCATTGGGAAAACTCATTTTTAACTAAGCATATATTTGTATAGCCTTTAGAAAGGCTGTTCCAGACATACCTTTTGTTTATTAATCCTCTCAGCCATTTTTGAATGAGCCCGCTTTTATTTATATGCTAAGTAGCCAGCAACAAGCACCGGAAGTTCAGTGAACACTGTCTGTTGTGTGTACACAGGGGGAGGGGAGAGCAGGGAGGTGGCTGCTGCTTATGACTCATCAGCCTTCCCTGTTCTCACAAAAGGTTTCTGCCTTGTGAACATACCCTTAGATGTGACTGTTCTTATGTACACAGATATGCCTAATTTTTCTCCAGTAAGTGTGGAAAAGGGACAGTTTAGGGGCGACCTATTTATGATGTACTAATATATAAATAGACAGTGCAGAGATCTTTTCAATTACTTTTTCACATCTAGTCTGTAACCATGACAAGGGGACATCCTCTAAGTAGGAGGATGTTAAAGGTTTACCATAGTCATAGGTAGGGCTGTAATAACGTTGGGACTATGGAACTTTCTGCCACATGATGTGGTGATGATGACTAATAACTTGTGCGTATTTAAGAGAGGCCTGAATCCTGACGTAAGAATATCATAGACTAGCTGTTACCCGCGACTTTGTCTGCGGTGATTGTAGCAGTGGGTATATACAGGCGTGGGTAAGGTTTTCGTAGTGTGTATAAGGTATGGGATATGAAATGTAACTTTGTATCTTGTTTTTTTCTGTAATTCAGAGAATACGTGAGACTTTTGTGTTGAAGTTACTTTGTATTTGAGCTGCTATACGGCGTTGTGAGAAACTTTACATAGTGACTTTGGGACAGAAGTATTTGAAGTTAACCCTTTCCCGCCGATGGCATTTTTTGATTTTCGTTTTTGACTCCCCTCCTTCTAAACCCCATAACTTTTTTATTTCTCCGCTCCCAGAGCCATATGAGGTCTTAATTTTTCCTGGGACAAATTTTTCTTCATGATGCCGCCATTATTTATTCTATATAATGTACTGGGAAGCTGGGAAAAAATTCTGAATGGGGTGGATTTGAAGAAAAAATGCATTTCTGCGACTTTCTTACGGGCTTTGGTTTTACGGCGTTCACTGTGCAGCCAAAATGACCTGTCCCCTGTATTCTGTGTTTTGTTACGATTCCGGGGATACCAAATTTATATGGTTTTATTTACATTTTGACCCCTTAAAAAAAATCCAAAACTGTATTAAAAAATTATTTTTTGAAAAGTCGCCATATTCCGAGAGCCGTAACTTTTTTATACGTGCGTGTACGGGGATATATAGGGCGTCTTTTTTTGCGGGACCGGGTGTACTTTTTAGTTCTACCATTTTCGGGAAATGTTATTGCTTTGATCACTTTTTATTCAAATTTTTATCAGAATCAAAACAGTGAAAAAATGGCGGTTTGGCACTTTTGACCAGTTTTCCCGCTACGGCGTTTACCAAACAGGAAAAATATTTGTGTAGCTTTGTAGAGCGGGCGATTTCGGACGTGTAGATACCTAACATGAATGTGTTTCACAGTTTTTAACTACTTTTATATGTGTTCTAGGGAAAGGGGGGTGATTTGAATTTTTAATCCTTTTTATTTATTTTTTTATATTTTTTTTACTTTTTTTAAACTTTTTTTTTGCATTTATTAGAACGCCTAGGGGTATTGACATGGGTGGGCGGTGTCAAGGATTGTCAGAGCGGTGGGGGTTGGCAAACATGGCTGCTCTGGAGCGTTAAAGAGAGCCTCCTGGAGTATCGGTAAGGTGAGGGGCAAAGTGGTAAAGTATATGTATATGTGATTGTGTGGGGTTAGGGGCGAGGCTGTAAGAGATAAGATAAGATAAGATAATCCTTTAATAGTCCCACCTTGGGGAAATTTCAGCGTGTTACAGCAGCATAGTAATACAGATACAGGATAATACAGAGTAATATGTTACAGACGTAGACACAGATAAGCTGAGAAGAGAAGATATACTAGGAGTCCATGGCAGCTAAGGAAAAACAGAAGAGAAAGAGGAAGACCTCATGGTCATCCTCATAATCATTAGTTCTCTGTGCGGAGTGCTCTTCGTTTGGTCTGATGTAGATTATACAGCCTGGTCGCGGTTGGAAGGAAGGACCTGCGATAGCGCTCCTTCTCACACTTGGGGTGAAGCAGACGGTCGCTTACAGTGCTGCCAAGTCCCATCAGGGTCCCATACATGGGGTGGGATTTGTTCTCCCGCATGGAGGTCACCACAGACAGTATCCTTCTGTCACCCACCACCTGTACTGGGTCCAAGGGGCTCTCCAGGACAGAGCCGGCCCTCCTGATCAGCCTGTCAAGTCTATTTCTGTCCCTGGTTGATATACTGCTTCCCCAGCAGGCCACACCGAAAAAGATGGCTGAGGCAACCACAGAGTTGAAGAAGGCCCTAAGAAGTGTCCCCTGGACTCCGAAGGCCCTCAGCCTCCTGAGCAGGTAGAGTCTGCTGTGGCCCTTTCTGTGCAGCGCCTCCAGGTGATCAGCCCAGTCTAGTTTGTTATTGAGGAGCACGCCCAGGTACTTATAGATCAATACATGTTCCTTGGATCTCCACCGGGGTCGGAGCACCTCTCCGTTTACTAAAGTCCACCACCATCTCCTTGGTCTTCCCAGCATTAATCCTGAGCTGGTTCTGCTGGCACCATTCAACAAAATCCCGGTTTAAGTCTCTGTATTCCCTATCATCGCCATCAGTGATAAGGCCGACTATAGCAGAGTCATCGGAGTACTTCTGTAAGTAACAGCTGGATGAGTTGTGCCTGAAGTCAGCAGTGTACAGTGTGAAGAGGAATGGGGCAAGAACTGTACCTTGAGGTGCCCCCGTACTACAGATCACAGTGTCAGACACACAGTCCTGGGCTCTCACATACTGAGGGCGGTTTGTCAGGTAGTCTAGGATCCAGTTGGACAGGTGATGGTCCACACCACCAAGGTTCAGCTTCTCCCTCAGTAGCCCTGGCTGAATGGTGTTGAACGCACTGGAGAAATCAAAGAACATTATTCTCACAGTGTTCCGGGTTTCTCCAGGTGAGAGAGAGCTCTGTGAAGAAGGTGGATGATGGCGTCATCTACCCCAATGCCTGGCCGGTAGGCAAACTGGAGGGGGTCCAGAGCGGAGCTCACTAGGGGGCGTAGGTGTGTCAGGACCAGTCTCTCTAGGACCTTCATTAGGTGTGATGTCAGTGCTACAGGTCGGTAGTCATTGTAGCCCATCGGGTTGGGTTTCTTTGGGACTGGTACCACGCAAGATGTTTTCCACAGTTGAGGTACCACTCCCAGCTTCAGGCTCATATTGTACATGTGCGTTATAATACCACACAGCTGGTCACTGCACATTTAAGAACTCTTGCGCTTATACCATCAGGTCCCCCCGCTTTGTTCGCTCTAATATTCTTCATTTCCTTACACACCTGAGACTCCTGCAGGATCAGATAGTCAGATTGCAGTTGACCGCAGGTCGGTGGGGGTTGGGTCTTGGTGTGTGGGGGGAGGGCGGTTGGCTGACATGCTGGTGGAGGGAGCATTTGCTTGGAGTCGAATCTGTTGAAGAATAGATTAAGCTCGTTAAGCCACTTCCTGTCCCCTACTGTTCGGTGCCTTGTCTTTTCCTTGTGTCCTGAAATTGCCTTAAGGCTGTCCCACACCTCAGAGATTCTACCCTCCCCCATCTGTAGCTCCATCTTCCGTCTGTAGTTGGCTTTCCCTTCCCTGATCAATTGTCTCAGCTGTTTCTGAACCGCCCCCAGGCCATCTTTGTCCCCAGACCTAAAAATTCTCTTTTTTTGCTTGAGGAGAGTTTTAATCTCAGAGTTAATCCATGGTTTGTTATTGGAGAAACACCTCACCTTCCTAGTTGGTACCGTGCTGTCCACACAGAAATTAATGTAGTCCGTTATGCAATGTGTGAGTCCCTCAATGTCCTCTGGAAATGAGTCTTGAAACACTTCCCATAAAGTTATATCAAATCAGTCCCTTAGAGACTCGACACTTCCCTCTGACCAAATCTTCACGGTACGGGTAACCGCCGGTTCTCTGCGCACCAGTGGAATGTATGTGGGTCGCAGATGTACCAGGTTGTGATCTGATCTGCCTAGGGGTGGTAGGGCAGATGAGTTATATGCATCCCTTACATTGGCAAAGAGCAAGTCCAGCGTCTTGTTGTCTCTTGTATGGCAGGTTACATACTGTGTGAAGCCTGGTAGAGTGGATGCTGAGACATGGTTGAAGTCTCCAGACACTAGGAGCAGGGCATGGGGGTGAGATGATTGCAGCTCACTCACAACAGCATGGGGGACTTCACAGGCAGCGTCAGCCCTGTAGAGGGCAATATGAATTTTGTGGCTTGCTATGGTCCAAAGTGTGTGAGATTGCAGAGATGGTGGTGTGAGTTTGGGTTTTGTGGGGGTCCTGGGAAAAACATATGTGCGCTATTGTGACGAAAAGTAGCCTATTGTTTAATCGAGTGTAGTGACTATGTTTGTGGAAAATTTCAGCCAAATCGGTGGAGCGGTTTTTCCGTGATTGAGGAACAAACATCCGAACATGCAAACATCCAAACACACAAACCCACAAACCCACAAACTCACAAACTTTCACATTTATAATATTAATAGGATTATAGGAACAAGAATTTGTAGTGATAGGATGATAATACAGGGACTTAGTCAGATGGGGTAATTGGTGTCAACCTTGTGGGGTTTTTGCCTTCCTTTGGATTAACATGGTGGGTTTATAAATTGGCCTTGATGGACTAGTATCAAAGCTTGTCTGCTATGTTACTATATACACAATTTCATGTTTTTTCTTGTTAATAATTAGGATTATCGCAGCCTGTACTTTTCTTCTCTAGGTTTTCAGTTTTATTTTAGAGGCTGTCAGCATTTCATCACACGTTCTGCTAAAATGTGCACGCTTGCAAATGCTCACGATTTCCTTTCAAACAAAAGCCATAAATGCTGTGTACTACCATGATTAGAAATAATTTGTTTATCCTTATCCGAAGACATGCAATTTACTGTATAACAATATACTCTTTGACAAACTACCATTGGACATTCACTTTAGTTGAATTTATGACATTTCTTTCTATATGTACATTTTGACAGCACAATACCTAGTTTGAGTGCATTATTATTACATTATTCTTGAAAAACATGTATTGAACAAAGGAAAGGTTTGTATTGAGATCTCGCTTTTAAAATCTTTTCATATTATTTATTATATATTGTACTTGCTACTTAGTGAAATGTGGAGAGGTAGCAAGCGCTGAAGAATTCATAGAAGAAATCTGCCATTGTTCACACGTGTCTGTGATCACTAGAGGTTGATTTGATCCCATTACAAGTTTTATTAAGATAATTAAACTAAGATGCAATATAAAATGATCTCTACATTGTATTATTCCCAGGAGAATCTGAAGAGTACATTGTTATATGTAACATTTTATGTTCATGATTATTAGTCTGAAGAGAAAGTTAACGACTGACCTAATATTTAATAAAAACACTGCAATCAGCCATGAGAAAAAAACAATCTGGTTTATTGACGAAGTCTTTTTGGAAAATTTGGAAAAAATATATACCCAGTGGTTTAATTGGGCCAGAACGCACTCAGCATTGTGGAATAATTTCTTAGTTTGTACTGTATAATTTATATGGTGTAAACTATGAAATTATCTGACCCACAATGCAAGACATAATAAACGCTGTTACTTACCTCTCCTCGCTCCCGAAGGCTTCATGCCTACTTGGATGACGTCTCCGATGTCACATCCTTGCATTGTTTTTTTTGTTTTTTTTCTGAAAAGACCCAGACTATAATAATTGTTCATTATTACGTGTTCAAAGGGCCCTTGAGGGCATATAATACTGTGTGCAGGAGCCACTTGGGGGCATATAATACTTTGTGCAGGGGCCACTTGGGGGCATATAATACTGTGTGCAGGGGCCACTTAGGGGCATATAATACTGTGTGCAGGAGCCACTTGGGGGCATATAATACTGTGTGCAGGGGCCACTTAGGGGCATATAATACTGTGTGCAGGAGCCACTTGGGGGCATATAATACTGTGTGCAGGGGTCTCTTGGGGGCATATAACAATAAGAGAGCCATTGCTTACCTGTTTATTCTTCTGCAATGCCAGTTTTGTGTTAGGGGCAGGGCCGGAGGCTCCATGCGGAGGTTGCTGGCCCTCCTCCTCTTGCGCTCCCGGGTCCCTCACTTCCAGGTCTTGGGAAGTAGGCCGGAACCCCTGCAACATTGAGCGGGAGTTGCTGGCCTCTTCCTGAGCCAGAAGGGGGACTTCTGGTTTTTGGCCTAGTGTTGGGCCAGAACCTATTTAAGGTGGCCTCTGGCTCCATCCCATTGCTAACTATTTAATTGAACTAGTGTCCTGATAGTAAGCATTCTCCTGTGTTCTGATTACCTGTGTTTCTGACCCCTGTTACCTTGCCCTCTGACCTTGCCTTTGCATCCTGATTTTGTACTGTGCCTGCTCCTATGTATGACCCCGTCTTGCCTCTCTATCTCCGCTTCATGAATTACCGTTTTTTACTGATTGACCATTCCTGTTACCGACTCGGCCTGCCTGACATTCCCTTTGGATTACCCACTGTACTGCGTTTCTCTCTTGGTGATGAAAGATGAAAACATCTGCTAGTAAGAGATCTCATTGTCTGGTTTACCTTTATTTGTGGTGCGCTATGTATTTGGCATTTCCTGATGCGTACCGCTCTTCCCAGCAGTGCAGCCAAGCCCATCCCCACCATCTGGGGCTCTGGTGAAAACCATTGTGGGGTTGTAGTTGGTGCGGCCCAGGAGGTGTTGAACACACGGTGCTGTGTTTACCATTTAAATCTGAGTATCTAGTACTGGTTCTCACTATTAGCTCAGATCTTGCATCTGTTCTCCTAACATATTGCTGCTCATGTCCTAGCCGCCAGTCAATGTTTACTTGGTTGAGTGGTGACATGTCCACATACATACATGACCTCTGAAGTAAATTACTATAATTTTTGGTAACCCCCCCCCCCCCCCCCCAGAAGTGAAAATAATTGCCCCAAACTGCAATGTTCCTTACAGGTATGAGCTCTAGCTATGTTCTCTAACAATCTAACTTTGGTCAAACCATATTGCTCGGTGACCACTACCTCATACACTTGTCTCCATCTCACCTCCAATCCTAAAACCATATTCCACTTCTGTCTTCATATATGTGGCTGTGTACCTGTTCTCCATTTTACACTGCTTCTCAGGGCATGACTGTAGACATCTTAGATTATTTTCCTTTGTTCTGTCCAGATAGCTCATCCCCCTTAGTAGCCATAATGTAATTTGGCTCCTACTGTGCCTTATCCAAAAGCTATGGGCCAGAACTATGTTACAACTTTATAGCCATTAATGTTATGTTAATTATACCAATCCCACCTTCTCTTTGTCTATACAATGTATCAATGCCCTTCTGACTGTAAAGCGCTACGGTACCAGGATTGATAGGGCTTTACCCGGGGCACAGATCGGGAAAGCCGATAGTGCACTGAATTCAGCGCACTGTCGGCTTTCCAGCAGTATATAGAACTGCCTGTTCCCAATCTGATGAAAGGTCCTCTTTAAACTTTACCTTTTTCCTGCCATTAAACAGAACGCACTACACACACTATCTAGCTGAGCTTATATACCAATTATACTAATTTGGCCTTCAATAGTAATACTTAGAGTGGAGTGCACTCACAGACCTGTCACCACTACAGCATCTGGGTGCAATTGAGGACTATTTTAGGTGCCATGAACTGGGGAATCCTTACAGTTAATATCTGTATATGTCTTTCTTGAACAAAACAATATTATGGGTTATGGGTTCTAAATTTTGTTAAGGACAGATTTATACTGATTGCCATATTGGAGTCCAGAAGGAAATTGGCATAAGCCTCACTGATTTTTTTCTTGCCTTCCTCTGGATCAACACAGTAGGGTTATAGGTTGGACTTGATGGACTGATGTCTTGATCCAATCTCATCTACTAAGTAACAATGTATAGGGTAAATAGAATATAATATTTGGAGACCCAGGGAAAATGTGGGAAAAAAAAAAAAAAATCATGCTTTTGATCTTCATTTCTGGGCATCCTCATTTTCTTCAACGCTCTTATGTGATGTCAGTGGCCCGGGGTCAGGCTGTGATTACGCCTCAGCATTGATGTGGCCAGCATAAAAGTCATGACAATTTTATCAGTGTTATGATGTCAATCTGATCACTGAGGCCAAATCATCCCACCTTTTGAAAAAAATAAATAAAAAAAAAATTCATATACAGCCCAAGAGCTTAATCCTTAAAAAGAAAGCGCTCATTCTGCATCATCAACAGAGAATGTGGTAATGCATAGTTATTTTTCTAATAAATAAAAAATGGGTTTCAACCCCTTCCTGACAGTACGGCGAGTGTCGGGTGTTTAAATATGGGGACCACTTGGGAGCCAGGCAGCCGTCATTCCAGCCAGGTGTCTGCTGTTTTATACAGCAGACACCCAGCGCTAATGTCTAATGAAAGTCAGAGAAAACTCTTCAGATTTCACATACTTTGCATCAACCCTTCTGGTGCCTCGGTCAAAGCTGACCAAGGCGCCATTTTACCGATGGAGCGTGTACACCGCCTTTTTGGCAGTGATTGCTGGCACCCGGAGCAAGCTCCGGGGACAACATCATGTAATGCATTGCATTAGTGATCAGACCCCCTGGAGTTCAAGACCCCTATGGGGGTCTCATTAGTGCATATATATATATATATATATATATATATATATATATATATGCATTATATATTTTTAAAGAGGACCTTTCACCATTTTGCACACAGGCAGTTCTATATACTGCCGGAAAGCTGACAGTGTGCTGAGTTCAGCGCACTGTCGGCTTTCCCGATCTGTGCCCGGTGTGAAGAGCTTACGGTCCCGGTACCATAGCTCTTCTATGGTCAGAAGGGCGTTTCTGACAGTTAGCCAGAGACGTCCTTCTTCACAGCACAGCCAATCGCGCTGTGCTGTAAGAGCCGGGAGGAACTCCCCCCTCCCTCCCTGATAATGCTCATCTATGGACGAGTACTGCGAGCAGATGGAGGGGGCGTTCCTCCCGGCTCTCACAGCACAGCACGATTGGCTGTGCTGTGAAGAAGGACGTCTCTGGCTAACTGTCAGAAACGCCCTTCTGACCATAGAAGAGCTACGGTACCGGACCGTAAGCTCTTCACACTGGGCCCAGATCGGGAAAGCCGACAGTGCGCTGAGTTCAGCTTTCCGGCAGTATATAGAACTGCCTGTGGGCAAAATGGTGAAAGGTCCTCTTTAAGTAAAAATAAATAAATAAATAAATAAGAATTTAAAGTTTAAATCACCCCCTTTCCTTAGAGCACATATAAAAGTTCTTGAATATTGTGAAACACATACACATTAGGTATCCCTGTATCTGAAAATGGCCGGTCTATTATTACATAGTTACATAGTTACATAGTTGATGAGGTTGGATTAGTCCATCAAGTCCAACCTATAACCCTACAATCCTTACAGTGTTGATCCAGGGGAAGTAAAAAAAACTCAATGAGGCTCATGCCAATTGCCCTATTTCAGGGGAAAAAATTCCTTCCCGACTCCAAATCTGGCATTCAGTATAAAAACTCTGGATCAACGTGTCCTTAAAATCTAGAGTACATAACCTGTTATATTTTTCTTTTCAAGAAAGGCATTCAGGCCCTCTTTGAACTTGTTTAATGAATCCACCATCACCACTTCCTGGGGCAGAGAGTTCCAGAGCATATGGTAAATGCCGTAGCGGGGGAAAAAATCTAAAGTGCCAAATCGACTTTTTTTCACTGTTTTGCCTCTGATCAAAATTTTAATAAAAAGTGATCAAAGCAAAAGCAATTCCCCAAAATTATATAACTATAAAGTACACCCAGCCCTGCAAAAAAAGACGCCCTATGCATCCCTATACATGGAAGTATAAAAAAGTTATGGATGTCAGAATATGGCAACTTTTAGAAAAAACATTTTTTGGCACAGTTTTGGATTTTTGTTAAGGGGTTAAAATGTAAATACAACCATATAAATTTGGTATCCTCAGAATTGTACTGAAACATAGAATACAGGTGACATGTCATTTTGGCTGGACAGTGAACGCTGTAGAAACGAAGCACAAGTGCACTTTTTCTTCAAATCCATTCAGATTTTTTTTTTATCAGCTTCCTAGTACATTGTACAGAATAATTAATGGTAATATTGTAAGAGGGTGAAACAGCCCCTGTGTAGTGAATGTGCAATGTGTAATTGAGTTGGTGTTTTCATAACCTGACATTTTGTTGTTTGACCACAAGAGGTCGCTGTTGCGAGATAACAAGTAAAAGGAAAAAGGCTGCATGCCCCTGGAAGATTGATGTGGAGACCCTGATCGTTGGAGGAAGGTTCTAGGAGCCATTTTGAGTCAGAGTGTGCTGGACTCTAGAGGAGAAGAGAGAGCTGTGGAGACATCACTGTGCAGAGAGGGTCCTTGGAGGGGGAAGCCACAGCAAGAATAGCTGAGGATTTGAGACTTTCAGAGTCTGTCCAGACACCATCCTAAGGAGAAGATTACTGTCAGAGACTTGGCTGAGAAGTGAGACTGTCAGTGAGACCGCATGCTGTCCGAGGAGCTCCTCTTCACCCTGATGCTAACAGAGACTAAAAGGTACCCAACAGAAGTAAGCGTGCACGCACCACACTGCAAGTTTTGCACCATATTGCTGGGACTGAGTAAAAAGCCTGTAGTTAGTTAGTTAGGTATAATCATCACCCCAGGCTGCAATACTGGTGAACTATCTACCTGTCTGGTAAAAGGACTAAGTCACAGAGGATTTCTACAGAGTTATATCTCCCAGAGAGGGACTTGTAAGGAAGTCTGGGAGCAACATTTAGTTTAACTTTACACTGTTTGGCTTGCAAGCTAACTAACCATTATACTTGCTTAGTTGTACTTGGTTTGGGGGGAATTTAGTAGTATTGTGATAAGATTGTAAACCCTGGTGTTACACCGCCGGATGCCTGTGTCACACACACTGAATTGTTCCTGTGTAATAGGGTAATAACAGGTAACAGGCAGCTGCATAGGCGCAGCCTGCAGGTAGGTAAAAGCTTGGAGTATATTGAAGGCCACACTAGTGGGCACCGTGCTGTATAACACCAGGGTCCCAGCCTCTAGGCTGTGTAAATGTAATACCTGGCAGTGTTCTTTTGGACAAAAGAGGTTATCTAAACTAAGTAAAGTCCTATCTTGGTTAAATTGAATTGGACTCACTTCCTTTGTTCGTGACTTCGCTGTATCCTGGGGAGCCCACCTCGGTACACGGCTTACAATATCATGAAGGAACATTTGTCCTGTAAATATTAAGACCTTATGTGGAAAAATAAAGTTATTAAAGTTAGTTTGAAAGTGGTGGTAGGGAAGTCAAAAACGGAAATCAAAAACTGCCTGCTGCGGGAAAGGGTTAATACCTAAATAAGTGTGCTCTTCTTATAATCATAAATGCTATTTATACTACACAGTGAACGCAATTAAAAAACAAACCTAGAAATCAGAAAGGATTTTTTTATTTCCTCAAAAACGGGTTGATGACAATGTCTCCATACATTAGATATATCCTGAAATGGGGATGTGTAAAAAAAAAAAATAAAAAAAATAATTGTCTTGCAAAAAACAGGTCCTCGTATGGCTGCATTAACAGAAAACTGAAACCGTTATGACTTCTGAAATGTAGTCATGAAAGAGTGAAAAAATAGCTGTGTCCTCAAGGCTTTAAAACCTGTAACAAAAATGATATTCAGAATGTTAAGTATTAAGAAGGATACTGTATGTGCTAGTTACAAGGTCATTTTTTTCCAATTAGATATAGCATTGAGCTACAACTTAGTACATTACACCAGTTGTACAGATAGACATGCATCATCTCTCCTTGGAATGTTCTTCATTCTCTATGTCAGAACTCTTTATTGAAATGTTAGATGTGATACCAACTGCAGGCAGCGTAAACATGGCCTTTTAACATACAATTTAGAAGAGTTTATTAGAACAACACCTGCTTCTGATGAGAAAAATGTAGTCCCCTTGAGGACACATATGAAATTCTTAAAGGGTAGCTACACCTACACAATTTAGAATGAAGAACTGTTCTTTCGCACCTGCAAACTCCCTTTTGGTGTTACAGGTGCACTGCAAGTACTAGCTGTCTAACTCATTAAGTCATTTATGAATAGCAAAACTGCACATATCAAATGTCAAATTTTGTTGCGATGTGCGCACATATTTGCACAGGTGTAGCATCATTTATTGCTATTCTGAATGGAGATCAATAAATCTAAAATGCTTAAGAATTGTTCAGATTGGTCACATACATTGCATGACATAAATGGTGCAATATTTGATACAAAAGTGGTGTAGGTATGACACCTTTATTGGCTAACCAGAATAACTACATTTTCAAGCTTTCAAAGCAGAGGCTTCTTCTTCAGGCCTACAAATGAATGACCTGAAAACACAGCACAAGATTAGCAAGATGCTACACAAAGGACATTATCTCAACATATTTTACAGCACTTTACAAATCAGTGGACACATGAACAGACAGTAGTTGACATAACAATGTGACAAAAAAAAAAGAACATATCAAACAATAGGAGTGAGTGCCTTGCCAGCGAGAGCTTGCTATCTATGAGGAAATATGGGGACACAAGAGGTTAGAGGGCTTATTTGGTACAATGATCCAGCCATCTTTTTATTATTAAGGTTATATAAATGAAGCTGTATGAGCTCATCAACAGCTGGTATCTGTGAATGTACACATACTAAGTGTATGGAGTGCAAGGTAACCTCTAAATGGTGGATCTGGTTCTGAGGAACAGAGTAGGAAGCATAGCTTAAGATAAAAAATGTTAGCTTACTGTGAGGAAATGTAGAACATTATGATCAAGTTGTCTGATAAGACTTTAGGGTATGTTTGAAGCTGCTTTAGATGGGTATTAAACAGACTGTGCAGAAAAAAAGCATTCCAGAGCATCGGTGCAGCTCAAGAAAAGTCTTGCAGATGGGAGTTCGATACTTGGGTAACAGAAGATATAAGTCTAAGGTCAGTGGCGTAACTAGGAATGGTGGGGCCCCATAGCAAATCTTTGGCATTCCCTCCCCCACCTGACGGTCCTTCCCCAAAGACCCTGACGAACAGAGCCCCCTCTGTATTCCTGTATGCACTACTGTGCCCCATAGTGGTCCCTGCACAAAGTATTATGCTCCATAGTGGTCCCTGCACACAGTATGATGCCCCATAGTGGCCCCTGCATACAGTATGTTGCCCCATAGTGGCTCCTGCACACAGTATTATTCCCCATAGTGGCTCCTGCGCACAGTATTATTCCCCATAGTGGACCACCCATGAACAATTATTATACTTTGGGGTCTACACTATGAAACAAGGTATCAAAATGCAAGTGCTATTACATACCTACGGGTACAGACATATTTCCGATCCACAAAGTGCAATGGTAGAAAGAAAAAGGGGAATATTCAGTACATCTCCACGGGAATAACAAAGCGCCTGACTAGAGATGAGCGAACAGTGTTCTATCGAACACATGTTCGATCGGATATCAGAGTGTTCGCCATGTTCGAATCGAATCGAACACCGCGTGGTAAAGTGCGCCAAAATTCGATTCCCCTCCCACCTTCCCTGGCACCTTTTTTGCACCAATAACAGCGCAGGGGAGGTGGGACAGGAACTACGACACCGGGGGCATTGAAAAAAATTGGAAAAAGTCATTGGCTGCCGAAATCAGGTGACCTCCATTTTAGACGAATAGTGGATTTCAAATCCGGGTCATATGAGAATGTGAACTTTGTGACTATGAGACAGGGATAGCTGTACAGGCAGGAATAGCTAGGGATAACCTTTATTTAGGGGGGAATGTTATTAAAAATAACTTTTTGGGGCTCTATCGGGTGTGTAATTGTGATTTTTGTGAGATAAACTTTTTCCCATACGGATGCATTGGCCAGCGCTGATTGGCCGAATTCCGTACTCTGGCCAATCAGTGCTGGCCAATGCATTCTATTGGCGTGATGAAGCAGTGCTGAATGTGTGTGCTAAGCACACAGATTCAGCTCTACTTCATCGGGCTAATAAAATGCATTGGCCAGCGCTGATTGGCCAGAGTACGGAACTCGACCAATCAGCGCTGGCTCTGCTGGAGGAGGCGGAGTCTAAGATCGCTCCACACCAGTCTCCATTCAGGTCCGACCTTAGACTCCGCCTCCTCCAGCAGAGCCAGCGCTGATTGGCCGAATTCCGTACTCTGGCCAATCAGTGCTGGCCAATGCATTCTATTGGCGTGATGAAGCAGTGCTGAATGTGTGTGTTTAGCTCAACTACACCGGTGGAGTAGTTGAGCTAAGCACACAGATTCAGCTCTGCTTCAATCAGCGCTGGCCAATGCATTCTATTAGCTTGATGAAGCAGAGTGTTCACAAGGGTTCAAGCGCACCCTCGGCTCTGATGTAGCAGAGCCGAGGCTGCACAAGGGTTCAAGTGCACCCTCGGCTCTGCTACATCAGAGCCGAGGGTGCGCTTGAACCCTTGTGCAGCCTCGGCTCTGCTACACCAGAGCCGAAGGTGCGCTTGAACCCTTGTGCACCCTCGGCTCTACTACGTCAGAGCCGAGGGTGCGCTTGAACCCTTGTGCAGCCTCGGCTCTGCTACATCAGAGCCGAGGGTGCGCTTGAACCCTTGTGCAGCCTCGGCTCTGCTACATCAGAGCCGAGGGTGCGCTTGAACCGTTGTGCAGCCTCGGCTCTGCTACATCAGAGCCGAGGGTGCGCTTGAACCCTTGTGCACACTCTGCTTCATCAAGCTAATAGAATGCATTGGCCAGCGCTGATTGAAGCAGAGCTGAATCTGTGTGCTTAGCTCAACTACTCCACTGGTGTAGTTGAGCTAAACACACACATTCAGCACTGCTTCATCGCGCCAATACAATGCATTAGCCAGTGCTGATTGGCCAGAGTACGGAATTCGGCCAATCAGCGCTGGCTCTGCTGGAGGAGGCGGAGTCTAAGATCGCTCCACACCAGTCTCCATTCAGGTCCGACCTTAGACTCCGCCTACTCCGGCAGAGCGAGCGCTGATTGGCCGAAGGCTGGCCAATGCATTCCTATGCGAATGCAGAGACTTAGCAGTGCTGAGCCAGTTCTGCTCAACTACACATCTGATGCACACTCGGCACTGCTGCATCAGATGTAGCAATCTGATGTAGCAGAGCCGAGGGTGCACTAGAACCCCTGTGCAAACTCAGTTCACGCTAATAGAATGCATTGGCCAGCGCTGATTGGCCAATGCTTTCTATTAGCCCGATGAAGTAGAGCTGAATGTGTGTGCTAAGCACACAGATTCAGCTCTACTTCATCGGGCTAATAGAATGCATTGGCCAGTGCTGATTGGCCAGAGTACGGAACTCGACCAATCAGCGCTGGCTCTGCTGGAGGAGGCGGAGTCTAAGATCGCTCCACACCAGTCTCCATTCAGGTCCGACCTTAGACTCCGTCTCCTCCAGCAGAGCCAGCGCTGATTGGCCGAATTCCGTACTCTGGCCAATCAGTGCTGGCCAATGCATTCTATTGGCGTGATGAAGCAGTGCTGAATGTGTGTGTTTAGCTCAACTACACCGGTGGAGTAGTTGAGCTAAGCACACAGATTCAGCTCTGCTTCAATCAGCGCTGGCCAATGCATTCTATTAGCTTGATGAAGCAGAGTGTGCACAAGGGTTCAAGCGCACCCTCGGCTCTGCTACATCAGAGCCGAGGGTGCGCTTGAACCCTTGTGCAGCCTCGGCTCTGCTACATCAGAGCCGAGGCTGCACAAGGGTTCAAGTGCACCCTCGGCTCTGCTACATCAGAGCCGAGGGTGCGCTTGAACCCTTGTACAGCCTCGGCTCTGCTACATCAGAGCCGAGGGTGCGCTTGAACCCTTGTGCACACTCGGCTCTGCTACGTCAGAGCCGAGGGTGCGCTTGAACCTTTGTGCACCCTCGGCTCTGCTACATCAGAGCCGAGGGTGCGCTTGAACCCTTGTGCACCCTCGGCTCTGCTACATCAGAGCTGAGGGTGCGCTTGAACCCTTGTGCAGCCTCGGCTCTGCTACATCAGAGCCGAGGGTGCGCTTGAACCCTTGTGCAGCCTCGGCTCTGCTACATCAGAGCCGAGGGTGCGCTTGAACCCTTGTGCACCCTCGGCTCTGCTACATCAGAGCCGAGGGTGCGCTTGAACCCTTGTGCAGCCTCGGCTCTGCTACATCAGAGCCGAGGGTGCGCTTGAACCCTTGTGCACACTCTGCTTCATCAAGCTAATAGAATGCATTGGCCAGCGCTGATTGAAGCAGAGCTGAATCTGTGTGCTTAGCTCAACTACTCCACCGGTGTAGTTGAGCTAAACACACACATTCAGCACTGCTTCATCATGCCAATAGAATGCATTGGCCAGCACTGATTGGCCAGAGTACGGAATTCGGCCAATCAGCGCTGGCTCTGCTGGAGGAGGCGGAGTCTAAGGTCGGACCTGAATGGAGACTGGTGTGGAGCGATCTTAGACTCCGCCTCCTCCAGCAGAGCCAGCGCTGATTGGTCGAGTTCCGTACTCTGGCCAATCAGCGCTGGCCAATGCATTCTATTAGCCCGATGAAGTAGAGCTGAATCTGTGTGCTTAGCACACACATTCAGCTCTACTTCATCGGGCTAATAGAATGCATTGGCCAATCAGCGCTGGCCAATGCATTCTATTAGCGTGAACTGAGTTTGCACAGGGGTTCTAGTGCACCCTCGGCTCTGCTACATCAGATTGCTACATCTGATGTAGCAGTGCCGAGTGTGCATCAGATGTGTAGTTGAGCAGAAATGGCTCAGCACTGCTAAGTCTCTGCATTCGCATAGGAATGCATTGGCCAGCCTTCGGCCAATCAGCGCTGGCTCTGCCGGAGGAGGCGGAGTCTAAGGTCGGACCTGAATGGAGACTGGTGTGGAGCGATCTTAGACTCCGCCTCCTCCAGCAGAGCCAGCGCTGATTGGTCGAGTTCCGTACTCTGGCCAATCAGCACTGGCCAATGCATTTCTATGGGGAAAAGTTAGCTTGCGAAAATCGCAAACTGACAGGGATTTCCATGAAATAAAGTGACTTTTATGCCCCCAGACATGCTTCCCCTGCTGTCCCATTGTCATTCCAGGGTGTTGGTATCATTACCTGGGGTGTCATAGTGGACTTGGTGACCCTCCAGACACGAATTTGGGTTTCCCCCTTAACGAGTATATGTTCCCCATAGACTATAATGGGGTTCGAAACCCATTCGAACACTCGAACAGTGAGCGGCTGTTCGAATCGAATTTCGAACCTCGAACATTTTAGTGTTCGCTCATCTCTATGTATTACCCATACAATTATTGTTGGAACAATGCGATTGAACTAGTGACTACCTGGGTTGAACTTTGACTATTATCTATGGTTGATTATCTAGCATTTGTGTGATGACTTTATAGGTTTTTTACCTTCCTATTCAAATATATTTTTACTATTTGGGGATTTTTTCAGTCTTCATTCTCGGGAGGGTTGTGGTTATCAATTGCCACATTGTGGAGGATTCTTTCCCCTTGTTTGTCTTTCCGTTTTACGTATACGTTTTGTTTATTTGTTTTTTGGGATATTTATTAATAAAATTATATATTTTTTAGTATGCTATTGTGCTCTGGGTTATTTTTGATTTATGCTTTAATTTGTTCTGGGGCCATAATTTGTTATTTTGGTTCTCTTGTTTTGGTTTTCATTGTGTTGAAACACATAAGCACCAAAGCCCCAGCCCACGTGACATCACCAAGTAGGCTTGAAGATTCCCAGAGCCAGGAGAGGTAAGTAACAGTGATTTTTTATGTAAAAAAGAAAGAGCAAAACAAGGGGCACTCACCAAGAAGTAGGTATCTTCTAAAAACAGTCCTTTATTAAATGAAGGTAAAAACAACTGGGAGGGAGTGATGACACATAGGCAGGAAAGACAACAGATGTTTCACACTTACAACTTGTACTTTCTCAAGCCATGCACATATGTGCTCTTTCTTTTTGGCTATTTAAGTTATGTATATGGGATGCAGAACAACACCTTTTCCAGGTATCGCCTAATAGGTAGAGATGAGTGAGTAGTGTTCGATCACTACTAGCTGTTCAAAGTTTAAGGTTCGATGCAGAACCAGCGTTGATTGGCAGAATGCTATACATTCTGCCAATCAACGCTGGTTCTTCTCTTACCTTTAGAAGTCTTCTCCGTGCAGCATCCCCGCGGCGTCTTCCAGCTGGAATTCACTCTGCCTAGGTATCCGGCCTAGGCAGAGTCGACTGCGCATGCGCGGGCATGCCCTCGCATACGCAGTCGGCTCTGCTCAGGCGTCGGGCCGGACAGAGTCGACTGCGCATGTCCGCGCATGACCGTGCATGCGCAGTCGGCTCTGCCTATGCCCCGATGCCTAGGCAGAGTGAATTCTAGCCAGAAGAAGACGCGGGGACGCTGCACTGGGAGTAGATTTCAAGGAGAATCCAGCCCGACCATCACTCGTGGACTTGGTAAGTATAATTTTATCAAAATTTGAGTACCCCTGAAACGAGTACCCCTGTGCAGCTGTTCGAATCGGATTTCGAACCTCGGACATTTTAGTGTTCGCTCATCTCTACTAATAGGCTTGATCCACATATGTAGCTGCCTATCAACTATTGAATTGCAGAACCCGAGGTTGTAGTACTGCAACTCAGTGTTTGCTCTTTTCATATATGTGTTTTTATGTTCCCTCACCTCTCTTAGCCCTCCGATCATTATATTCGGGGGTCTGAAAAGACCCCCGAGTATAATGATAGTGTTTGTGGGGTTCATGGGCCCGTGGTCTTACTTACTAATCCCAGCTCCTGCTCACAGCCACTTCTGTAGAAGGGAAAGTGCCGGCGGCTGTGAGCAGGAGCCAGGGTAGGTAAGTAAATAGGGCCCGTTACCTGCTGGAGTTACTCCAGCAGGTAACGGCCTATTAAAAAAATAACAAACAAAAAGAAATGCAGTGGTAGCGGCTGCCGCCAGACCCCCTTATGTCCTGGGCCCTGTGGCAGCCGCTACCATTGCTACCATGGTAGTTACGCTCCTGTCTCAGATCATTGGCAAAATAGGATGGTTGCGGTGATAGACAACGACAAGGGAGGAGATGTAGGAAGGTACAGTGCTATTGTTTCACTTACAAGTGAGATAATTTTATATTATATTTTGTAGTGTCTGGGCAACCAGTGTAGCAACTAGCACAAGATAGATGCATCTGTGTACCGTGCCAGTGTCTGTATATGTGTGGTTAAGGTGATATCTGAGTCAGATACAACCTAGAGACAGCAGGCATACTGCCCCATAGTGTAATAGTAAGGCCACAGACAGAAATGGATATATCAATGTTAGGGCGGTTAGTAGATGGAGGGAACACAAGAAGTTTGATTTTTGAAAAGTTCAGATAAAGATAATACATGAGGTTAAAGACAACAAAGAGACAGTCACTGATGTTCTGTAGTAGTACAGGGGTGATGTCACAACATGAAGTATATAGTTTGGTGTCATTAGCATAAAGCCAAACCTGTTGTTGATTTATCAAGTAGGGGCTGTATAGAGAGAGAAGAGGAGGGGGCCAACGACCAAGTCCTGAGGAAACTCAACGGAAGGAGGAAGAGGAGAATAAATAGCACCAGCAAGTGATAAACTAAATGAGTGGTCAGAAAGATAGGAAGAAAACCAAGACAGAGCAGTGTCCGTGGGGCCAATAGAGTGGAGCATAGTGAAAAGGAGTTGGTAGTCTATGGTGTCAAATACTGCTGAGAGATCCTGAAGAATAAGAAAGAACTATTGTTCCTCTTAGATTTAGCCATCAGGAGATCATTGGAGATTATAAGGGTTATTTCTGTACAGTGTAGTGCACAAAAACCTTATTGTAAGGGGTCCAGAAGCGAGTTCGCAGAGAGAAAGCCAATTAGGTGGGAATATACCAAACATTAAAGGAGTTTAGAGATGAAGGAGAGGTTAGAGACTGGTCGACAGTTAGTTAAGGATCGGTTGAGGGATTGTTTGGCAGTTGTGGGGTTGTGACAGCATGCTTGAAAGAAGAGGGAAAGATTCCAGAAGAGAGAGAGGTTAAAAATGTATGTAAGGTGAGTTGTAACTGGAGGAGACCGAAGGTGGAGGAGGTGTGATGGGATGGCTTTACTTGAGCAAGTAGTAGGACAAGAAGAATAAAGGAGCTGGGAGACTTCTTCTTCTGTTACTGAGTCAAAGAATGAGAATTCACAAGTAGGAACCAAGGAGGGAAGGGGACAGACACTCCTTGGAGATTGTGTAATTTCCTGATGGAGGTTGTTGATTTTGTATTTAAAGTAATTGGCCATGCCTTCAGTGTAAAGAGGAAGTGAAAGGTATCAAAGAATCGATTAGGGTTATTGGAGAGAGGAGATGAGAGTAGTGAAGTAGGTTTGTTTGGCGAGGTGAAGGGCAGAGTTATAGGCTTTGAGTATAAATTTGAAATGAAGAAAATCTGCAGATGTATTTGATTTTCTCACAGACATTCAGCCAATCTTGCGTGCTGCTGACGTGTATGAGGAATGTGCCAGGGTTGTTGGTGTCTGTGTTGGGAGGGTCAAGGGTGCTACTTTATCCAGGGTAGTTTTAAGAGACTCATTGTAGTACTTGATGGTCAGTTCAGGACAGAGAATAGATGGGGGGCTGTGAAGTAGGGCATATGAGAGGTCCTGCTTGTTTACAATGTGTAGATTCTTGTATGTGCAGGTCAGTATGTTTGGAGAAGCCTTCTCAACCCAACCAGCAATACTCTCAGTTAAACTTTAACACTAGAAATAATTGGTCTGTCCTTCTATATGTATTTTTGATAATATATATAGAAGGTACCTATAACATAAATGGTGAATGCTCAGAAGAGTAAAGTTTATTAATTTCTGTAAAATTTTCTGGGTGCTGCTGAGCTACAGCCTATGATTAGAATAGAGGGAGAATAGTCTAAAGGTATGCTTGTTTTGGTACTTTTACTTGAACCGGTAGTACATATGGAAGAATAAAACGTTGTAATAATTTTATTTTATAAGGGAAATGCATCTGCAGGGGGTGGGGGTGCCTATGCAGCTTCTCTCTGTGCCTATGAGACTTCATACTGTGAGAGGTAAGGATAGCATTCGTATGTACGCCAACTTGTCACTTTCATAGGATAGTCATATATCTCTGGCCGGTCATTTGCAATATACTGTTATATAACTATGATCTAGTCTCACCTTTAAAAAAGTTGCCCAAGCTTTAATTTTTAATGAGGGTAGGGTAGGTGAAATTTTTTTTTTTAAAAAAAACATACTCACTAGAGATGAGCGAACAGTGTTCTATCGAACACATGTTCGATCGGATATCAGGGTGTTCGCCATGTTCGAATCGAATCGAACACCACGTGGTAAAGTGCGCCAAAATTCGATTCCCCTCCCACCTTCCCTGGCTCCTTTTTTGCACCAATAACAGCGCAGGGGAGGTGGGACAGGAACTACGACACTGGGGGCATTGAAAAAAATTGGAAAAAGTCATTGGCTGCCGAAATCAGGTGACCTCCATTTTAGACGAATAGTGGATTTCAAATCCGGGTCATATGAGAATGTGAACTTTGTGACTATGAGACAGGGATAGCTGTACAGGCAGGGATAGCTAGGGATAACCTTTATTTAGGGGGGAATGTTATTAAAAATAACTTTTTGGGGCTCTATCGGGTGTGTAATTGTGATTTTTGTGAGATAAACTTTTTCCCATAGGGATGCATTGGCCAGCGCTGATTGGCCGAATTCCGTACTCTGGCCAATCAGTGCTGGCCAATGCATTCTATTAGCTTGATGAAGCAGAGTGTGCACAAGGGTTCAAGCGCACCCTCGGCTCTGATGTAGCAGAGCCGAGGCTGCACAAGGGTTCAAGCGCACCCTCGGCTCTGATGTAGGAGAGCCGAGGGTGCACTTGAACCCTTGTGCACCCTCAGCTCTGCTACATCAGAGCCGAGGGTGCGCTTGAACCCTTGTGCACACTCTGCTTCATCAAGCTAATAGAATGCATTGGCCAGCGCTGATTGGCCAATGTATTCTATTAGCCTGATGAAGTAGAGCTGAATGTGTGTGCTAAGCACACACATTCTGTTAAATATCTTGTATTTGCCGGTGAGACTTGTGTCCACTGTTAAATATCCGGACCTGGCCTTGTCCACGATAGGAAGAAGTCAGCTTGTTATAAATCAGTGTAGAGGTTTATTAATATCTTGAAGGAAAACACAGGAACAGGGAAAATGTCCAAATAACACAAATATCAGTCAATTGTCAATAGCTTACATCTTCAGAGAAGTTAAATCATCTGGATATCTTGTAGTTACAGCTTGGTTCATGCTTGTCATCTGGTTGGTGGACTTGGGCTGGTTACGACGTCCATGGATGTCCATCTGCCTGGACCACCCACCCTGGTGTTCCCAAAGACAGACCTCCTGGTCTTCCCCTGGTCTTCCCAAAGACAGACCCAGACATGTGTATTTCTTACTCATTTATATTCATGAGAGTGGGTGTTACCTTCCATCTTGTAGCTATGTAAGGAGATTTCTAAAATGGTCTACTCTAACCGCACCCATGCACCCAAAATATAAGACTATGATGTCAGTAGAGTGTTAACCCCATGTCTGCTAGAGAATATTGTAAATATATAATATTTAACATTTCCCCCTTTTTAGAGTGAAATATCTGTTTGAACTCTCAAGATATACCATACGACAATATTCATACAATTAGATTATATCTTCTTTCTTCTTTGCTGAATACTGGAACTTAATTTTCATTGATTGTCCATATAACAATAATTTCATCAATTTGCAATACATTTTGTCATTAATAAATGTTATGGTATATTATGGTAAACTGTGATCAAAGATGGAAACAATTTGATCCACTATCTAACCTACACCTGATGAAGGCTCTTCTTTCATCGTCTGGTCTTCTGGTCATCTCTTCTTCCATCATAATAGAAGGCTTATTACCACAAATGTAGTTCTTGACTTAAAGTCCTTTATAGATTTCCTCCGTGTTGTGCAGATATTATAACATTGTCCATTAAAGTTCATATTGAGAAGATATTGATATAACAACAAAGTCCATATGTTTCACTTCACCAAGACATAGACTGTAGAGGAGTTTCCTTTGGTAATTCCCTTGACCACCTGTCACTGTACAATCATGTGACACTTCTGGAGCAATACTGCAAAAGCAAGGCAAGTGTGAATTCTGACATCATCCCTGCTGCTTGTCAGTAAGGTTCAGTCCTGGAATCTCAGTCTCTTGGATACACAATTTCTGTGTTCGGGTTCTATCATTCACAACCCTTTTGCTCACCAAACAACTTGAAGTCTTGAAATAGAGAGGATTCCACCAAACATTGATGAGGACGTCTTTATATCTGTCCAATCATCAGCTGATCAAAGGTTCCAACCTCCAGTAATAATTTTTAAACACAGTCCTTGGCATAAGCTTAAGCATATAGCATCATACCTTCAGATTTTGTCTTTTCCCGCACATCTTCTTCTTGTAACTGTTAAAGTCTTTTTATTAACATTTGATATCAAACTTTATCATAATCTTGGACTTGATTGAAGAAAAGTTTTCTTTCCCTAATAACTAAGCCAAATTAGGCAATTAACTAAACTATAATATCACAGTGTACCATACCACTCATTTATATATCATACTTCTCTTTATATTGTATCAATATTTATATTTGACTTATAAAATATTGATATTCAATACATTTATCAAACTATCTGATAATAGTACTTTGGATACAATAATCTATATAAACATCATATATCAACATATATCTTTATATCTATATGTATGAATATATATGTGTACTTTACTTGTGATGACAAATTGCAACATGACTTTGAAATATAATGTGATCTCATTATTAATTACCATTCTATAGACAATCACAATATTTATTCTTTAGTTAGAACTTTTCACCAATTATACTAAACATATGTTCCTATATGATTATGTTATCATACTTATCATACATTTTCTAAAGTTTAATCACTTTATTTCCTTTTTAATAAGATATTATTTTATTTTAAACATTCATTTATTAAATATCATTGTGTTCTTTATCTGAGACACAATATTAACCTTTATTCATAAAAACGTATGTGCCTAAAGTTTCCTCTTAACACCTCGTCTCTTCACAGATTCCTGTGACCTTCTTAACCTTTCAGATACCTCCAATACCAAGAATAGAGACAACACTTGTGCCAACACACTCTTGTCTCTGTCTTAAACTTAACTGTATATATTCTTGTGTACTGGCTGTATGTGAACACCATACATATGAAATAAGTATACAAAACATAAACTTTTCAAAATATGTCACATCCTATAATCAGAAGTTTGAAGAATAAACCAGAGACTATCTCTCTTGATATCCCATATCCTTTGATGATATTATGCTTCTCCTTTCATGAAGATGATTAGCTTATCTTATTTGCATATAAGACACTTATGTTTTCCCAATGTTTGTTTTCCCAATGTTTGTTTTCCCAATGTTTGTAGATGTTGATGTGTGTAAGTGTATGCAAGTGTGTGTGTACATGTAAGAATACATAATGAATAATAATACAATAAATCAATACTGCAATACTGGCTATAGCTAACTAGATTTTCCCACCATAACTAATATATTTATTATCCCATGATCCAATTACCACAATAAACCTTTATTATTTGTCAGGTTTGAACAAATATATTGAAGATTATCTGTATCTTCTCAAAAGCTACTTTTTCCTACAGAATGTTCACCTAAAATAACCTTGCTTTGTAGTGCAGCTGTCACCTTTTCTCTCAGCTCATGTGACTTAAACACTTGGTTTTCCTGTAGGTATAAACATATGAGGTTCCTTTTGATGGATTTCAAATATATTTGCTAATTTCCCGATTTAATATAGAGGATCACATAAGATAAAAAATAGAAAAAATAAACAATAGAAAAAGAAAATAGAAATAGACGTCTTTTTGTTGGATAGATGTTTCTTTTTCCTTGTTGGATGCATCCTGATTTTCTTAGGCCTATTTGTGATGTCACAGATCTGTTGTATACACGAGTCGACTCGACACATAACACTTAGCACTTATACTGACCAGCCCATCAGGGTCACAGGTCACAGTGTGTTGCTGTCAATCAACTGACCACATGAACGAACACTTAATTCACAGTAAGAGCTCCATGCCTAGTTGCATGCCTTCATACACAATGGATTATAACTTGAAAATCCTAAAAACATGGACTTTACATGAAACTATTGAAAAACATGCTTAAGGTAAGTTATAACTTCTATCACTTATCATGCATTGTTATTAGTCACACCATGTTAATTTGTTTACTCATTAATCGTTAGACACTCCATGCATTCTTTTAGCTAGAAGGAAAGAATGATGAATGAACGGACATCACTGATTGAACTGATCCATTTTTCCATATATGACATTTCTGATCTGAAAAATAGATAAACTTTAGCAAAAACCAAATTAATACAATATTGATTTTAACCAATGGAAAGTTTAATAACTTTATGGATTCCTAATACTATTTGATCATATTAATATATTGTACATATATTCATATACATGTCATATATTCATATATTGTATATAACATGCTCCTTCTCTCTCTGCATCTAGAGAGTGGACTATGACGAAAATCTGTCACCACACATGAGACTCTCCTCCTGTGTGTATATATATATATACTGTATATAATATGATCCATAGTATTATTCACAATAGCATAATTAGGATTATTTATAAACATCATCACATAATCATGTGGATTATACCTGATCATTGGACTTCTCCTCATATAAAAGGGATTTCTCTTTATATAGCCAAATAGTACATAAGTAAATCTCAATAGACAGTCATTCCTTCAGAGATACTTTTAAATTCAACCCCTGACCTCCTTTCAGATATATATTTTTAAGTTAAACCCATGAACTTCCTGTCAACACGTCCATCCATAATAGCCTCGCCAGGTCATGAGAGAATGCCAAGCTTGCCCTTTTCCTAAGAATATAAGACAGGTCAGATGCCATTGGGTTACTGAAAAGATCTGACATTTTGGAGACAACTGGTACATTCCCAGATACAATCTTTTGACTATCAATAGATTTGGTTGGCTGCAATTCTTTAATTTCAGTTAATACTGGAATTTCAATTTGTGGACTTTCCTGCATGGCATATGGTTTATATGCAACATGTAATTTCCTACGTTTCTCATAGATTTTGTCACTTTGCCTCCTATAAATAGGGGACACTTTAACATGATTTGACAGATGTCTCTTAATAGGCTTTGCTTTTTGCTTTGGACATACTCGATTTACATTTGACATATGTTTCTGATGTCTTCTGGCCATGTCCAATAAACTAGCAGCTTCAAATAAAGTCTTCTTATCTGAGGCACTGGCAAGGGTGACTGCATCCAAGAATTTGAACTTTTTAACAAAACTTTTCACCATAGATGAAGAGTTCACCTTTGGAATGACAGTTTTGTATGTTCTCTCAAATTTAGACATGAACGCAAAAGTACATTCTTTTCTGCCAATCTTTATCTCATTCAGTATGTCAGGTGTTGGCATGCTGTCACCTCTAGTGCACCAGATTAGTTTCTTTAATCTCTCCACATCACTGTCTTTTAACCATTCATCTGACTCATTATCATAAGACATTTTTGCAGACAAACGTTCTGTAAAATCAATAGGAAGCCATAATTTAAACATTTTGTTTTTTTGTTCATTAGATAGATCAAATTTCTCTGCATGGCTTTCAAAAATTTCTGAGTTTCTACACACATGGATCTTTACATCATATGTGGGAATGGCTTTACTCAGATTCATCAAATATTCCTGAGATTTTAATTTCAATTTAGTTTCTTGTATCATTTGTTCCTCACCATCTATGGCCATTACTGCCACATGGTGCTCTTTATCAACATATTGAGATTTCTCATTATCTGTCTGAACAGATTTATGCATACTATTACTTAATTTCTTCTCTGTTACCACGTCATTAAAAATCTTTACCAAAGAAGCTATATTCCTAAATACCTGCTTCTCTTTTGTAGAACAAATTCTATTTTCAATCTTAGAATTTGCCTGCTTACATTGTGTATACAAATCTTGCCATATACTCGCTAAATTGTCACTAGACACAATTTTAAACTCAACGTTACACTTTTTAGACAATGACTCTAATTTTTCCATACTTTAAAAGTAAAATCTTTACTCACCACTGTAGAAAGCTTCACCTTTAGCTTGTCCTTGGAACAGTTGGTCCCTGTCATCAGAACGTCTCAGTACGTCTGGCACTTGTGGTCCTTCTGTGTTTCCTCACAGGCTTTCCTCACACAGGCTTCCGTATCATATAACACGTACAACAGTCATCTGTATCTCACCAATATAAGTTTCTTTTCGAAGTCTTCCTGAATCTTGCAATTCATACAACTTGCAAAATACTCCTCTCATCCCCCTTAATTGCAAGTGAACGGAACAAGAAAAACAGGAAAAAACCAACCGTGCTGGGCTCGCCACTGTTAAATAGCCATGAAGTAACGGAGGAAGGCTGGCTCGCCACTGTTAAATATCTTGTATTTGCCGGTGAGACTTGTGTCCACTGTTAAATATCCGGACCTGGCCTTGTCCACGATAGGAAGAAGTCAGCTTGTTATAAATCAGTGTAGAGGTTTATTAATATCTTGAAGGAAAACACAGGAACAGGGAAAATGTCCAAATAACACAAATATCAGTCAATTGTCAATAGCTTACATCTTCAGAGAAGTTAAATCATCTGGATATCTTGTAGTTACAGCTTGGTTCATGCTTGTCATCTGGTTGGTGGACTTGGGCTGGTTACGACGTCCATGGATGTCCATCTGCCTGGACCACCCACCCTGGTGTTCCCAAAGACAGACCTCCTGGTCTTCCCCTGGTCTTCCCAAAGACAGACCCAGACATGTGTATTTCTTACTCATTTATATTCATGAGAGTGGGTGTTACCTTCCATCTTGTAGCTATGTAAGGAGATTTCTAAAATGGTCTACTCTAACCGCACCCATGCACCCAAAATATAAGACTATGATGTCAGTAGAGTGTTAACCCCATGTCTGCTAGAGAATATTGTAAATATATAATATTTAACACATTCAGCTCTACTTCATCGGGCTAATAGAATGCATTGGCCAGCGCTGATTGGCCAGAGTACGGAACTCGACCAATCAGCGCTGGCTCTGCTGGAGGAGGCGGAGTCTAAGATCGCTCCACACCAGTCTCCATTCAGGTCCGACCTTAGACTCCGCCTCCTCCGGCAGAGCCAGCGCTGATTGGCCGAAGGCTGGCCAATGCATTCCTATGCGAATGCAGAGACTTAGCAGTGCTGAGTCAGTTTTGCTCAACTACACATCTGATGCACACTCGGCACTGCTACATCAGATGTAGCAATCTGATGTAGCAGAGCCGAGGGTGCACTAGAACCCCTGTGCAAACTCAGTTCACGCTAATAGAATGCATTGGCCAGCGCTGATTGGCCAATGCATTCTATTAGCCCAATGAAGTAGAGCTGAATGTGTGTGCTAAGCACACACATTCAGCACTGCTTCATCACGCCAATACAATGCATTAGCCAGTGCTGATTGGCCAGAGTACGGAATTCGGCCAATCAGCGCTGGCTCTGCTGGAGGAGGCGGAGTCTAAGGTCGGACCTGAATGGAGACTGGTGTGGAGCGATCTTAGACTCCGCCTCCTCCAGCAGAGCCAGCGCTGATTGGTCGAGTTCCGTACTCTGGCCAATCAGCGCTGGCCAATGCATTCTATTAGCCCGATGAAGTAGAGCTGAATGTGTGTGCTTAGCACACACATTCAGCTCTACTTCATCAGGCTAATAGAATACATTGGCCAATCAGCGCTGGCCAATGCATTCTATTAGCTTGATGAAGCAGAGTGTGCACAAGGGTTCAAGCGCACCCTCGGCTCTGATGTAGCAGAGCCGAGGCTGCACAAGGGTTCAAGTGCACCCTCGGCTCTCCTACATCAGAGCCGAGGGTGCGCTTGAACCCTTGTGCAGCCTCGGCTCTGCTACATCAGAGCCGAGGGTGCGCTTGAACCCTTGTGCACACTCTGCTTCATCAAGCTAATAGAATGCATTGGCCAGCACTGATTGGCCAGAGTACGGAATTCGGCCAATCAGCGCTGGCCAATGCATTCTATTAGCCCGATGAAGTAGAGCTGAATGTGTGTGCTAAGCACACACATTCAGCACTGCTTCATCACGCCAATACAATGCATTAGCCAGTGCTGATTGGCCAGAGTACGGAATTCGGCCAATCAGCGCTGGCTCTGCTGGAGGAGGCGGAGTCTAAGATCGCTCCACACCAGTCTCCATTCAGGTCCGACCTTAGACTCCGCCTCCTCCAGCAGAGCCAGCGCTGATTGGCCGAATTCCGTACTCTGGCCAATCAGCACTGGCTAATGCATTGTATTGGCTTGATGAAGCAGTGCTGAATGTGTGTGCTTAGCACACACATTCAGCTCTACTTCATCGGGCTAATAGAATGCATTGGCCAATCAGCGCTGGCCAATGCATTCTATTAGCGTGAACTGAGTTTGCACAGGGGTTCTAGTGCACCCTCGGCTCTGCTACATCAGATTGCTACATCTGATGTAGCAGTGCCGAGTGTGCATCAGATGTGTAGTTGAGCAAAACTGACTCAGCACTGCTAAGTCTGCATTCGCATAGGAATGCATTGGCCAGCCTTCGGCCAATCAGCGCTGGCTCTGCCGGAGGAGGCGGAGTCTAAGGTCGGACCTGAATGGAGACTGGTGTGGAGCGATCTTAGACTCCGCCTCCTCCAGCAGAGCCAGCGCTGATTGGCCGAATTCCGTACTCTGGCCAATCAGCACTGGCTAATGCATTGTATTGGCTTGATGAAGCAGTGCTGAATGTGTGTGCTTAGCACACACATTCAGCTCTACTTCATCGGGCTAATAGAATGCATTGGCCAGCGCTGATTGGCCGAATTCCGTACTCTGGCCAATCAGCACTGGCTAATGCATTGTATTGGCTTGATGAAGCAGTGCTGAATGTGTGTGCTTAGCACACACATTCAGCTCTACTTCATCGGGCTAATAGAATGCATTGGCCAATCAGCGCTGGCCAATGCATTCTATTAGCGTGAACTGAGTTTGCACAGGGGTTCTAGTGCACCCTCGGCTCTGCTACATCAGATTGCTACATTTGATGTAGCAGTGCCGAGTGTGCATCAGATGTGTAGTTGAGCAAAACTGACTCAGCACTGCTAAGTCTGCATTCGCATAGGAATGCATTGGCCAGCCTTCGGCCAATCAGCGCTGGCTCTGCCGGAGGAGGCGGAGTCTAAGGTCGGACCTGAATGGAGACTGGTGTGGAGCTATCTTAGACTCCGCCTCCTCCAGCAGAGCCAGCGCTGATTGGTCGAGTTCCGTACTCTGGCCAATCAGCACTGGCCAATGCATTTCTATGGGGAAAAGTTAGCTTGCGAAAATCGCAAACTGACAGGGATTTCCATGAAATAAAGTGACTTTTATGCCCCCAGACATGCTTCCCCTGCTGTCCCAGTGTCATTCCAGGGTGTTGGTATCATTTCCTGGGGTGTCATAGTGGACTTGGTGACCCTCCAGACACGAATTTGGGTTTCCCCCTTAACGAGTTTATGTTCCCCATAGACTATAATGGGGTTCGAAACCCATTCGAACACTCGAACAGTGAGCGGCTGTTCGAATCGAATTTCGAACCTCGAACATTTTAGTGTTCGCTCATCTCTAATACTCACCTGTCCCGGGTACTCAGGTGACCTCCCAGCGTGGTTCGGTCCTACTGCTCAGCTGTCTTATTCTAATGGAATTCCTCACTGGCTATAACGTCCAAGGTCCCTTCTACTAAAGCCACTGACTGGCCTCAATAACCTAAGGAAGTGACCTGAGAACTTCACAAGTAGTGTCCCTTCCACTGAGGCCGCTGAGGCCAGGACATGTGGCGGAGACTTCCTCTGGAAGAAAACAACAGAGCTGTAGGACCAGATTATACTGGGAGGACACTGGAACACCAGGATCAAGTGAGTATGTTTTTTTTTTCACCTTCCCTGGCCTTATTAAAAAATTACTGGTGTCAAAATTAAGACTGAAATCAGCAGTGAATAATGGAAGACCTTGGCCTTGCACAGTTTAGTCTCGTGTATTGCTTTGCTGTTAAATATATTAGTGTTATACTAGACCGTTCTACACAGTGGTCGAATCTCCGCTACTTTATCTGTGGTCAGGTCAAGTTTTACCTTTTGTTCTATTTTAAACTACTGTATTAATTTTATGTTTACTCAGCTTCTTATCTTTGTTTGTGATGGAAGAGATTTTTTTTTTAATAGAATCATGCTGTCAGTTTTTTATTCTGATAACTCAGTATGTTAAAAATAACTGATGTGTCGGCTCCAAACTATATGCAAGGAATCAGTCTAATCTTAGGCATATGAAGCCCTAGGATGGTTTATGGCTGAACACGTAAGCTGACTTTTCTGTCTGGGTGTCATGGCGCATTTTTTATAAAATAAGTCTTAAAGAAATGTTTTATGCCCATGACAAATAGTCTATTTGCCCATGATTCTAAAAATTGTCACTGCCATATAAAATAATCCCTGGTTTAGCTTGGTTTGTTGCCTTCAAGTGAAGGAGAATGCAATACAAGTAATTAGCAGGAAATTGCAGATTTTTTATTTTTTTTCTAAAACATTGGCTTTACGAAACAGAGAGCAAAGATTATTTTTGGCCATGAATATTTAATTTCAGCAACATTTTAAATTCTGCCTGTTCCCCAGAAAAAAAAAATACATTTTGTTATGTGCATAGTAAATCACACGACTCCATAGTAAATTCTTTTAAGGACATTACTCCTAGCTTGTGATTTTACTGCTCTTCTTTAAATTCATGGTTAAAGCCAACATACTACATTTGTTGACACTGTGACATTTCTAATATCATCGGAGCCATTACTAAAGAGTTCCATATTATGGGAATTTATTGGTTTAGTATTTGGAATAAAAAGGAAATGGTAAAAAAACAAAACAAGCATAAAACAAACAAAAATAAAACCCCTTCTCCTTAGTAGTGTATTCCAAAAGTCCCAAATGTTGGTGTATAGTATTATCTTTCTCCATAATTTATCATTTTTTGAACAGAAGAGCATCGTTGCATGAACACTACATGGCAGCAATGTAACCATTATCTGTGTAGAAGGGGTTTCTTGAAATTATAATATCATATGGGATTGGGATTGGGCTTTCTTTATTGTAAGCACGGTAACTCTTAATTTAGGGGAAATAGTACATATCTTACCTACAAAATACTACCTCCCCTTCGTCCAGTTTAGGTTTTGTCCTGCTTAGAGTTTGGCAAACCTCTCAAGATTTGTTTTAGATTGGAGTCGGATGGTTCAAGATAGAAATTTGTTTTGTGTCAAAAAAGTTGAGAACTAATCACTAGAGATGAGCGAGTACTGTTCGAAATGGCAGTTTCAAATAGCACGCACCCATAGGAATGAATGGAGCTGGCCATAACGCAGACGGGGCTGGCGTCCTGCTGCTTAACCCCCTGCGTGCTGGCTGTGTCCATTCATTCCTATGGGTGCGTGCTATTTGAAACTGCCGTTTCGAACAGTACTCGCTCATCTCTACTAACGACAGCTTAAATTGTCTCAAAACATTGTGCATAACACTGTCAGGGCTCCAAGGAAACAATCTCTCTAAGGGTTGGTTCACACTAGCGCTTGTATTCCGTCTTCAAGGAGTCCGCATGGAGACCCCCCCGGACGGAATGCAATTGCAATTGCAAGCGATGTGCTTGCAAAGCACATGGCGCCCATAGACTATAATGGGCTCCGTGTGCTTGCTGCGCACTGCCTGCATGAATGAATTGTGCGGGCAGTACGTGGCAAGCACACGGAGCCCATTATAGTCTATGGGCTCCGTGTGCTTAACTGCACATCGTTTGCATTAGCGTTGGTATTCCATTCGGGGGGATCTCCATGCAGACTCCTTGCGGACGGAATACAAGTGCTAGTGTGAACCAACCCTTATTCCTAGCTCTCTAAGGCAAATACAGTAAAATTTATGTGAAAGTGACATGTATGTGTATAGAAAACTGGATGGTAAGACGTGGATACAAAATAAATGCAGCAACCTCAACTATTCAGGAAAAACAAGGGACTGTACCTATTTGGGCTTACAGTCTAACGAACCTTGATACATTATGAAATTCCAAACAGGTAACAGGGACTTGTGGGCGATCGCTGGTTCAAATTCTGTAACATGACCTTTAAATTTTACTTTAGAATGATGAGTCACATAAATCTACATTTATTAAAGCATCATAGGTCTTTGCTTTTCCACTGAAATTGGCAGAGAATCTGCACAAGTGGCCCAATGGTATAGGTCAGAAGTATAAATATGTAAATGTCCACTGGCTGAAGTTGCTATTGGGCTGTAGAACTTTTTAATAGCAACTTTATATCAGATCAAATTGAGAAAGAGGAATCTATGCCGGTCAAAAGTACAAATTTTATGTTAGATAGGTCAAGCATTGTGACTGGCACATAATACCAATTCACCTATCTATCACAATATATAGTCATTTCTTGATTAAAGTAAAGGCAAAGGAGGACAGAGAAGACTGAATATACTGTAGATAACTAGAGCCATCCTTCCCAGACTTCTGTGAGGATGTAAAAACTCATGAAAGTAAAATGAATGATACTTTTTCTTTGAATTTGTGAACAAAGTACAAGCACCGGATCTAATACATATCCGGAATTTCACATTCAATTCCAATGTAAAATGCATATTTCAATAAACCTGCACAAAGCCTAATACTTAAAGTCTAAAATACAATTATATTCCCTGTATACAATGCTTTTTACCTTATTTTGTCAGTAAATCAGAGCGACAGTAGAAAAATGACCCAGGACAGTGGCATTTCTCTAAGTAGAATAAAGCAGAGGAACATAAAAGAATCACTTCTAGAAAGAAGGCCCAATAAAAATTTTTTGCTTTTGTGAAGTGTTATTGATGTGACATTTTTAGATTTCTACCAGGGATCTATGTGCTGGAAGTATGTGACAGAAGATCAGAGGGTGGCAAAGGCAATAGGAGCATATTAAGAATGAATAGTTTGCCTCAATATAGAACGTATCTTTGAAGACGGAGGTCTACTTTGATTGTAAACCTTTTTGCACAGGGTAGATTTTAAGCAGTTAGTGTCACTTACAGAGAACAATCTGTTTCTATTGCTATGAACTAGCATAAAACGTTGAGCAGATAGTTAAATTAAAGACATTTTTGTAGGATATGTTTAATATGAATGTCTTACCGCATAGTCAAACAGAACACGATAGGTTAATGGTAATGGTAATGACATTATATCTATGAATATAGATATATATTGGATTAGTGTCATTTTCTTAAGTAAGGGGAGAAGTTTAACTTGAACTGATATGTAAATTGGCTCCCTGTAAAAACAACTGACTCTTGTAAGTGTTGGGGATGAGCTCCTGTACGGCGGTCACTAACTGCGCCACTACACAACGCACCCAAACATTACTAATGTTTGTCATTGTCATATTAACTATTTCCAGGTCAATGTATTTTGGGCCTCATAGGGGTTTTCCATAAGTTAAGTATTAATACTCTATCCTTAGGATAGGCTATCAACTTCTGATAGGGGTCCATTATCCAGGACCCACACAGATCAGCTCCTCAAAGTAGCAGCGGTACTTAGATGAGCAGTGTTTCTGCTTCACAGTCAAGGATAGGTCATCCCCAGACAACTTCGTTAGGCTGAGGCCACATGTGGTGGAAATGCAGCTTTTTTTGTTGCAGATTTTGTTGCGTTTTTTTTAGCCAAAGCCAAGAATGCCTAGAAAAGGAATGGGAAATATATAGGAAGCTCTTATACTTCTTCCTTCTGCTCAATCCTCTGCTGGCTTTGGCTCAAAAAAACGCAACAAAATCTGCAACAAAAAAAGCTGTGTTCCTGCAACATCAGGCCTTAGTCTCAAGGGCAAAAACAGCAATTCTGCTATGGTTTGATTTTCATTTTAGTGTTACAGAATTCCCTATATAGGGTAATATAGAATATCATATTGAAGTAAATGAGCACCCTGTACTGTTTCATTCCTCGTTCAATGGAACTGTAGGTATATATACAAATAATATTAGGGTAGGTGTAACGCAAATACTGGAAAAAATGGAGATGCACTAAAAATAAGACTTAACTTTTAATTAATATGGTCATCACATTAGTGGCTCAGTGTAATTAATAGGGCTAGTATCAAAATGTGTAACCCTAATACTGATACTTCTGAACTGGGCAGGGCGATGCACATTGTGGTCTAGTCCTCAGAGATTAAAATATAGTCTGGGCTTGCTGGGATTGGCCATCGCAATGAATCATTGGTCTGGATGTTGTAGCATTACACTTGCTATAGTATAACACAGTGGTTGGGGTCTATATCATATATGAGGGAGCTCTGCACATCTAGCACTATATAATTTACTGTACCATTATGACTCTATAATACAGTATCTACATGATTAGGTCTATAGTAATGTGTTACTCTTACAGCCTTCTCTGTTTAATAATACAGTATATAGCCGGGTCCATGATGAGTAGCCACTTGCCACTCAGTTACTGAGGTTAAGATAACCATTAAATAAAACCTTTTGTTCTCTGCTAATTGGTTGTTAAATTTCTAATTTTAGTAAATTCCGAATACCCCTGAGTTTTCCCGATGGACTTCAAGTCTCTCTGAAATGTCTAATTTTAGACTTGACAATCCATATAAATGATTTTCTGAAGCTAAACAATGTCCACACTTTGACAAGTATTCTGTCTTCCAGGCCTGGGATTCTCAGTCTCGTTCAGTAACTTATTAATTTTCAGAACTTTTCCAACAGCTAAGTTCTTTGTAAACTTTTTCGTGTGTTGTGGATTGACCCTTCCTTTTTTCCTCTTTACCCTCTGTACGCCATTTTAATTTGTAATTGTCAGGCACATAAATTTTATTAGGTTCTGAAACAAAGCAGCGTCTTCAGTCTGTTATCTGCATTACTTAATTTGACAATAGGGAACAGTTACCAGAGAGAAGCATTACAGCCTCTAATGGAAATTCGGAAATAGCAGCCTAGGTCTCTCCTTATTATTGATGCACACGCCTATACAGTTCTGAGTAATATTCATCATTTCTGTTGGATTTATGGCTAGTTACTTGCAGACATGTTATTATTGCCTGAAATGCTTTGCACAGATATCTTCCGTATTTTACTAAATTCTACATGCATAGGATTACATCAGGAGCCGGGTCACGATAGAGATAATTAGATTCTCCTTGCTATTTATATCTCTCCTACACTGTATGGTTTGATCATGTGACCATACATGTCAAATTACTGTGAGTCACTGGCAGGGAAAGAGAACTATGCCTGAAACTGCTATCAATATCTATAATAATATAGCAGGCTGTATAATAGAAACATCAAGATTTCCACTGTCCTCGGTAATAACAGCCTTAGACTAGTGCCTGCCGAATATAACCTTCTTGTTCTGTCATTGTTGCTCCACAATCATTACATAATGTAGTACAGAAAATACAAGTTACACTTTCAAATGTCCCTTTTTTGATGAAATAATCTTCTTGTGATGAAAGAAAGCTGGGTGACATACGGGTCTAACATTTAAGTAATTCCGTGTCATCAGACAGGTGCTTTATGGTTCTCTCTCATCTCCTCTCATGAATTATTGATGCAAATTGATACAAATTTCTGTGCTTAAGAAATATTATAGTGAGAGGGACCTGAAGGTGTCCCAACAAGTGCTTGTTTATTCGTCATTTATAATGGCACGCTTATGAGAATTGACTTTGCTTTTAGCAGTGCGCTATATTCTATGGAGAATGTTACCTTCGGTATAAGTCAGCTATCATGGAATATCAAGTACGCAGTAGATGCTTTCTGTATACTATTTTATAACCTTCAACTGTTGAGTTATTGGTTTTCATTCTTAGATTTTATTAAAGGGGCAGGGTGACCTACTGAAGCCTTAGCATAGGACGTTAATATTAGGTAAGTGGGAGTTTGAATATTGGACTTGAATGGGAACTATGCTGTGCTTTCACAATAAGGAAGCTGCATTCTACCTACTTCATTCAAGAAAACAGTCAAGAACAGACCTACACTTGTATAAACAGCCAGTAGAAGGCCCCAATGTGCTCTCTCTGCTGTGCTTTCTGAAAATGATAGAGCTAAAAATTGCAAACCATATCTAAGGGTACAAATATGTTTAGGCATACTGTATTAGCCATCAGAATACTGCGCTGACCCATTCTAGGGCTCATGACTTTGAGGCGATAGCGAGATGCACAAGCTCACTCACAATCACACATCCACATATAACACACCTCAAAAACCGAAAGGAACAGTCTGTTGCTCATGATCACTCTAATGTCTCCGAGCTCTTTAAAACTTAAAGGAGTATTTCTACCATGGACATTTAGGGAATATCCTGTGGATATGTCAGATTGATATGGTCTCCTTCTGAAATCTGCATCTTCGTGAAGATCTAAGGTCCCCTAAACTTCTAGATGGTGACTATACATGGGCACTCGTGTACAGTTCTCTCTATTCACTTTTTTAAGCATTACATAAGCTGCTGAATAGCCTCACCAGGTGAGACCCTGATGCCTGTCCCTCCCTGGATGTGGGTCCCATAAATTGGAAACCTACAGCTATAAGATATTTATGGGATATCTTTTGAGTATCGTATAAATGTTGAAGGTGGAAATACTCCTCTAAGACTAAGGCCACATGCGGGAAGTTTGAAGTGGTTTAGCTACATAAGAATCAGTGATGGTTTTGTTAACAAAGGGGATAAAATGATGGATTTAAAGAATCTGTTGATTTAAAAAATTCACATACCCCTCCTCTAAAATATAGCCAGCCATGTGTCATGCTCACCTTACTTTCTATAAGACTGCCTGTAAGAGACTGATGTAAATAATTTTATAGCTCACAATTAAATTGTCCTATCTGTGAGGGATTTGCTTTTGAAGACCATTTGTTCTATATATCACTCTTGTCTGGTGGTCTTCAGCTGCCTATGTCCACTCTATTGAGAAGTGGGGTGATAGCGAGTAATGTCTCCATATATTTTCCTTTCTGTGCCCATCTATCACTTAATTCCCATCATTGTAGACAAAAGTATAACTACCTACAATAGATATTTTATCCTAACACTGTTCCAAAGGAAGAATATAAATCTATGGATCGGAAAAAGATAAGAAACTGAAATAATAAGAATGGATTCTTTCAAAAGCACATTACTTTCTTTGTATGTGTGCAACTTACCTTTAGGAACTGGTCTTATTATATGGATCTCAACAAAGCAGCTATGGAAGGACTTTATACTGGAGAATTCTTAATATCTCCCTATTTAGTTCATTAGAAAGTTAAAGTATAAGTGGAGAAGGATGACTATCTGAGAGCATAATGCATTAAACTGTACAAGAAAGGACTCAAAGTAACCTTATCTTTCTTTTGCAATGCACATTCAATTTCCCTTAGAATGATTTTATACATCAAGTTTAATGAAGTTTCTAAATGAAAGCTTGCTATTCTTGGCAAACTGCAAGTGATTTTATATCCCATCAGTTTAAGAGCTATTTTGTGACTACTGTACTTTACTCTCTAAATTCTATCATTTTAATTGGGAAGCGTATGTGTTGTTTATGCGTTGACTATTTGTCTCGGTGCTTTATTGTGATACCGTTGTGTTCTACAGTATGTTCAGATTTAGTAACTCATCCTGTTCTATTCATCCTAAGCAGCAAATGCCTGAGGCCAGCTTCATTCATCTCCCCAAATGAATGCTCTTCCACCCATAATAGACATATATGCTTCTCATAACTGATCATTCTGCCATCCATTACACTCTGGAAAGTTAAATTACATTAAAATAAAGTTGTATTGTGAGACATCTTGGTTGCCTTTATATTGAGATTGTGTCTCTGTAAAGTGTCCATGTCAGTACTAAAGCATTGTGCTGATCAAATTAAGTTTAGCTTTCCTGAAATTCCTATGTAGTAAAATAATGTCATCAGAGCTTTATGCCTCGAAGCCATTCACATGTCAGTTCAGTGAAACTGTCTATTGATTTTCAATTGGCTCAAACCAGTTTTCTTGAGTATGGGGGAGAAGTGCAGATACTTCTTCACTGCCCTGTCTTTAATAATGGCCCAGGGCTGACCTTTCTGCCACTTCTAGTATCTATCATATTACTAATATTATTCACAAATTATGGTGCTGCTTGTCACAGTGATTGGGAAAAAAGTAGATTTCTTGCTATTGCACAATGGTGTATAACTTTAATCACTTGTGACATTTTAAGGGCTGTGTTGACTCATGTCATAGAAAACAAATCATATAAAGATAGGTAAACAGATAGAATATTCCCCACTACATAGATTCGCAAAAATGAGAGCTGTGCAATACTTTGAGCTCATTTTCCTAATATACCACATATTTTATTTTACAAATTCACCCATTTTCTGCTTCCTGTCCCATATAGTTCAATTGAAAAGACAAACTTTGTGTTGCCACCACTAGGGGGAGCTACATGGCGGTCAGCAAGAAGGATCTATTGCAGCTGTCTAAATATGTATGCAGTTGGCCCTATTCTTCCATGGTGGCTGCAGACAGTCAGAATTATATTCTTTGAATGTTTGAGTTCAAGAAGAAGAAAAGGAGCTTGAACTCTGTAAAAAAGGAAGCTTCAATCTTAAAGAGGTTCTCCTGCTTTTTCAAAACTGTTGTCTTATCTATAGGACAGGACATTGATTTTAGATCGGCAGAGGTCCAATTGAGAGAACCCCCATAAATCAGCTGTTTACCTATGCCAGAACAAACTGCAGTGCTCTCCCACCATTTTTTAATAATAGTGCTTGTGAGTAAAGTAGTGAATATCCTGACCTTTAAGGGTCCGTTCCCACGATGTAATGTAGCGTTGATTCTGACACGTAAACTCATGTCAGAGTCAGCGCTGCAAAACAGAAACCTATTCCGTTTATTGCGTATAACACATTGAAATTAATGGGTTAAAAAGCCTCCCATTGATTTCAATGTGTTACGTGTGCTAAACGTGTGCTTCCCGTTGAAGTCAATGGGATTCTATTTTGCAGCGCTGACTCTGACATGAGTTTACGTGTCAGAATCAACGCTACATTACATCGTGGGAACGGACCCTTAAAGGTCAGGATCAACAGACCCTAATACTGTAGCAGTTGTCCCATATTCATCATACACTAACACAGGGAAATATCTGATTTGCAAGGGTGCTAGAAGTCAATCCCTACACATGGGACAGCAATGTTGGAAAACTGGATAACTCCTTTAATGAATATATAATTTTAAATTATTAATATTTTATTATAAATTAATTATAAATTAGAATAAAATGGAATGATATGTATAAAATAATAAATAAGGACGTAGAACATCATGACACGAGCATTTTAGTAAGAGCAGAAGTAGAACCGATGATGAACCGATGAACTGGATGAACATCAGCCCTTGCTAAACATTAAAGCCATTAAAAGCTTGGTCTATATTCGCTAACATGTTTTATTGCTTCAATTCATCTAACGTTACAAGAAACTTTGTAATCAGTGTTCAATAGAAAATTTCCTATGCCTCTGCAAACCATATGCATCTCTATAGAAATAGGCAAAAACAAAGTCTGAGGTCTGATTCCGTGGTCATATTGCTCTATAAATCCCACTTCTTCATAATATAACAAATGTATGTTATGAAATAGTAGAGGGCAGACAGAAGGGAGTATGACTGCAGGATAGGACTACAAAAGATTAGTTTGCTGTCTGTTACTATGGGGACTCATAATTCTGCATAAAAGCTGTAGAGTCATAACAGTAGGATATTTTTGACCAAAGACTTACGCAAAATTTTGTCAAATTTTCATTTTAGATACTGTATGTAAATTTAAAAAAATGGTTGTGAATATATACATTGTCTTGAAAATAAAATCTTGGTTATTATGTTGGTTACATATTGGCAGCTATATAAGAAAAGTTATTCAACATTGTTTTATTGCTTCTAAAAGACCCAAATATCAGAGATTAGGGAGCTCTAAATAAATGCTAAGCACATGCTATATTAAAGGGAATCTTTCACCAGCGTGAAGCCTATTAAACCAACAACACAGTTAGGGTGCATTCACACTGAGTAAACGCTAGCTTATTCTGAACGTAAAACACGTTCAGAATAAGCGGCGTCTAAAGCAGCTCCATTCATTTCTATGGGAGCGGGGATACGAGCGCTCCCCATAGAAATGAATGGGCTGCTTCTTTCACTCCGTGCAGTCCCATTGAAGTGAATGGGGAGTGCCGGCGTATACGGCAAGCTCTGCTCATGCCGGAGCGTACACGCCGGCACTCCCCATTCACTTCAATGGGACTGCACGGAGTGAAAGAAGCAGCCCATTCATTTCTATGGGGAGCGCTCGTATCCCCGCTCCCATAGAAATGAATGGAGCTGCTTTAGACGCCGCTTATTCTGAACGTGTTTTACGTTCAGAATAAGCTAGCGTTTACTCAGTGTGAATTCACCCTTAGATAGGTCAGGCTCACCTCAATGTTCTGCCCCTTCATCTTATGAAAATTTATTTCACAATCTGCGAATGAGCAATCTATATTATCAAGGGCAGTTGTGTTGCTCGAAATGGCTGCATTACACACCACTCTAATATGGCCGTTTCACCCTCCCTCCACCGTGTTAGAGTAGTGTGGGGCATAGCAGTTTGAACCAATGAAGCCATGCCTTGTTGCATCCGACTGCTCATTTGCATATTGTAAAATAAATGCATATATTGGTGATTGACGCTAGGTTCACACCTGCGTTCAGGGTCTCCGTTCTATGGTTTCCGTCTTCTGCATGCCAGAAGACGGAAACCATAGACCGGGTCTGGCCGTGAGCGGCGGTGAGCGTTTTAGGCTCTCCGCCGCGAAACCGGATTTTTTTATCCGGACACAGAGTACTGCATGTCCGACTCTGTGTCCGGATTATAAAACCCGGTTACGCGGCGGAGAGCATAAAACGCTCACCGCCGCTCACGGCCGGACAGATTTCTCACCCATTCAAATGAATGGGTGAGAGACTCCTGCAGGTTTCCGTCTCCTGCCTCTGTTTTAGGCAGGAAACGGAAATCTCAAGTACGGAGTGCCGGCGCAGATGTGAACGAGCCCTTAGGCACAAATTTTTATTCTTTTTTTTCAATTCAAACGTTTATTGGTTTTTGAAAATTTTTAAAAGAACACAACAGAGAGAAATATTGAACCAGTAGCATATGAAATTGTGCATGTGCGCAAAGACAGTTAAGTAAAACTAGTCAAATAGCAAACAGGAGAGTATATCACTATGTACCATAAAGAACGTGCGGAATTATTGTATAGCGACACAATCAAGCAAAGATGGGAATGTCATGCACCAGGTAAAAAGCGCAACGAAGAAGCTACCGAAGTAGCAAGATGAAGTGAGAGAAATGAATAGGAAGCGTAAAGAAAAGCAGAGTAGAAACAGTAAGAGAACAAGTAAGAAGGTAGAAAAGAGGGACAAGAAGGAGGGGAGGATGGAGGGAAAGAGTTATGGGAGAGAGGGGAGGGGGGGAGAGACCAGGTCTAATGTTTATGCAGGAGCCAGGGTGTCCACGTTTTCACATATCGTTCATGAGACCTATTGGACCAGGCCATAAGTTCTTCGAAGCGGGAAATCTGATTCACTTTTTCAACCCAAAGGGAAAACGGAGGGGCAGAGGGATTCATCCAGTACAAAGGGATTAATGACTTGGCAGCAGCAAGCAGGTGAGTAACCAATCTGTTGGATTCAGGCTTATAGTCACCAGACGGTAGGAACAGGAACAGAGTCTCAGGGGTAAGCTGGAAGTAGGGATAACTAACTGCGCGAACCACATCTGTCACTTGAAGCCAGAAGTTCTGTAGCACCGGACATGACCACCAAATGTGTAGGTAAGTGCCAGCGGCTGACTGACATCTCCAGCATTGATCCGAGGAATATAGTCCCTTACTGTGCAGCCAGGTGGGAGTCCTGTACCAGCGTGTGACCAATTTATAATTATTCTCCTGCAACCGTATACAGGGGGAAAAGCCATGCGACCTGGACAAAATCAGCTCTACTTCGTCATCAGATAACGAAATCTGGAGTTCAGTTTCCCAGTCAGTCACATATTTCGGCCGGCAGGGTTGGCGTGGATCAACAAAGTGTGCAAAATAATGCGAAATTTTCCGCAACATACGTGTCTTGGACAGGAGCAGCTTCTCATTAGGCACAAATTTTGATGGGAAAAAAAGGTATTACATTCAGGTAAGCCTGATCTATCTAACTGTGTTGATGGATAAATATGCTGCACCCTGTTGACAGACTCCCTTTAATGATAGGAGTATACATAAAAAGTGGCAATAGTAGTATCCAGGACATACTGGAGGTTTTTCAGTTTTATCAACACACTTACAGTATAAGAAAGAATTTCCTTTTTATTCCTCAGCTCTGTTGGGTTCTATTCGGTTTCATGTCGACTTTTTATTATTCCTTGCCTGCTTTGAAGGTTCATTTTGTAGGACATCCAAATAGTTTGATGACATTCAATACAAAAGTCACTCAGTGTTATTATTATGAACTTTAATATGGAAATTGAATCCTGCCTACTCTACCATTAGGTTAAAATCTATGTTTCTTTAATAAAGAAATCATTTTAGGCACAAATGTGAAGATATGGCATGTTTGCAATGAGCAGCGGTTTAGCTAACAGTTACAGTTAGTGATGGACTATATATTACATAATATATTGACCGAAAGGTCAGATTAGAGGTAGTCCTCGACTTATGACGTTGATCCGTTCTTACGCGGCAGCGTAAACCGAATTTCGATGTAATTCGGAAACATACCATACGATGCTGTGTAGGAATGGATCAACGTGATTTAGTGCGCAGCGGCTTGGAACCGAGGAAGACTGTACCATATACAGTACAGTACAGTCTTCCTCGGTTCCGAGCTGCTGCACACTAAATCACGTACTGTACAGGGATTGCTGGCAGCTTGCATTTTTTCAGGAGCTTACTTTTTCTCATAGGAATGCATTGGCCAGCGTTGATTGGCCAGTGTAAAGCATTTGGCCAATCAACGCTGGCCAGGAGGCGGAGCCTAATATCAGACCACAATGGAGACTGCTGTGGTCCGATCTTAGATGCCGCCTCCTCAAAGACGAGCCTCCGGCAGAACCAGCGTTGATTGGCCGAATGCTGTACACTGGCCAATCAACGCTGGTCAATTCATTCCTATGAGAAAAAGTAAGCTCCCTTGTAACAGCAAGCTGCCAGCTCTCTTCTGACTAGCAAGAACGAGCCTGCTGAAGAACCAGCGTTGATTTGCCACAGGCTCGTCCTTGCTAGTCGGGAATGCTGGCAGCTTTCTCTTATGAGGGAGCTTTACTTTTTAGCTTATCTATAGTCGTAACCACGAAACGTCGTAACCCGAGACCGTCGTAACCCGAGGACTGCCTGTATTTGGCATTTATCGAGTGTTGATTGACGATACAACATATTGATTGTCAGTATTGTATCATTTCCAGTAATAATACCGTGCTGCAATGTATAGAAGCTGTATCATATACCTGGCACCCAGAGCTCACACTGCTGGAGTCAGAGGTAAGTCTGATATCTCCAGTTACTACTAGAGATGAGCGAGTACTGTTCTGATCAGCCGATCCGAACAGCACACTCGCATAGAAATAAATGGACGTAGCCGGCACGCGGGGGGTTAAGCGGCCGGCTGCCGTCAAAGCGGAAGTACCAGGTGCATCCATTCATTTCTATGGAGTGTGCTGTTCGGATCGGCTGATCCGAACAGTACTCGCTCATCTCTAGTTACTACTCAATTCTACTCATATGACATTTAAGTGGTATTTGATCCTCCAGGCTGTTGTGTTCAGATGTCTATTCAGTGAATTACAATGTACTGTATATGTGAACGTCATAGGAAAAAATCTACAAAATTGAGCAATTCCACTAACATTAATATGAAACAAAACATTATACAGTATGTGCTTGAACATAGTGGCTTCTAAAAATCCAACTTTAGACTCCCAAAATATTCTTTATTATTGAAATGAAGGTAGTTTACAACATTTCTTACAATCTCCTGTACTATTCATTTCTATAAAGATTGTTAAAATGATAGTGTCTATTTACGGTCCAAATTAGGCTTCAACCTTAAAGGGGTTTAACCCTAGTTAGGTTTTAAGGTTTGGCAACTTTTTCAATTTTTCCATCTCCATTCTAAAGTTCATTACTTTATAATTTTTCTATCAACATAGCCAAATGAGGCGTTATTGTTTTTGATGAGTTGTACTATTAGATGGAACCATTTTGGACCAAATAAACCAAATGGAGCTATATATAAAGTTTTCCTTATTTTTTTTTTAATGCTTTTGTGAAAAAACATGCAATTCTAGGTTCTTCTGTAACTACTTAGAGTCTTTGATCATTATTGAACACAGGATCTAAGGGGTAATTGGGGTTCACCCCAATTACATTTGGAGACTGACAACAGAGTAGAAGACACAGCATCTGTGTGGCATTGACTGACGTTCTATTAGGGACCTAGAGTTAACTATATGTTCAGTGCAACCTTCTTATATTCATCCTCCAATGAAGTGTACATGATATTGTGTACTGGGTGCCCCAATGAAGGAATCTACATTGGAGAAACAAAACAATACATTTACACAGAAATACAGTAAAATGGCAGCTGGATACACCTATGGGAAGACATTTCTATGGATCAGACTGACAGATTTAAGAGTCCTTATACTACCTGTTATTTTAAGAATGACAGTGAGATAAAAATTGTGAATTCAAGCTTATGATAAGATTCCAGTCATTGACAAAATGAGTCAATGTAACACCTAGATTTATGATTCCTTACATGGTCACTCTTCACACCATCCATAAGTAGAATCCTTAACGTCTAACCTCAGTTTTATTGCCCCTGTTTTTCTTACTGATGTATCACCCCATGAACAAATTGTCTTTGTGTAACATCTTCTAAGTATTGTACTCTTTTCTCAGTCATCCATTTGTAAACTACCTGAAAAAGATGCCATGTGCTCTAAAGGCTTGAAAGTGTCATGTTTCTTCTTAGCCAATAATAGTTTCATGCCAACAATACTTTTGTCTTTTGTGACATAAAAGTGTCTAACATCACACAACTTCCTCCTGGAACTGTATGTGGCAAAAAAGTTCAATGCATATGTTTTCAAGCAGGTTATATGGTATATGAGTACAAACTTCTTATTCCCCCCCCCCCCAAGTTTCTTTAAAGGTACTTGCTTGGGATGTTTTCTCACTAGGGGATATTTCCCTTGAACAGGTTGAGAAACACTAGTCTAGTATTCAGAAGTGAGGTCCAAGATTGAGCGCTATTAGGAAATCAAGAATTTATTCTGGCCTAGAAATAGTCCCAAGATTCTCTGATGACTTGAAACTTGTCGAGCAGATTATGGAGGGAGACTGTCAGGAAATGGAGAAGCAGTCGCCATTAGAAGACGGTCAACAGGATTTAATACTGTCCTAATAAGGTACCAGATCCCGTGCCTGTCTGAATGTAAACTGGCACAATGCAAAGCCATGCCACTGGTCACACTGCATCTCCAAAAGAAGGATGGCTTCTACACATTTTATATGAAACCGAACGGCAAACAAAATGAGCTCACCCAGTAGATGCCAACTAGGGTAGCTTTTATATGAAGACAATAATAAATGTAGTATGGAAGACAACTAGAGTACCTGGAGGAAACCCATGCAAACAGAGGATGAACATATAAGCTTATGTAGACACTATAACTGGATCCCAATCCACGGCCAGAGTCTTACAAGATAAACAGACCTATCTATAGATATATATCTACATCATATCTGTAGTAGTACCAAGATCATACCATATACAAAGAATCCACCTTTAACATTCATTTCATATTGCCCTGCAACACAATTCCCCCAGGATTTAGAACAGTGATGCTATGGCATTCATTAAGTATGCGTCGCTTGCATTGCAGTAATTTGTTTTTTAATGCTAGTGTATCAGGCCAGCATGTACTTTTTTTATGAGTTTTTATGATACCTGTCAGCTTCTCATACAGCTCTTGAATTACTCTTGAATTATTCTTTCAAGGAAAGATATCTTTATTCTACCCACTGGACAATGTGCCCAGTAATCATTGTACAGAGCCTTAAATTTTAAATTTTTTTTGTTTTTTTAATATCCGGTTTCTGCATTCCATCTGGAATGTATTTTACAATTAATTCCAATAATAAATGCGGCTATTTAATAGTTGTTTCTTCTTCTCTGCCGTTTTATTGCACAAAGATTATTGAAATGTCATACACTTTTACTTCTTACCAGGTAACCATTTATTCCAAGGATGTGGAAAGTAAATACAAAATGACATTTTACATTACCTGGCACAGGAGAAAGCGTCTTTGCAGTTCCGTTGATCATATGAATATGTCAAGTAAAATACAGAAATTGTTTAATTAAATTGTCATCTCAAAAGAGTTTGGAATATTAGTAATTTTCTTATTAGGCAATGCTGTAGTTGAGCAAAAACATAGTTTGACTTTGTAAGTAGGGATCTCAATTAACTTTTTGGTATCTGCTAACACGTACCAAACAAAATAAATCCATTTACTAGTCAGACACAATAAGAGATGCTTTATAGTAGTAAAGTCTCATCTTCATTGCAAAGTCTCGTGTATGGAGCTTGAGCGGTGGCACATGGGGTCCATATGGATAACTATTACAGAGTCGTAGGCACTGAGTGTGAAGCCTCCATACAAACACTTGTTCTGGCCAGTAGAAAGTGAGAAGCTATATTTGTATATACTGTAAATGAGGGATAATATAATAATAATGATGACAATAATAATAATAATAATTATATATATATATATATATATATATATATATTATCAGATAATAGATAATTATTAGAGATGAGCGAACAGTGTTCTATCGAACTCATGTTCGATCGGATATTAGGCTGTTCGGCATGTTCGAATCGAATCGAACACCGCGTGGTAAAGTGCGCCATTACTCGATTCCCCTCCCACCTTCCCTGGCGCCTTTTTTGCTCCAATAACAGCACAGGGTAGGTGGGACAGGAACTACGACACCGGTGACGTTGAAAAAAGTAGGCAAAACCCATTGGCTGCCGAAAACATGTGACCTCTAATTTAAAAGAACAGCGCCGCCCAGCTTCGCGTCATTCTGAGCTTGCAATTCACCGAGGACGGAGGTTTCCGTCCAGTTAGCTAGGGGTTAGATTCTGGGTAGGCAGGGACAGGCTAGGATAGGAAGGAGAAGACAACCAACAGCTCTTATAAGAGCTAAATTCCAGGGAGAAGCTTGTCAGTGTAACGTGGCACTGACGGGCTCAATCGCCGCAACCCAGCTTTCCCAGGATCCTGAATGGAATACACTGTCAGTGTATTCCCGTATACCCGATATATACCCCCGATACCCGTTCCAACGGTGTGCCCCCCCACCTTCACCCCAGAAATACCCTGCAAGTCCCCTAGCAATAGGATTGGGGCTATATACACCCACTATTTTTGCTACTGCCATATAGTGCCATTGTCTCACTGGGAATTCAAAGAATATATTGGGTTTACATATAACTTCAATTCCAGGGAGAAGCTTGTCAGTGTAACGTGGCACTGACGGGCTCAATCGCCGCAACCCAGCTTTCCCAGGATCCTGAATGGAACACACTGACAGTGTATTCCCGTATACCCCATATATACACCCCAAATCCCCGTTCCAACGGTGTGCCCCCCCACCTTCACCTCAGAAATACCCTGCAAGTCCCCTAGCAATAGAATTGGGGCTATATACACCCACAATTTTTGCTACTGGTATATAGTGCCATTGTCTGACTGGGAATTCAAAGAATATATTGGGGTGACGTGCACCCACAATTTTTGCTACTGCTATACAGTGCCATTGTCTCACTGGGAATTCAAAGAATATATGGGGGTTATGTGCACCCACAATTTTTAATACTGGTATACAGTGCCATTGTCTGACTGGGAATTCAAAGAATATATGGGGGTTATGTGCACCCACAATTTTTACTACTGGTATACAGTGCCATTGTCTGACTGGGAATTCAAAGAATATATGGGGGTTATGTGCACCCACAATTTTTAATACTGGTATATAGTGCCATTGTCTGACTGGGAATTCAAAGAATATATGGGGGTTACGTGCACCCACAATTTTTACTACTGGTATACAGTGCCATTGTCTGACTGGGAATTCAAAGAATATATGGGGGTTACGTGCACCCACAATTTTTAATACTGCTATACAGTTCCATTGTCTCACTGGGAATTCAAAGAATATATGGGGGTTATGTGCACCCACAATTTTTAATACTGGTATACAGTGCCATTGTCTGACTGGGAATTCAAAGAATATATGGGGGTTACGTGCACCCACAATTTTTAATACTGCTATACAGTTCCATTGTCTCACTGGGAATTCAAAGAATATATGGGGGTTATGTGCACCCACAATTTTTAATACTGGTATATAGTGCCATTGTCTGACTGGGAATTCAAAGAATATATTGGGGTGACGTGCACCCACAATTTTTGCTACTGCTATACAGTGCCATTGTCTCACTGGGAATTCAAAGAATATATGGGGGTTATGTGCACCCACAATTTTTAATACTGGTATACAGTGCCATTGTCTGACTGGGAATTCAAAGAATATATGGGGGTTACGTGCACCCACAATTTTTACTACTGGTATACAGTGCCATTGTCTGACTGGGAATTCAAAGAATATATGGGGGTTACGTGCACCCACAATTTTTAATACTGCTATACAGTTCCTTTGTCTCACTGGGAATTCAAAGAATATATGGGGGTTATGTGCACCCACAATTTTTAATACTGGTATACAGTGCCATTGTCTGACTGGGAATTCAAAGAATATATGGGGGTTATGTGCACCCACAATTTTTACTACTGGTATACAGTGCCATTGTCTGACTGGGAATTCAAAGAATATATGGGGGTTATGTGCACCCACAATTTTTAATACTGGTATATAGTGCCATTGTCTGACTGGGAATTCAAAGAATATATGGGGGTTACGTGCACCCACAATTTTTACTACTGGTATACAGTGCCATTGTCTCACTGGGAATTCAAAGAATATATGGGGGTTATGTGCACCCACAATTTTTAATACTGGTATACAGTGCCATTGTCTGACTGGGAATTCAAAGAATATATGGGGGTTATGTGCACCCACAATTTTTACTACTGGTATACAGTGCCATTGTCTGACTGGGAATTCAAAGAATATATGGGGGTTATGTGCACCCACAATTTTTAATACTGGTATATAGTGCCATTGTCTGACTGGGAATTCAAAGAATATATGGGGGTTACGTGCACCCACAATTTTTACTACTGGTATACAGTGCCATTGTCTCACTGGGAATTCAAAGAATATATGGGGGTTATGTGCACCCACAATTTTTACTACTGGTATACAGTGCCATTGTCTGACTGGGAATTCAAAGAATATATGGGGGTTATGTGCACCCACAATTTTTAATACTGGTATATAGTGCCATTGTCTGACTGGGAATTCAAAGAATATATGGGGGTTACGTGCACCCACAATTTTTACTACTGGTATACAGTGCCATTGTCTGACTGGGAATTCAAAGAATATATGGGGGTTACGTGCACCCACAATTTTTGCTACTGCTATACAGTTCCATTGTCTCACTGGGAATTCAAAGAATATATGGGGGTTATGTGCACCCACAATTTTTAATACTGGTATACAGTGCCATTGTCTGACTGGGAATTCAAAGAATATATGGGGTTACGTGCACCCACAATTTTTAATACTGCTATACAGTTCCTTTGTCTCACTGGGAATTCAAAGAATATATGGGGGTTATGTGCACCCACAATTTTTAATACTGGTATACAGTGCCATTGTCTGACTGGGAATTCAAAGAATATATGGGGGTTACGTGCACCCACAATTTTTAATACTGCTATACAGTTCCTTTGTCTCACTGGGAATTCAAAGAATATATGGGGGTTATGTGCACCCACAATTTTTAATACTGGTATACAGTGCCATTGTCTGACTGGGAATTCAAAGAATATATGGGGGTTATGTGCACCCACAATTTTTAATACTGGTATACAGTGCCATTGTCTGACTGGGAATTCAAAGAATATATGGGGGTTATGTGCACCCACAATTTTTAATACTGGTATACAGTGCCATTGTCTGACTGGGAATTCAAAGAATATATGGGGGTTATGTGCACCCACAATTTTTACTACTGGTATACAGTGCCATTGTCTGACTGGGAATTCAAAGAATATATTGGGGTGACGTGCACCCACAATTTTTAATACTGGTATACAGTGCCATTGTCTGACTGGGAATTCAAAGAATATATGGGGGTTACGTGCACCCACAATTTTTAATACTGCTATACAGTTCCTTTGTCTCACTGGGAATTCAAAGAATATATGGGGGTTATGTGCACCCACAATTTTTAATACTGGTATACAGTGCCATTGTCTGACTGGGAATTCAAAGAATATATTGGGGTTATGTGCACCCACAATTTTTAATACTGGTATATAGTGCCATTGTCTGACTGGGAATTCAAAGAATATATGGGGGTTATGTGCACCCACAATTTTTAATACTGGTATACAGTGCCATTGTCTGACTGGGAATTCAAAGAATATATTGGGGTTATGTGCACCCACAATTTTTACTACTGGTATATAGTGCCATTGTCTGACTGGGAATTCAAAGAATATATGGGGGTTATGTGCACCCACAATTTTTAATACTGGTATACAGTGCCATTGTCTGACTGGGAATTCAAAGAATATATGGGGGTTACGTGCACCCACAATTTTTAATACTGCTATACAGTTCCTTTGTCTCACTGGGAATTCAAAGAATATATGGGGGTTATGTGCACCCACAATTTTTACTACTGGTATACAGTGCCATTGTCTGACTGGGAATTCAAAGAATATATTGGGGTTATGTGCACCCACAATTTTTACTACTGGTATATAGTGCCATTGTCTGACTGGGAATTCAAAGAATATATGGGGGTTATGTGCACCCACAATTTTTACTACTGGTATACAGTGCCATTGTCTGACTGGGAATTCAAAGAATATATGGGGGTTACGTGCACCCACAATTTTTAATACTGCTATACAGTTCCTTTGTCTCACTGGGAATTCAAAGAATATATGGGGGTTATGTGCACCCACAATTTTTAATACTGGTATACAGTGCCATTGTCTGACTGGGAATTCAAAGAATATATGGGGGTTATGTGCACCCACAATTTTTAATACTGGTATACAGTGCCATTGTCTGACTGGGAATTCAAAGAATATATGGGGGTTATGTGCACCCACAATTTTTAATACTGGTATACAGTGCCATTGTCTGACTGGGAATTCAAAGAATATATTGGGGTTATGTGCACCCACAATTTTTACTACTGGTATATAGTGCCATTGTCTGACTGGGAATTCAAAGAATATATTGGGGTTATGTGCACCCACAATTTTTAATACTGGTATACAGTGCCATTGTCTGACTGGGAATTCAAAGAATATATTGGGGTTATGTGCACCCACAATTTTTACTACTGGTATACAGTGCCATTGTCTGACTGGGAATTCAAAGAATATATGGGGGTTACGTGCACCCACAATTTTTAATACTGCTATACATTTCCTTTGTCTCACTGGGAATTCAAAGAATATATGGGGGTTATGTGCACCCACAATTTTTACTACTGGTATACAGTGCCATTGTCTGACTGGGAATTCAAAGAATATATTGGGGTTATGTGCACCCACAATTTTTACTACTGGTATACAGTGCCATTGTCTGACTGGGAATTCAAAGAATATATGGGGGTTACGTGCACCCACAATTTTTAATACTGCTATACAGTTCCTTTGTCTCACTGGGAATTCAAAGAATATATGGGGGTTATGTGCACCCACAATTTTTACTACTGGTATACGGTGCCATTGTCTGACTGGGAATTCAAAGAATATATTGGGGTTATGTGCACCCACAATTTTTACTACTGGTATACAGTGCCATTGTCTGACTGGGAATTCAAAGAATATATGGGGGTTACGTGCACCCACAATTTTTAATACTGCTATACAGTTCCTTTGTCTCACTGGGAATTCAAAGAATATATGGGGGTTATGTGCACCCACAATTTTTAATACTGGTATACAGTGCCATTGTCTGACTGGGAATTCAAAGAATATATTGGGGTTATGTGCACCCACAATTTTTAATACTGCTATACAGTTCCTTTGTCTCACTGGGAATTCAAAGAATATATGGGGGTTATGTGCACCCACAATTTTTAATACTGGTATACAGTGCCATTGTCTGACTGGGAATTCAAAGAATATATGGGGGTTATGTGCACCCACAATTTTTAATACTGGTATACAGTGCCATTGTCTCACTGGGAATTCCACAAATAATTTGGGGATTCATTCACCCTACATCTCAGGCTCTTGCCATATTCACCCAGGTTGTCAGTGCTGCACCAGCTCGTTCCCAGACAGCTCGGCCCGAAAAACACGTTACCTATATAGAGGATTTGGACAATGAAGACAACATGTTCTAAATCTAATGTCTGCACCTTCTCCAGAATTAAAATAAAGGCAGCGTTTAACTTTCAAATAGCACTGCACAAAGGAAGAGCTTATCAGCTTGTCTCATGACATGCTACTGAAAAGTTTCATTTGTGTATCTTAATGTAAATATAGTTGTATAAGCTTTTTGGGTTTTAGGCACTGCCAAGTTATTTATTACCACCCGCTCCCTTATAATGATGATGACGCCAAAGTCACTGTGGGTGTTCAGAGCTCACAGCTTTGGGTGACATTTGTCTTGCTCTCTGTCGGTACCAGCTGTCTTTTTGGATACCGTAAAGTTATGTTGACTTTATTAACAGCTATAGAAGCTTTAGCCAGGTTGTGACGGTGTGTAACCCTAACAACACTAAGTGGGATACACATTAATAGTCAGTCTATGTACGCTAAACGTATCACTGAAGTAATTTTTTTTCCCTCTCCCCTAATATAAGAAAGGAACAGACATTAGACCTAGACCGGGGTTCGAGGCTTGAAAAAATCCAGTATTATTTGTTCTTCATGATGTGAAATATGTGTTGAAAAGCAACCCAAGATGAAGTCAGCCATGTGTGCCAGTGTGTTACTTGGCATGCCTTTGCTGGCCCCAACTGTAAGGGTCACTCTCCATTTCCTCCATTTTCCACTCCCCTTCACACCATTTGTGGTGAAGCAATGGGATGCACTGAAGTGCACCCTCTAGCCTCGTGTGGGATAGGGACATCAGATGCCACTCCAACCCCCTCGTCTTCCTCCGCCAGCCAACGGTGCGAAGATGAGAGGAGTGTGCTCTGAATGTTTTCTGCCTAGCAGAGGCTAGTTCTCACTTACGAAAATGGCCCCACTTTGACCTGTATATCAGGCACAATGGTGTAGGTTTCAAAGAAACATGGCACCAACAAGTTGGAAAACGTGGGCCATGCGTGGACCGTGTTTGAGTCTGGCAAGCTCCAGATCTGCTACCAGGTTCCAGCCATTATCACAGGCGCAAAAATGCCAGGCCCCAGGTGTAGCAGGGAAAAAAAAATGCCATCTCAGCCAGGATGGCATCCCTGACCTCGGAGGCACTGTGCTGTCTGTCCCCCAAGCTGATCAGTTTCAGCACGGCCTACTGACATCTCCCCATGCCAGTGTTACAGTGTTTTCCGCTAGTAGCTGGGGTGGAGGTTGCAGCTTCGTAGGGTTTCAGTCTACTCCTGCCATGAATTTTGGCCTGGGAGAGGAGATAGGCCACCCCAGTTTGCACCCGGGGAACAGACTCCACCACATTCACCCTGCCTGTCATTAAAGATAAGCACTGCAGCATCCCTGACCACAGGCGCTTGTCCATGTGTCGGTGGTCAAGTGGACCTTGCAGCAAAGCGCAGAGCTCTGGGCCCGACTGATGTTATGGGACACATGCAGGCGCAAGGCAGAGACAGCACACCAAGAGAAGTAGTAACGGCTAGGCCCAGCATAGGGAGGTGCCCCAGCTGCCATCTGCTGACGGAAGGCCTGGGTCTCCAGAAGCATAAACAAACACCAACATCTCCAGGGCCAGCAGTTTATCGATGAGGCTGTTACAGGCTTGGGCATGGGGGTGGGTTGTATTGTACTTCTGCCTGCAATGAAAAGCTTGGGAAATGTGGAGTGGCTGGGAAGAGGCGCATGATGGTGCAGGCCAAAAGGGCGCATGAGGGTGAACTCCCCAATGTGTCAGAGATAGGTGTGTAGGTGTCCTTGCATCATATACTTGCACCATATTTGGCTTTGGAAGTTAATTTTGTGCCAAAAAGTGGTTAAGACAGCGATCCCTCAGCTACTCCCGTTACACTGTCTATTGAAGTTACCATCTGTGGAAGTGGACCACCATTTCTAAGATCCCAAAGGAAGCAGGCAAGAGATGTGCAGTTCAGAAAAAAAGATGAGAAAATAAGTTTAGGCTGTAGAGCACAGAGGGATCGGAGAGGACAGAGCTGGTGTCGGCCAGGTATTCCCACAACATGCGCCTATACTTGTCCCTCCTGGTGACACTAGGCCCCTGAGTGGCAGTAATTTGTCCAGGGGGGCCATTAACGTGTTCCAGACCTAGGAATAAGTCTTCCAACAGGGTAGAGTTTTGCATGCCTTTGCTTCTACCCACTGTTTTTGCTGCTTAGCTTCCCTCCACATCTACTCTGCTTTCACCCCTAAACATCACCCCAGTTTATGCCTTTGCTTCTACCCAGGTTTTTTGTTGATTTAGCTTCCCTCTACATCTACACTGCTTTAGCCCCTAGACATCACCCCTGTCCATGTGGGGTCGGTGGCCTCGTCATCCACCAACTCCTCTTCCAATTGCGCACTGCCCCCTTACTGCAAACCGCACATGACCACAGCTTGCCTTGATGGCAACTGTGTCTCATGATCCCCACTTAGGTCCAGACAAGTCGGTGGCGGGTCCAAAACCCCAAAATTGGAAGGAAATGGCAGATGCTGCAGTATTTCTAACACCTGTTCCTGGTGCTCGGGCCTGGTCTGTGTTGTACCCTGCACCCTGCTTAACGCATCTGCCATATCCGAAGTTGTGCTGAGTGCATGCTAATGTTTCGTGTCCAGTGCAATGGATGGGATGGGATTTCACATAAGTCTGCCACCCATGGCCACTCATGGTTGAGCAACTGAGGGAGTTGACTTTGACGAACCCGAGGGTTTTGGAGTTGGAACTACATCAAAGGTCTGTGCTGCTCACACACTCTGCTCAACACATGATATGTTTAGTGCCAGCAGTGTGGAGACGTCGCACAACAGCCGTTGTTCCAGCAGGTACAGGCGTTGTAGGAGTGCATAGAGGCTAGCAGCGGCAACTATACACTTTAAAAACTATCCGCACAAGCGCCACACTTTCACCAGTAGCTCAGGAACATTGGGGTACCTTTTTCAAAAGATTAGCAGCAATGAGTTAAAAACGTGGCCCAGGCATGGAATATGTTGCAGGCTGCCAAGCTACAGAGCCAATCCCAGGTTACGGCCATTATCACACATGACAACATGCCTGGGCCCAGGTGCAGTGGCAAAAACCACATTGCCGTCTCATCGAGGATGGCATGACTCACTTTGTAGGCAGTGTGCTGTCTGGCCCCCAAGCTGATGAGCTTCAGCACGGCCCGCTGACGTCTCCCCACACCAGTGTTGCAGCGTTTCCAGCTCGTAGCTGGGGTCAATTTAACAGCGGAGGAGGGTGGTGTTTCAGCCCTCCTCCCAGGAATGTTGTGTGGGGAGACAAGTCAGGCCACCACATTTTGCGACCCGGTCCACGCCTCAACTACATTCAACCACTGTGCCCAAATTGAAAGGTAGCGTCCCTGTCCGCATGCACTTGTCCATTCGTAACTGGTCACATGGAACTTTAGGGCTAAGCGCTGAATTTAGGGACCGCCTCATGTTTGGGGGAAAGTGCTGGTGTGGACGGCACAGTGCGGTGGCGCAGTAGACACTCTGCCCAAAAAGGGCAGAGTGTCCCCCAGCCGGGATTCCAACATCTCCTGGGCCAGATTTCTTGAGATGAGGCCGTTGAAGCCTTGGGCATGTGGGTGGGTTGCGCTGTACTTTAGCATGAAATGAAAGGCTTGGGAGATGGGGAGTTGCCGGGAAGAGGCGCATGATGGCGCGGGCAAAAGGAGAAATGGCAGGAAAAGGTGAGGATAAGGGTGAACTCCCCAAAGTGTCAGAGGCAGATGTGGAGGTGTCCTGGCTCCTGGTCTGGACTGCAGCGCCAGCCCTGTCAACAGTGGAAGAGGCAGTGGCCGCCAGGCCAAACGACGATTATCCTGCGCTTGCTCTCACCCACTGAGCCCAGGGCTTGCCTTCCAAATGATGGCACCCGCAAGAGGTGGTGAGATTCCTCTCCGCAGATCTCCAAACCATCTTGGACTTGCAAATTGCACTAAATTTGTCATGTAACTGACATGTATATGATGAGTCTATCCATTGTCTGTTCATTTTGGTGAAAGTCAGCCTGTCAGCTGACAGACAGCTGTGCTTGTCAGTGATGATGTCACCGGCTGCTTGTACCCCCAGTTTTTGCTGCTTAGCTTGCCTCCACATCCACACTGCTTTTGCCCCTACACATCACCCCTATCCATGCCTGTGCCTCTAGCCATAAGTCTGCCACCCATGGAAACTCATGGTGCAGAAAGTGAGGGAGCTGACTCTGAGGAACCCTTGGGTTTTGTAGCTGGTACTCCATCAAAGGTCTCTGCTGCTCACACACCCTGCTGAACATACGGTATCTAGGGTTAGAGCGTGTGGTGACCTCGCACAACAGTAGGTGCTTCAGGCAGATGTAGGCCTTGCTGGAGTGTATTGCGGCTAGCTCCAGGTACTGTAGACTTGGGAAAGTGGGTGTCCAAGTGCCGCACTTTCACCCTTAGCTCAGCTAATTTGGGGTATGTTTTTAAAAATCATTGCACCACTACATTGAACATGTGGGCCAGGCATGGAACGTGTTGGAGGCTGGCAAGCTCCAGAGCCCTCCAACAAGCTAAAAAACCTGGCCCCAGGGGCAGCGGGGATAAACAAATTGCCATCTCATCCAGGATGGCATCCCTGACCTCAGAGGCAGTGTGCTGTCCGTCTCCCAAGCTGATGAGCTTCAGCCCAGCCTGCTGACGTCTCCCCACACCAGTGTTGCAGCGTTTTCAGCTCGTAGCTGGGGTAAATCTAACAGCGGAGGAGGAGGAGGGTGGTGTTTCAGCCCTCCTCCCAGGAATGTTTTGTGGGGAAACAAGTCAGGAAAATTCTTGAAACGGGAGAGTTTTGCATCTTTGCCCTTGCTGCCTATGGACATCCCTTTGCCTCTAGCCACCATTTTCCCTGCTTTGCTTGCCTCCACATCCACACTGCTTTTGCCCCTAGACATCACCCCAGTCCATGCCTTAGCTTGTACCCCCAGTTTTTCCTGCTTAGCTTGCCTCCACATCCACACTGCTTTTGCCCCTAGACATCACCCCAGTCCATGCCTTAGCTTGTACCCCCAGTTTTTCCTGCTTAGCTTGCCTCCACATCCACACTGCTTTTGCCCCTAGACATCACCCCAGTCCATGCCTTAGCTTGTACCCCCAGTTTTTCCTGCTTAGCTTGCCTCCACATCCACACTGCTTTTGCCCCTAGACATCACCCCAGTCCATGCCTTAGCTTGTATCCCCAGTTTTTCCTGCTTAGCTTGCCTCCACATCCACACTGCTTTTGCCCCTAGACATCACCCCAGTCCATGCCTTAGCTTGTACCCCCAGTTTTTCCTGCTTAGCTTGCCTCCACATCCACACTGCTTTTGCCCCTAGACATCATCCCTATCCATGCCTCTTCCCCTAGCCATAACTCTGCCACCCCTGGAAACTCATGGTGCAGAAACTTTGGTTGCTGACTTTGAGGAACCCTTGGGTTTTGTAGATGGAACTCCATCAAAGGTCTGTGCAGCTCACACACCCTGCTCAAGATATGGTATTGTAGGGTTTCAGCGTGTGTGAATGACGGACAACAGCCTGTGTTTGGACAGATGTAGGCCTTGCTAGAGTGTTTTTAGGCTAGCAGCGACTCCTGTGCACTTGCAAAAGTGGGCGCACAAGCGCCGCATTTTCAACAGTAGCTTCGGTACATTTGGGTATGTTTTTAAAAAACTTTGCACCACTAGGTTAGACGTGGGCCAAACATGGAACGTGTTGGAGGCTGGCAAGCTCCAGAGCCGCTACCAGGTTCCAGCCATTATCACAGGCGTAAAAATGCCAGGCCCCAGGTGTAGCAGGGAAAAAAAAATGCCATCTCAGCCAGGATGGCATCCCTGACCTTGGAGGCACTGTGCTGTCTGTCCCCCAAGCTGATGAGCTTCAGCACCGCCTGCTGATGTCTCCCCACACCAGTGTTTTAGCGTTTGCCGCTAGTAGCTGTGGTGGAGGTTGCAGCGTCGTAGGGTTTCAGTCTACTCCTGCCATGAATTTTGGCCTGGGAGAGGAGATAGGCCACCCCAGTTTGCACCCGGGGAACAGACTCCACCACATTCACCCTGCCTGTCATTAAAGATAAGCACTGCAGCATCCCTGACCACAGGCGCTTGTCCAAGTGTCGGTGGTCAAGTGGACCTTGCAGCAAAGCGCGGAACTAAGGGCCCACCTGATGTTGAGTGACACGTGCTGGTGCAAGGCGGGGACGCCACACCGGGAGAAGTTGAGACGGCTAGGGACGGCATAGTGAGGTGCCACAGTTGCCATCAGGTCCGGGAAGGCGGGAGTTTCAACAAGCCGGAACGCCAACCTCTCCTGGGCCAGCAGTTTAGCGATGTTGGCGTTCTAGGCTTGCGTGGGTGGGTGGTTAGCGGTGTATTTCTGCCGGCGCTCCAATGTCTGAGAGATGGTGGGTTGTTGTAAAGAAGCGCCTGATGGTGCCTTTGATGGTGCAGGAGAAGGAGATAAGACAGAAACAGGGGAGGATGAGGGAGAAGTCAACAAAGTGGCGGAGGCAGATGAAGTGATGTCCTGGCTCGTCCTCTGGAGTGCATCGCCAGCACTGTGAGCAGAGGCAGTGGCATGAACGGCGGGCGACGTTTGTCCTGCCGTTGCTGCCTGCCACTGATTCCATTGCTTGGATTCCAAATGACGGTGCATTGAAGTGGTGGACAGGTTGCTCTTCTCAGGGCCCCTACTCGATTTCGAGAGGCAAATTGTGTAGACGACACTATATCTGTCCTCGGCGCATTCCTTGAAAAAACTCTACACCTTCAAGAAACGTGCCCTCGATGGGGGAGTTTTTCTGGGCTGGGTACAAAAGGGAACATCTTCGGACATTCCGGGTCTGGCCTGGCTTCGGCAAAGCAGCTGACCTCTGCCTCTGGACATGTCTCTGCCTCTAGCTACCCTTTTTGGTGCTGCACCTGCCTCAACATCCACACTACTTTCCCAGCTTGACATCTGCCTTGTCCAGGTGGGGTCGGTGTCCTCGTCGTCCACCACCTCCTCTTCCAACTCCTGTCTCGCCTCCTCCTCCTGCACAATGCGCATGTCAACTGGCTGCCCTGACAGCAACTGCGTCTCATCGTCGTCGATGAGGGTGGGTTGCTGGTCATCCGCCACCAAATCGACCGGAGATGGAATGGAGGAGACTCTAGTGTTTGAGCATCTGGACACAGATACTCGTCTGTTAGGTCCGTGGAATCGCGAAATGGAGGGGCAGGTTGCGGTACAGTCAAAGGAAGGGAGAACAGCTCTGGGGAGCAGGGACAGTTGGGGTTATTGTTCTGAGAAGATTGGGAATTTTGGGTGGAAGGAGGACAAGACTGTTGGGTAAGAGGAGGTAGAGGCTGACTGGCTGGTGGACAATGTGCTTTAAGCGTTATCCGACAGCCATTGCAAGACCTGTTCCTGGTTCTCGGGCCTACTAATCTTTGTACCATTCAGCCTAGTTAATGTGGAACTTTTGTGCAAAGCGCAGAACTTAGGGCCCGCCTGATGTTAAGGGACACACGCTGGTACAAGGCTCAACTCACCCTAAGTGCCAAAAACACTGCTGGTGCAAGGCTCTACTCATGCCAAGGGCCTCAATCTCTGCTGGTAGCTCAGCTTAAGGTCATGTAACTTTGTTTGGAAGGGCTCATGTTAAGGGCTAGAAAAGTGAATTTTGGAAGGTCTTACCACATCACACACACACACACACACACACACACACACACACTCAAAATGACAGTTAAGGGTGAGGGCTTTTGGAATTCCCATTGCCTATTCCATTTGTGGTTGTCATGGGGAACGTGATTTAAAGGGGTGGTTGTTACTGTTTGTTGAGCTTAAATTGGGGTTTGTGTCCATCCATTTGGGGAGTAAAGAAGGTTTCCAGGTATTTTCCCACTTTGATAGAGGTTTTTTTGAATGTGGAAAGTGTGTAGTTGTTAGGCAGTGATGTTGGGGTAATAGAGGGTCTTTGGTGTGTTAGATGCCCCCAGGCATGCTTCCCCTGCTGTCCCAGTGTCATTCCAGAGGTGTTGGCATCATTTCCTGGGGTGTCATAGTGGACTTGGTGACCCTCCAGACACGGATTTGGGTTTCCCCCTTAACGAGTATCTGTTCCCCATAGACTATAATGGGGTTCGAAACCCGTTCGAACACACGAACATTGAGCGGCTGTTCGAATCGAATTTCGAACCTCGAACATTTTAGTGTTCGCTCATCTCTAATAATTATCAATTATTTGTCAATTCACTATAATACTCCTATTCCAATATCCCATTTCACCTTCACAACCAAAGACATTGCAGACTTTGATATTGTACATCTACCTTGATGTTCTATAGTTAAAAGGGTTTTCCAGGATCAGTATATTGATGACCTTTTGCTTGGATTAGCGATCAATATTAGATCAGTAGGATTCTGATTCTCTGCACTCCTCCTGCATCGATAAAACAGCTTCTATATATCAGGTCAATGCAGCAAAATTAATAGTTCTTAAATATTGGAAAGAAAACACAATTCCCACTGCAAACAATAGTGGAAATAATGCAATAAGCTAAAACAGAATTATGAACTCTGGATTAAAATCTGGCTAAAAGCTTAAACTATCAATAATAAACCTAGACTCACTGTAGAGAGAGATCTGTAATGATTCATTAAGAAGAGTTCTTACTTACAAATAGTGTGATCACAAGCATCTCGCGTTGAGTCATTGTACTAAGTCTTAGTAAATACACTTGGACTGCTACACTTGCTGTGCCTAACCTGTACTTGATAGTGGGGCCATATTTAGAGCCCGTCTGCCCTAGGAACTAATTCTTTGAAAGCATTTGCCAATGAAGCCAGATTTCCACTACATGGCATAGAAACATGTGTGTAAATCCCCAGCCCGAGGGTATTGGCCAATGGTTGTATGATTTTGCAGATAAGCTGAGCTATTACATGCAAACCTGTATGGCTTTTGGCCGCTGCATGCATGTGGGTTTCAACTGCGTGTTTCTGTTGCAGCATGTAGATACAGTTACTGGTTGCATAGTTAATATGGTTGAATAACCCAACCATGGGGTGGGAAATGTTAGTGTTTGTTTAGGGAGGTTAGTAAAAGTACTGGTGTGGAGTGGTGTGGACTGTGCTCCGCAAGACTCATGTGCTTTATTGGGAAATACAAGGCACGTTATGCTGTATGTTTATCAGGAAACTGTACACATGATAGATTAATTCTACCCCTAATTAATAATATAAGTACTACCTCACACCAACAGATGGCAATTATAACAAAAGCTATTACCAAGTCACCAATACATACAGCAGTAGCAACCAACAATATATCTCTCACTCAGTGAAACAACCTTTCCATAGCCATAAGGTGTTAATTATATAATGATACCATTAACAAAATAGCAAAATAGCATAATTTACTAGTGCTCTGTGAGGCATGGAGGGAACTGGAAAAATGCCATCTTAACACTCATTTGGTGTTGGTGTCCTCAGGAGATGTGCACTAGGGGACATAGGAAGAGGTGTTTTACTAGATCCCTGCACCAATCAGATTGCTGCTTGCTGAACATGTGATTAACCTGCACCTTCTATTGCATCAATATATCCTAGACAGGTTCTGCTATTAATCATCTTAGCGCTGCCCGCCTTTGCACAACCCTATGCCTGTGCATGAGCACCTGCCACCTACTTCCTTGGCTCCTATGATCATGCAAGGTAATGTGGACACTAAACCATGCCATATCAATCCTAAAGAGCAGGGAATTAATGTATAAGCTAATAAATAAATAAATACATATATATTACTATTTAAATGTGATTTATATTAATATTTTCCTTCATTGATTATATCAAAAAAATCTTATATGCATATGCATTAAACAATTCTCTTTATTGTATTATTATAGTTTAATCTATCGATTCCATTACAACAAATATTGCTCTCCCTTAGGGCTCGTTCACATCTGCGCCGGCACTCCGTACTTCAGGTTTCCGTTTCCTGCCTAAAACAGAGGCAGGAGACGGAAACCTGCAGGAGGCTTTCTCACCCATTCATTTGAATGGGTGAGAAAGCTGTCCGGCCGTGAGCGGCGGTGAGCGTTTTATGCTCTCCGCCGCGAAACCGGGTTTTATAATCCGGACACAGAGTCGGACATGCAGTACTCTGTGTCCGGATAAAAAAAATCCGGTTTCGCGGCGGAGAGCCTAAAACGCTCACCACCGCTCACGGCCGGACCCGGTCTATGGTTTCCGTCTTCTGGCATGCAGAAGATGGAAACCATAGAATGGAGACCCTGAATACAGGTGTGAACCTAGCGTTAGTGGTTACCTATATGTCAATGCTTTATCTACCTACTATATGAAAATACTATAATAGCGCAAAATCTAAAGAAACCCCAGAATATAATAGGTGAAGGCAAAAACATTAAAAAAAACATTGATACACACCTTCTATTACCTCTTATTGGCTTTTGCGCTGCATCCAGTGTGCCCATGTGACCTTTGGTGGCCCAATTACAGGCCTCAGTCATGACCCTTTGACTGATTACATCACAGAAGAGCACTGGATGTCACCTGGAGAGCGCTGGATATTTCAAGGAGGCCCAAAGAGATAACAGAAGGTGAATATGAATTTTTTTTTACACCTTCCCTGGGCCTCCACTTATTAATAATGTCACTTTTCACTGTGACATTACCTTGGCTGTGTTTGTCGTAGAGAGCTAAAAATGTGACAGCTATGTTCTTAGGAACCCTAAGAGTATTCTACACTATGTTTTAAGCCAAGGTGTGGTTCATAGCGAATGTGTTTAACCCGAAACAAATTAAGGACTTGAGCTACAAAACCTGAACCAGAAACAAATATTGAGGGGTTCACCCATCTCTACTATCTACTATTTATACTTTTATAAATGTAACAATGTCCAAAATAATATCACCTTTTTAGAATTAGCTAAACGACTCAATCCCAGGCAGGCTAGGAGGTTGATTTTGTAGTGACCTAAAAATGTTAAGAATGGTGTCTTTTCTAAAAGTTTTTGTTCCTCACAAACCCCTGAACCTAAACCAAGCCTTTCAAAAAACATCAATATTTCAGCCATTTCTTCTGTTCTTGCTTCTGTGATCAGAGAGAATCAGCAATAAACCTCTCCCCCATTCAAGTCGAAGGATACCTAGAATTTGAGGTTAATAGAATCATAGACTCACGTATAGCTATAGGTGCACTCCAAAACCTAGTACATCGGTAGGGGTATAGACCAGAGGAACATACTAGGGTACCATTTTGTGCTGTTCATGCAGATATACTAGTTTCCATAGGAAGCTTCCATCAAAACTTGGTCTGGGAATTAAGGGACATATGGCATCTCATAAAAGGTGAGGTACTGTTAGGAAACTCAGTTTAGCTGCTGTTGTTTTAATGTTTCCATGCCAGCTTATGAAGCTTCTGCATTTGTCAGGTCTCTCTTATGCTGATCCAGATGTCAGCTACTTTATTTTGTTGTATTTGGTTGGCTTCCATATTCTGATCATTTGTGCTGAACTGCTCTATATTGACCTTTGGCTTGTTACCGGAAATTTATTTGTCTCCTGATTTTGGCTCTGATGTTGGAATCAACTTGGACTGATATATTGGCTTGGAAGTTCTCTCTCCTCAATCCTCCTCCTGGTTTTGCCTACCATGTAAGTTTATCATGAGGTCTGGTTTGACTTCAAATTGTGGAGCATTTATTTGTTATACCAGTCTTAGTGGTGATAACTTTGGCCTCAAGTCCATCTGCCTTCGCGATTGGCATTGGTGAAAGTGTTTGAGTGAATGGGGGCATAAAAGTCACTTTATTTCATGGAAATCCCTGTCAGCTTGCGATTTTCGCAAGCTAACTTTTCCCCATAGAAATGCATTGGCCAGTGCTGATTGGCCAGAGTACGGAACTCGACCAATCAGCGCTGGCTCTGCTGGAGTAGGCGGAGTCTAGATCGCTCCACACCAGTCTCCATTCAGGTCCGACCTTAGACTCCGCCTCCTCCGGCAGAGCCAGCGCTGATTGGCCGAAGGCTGGCCAATGCATTCCTATGCGAATGCAGAGACTTAGCAGTGCTGAGCCAGTTCTGCTCAACTACACATCTGATGCACACTCGGCACTGCTACATCAGATGTAGAAATCTGATGTAGCAGAGCCGAGGGTGCACTAGAACCCCTGTGCAAACTCAGTTCACGCTAATAGAATGCATTGGCCAGCGCTGATTGGCCAATGCATTCTATTAGCCCGATGAAGTAGAGCTGAGCCGAGGGTGCGCTTGAACCCTTGTGCAGCCTCGGCTCTGCTACATCAGAGCCGAGGGTGCGCTTGAACCCTTGTGCACACTCTGCTTCATCAAGCTAATAGAATGCATTGGCCAGCGCTGATTGAAGCAGAGCTGAATCTGTGTGCTTAGCTCAACTACTCCACCGGTGTAGTTGAGCTAAACACACACATTCAGCACTGCTTTATCACGCCAACAGAATGCATTGGCCAGCACTGATTGGCCAGAGTACGGAATTCGGCCAATCAGCGCTGGCTCTGCTGGAGGAGGCGGAGTCTAAGGTCGGACCTGAATGGAGACTGGTGTGGAGCGATCTTAGACTCCGCCTCCTCCAGCAGAGCCAGCGCTGATTGATCGAGTTCCGTACTCTGGCCAATCAGCGCTGGCCAATGCATTTCTATGGGGAAAAGTTAGCTTGCGAAAATCGCAAGCTGACAGGGATTTCCATGAAATAAAGTGACTTTTATGCCCCCAGACATGCTTCCCCTGCTGTCCCAGTGTCATTCCAGGGTGTTGGTATCATTTCCTGGGGTGTCATAGTGGACAAATATAAATTTGAAATGAAGAAAATCTGCAGATGTGTTTGATTTTCTCACAGACATTCAGCCAATTTTGTGTGCTGCTGACGTGTTTGAGAAATGTGCCAGGGTTGTTGGTGTCTGTGTTGGGAGGGTCAAGGGTGCTACTTTATCCAGGGTAGTTTTGAGAGACTCATTGTAGTACTTGATGGTAAGTTCAGGACAGAGAATAGATGGGGGGGCTGTGAAGTAGGGCATATGAGAGGTCCTGCTTGTGTACAATGTGTAGATTCTTGTATGTGCAGGTCAGTATGTTTGGAGAAGCCTTCTCAGCCCAACCAGCAATACTCTCAGTAAGGGGGCATTCACACTACCGTCGGTGTCCGACATGTAGTGTCCGCTCCTAGTGTCCGCTCAAAATCTGTCACGAACATTAGGAGCGGACACTAGCTGTGTCTGTGACACCTGTCATTCATCTCAATGGGCATCGGGTGCGTTCTTTTGCACTCCGTGCCCATCCTTCCCTGTCCGCAAGTGAAGATGTCCGACTTCTCAAGCGGACAGAAAAACCCTGCATGCAGGGTTCTTCTGTCCGCTTGAGAAGTCGGACATCTTCACTTGCAGACAGGGAAGGAAGGGCACGGAGTGCAAAAGAACGCACCCGATGCCCATTTAAATGAATGACAGGTGTCACAGACACAGCTAGTGTCCGCTCCTAATGTCCGTGCCAGATTTTGAGCGGACACTAGGAGTGGACACTACCTGTCGGACACCGACGGTAGTGTAAACGCCCCCTTAGTAGTGTATTCCAAACCTCCCAAATGTTGGTGTATAGTATTATCTTTCTCCATAATTTATAATTTTTTGAACAGAAGAGCATTGTTGCATGAACACTACGTGGCAGCACTGTGACCATTATCTGTGTAGAAATGGTTTCTTGAAATTATAATATCATATAGGATTGGGATTGGGCTTTCTTTATTGTAAGCATGGTAACTCTTAATTTAGGGGAAATAGTACATATCTTACCTACAAAATACTACCTCCCCTTCATCCAGTTTAGGTTTTGTCCTGCTTAGATTTTGGCAAACCTCTCAAGATTTGTTTTAGATTGGAGTCAACTGGTTCAAGACTATAGACTATAATGGGCTCTATGTGCTTGCCGCGCAATTCCCGAACAAATGAATTGTGCGGACAGTGCGCGGCAAGCACATGGAGCCCATTATAATCTATGGGCTCTGTGTGCTTAACTGCACAGCGCTTGCATTAGCGTTGGTATTCCGTTCGGGGGGGTCTCCATGCGGACTTCTTGCGGACAGAATACAAGTGCTAATGTGAACCAAACCTTATTTCTAGCTCTCTAAGGCAAACACAGTAAAATTTATGCCAAAGTGAAAGTGACATGTATGTGTATAGAAAACTGGATGGTAAGACGTGGATACAAAATAAATGCAGCAACCTCAACTATTCAGGAAAAACAATTGACTGCACCTATTTGGGCTTACAGTCTAATGAACCTTCATACATTATGAAATTCCACCACCAAGTAGCAGAGCCGAGGGTGCACTTGAACCCTTGTGCACCCTCGGCTCTGCTACATCAGAGCCGAGGGTGCGCTTGAACCCTGGTGCAGCCTCGGCTCTGCCACATCAGAGCCGAGGGTGCGCTTGAACCCTTGTGCACACTCTGCTTCATCAAGCTAATAGAATGCATTGGCCAGCGCTGATTGAAGCAGAGATGAATCTGTGTGCTTAGCTCAACTACTCCACCGGTGTTATTGGTGCAAAAAAGGCGCCAGGGAAGGTGGGAGGGGAATCGAATTTTGGCGCACTTTACCACGCGGTGTTCGATTCGATTTGAACATGGCGAACACCCTGATATCCGATCGAACATGTGTTCGATAGAACACTGTTCGCTCATCTCTACTTATGATTTCTCTTAGTTCTACTCAGCATCTCCTCAAATCTTGCAATTTGATTTGCTTTTGCAAGCCAGTGAGCAAAAACGGGCACTTGTGAAGATTTCCATAGTAAGGGAATTTGTAACTTTGCAGCTGAAAGTAGGTGATAAATCAGAATCTGTGCATGAGGTTGTAGTCGTGGCACTGGCGTAAACAATATCAGCATAGAAGGTGTGAGTTTGAAAGTATTGAATCCAAGTGATTTGATCTTCGATTCCACAGCAGACCAATACTGTCGGATGGATGGGCAAGTCCACCAGATATGCAACAGAGTTCCACTAGCCCCGCTGCACCGCCAGCAGAGATCTGATTCTAAGAGGCCATGGGAATGTAACCAGGAGGGAGAGCGATACCACCGTGATAACAGCTTATAGTGGTTTTCTTGGAGCCTGACACACGTGGAAATCCCATGAGATCTGGCAAGAACCAATTTCACCATATCATCCGTAAGTGTAACACCCAAGTCCAATTCCCAGCTGTTGATAAAGAAGGGTTTGGTAGTAGTTGGAGGTCTAATTATTTTGTGGAAAAAGGTAGCGACTTTAAACTTCTTAGAGCTCGCTAAGAAGTACATTTGCTCGTAGAGTGTAGGGCCTCTCTTCCAGTCTGGAATTAAATCAAAGAGACGTTTACAGGTGGCATAATGGGAGACATGAAGAAAGGTGAGGACTTTCTGTCTGTCAGCAAAAGCAGGCGTTTGTGAGAGTTCTTCTGGAGAAGGCATGCCTCCCTGCTCGCAGAAGGTCGCCAGAGGAACCTTAAGGAGCTGCATCCAAAAATCCTCCAAGGGTCGGGCAATCTCCGGAAGGCATTCAGGTATCAGTGCTGCCGGAAGACAAAGGGAAGGAGCTGGAGCAATCCTGTGTTTAAACTTTTCCCATGTCTGTAGGGCACCTCCCAGAACAACATCACGCACAGAGATATTTCTACGTTTCCGCTTAGAAGAAGTCGAAGACCACAAGTCTGCAAGGAAATAGGGACCATACGTAGTCATTAAAAGTCTACCAAGAGAGGACTCAGGCGGGGTTGTAGCAAGTTCAGTCCATAAGAGCAATTGGATGGCTTCGTAGGTGTGCTGTAAATCTGGGACATTTAATCCGCCTTCCTGTTTGCGCCTACACAGAGCAGAATAGGACAACCGGGGTCTTTTACCTTTCCACAGGAATTTCGTAAATAGAGAGCGTAAAGTAGCAAAAAAGGACGAGGGCAGCAAAATAGGTAACATTCTGAGAACATATGAGATTTTGGGGGCAATATATGTTTGCAACAGGTTACGCCTGCCTAGCCAGGAAATGAGAGGAATATCATAAGACTTCAGTAGGGACTGGATATCCTGCAACAGTGTGACAAAATTTAGGCCGTACAACTCAGATACAGAGCGGGGGATCCTCACTCCCAAATACTTAATCGAGGAGCCTGCCCACCTAAGAGGGAGAGAATTTGCCAAAAGCGTCTGTCTAGAAGAGGGTAGTGATATATTCAAGACGTCACATTTATCTAAGTTTAGTTTGAAAACCTGCCAAACTCCTCAATGGTGTCTAGAAGCGTCTGCAAGCCAGTGTCGGGGTTCGATACCAAAAAGAGGACGTCGTCTGCAAAGGCCAAGGATTGGAGAGAGCCACCGTTAAAGTTCACTCCTCCAATACCCGGGTGTTCCCTAACCTTCTGCAAAAAAGGTTCTAAGGATAAAATAAACAGGGAGGGGGATAAAGGGCACCCCTGTCTCGTCCCATTGCTTATAGGAAAAGACTTGGACAATGTGCTTGTAACATCTCTGCCTGTTCGGGCCTCTGCGCCACCCTCTGCTCGCATGCTGCGGCGCCGGAAGAGTGTGCAGTTTGACAATCTGCTTAAGGTTTTTAGTTGCACTGTGTGAACACGGCTCTAGTCCTTAATTGGATTTGCACCACACCCGTCTTCTGCCAAGGTTGCCTCTGTTCATTAAGTGGTTAATCTGTCTTGCCTGTGATTGACAGCTTTTCTTCCTGTGAGGTTCTGGGCGGGTTCTTCCTTCCCTATTTAGTCTTGGATCACAGTCACACTGGTGTCGGTTATTGCCTCTAGCTTTCTGGTATCTCTTGCTGTTATTTACTTGTATGCTAATCCTTGACCTCTGGCTTTCCTACTGACTATTCTCTTGACTCCGATTTGGCACTGCATCGCTCTCTTGTTACCGAACCCTGGCTACCTGACCTCCCTTTGTTGTTGTATGTCTTGTCTGCGTTTTGTGTTTCACGTATTCAGGGAGGGATTGTCTTCGTGGTTGTCGCCTATTACCTAGGATAGGGTCTGGCAATAGGAAGGGCAAGCGGGGGGCTTCAGTTTAGGGCTCACTGTCCCTTGTGCCCCTCCCTCCAGGGTTCACCAGCAGCTTCTGGGGAATTATCATCTGGCTATTCCCTAACAGTGCTATTCACCTTTAGTCTAGCTGATGGACCATTGTACAGAGACATAACTTCTGTAATGAAGGGTAGGGGAATGCCAAACTTCTCCAGGGAGAGACGCATAAATAGCCAACTGACCCTATCGAAAGCCTTCTCGGCATCTAGACCGAGAAGGACAAGGGGATCTGGATAAGATTTAGATAGGCTCAGGACATGGAGAAGGCGGAGAGTGTTTAGTCTCCCTTCACGGCCCTTAATGAAGCCAACCTGTTCATCACTAAGTAAGTGTGGGAGGAGTGGCCGAAGCCGCAAGGCCAACAGTTTCGCCCAGAATTTGAGATCTAAATTTAGCAGAGATATGGGGCGATAATTAGAACACAACTGCGGATCTCTGCCTTCCTTTGCAATTAGTGTAATATGTGCCTCCAATGCCTGGTTTGGTAATCGTGTTCCGGACAAAGCTGCATTTAGAGACTTGGTGAGAGGAGATAACAGCAAATTCAGGAAAGTTTTATAGTAAATTAAGAAATATCCATCTGGGCCCGGACTCTTATGGGCAGGGAAGGAATTTACTACTGTACGGACTTCATCTTCAGAAATAGGATCTAGCAATGTCTCTGCCTGTTCTTCACTTAGCCTAGGGAGGTTAAGGGGTGCGAGGAAGGCAGAGATCGCATCTGTCCTATCAGTCTCTGGGGGCGAGTCAGGGGTCTCCAAATTGTACAGATCTAAATAATAGCGGCTAAAAGCTTCCGCTATATCAGGATTGGACGTAAGGAGTGGGCCTAAGTCTGGTTTGATAGAGGTGATGAAGGTCCTAGCCTGAGCCTTCTTAATCAACGAACTCATCATCCGACCACCTTTGTTTCAGTGAGCATACAAATTTTGTTTGTAATTGAGAAAATGTTTAGTAGCTTTAGCAGAGAGAAGATCTCTAAGCTCAGTTCTGAGCGCACTTAGCTTGTCCAGGTCTAAAATAGATTGTGAGAGTTTATGTGCTCTTTCCAGGGCGGAAATACGGGTGAGAAGGGAGTCTAACTGCTGCTGTTGCAACTTCTTCCACCTAGCGCCCTGGGAGATCAATATCCCGCGAACATAATGCTTATGAGTTTCCCAAACTATAGTGGGGCTGGTGTCAGGAGTAGAATTAATTTAAAAAAACTCTTTAATGTGTTTGGAGACGTACTCCACTGCATCTGGGGAGTCAAGTAGGCTCTCATTAAGTTTCCACGTGAGCTCTGGTTTAGGGATAGGAACTAGTTTAATGTCACAAGTGATCGGAGCGTGATCTGAGATTGAGATCTGGCCAATACGTGACTTTCTGGAGCAATACAAGAGATTCTTAGAAAGTAATAGGTAGTCTAACCTTTGATAGGAGGAGCGGGGATTTGAGTAAAAGGTGAAGTCTTTGGTGGTGGGATGATGAGTCCGCCAGACATCTACTAAAGACAAATCCTGGAAAAGTTTATAGACTCTGCTCAAGGCCCACTGCGACAGCTGAGGTCTACCAGAGGACGAATCCAACAAGGGATTTAGTGTCAAGTTAAGGTCAGACCCCAAGACAATCTCGCCCTCAGCAAACAGGCGACGTGTTTCAAACGTTTTGACTAGCCAGTCTACCTGTCCCGAGGTCGGAACGTATAAGTTCACCAGTGTGTAGATGTCTGAAGCGATTTTCCCTTTCACAAAAAGGGCTCTACCGTCTAGGTCAGTATATTGCTTAAGGCACGTGAAGGGAACAGAGTGATGCACGGCTATAGACACCCCTCTCGATGCCCTGGAGTCACTACCATTATGAAACCATTGGGAAAAATAATTAGTCGGGAGCTTCGGTATCTTACCCCTCTTGAAGTGAGTTTCCTGCAGGAAAAGGATCTTAGTCTGCAGCTTTCGCAGAAGGAGCAAGACCCCGTGCCTTTTAGCCGGAGAATTCAACCCATGCGCGTTAAGTGACGTAACTGTCACCTGAGCCATGACCTGATAGGAGAACAATCAAAAGAAACTCCGTAATACCACTACTAAGGGAAGGGAGAGGAGGAAAGGATGGGTTGGGGAGAGAAACAAAAGGAAAAGTCAAAAAGAGAGAGGAAGATGAAAGGAAGAGAGGCAGACAGAGGACAAACACAAACAATAAGACAAGGGAACTATAAGAGTGAGCTGCAAAACTTTCTTGGGAAGAGTAATTAATCGCTAAAGGTGCTCTAGCCTGATGAGCACAGCTATGAGGAAATTACCCCCAACTCTATGGAGGTGCAGACGTTCTGGGAGGTCACTGACTTCTGGGAAAGTCTGTATAGGGAGTATATAGAGCTTGGTGCAACCGGTACCATGCCGGCCCACAGTAGAATAAGTATGAACAGCAGTAAAGAACCAAGTGCCAGCGGTCAAAATCAATCATTGATACATATGCATCAGGAATGGGGGGGGGGGGGAAGGGGGAAAGCTAAAGATCTCCAGTATGAGAGCATAAAACGAGTAAAGATATCACAAGCTAGATACAGGAAATCAACATATCATAACATAATCCCCCATGGGACAATAACCCTCCAGCAACTATAAGCCTAGATGGAAAACATGAAAAAAAAAAAATGTTCTGCAAATAGAAATGTCCGCTACTTTGCGATAGCAGGTGTCTGCAGTAAAGAGAAAACAATTAAGTCCTGAAAGGGTAAAATCACAGGAACCAGTAACTGGCGGGTGTAAGCACAGAGAGAGACCCATGGATGGGGGGTCTAGACAGTCCCAATACAGCCATTAGGGATACAAAAATCATGGTGTTAGCAGACGAGATTGTTGGAGTGAGCGCCGAGCTTTAGGAGACTTAGCACGGTGTATTCTGGACCCTGCCGGGTAGGAGGATAAATCAGGTAAGGATGCCAAGTCCGGCGTAGGGAGCCATGAAGGTATGTCCAGAGGAGTGATGTTAAGTTGGTTCCAGACGTTAGGCAAGTCAGCAGGGGTCTGAACAATAATGCGTTTACCTTTATGCTGTATAGAGAGGCCAAATGGGTACAACCAGGAGTAGGCCACATTTAGTTCTCTAAGTGTCTCTAGTAGAGGTTTGAGCTGCCGCCGTTTAAAGAGAGTGGAAGGAGCTAATATTCTCTATTATTGTCAGTGTTACAAAGTGAGTACTGTGCAGAAGGAATACTGGACACAAATTTTCTATCGTATGAATTTTACATATACTGCAACTATTCATTAGAACAACTTAACATCTCATGTAGAAAATAGAAATATATTCCCTCCTCATGAGATATACCTACAAATGTGTAAATTCTTTTCATTTTACAGTTTATATATAGAATGTTTACAAATATGGAGTTGAATAACTCTTAATTGCATTATTAGATTTAGAGATGAGCGAGTAGTATTCGATCGAGTAGGTATTCGATCGAATACTACAGTATTACGGTATTCGAAATACTCGTACTCGATCGAGTACCACTCGCTATTCAAATGGAAAAGTTTGATGCAGAACCAGCATTGATTGGCCGAATGCTATACAGTCGGCCAATCAACGCTGGTTCTTCTCCTACCTTTAGAAGTCTTCTCAGTGCAGCTTCTCCGCGGCGTCTTCCGACTCTGAATTCACTCTGTCAGGCATCGGGCCTGGGCAGAGCCGACTGCACATGTAGTGCGGGCATGCGCAGTCGGCTCTGCCCAGGCCCGATGCCTGGCAGAGTGAATTCAGAGCCGGAAGATGCCGCGGGGCCGCTGCACGGTGAAGACTTCTCGGAGGATCCAGCCTGACTCTCACTTGTGGACTTGGTAAGTATAATTTGATCGAACGTTGCCTACCCCTGAAACGAGCATTTTCCCCATAGACTATAATAGGATTTGATGTTCGTTTCGTGTAGTCGAATATTGAGGGGCTGCTCGAAACGAATATCGAATCTCGAACATTTTACTGTTCACTCATCTCTAATTAGATTGAAATTCAGTAATTCAGGCAATAACTGATGGCTAGTATATGATATAAGTTTAGATTCATTATTTTTATGTATGTAGATTATAGCCATACATATATCAACAAATAAACAGCATCTGTTTTTATGTAAGCATTATGACTTTGCCACCCAGTGATACTAATGGGAGAGTGAGGCTGTGACAATTCAGTATTTTTATCACAAATACAAGAGAGACAGGACAAACTAACAAATCAATAGAGGAATAATGCATTTTGGGTTTCCCATTAATGGTCAGTCACATCAGCTTAATTCCTGCAATAAATACAAACCTTGTAGATTCTTAAAATTTCCCATCTATAGCAAGAGAAAACCCGCCACACATTTTCACACATAATCAACATTACAGCAAACACAACACCTACTTTGTGCTGCATTAAACTAATTTATTGAATTTACATCAATTTAGCACAATGATATTGTCCATGAGAGAATGCCGCTTTCCCAATACGTATTACATAGTTATATAATGCATCCATTCCATTGAGGTACAGTATATGGATTTGTCAGTGTTTGATGATCACAGGAAAACAACGGCTATCAATGCTACTGACATCATTTAGTCAATGTATTTGCGCAAACTGAACCAGTATCGACCATCTTTGTTCCAATAGCAGTTTGGACCTAAAACACCCCTGACCTACAAAAAACCTTGCTTCTACTTAGTTTTATATAGCATTAGTTTAAAGCCTCTCACTGAAAATGTAACACTAAAATGATTCTGGCCACAAGTTGTGTACTGTAGGTTGTGAAAATAAGATAGGATAATCCTTTAAGAATCCCACCATAGGGAAATACAGTGTGTTACAGCAGCATGGAAAATACAGTAGTATATTACAAAAAAGAACACATACAAGCTAGGAGTCATAGCAACTAAGAAGAAAAAGAAGGACTCAGGATCATTTAGTTCTCTGTGCGGAGAGCTCTTTGCTTAAGGCGGGTTCACACCTGCCCCTGTTCTCCACTTTAGCCATTATGGTGGAGTTCCGTCTTCTGCCCTGAGAAACTGGACAGGAGATGGAAACCCAGCAGTCAGTTTCCAAACCCTTTCACGTGAATGGGTTTGCAAAGTGACTGCCCGTGTGCGTCTTCTGCCTCTCCTTGGTGAAACCAGTTTTTTAACTGGACACCAAGTTGGACTTGCAGGACTTTGTGTCCGGTTAAAAAAACAGTTTTGCCCTGGAGAGGCAGAAGACGCACATGGGCAGTCACTTTGCAAGCCCCTTCAAGTGAATAGGTTTTAAACTTACTGCCAGGTTTCTGTCTCCTGTCCAGTTTCTCCGGAATGGCTAAAGCGGAGACCAGGCGCAGTCTGATGTTGATTATACAGCCTGACCGTGGTTGGAAGGAAGGACCTCCGATAACACCCCTTCACGCAATAATGTACTGTACTGTAACCACTTATTTAAGTATATGAGCTAAGTATTACTATGGCTGATAAAATCTGTTGTATATCACTTAAAAAACTCCTTCACATAGCGGCTATCCTGCTTCTAGCATAGATAAAACAGTATATTGTTCCTGGTTGTGTTGCTCTATCTGCTCTCCTTTGTGTTCTCCTAGTGTTAAGGATTGTAGTAGGAAGTGGGAAGAAGATGTATACAACTCAGTGTGCCAAAAGGATAAAACACCAAAGTCTTCAGGATGCACAGTATCAAAATGTAGACCAGGAGGAAAACAACTGGGTTCTGAGGGAAAAGAGGATTTCACACACTCTTCAGTATCAGCAAATCTCGGCAAGAGGGATTATCATCCCTCATTGGAAATCAGTATAAGTATAATAATAATAATAAATTTTATTTATATAGCGCCAACATATTCCGCAGCACTGTACAATGGAGGTTGCTGCCTTGGACTGTGCGCATTTTTAAACCGTAACATATGTTTTTAGTACCAAAGTTGACCATAGCTTTTAGGGAATATTAGTTCAATCTATTTAACAGTATTCCTGGATTTTCTGGTTTATCAATTTGCATCTGTGAGTCTATAGGAACAAACACTGCCATCTCCATACCATTGTCCTTGAGATCTACTCTTGTGGATCAAGTTCTGAGATGTATAATGTGGGTTGCTAAAAACAATTTTCCCCTTTAATTACTAGAGTGTATAAGAAAGTTAAGAAAAACTAAAATCAGCAGAAAACTGCTCCACTTCATTTGTTTACTCCGGATACAGGTATAGGCTCTGTTGTTTTTTAATTTCTAACCATTGAAGATAAACAGAATCTCTCAAGCCCAACAATTAGTACTGTACCGAATGAGAATCTTTCCCAGCTATGTGAAGAATATGCTGAGATAATCACATTTTCTACTTCAATAAACAAGTCATCATGTAAATGTTCTAATACAAACTACAAGATCTGATCATTATGTGTTTGTATATTCCAAATCATCATCCTGTGTATTATTCCATCTATTGCTACGCTTGGAGCAGCTCTGGGGCTGTTCTTATTTACAAGCTATAGTTCACAATAATAAGCAGGTTGGTAATTTAACGAAAGTGTAATGTATCTAAGACATGTTATTCCCATCGGAATCCTGTTAGTGCACCGTCAGTAAATAACCATACTATGAAAATTGCAATTTTGTTAATAAAATCTTCATTTCTTGGGCAAGATGAACCGTTTACCTTGCTGCATTTTGTCTGTAATGACATTTGTGTCTCTTGCTATTGATCAATCTTAAAGGCAGAGCTGTCACCTTAATGGACAGACTACCTTTATTGCTTTTAGGTGACAGATATGAGGGCAAAGGAAAGGCAATTGCCAACACGCTTCTTAAAATTTATGGAAAGTAGAGATGAGCAATTCCTGAAAAAAATTACTTTGCCAGCATTTTGCCAGTGGACAAATATCGTATGACGGAGCCATATTTTCTGCACTTAGAAGAATGGATGATGAAAAAGAACAAATCATGATGCAACGTGAATATTGTCTAATCATTCAGCATGGCGTCGCACCGTCACATATTTCTACCTTTCCATTTGAACAGATACATATTTGCAGTAAATCACTCAGCTGTGCTTGTAGTCTGACAGTCAACTATCCAATGCTACTTCAAAACACTGCTTGTTTAACAAATATCTGTTTTACTGACTGTTCTGGCCAAAAATAAATCAGCTGTGAATGACAGGTATCACTAGGTGACAAGACACGGAAAGGAAAGCAACATGACAGCGGAACTGCCAAATATACAATGAGTAAATAAACTGAAAGGAAGAATTAAATCTCCACAAACAACAAGTTATCTAGTGTATTATTTATAGGACACAGAGACATTTAGCAGCTTTATATTAGATTTTAGTTCAGTTCCTTAAAGAAGCACTCCATTCAAAATGTTTTGCCCCCATTGAAAATGAATGTGTGTGTATTCTAATAATACTAAATAACTTACTGATTCTGCCTTAAATGAATGCCAAATTCTGGCCAATATCTGACCCCATTGCTCTCAATGACACAGGATCCACATCTGGGATTTGGAGAGGAATATGCATCAGAAGACCAACTTAATTCCTCTGCAAATTTCCCCATGTGATCCTAGCTTTATACACATTTTCCACACCAAAGCACTGACCACTATGCGTTCCTTTAGTGCACATAGTGGGGTAAATTTATTACAAGTGGCACATCGTATGCGGTTCATATATAATATTCTGTGCACTTGCAGCAGAGGCATCAGAATTATTAAGAGGCTTAATAACTCGGGTGCATCTTGGGATATCCCATGCTCCAAAAAGGTTTTATGGTAAAGCTTGTCTAATTTTTCTGGTGTGAATTCAAGTAAATCAGATGGCTGCCAAATATATGGGCCTTGCAATTTCCCTTCAGCATGCACTGAAAAGCAAAAGGAAACTGATGCCAGAACTAATCTCATGCCTTCCTATAGAATCATCAGCTGCATTAGCTCTGATCCTGAATGTTTCCCTATGACGAATAGTAAACACTGCATGACGTGTTTTTCTGTTCATCTATTATAGGCTATGGAAAAAGTGTACAAATATGACATCTATTGTGTCCAAGTCAAGTATTGAAAAACTTGCTAAGAAAAAGGTACAGTATATGTGAACCCAATAATGGTGGATTATAAAGGGAACACTAAGGGGTTAATGAATTAACATCAGAATTATTGATGCCATATTCAGCACTATACAAATCTGTGCACCACATACCTCAATATCTGTAGGGGTCTCAGCCCTCAAATCCAGTGGCGTAACTAGGAATGGCGGGCCCCCATGGCGAACTTTTGACACGCCCCCCCCCCCCCGACCGACGCCGAAGACCTCGACCGTCCCCCTCCTACGCATTTCTGCGCGTTCTATTATGCCCCATAGTGGCCCCTGCACACAGTATTATCCCCCATAGTGGCCCCTGCACACAGTATTATATCCCTTAGTGGCCCCTGCACACAGTATTATCCCCAATAGTGGCCCCTCCATACAGTATTATGTCCCTTAGTGGCCCCTGCACACAGTTTATCCCCCATAGTGGCCCCTGCACACAGTATTATCCCCAATAGTGGCCCCTGCACACAGTATTATCCCCCATAGTGGCCCCTGCACACAGTATTATCCCCATAGTGGCCCCTGCACACAGTATTATGTCCCACTGTGGACACCCATAAATAATTATTATACTCTGGAGTCTTTTCAGACCCCAGAATATAATAATTGGAGACCCGGGGGAATAAAAACATAAAAAAACTCTGTTACTTACCTGTCCCCCGGCTCCTACGCGGTCTTCTCTGCTGCCTTCAGTGCTTCTGTCCTTGTTCAATGACGTCGGACGTCACATGACCCGGGACGCAGGCCGGGCTCATGTGACGTCAGAGACGTCAGGAAGGAGGCCTGGCAGGATCGTGGAGAGGTAAGTAACATGTTTTTTATGTTTCTTACCTCTCCTGGTCCGCCAATCATCCGAAAAGATCCGAAAAGACCCCCGAGTATAATGATAGCAACGGTAGCGGCTGTCACCGGGCCCCTAATGTTCCAGGCCCTGTGGCAGCTGCCTCCGCTGCTATGGCGGTAGTTACGCCACTGCTCAAATCCCTACCAAACAGACATTGATGACACATCTTATGGGGGGAAATATCTTTAAGACATGAACTGCTCCATCCAGTGAAATACTCCAATAACAATAATTTAGAGAAAAGAACTTTGTGTCCCTGTTTAAATTAAGTGATGTAGGTTCTGAAGACGTCTCCATAAAATATAGAGAAAATGGAAAGAAAAATGTTTCATCACCAACAACCACACTCTACAATATGGGCATCCAAACGGGGAAGGGGTGATGAGAAATAAGATTTCTATTGCACATGAAGTCATCATTCTTTAGGTGAGTATAGATAATATACTGACCTGTAGTTGCACACATCTGTGTGTATGTGGCCTAAGGGGTTTGGCTTTAAACCGTCCATCTTCCTTGATTTTATGTCTGTACAACGAAGGGCTTATATAAACTAATGCATTTCTGGTATTTTTTATACTTTTCTTTCTTGCTTTTAGGAAAACATCATTAATGGAAGCTGTCAAGAAGATGACAAAGCGTGAGATTGTCATAGAGGGAATATCACTGTTGAGACTGCAGTTACCTGTCTACTGTGTGAATTAAACTTCATTGCTTGTCTTTTCCGTAGCCTTAATTCGTGTCCGGTCTTACAAACCGTTGGAAATTCATTTTATTGCAGAAGCTAAATCCATAGGTTACGGAAAAACAAAATGTAGGTTTTATGACAACCGGTACAGTACGTAAAAAACATTATTCTAGATAACAACTGAGACCATTCCAGATGTCATTTGTCTGGTATATAATGTCAAATGAAAGCGGGTCTCTGGTTGTCTGAGATGGCTGACAGCGCTCTCTGTCTCTCTCTTGAAACTTTCTAAAATATATTCAACTGTACCTGGGATCAGCAATTGTGAAAGAGATTGTGACAGGGCTCCGTAGTTGTAATTCAATAGAGTGTATGTAAAGTCCTTTGCTAATGATCACAATGCATGTATCTGAAATAAAACACTATTTATGTACATATTCTATATTCCTGCCAGCCTGCTTATTGGTACAGCAGATCTAGCATCGTTCATCCCTAATAAACAGAATATCAATCAGTCAGTATTGGGACAAGGAGAGGTAACAAATTACCTTACGTCGAACCTACATAGAAAAATGTAAGTACTTTATATGGGGGGTATCTGTATCTGGAAGGGACTGGCATGGAAAATGTATTTACAGTAGCTGTTGACAATCACAAATCCTTAACTACTATAAACTGAGTTTGGCAACTGCGGACAGAAGATTTTCATATGCCAGAGATTGTTTTCTGACTTTCTACCTTTCTGCGACTTAAAGGGGTTGACCACTTTCAGACCAATATTGAGAAACACATGTTATTGTTTGTACAATAAAAAGATATACAATTTTCCAATATACTGTCTGTATCAATTCCTCATGGTTTTCTAGATCTCCGCTTGCTGTCATTCATTCTGTTACTTCTAGTGGATAAAAGTCTGACCATGGTCATGTGATGTACAGTCCATGGTCATGTGATGAGCACACAGGTGCACAGCTGATTACCAGGCAGATGTCTGATTACTGTGCTGTGACTATAACGAGCGGCACCTGTGTGTCATCACATGACCATGGACTGTAAATCACATGACCATGTACTGTAAATCACATGACCATGGTCAGAGTTTTATCCTCTAGAAGTAACAGAATGAATGACAGCAAGCTGAAATCTAGAAAACTGTGAGGAATAGATACAGAAAGTATATTGGAAAATTGTATATCTTTTTATTATACAAACAATAACATTTGTTTCTCAATAATGGTCTGAAAGTGGCCAACTCCTTTAACCATTGCTTCTAGACATGTCCAGTTCTCAATAACAGCACTTGTAGGATCCTTTTGGTCATAGTGGTGGTCATAGTGGTCTGCTGTAGAAAGCAAAGCTTTGAGAAAATGACTGGTTGAATATCTAAGATTTGATATAGGTGTCAGACTTAAAATCACAATGTTCTTTAGTCTTCTTTAGAGATGAGCGAGTAGTATTTGATCGAGTGGGTGTTCGATCAAATACTACGGTATTCGAAATACTCATACTCGGACGAATACCATGTGGTAAACGTAAGTACGAGTACGAGTATTTCGAATACCGTAGTATTCGATCAAATACCTACTCGATCGAATACTACTCGCTCATCTCTAGTCTTCTTCATTTTACTGCTAGTGTTTACTGCTACATGTAGGATTTTGCTGTCCGCTTGAAAAGTCGGACACCTTTGTAAGTGGACACTTAAGGACACCCACGGACACTAAAGGACACTACATGATGTTCCATTTAAAATCATGCAAATTGCAAATGGACACAGCTTGTGACCGATGCTAAAATTTTCTGCGGACATTAGCATCGGACACTAGCTGTTGGACAGCGACGCTAGTGTGATCCCAGCCTAAATCACATGTAATTATGTTATGTTAAGATGAGAATAGCATAGCATGTTTGGATATTGTATGCATTAAAAAGTTACCCAATGTAAACCAGAAGGACCCATTATAAGAAAATCACGTGTAGTTTTTCCCTCAATTTTGGCCAGTGTTCACTGTCAGTGCTCTGTCTAACTACTGCAATAAAAAGTAGTGCCCCCTAGGAAATGGGGGGTCCCAAACAATTTCCCAGTTTGTCACCCCATAACATCTAGTATTGGTCTTTCTTCTATAAACTAGAACATGACCATGTGTAATAGCCAACACAATTTCCCATGATGTGCTAATGGCTTTAAACCAAGTGCATTGTGGAAGGGCATTATGGGATTATTTATTTATTTTTTTCATTATACATATAACATAAATATCAGAAAGAAAAGAACATAAATCGGTAAAAGGAAAAAATAGGGCAAGTTGAATAAGTGGACCAATGCAAAATTCAGAGAGAGTGGGGACAAAACAGTCACATAAACAGAAATATACACTGGCATGAATAAATACGGTCTTGGAGAAGGCTACAATGTCAGGAGTTTGAGTCTATTCAATATGAGCAAAAGACAAATAATCATTATATTTATGTATTGTAAAATATAAAGCCGCCATACAAGGGGAAAAAGAAGCAAATTCTAATTACATGGCTGATCCGCCAGTTTGTCTGATAGATTGGAATGGGACTGATTCTCACCTCTTCAGCATGGAGTGGCCAATTGAATAAAAAGCTGCTAACTCTCAAGTTAAATTAGAGCTCTTGCGGATGGAGACTGTGAATTTGGACGGTATCCCAGGTTTGCCCTTTAATGAGAATCATGCAAACGAAAACATCATTGATCATCAGGTGATGTAATGCAATCAAAACCCTGTTTTTCATTTAACCTGCGTATTAATGTTGAGGTTTCAGTTCTGCTCAGTAAAATACTGCATCAGCTAACAATAATGGCTGGCTCTATTGCTTGGTATAAATACAGCTGGCTAACGCACAATGCCTTGTATATTTCACTAACCTTGTGAACATGCGGCTCATTAATAAACTGTATGCTGAAAAATTTAATAGCTGTTTTGTTGAGCCAGTTTCCATTGTTTATATGACCATAGTGCTCTAATTATGCCTTATGCTGCTTGTTCTATGCAAGCCTTTCTGTCTGAAAACTTCATCTCATAATCCACTATAATTAAAGTTTTTCTATTGTTTTAAAGCAAACCATCAGCAGATGCTGGAAATTCATTATAGTGATGTAGAGCACCTTAATTATCTGCTCCGAATGGGTGAGAAACGTGAGGAAGGGGAAGGATCCATGACGTTAGTATTACATATCCTATGGTATGTGTGAGAGGTGAGGCTGTATTATCCTGTAGAGTCTGGGATCTGTAACCAATGGGTTCTAAGTACAGTACATGTTAATTTCATGTATTTACTAGAAATATTATTTTCCTGGATTTCTACAATACTTTACATACGTTGCTGCTGTACTGTATTCATCATGAGCAGAATGAAGAACTTTCATTGTGCAGGGAGCAGCCTCAGCCTAGCCATGCTGTGCACTTGCTAATTGCTCCTCCCCATTGACTAACACTTATAACTTCACTTTATTACAGGAGATAGATTACAAAGGGCACCGGTGGAAAGTTAACTACTTAATTTTTGCTCAGAATGGGGACAAACACCTGACAAGTACCCCTTAAGCTGTTCATACCTATTTGGTTTTAGGCTAAGGCCCCATGTTGAGGAAACGCAGCTTTTTTGTTGCAGATTTTGCTGTAGTTTTTTGAACCGAAGCCAAGAATGGCTACAAAAGGAATGGGGAGTATATAGGAAGCTCTTACACTTCTACTTTTCGATCAATTCACTTCTTTCTTTGGTTCAAAGAACAGCAGAAAAATCTGCTCCGCAACGTTAGGGAGACTTCACACGGAGTTACGCTGTGCTCATTCTGAATGTAAAAACACGTTCAGAATGAGCATGTAAAAAGCAGCTCCCATTGACTTGAATGGGAGCTGGCATACGTGCGCTCCCCATTGAAATCAATTGGAGGCTTTTTTCCCAATTGCTTTCAATGTATTACGTGCGTATTCTGCCCTGCCAAACTTAACAGGAGACGGAAACCAGGCGGTCAGCTTTCAAACCCATTCACTTGAATGGGTTTCCAGAGGTGACCGCCCGTGTGCATCTTCTGCCTGTCAGTGGGGAAACCTTTTTTTTTTTAACCAGACACAAAGTCCTGCATGTCCGACTTTGTGTCTGGCTACAAAAAATGGTTTCACCATGGACAGGCAGAAGACACACACGGGCGTCACCTCTGCAAACCCATTCAAGTAAATGGGTTTGAAAGCTGACCGTCAGGTTTCCGTCTCCTGTCCAGTTTTGCGGGGCAGAATACAGAAGCTGGACAGATTGGCTAAACCGAAGACCGGGCGCAGATGTGAACCCCCCCTAAGAGAGTACTGTATATGTGGTAAACCACTACCAGCCATGAACTGCACCTCCTTACAATTCATATGTCTGAGCTTGGAATCTGTTCCCAGTGAAGTTAACTGGGGCTGGCTATCCTTATGGAAAAGTATATGTTTACTTCTAATCCCAGACACAAGGGATGCATGTGTCTCTGGGCACTGAGTGTGGGAATTGACCATGGCACCACAAGGTTAGGGTATGTGAGCAATATCTTAGCCATAGAAACCTAATCCCAAACTTTTACATATAGTAATGAGTCTTATGGGTGCAATTTCATCCAGTCTGAATGAATGAACTCCATCCATCAGCAGAAGCTGCAGAACTCTCTCATTGTATCAATCTGATATTAGTGTTTCAACAGGACTCACTCCAGGCTTCTGGTTGTAAGACTCTGTTCATACTTGGATTAGTTTTGAACTGTCAAATTTCCAATGCTTTTGAATAACATACCATGCTGTGGTGTATTATCCAGCAAAAATATTACTGATAGAAAACAGAAGAACCTATTATAAGTCAACGGGAGACAAAACAGGAGCTACACTTGAGATACTCAACTTTATCTACTGAAGACAGACTCTGAATAGGTGACATGTGCTGCTACTTATGTCACACTAGGACATCTTTTAAGGCATCCCCAACATTTAATATAACTCTGAGGATTTTCAACTGTGTCTATGCAGTTCCTTTACAGTGTGTGATAATTCATGAATATTAGCTGTACCATCTACATAATTATAATAGTATGAAAATGCATTGCCAAGCCATAGCACAGCTTAGTGTAAGAAATCTACTGGGGCTTTATAACATTGTCATTTATTTGTGACTTTTGATCAATCAGATGAGAGCATATGGAGGAAACAGTGGAAACATTTACTTAACCATGTCTTAAAGGGGTTTTCTGAAAGTTACATATTGATGATCCTCTTGGGAACCCCACAGAGCAGCTGTTAGAAGAGATCAAAGTGTTTGTGTCAATTGGCTCTTTATGTCATTGGCTGCTTTGAGCAAATGATCTCCAGGGCCCCAGGTTTTGGTCCAGCACCGATCAGAAATTGATGATCAATCATCAATAAATAACTTTCAGAAAACCCTTTTAGGCTAAGGCCCTATGGGACGTTCCACAGTAAAAAGCGCTGTGGGAAAAATGGCGGCAGCAACACATCACGGTTCTTCTTGTAGAAATTTTGCCGAGTTTTCCACCACGGACTTTCTGTTACAATTCTACCTATGGGAAAACAGCTGGCATTTCCATAGGTATAATTGACATGCTGCGATTTCCAAAACCACACTGGTTTTGGAAATCGCGGCGTGTCCACACCACAGTCTTTACCGCAAAGTGGGCATGGGACTCTCTAGAATCCAATCCACTTTGCCCTTACTGTAAAATGCAACATTTCCCCCCCCGTGCAGATCGCAGCATTTCCGCCCCTTAGGGCCTTGGCTTTAAGATTCACATAACTAGATAATACCCTGCTGAAAATGCTGTAAGCACCGGAATAATTGATGTTTGCTGCTGATGGTGGATGGACTATGAACTGAGTACCAAAGAGGAACATACAGTACAGTATGTAACATCTTAAGAACATAGGGAAGCAGTCCTAAATAAACTGTGCTATCCAAGTAAGGGCTCGTTCACGTCTGCTTTGTGAACTCCGTTCTGCAGGTTTCCGTTTCCTGCCTAAAACAGAGGCAGGAGACGGAAACCTGCAGGAGTCTCTCTCACCCATTCATTTAAATGAGTGAGAGAGATGTCCGGCCGTGAGCGGTGGTGAGCGTTTTATGCTCTCCGCCGCGAAACCGGGTTTTATAATCCGGACACAGAGTCGGACATGCAGTACTCTGTGTCCGGATAAAAAAATCCGGTTTCGCGGCGGAGAGCATAAAACGCCCACCGGCCGGACCCGGTCTGTGCTTTGCGTCTTCTGGCATGCAGAAGACGGAAAGCACAGAACGGAAAGAGGAACGCTGGTGTGAACCTAGCGTCAGTAGCATGTGTTATACTTATTACTGTTGGTTTATCTGATCAATGCCAGTAGGATTAGAAAGATGCAACGCTGGCTTATTTTACACCAAATAAATCCAATATTACAGTACACTGTATGATTTCTTTTCGCACGCTACAAAGACTGCAGTTATCCATGTGTGAATTGTAATTACTACTAACTTATTTTCATGTCATCTATGCACAGTAAAATACTTAATGGAAAAAAATACATAAAAACAATTATGGCTGTCACAAAAGAAAAACTTTTGCTATCATAAAAGAAAGTGCAACAAGAGACCAATTACACAAAGTTATTAATTTTTCTTCTTTAGATATTTAACTCAAGACCCTCTTGTTATGAAGGGTTTCAATTTGCAGTTCTCCTGTCCAGACAACTCAGCATAAATTACATTCAATATATTCAGGCATAAGAACTTGCCTTTATTAAGCATCCCAATTAAAATAATTACAGGGCACCCGAACATAAAAAGCTTTTGTCATTGTGCGTAATTACCCTGCTGCATAAGTCAGAGACGGGTAAGAACTCTGAAGATTAATGGAAGTGACTTGTTGTGTATTATAGACGATTCGTGAAATTATTTCCATCCTTTTATTCCGTCTTGTTTTGTAGGTAGGGATAAACATGCTTAAACAATTCCAGGATTTTCTGAGAAGTTACACATATACAAATGCAACAATGCTGTGTCTTTTATTCCGCAGCATTTATTATCTTGTGTGTTCCATATTGTTCAAGACAAAGCTGAAATAGAAATGGATTTAATTTGTTCAGTTATTGTCATGTGAATAGATAGGTTTTATTCACATGTCTGTGATTCACATACATGTGCTATCAGTGTTTTCCATTCACAGTGTGCTGTGCTGTGTGTCGAATGTTCTCCTTGGGATCGGCCATTCCTAGTAACGCCACTGACAGGGGCCCCACATGGTGTAAACGTGGAAAAACCATGGCGTTTTACAGTTCTTGCAAAGTGGATGGGATTTTAGCAAAGTAGGCTACAGCAAAAAAGTGCCATGGTTGAAAAGCTTTGCAGTTTTCCCCGCTTTTGACCGATGGCCTTTCTGTAGGTATAATTGACATACAACACATATTTTCCTAGGCTAGAATCCCATCCACTATATGGTGACTGTAAAAGGCCATTTTTTTTCCAGTGTTTCTGCTGTGGGCAAACATCGACGTTTACACCACGTACAACCTCACCCTTAGGCCCCACGGGACGACCCGCAGCTATTAAGCAGGGAAAAAACGCAAGGGGAACGCATGACGGTTTTTCCCAGAGTGCTGTAGACAGAAAGTTCACCGAGTTTTTCTCCAGAGTTTTTCTCCAGAATCCTATCCACTTGCAGTTACTGTAAAATGCCGCGATTTTTCCAACAGCATTTCTGCCACGGGCATATTGCGGTGTTTTTTCGACCTGTGGGGCCCTGGCACATTTAGGTACATTTAGCTGAAGGGAGAGGTATAAGTACATGCTTTAGGCCTTATTCACTGGATAGTGAGAAAATGCAATGAGAGTGAATGAGTATATTCAGACATCTGTTGTGTTTTTACAGTAAAAGGCTCCGTTATGTAGCTTATGCAAAACTCAATGACAGATATTTAATAAATGAGCCCCCTACTAGCCCACAAGCAATTCTTTAATAAATATTTCATAGAACTAAAATCACTTCCTTAATAAAAGGGGTCAATTCAGGTAAGGGCGAGTTCACACCTGCACCCAATCTCTGCTTTCGGGTTTCTGTCTTCTGCCGAAAGAAACTGGACAGGATACGGAAACCCAACCGGGTTTTTTTAACCAGACACAAAGTCCAGTATCCAACTTTGTGTCTGGTTAAAAAAACTGGTTTCGCCGCGGAGAGGCAAAAAATGCTCACGGGCGGTCACTTAGCAAACCCATTCAAGTGAATGGGTTTGACAAAACTGACCGCCTTGTTTCCGTATCGTGTCCAGTTTCTCTCGGCAGAAGACAGAAACCCAAAAGCGGAGACCAGGTGCAGGTGTGAACCCAGCCTAATAGTACAATGCTACAACAAGGAGCTATCCCTTTATTACATCTCAGAATTGTGTTAAGTGTGACTTTATTTTGTACAAGAAGAAAGCAATGATTGTGTCTTGGTGCCCATTAGCACATTGTAGCAGCCACTCTGCTGTCTACGTTGAGAATTTATTTTTCTCCCAGCACTGGCATATAAATTTAATGCATATGTTTTACTTTGTCACCAGTCTTGTTCTCACTTGATAAGGGAAAGATCTGAATAACACAGTTTTATTAGGCCGCTTCTCATAATGCAGTTTCTTATAAAATAAGATATACATCAGACTGAGTACTGGTATGGCTTGTAAGCGTCTGTGAAAAGCAGAATTAGTCTAATTGTTTAACTATATCCCCAGTCACATCTTGAGTTATTGACATACAGTATACACTTATTTTAAGTTAGAAAGTGTTTGCTTGAGGAAGGAAGCATCAAGCCATTGTGGTCATAGAAGGGACACAGGAGATCTTAAGATGTCTGATTTTGCCACAAAACTTTATTGTTATATAAGATATAGATGCGCCTTCTGTATAGTCTTAAACAGAAAACTATAATCAAAGCACAAACCCAGCATGTTACCTGAATAAGCTCAATGTAAATTCATCTGGAATGAAAGATATGCTAATCACCATAGTAATATTCTATGAAAAAGGGAACTAGTAGCTCCGGGATCTGATGAAGAACTGTGCGGAGCTGTCTATTGATCATTTGTCATACATACGTCCTTTAATGATATCTGTCTATCTTTCTTCCACTTGATTGTACATATATAGTACAACAAAATTATGTGAGCACACATTCTAGAGGAATTACGGAGAGTGAATATTGGAACAGTACAATACAAGTTATAACTCTTTTTGTATGTAAAAACATAGTTAGATCTATCTATCTATCTATCTATCTATCTATCTATCTATCTATCTATCTATCTACTCAACTTTATCTATATCACCTTATACATCTACAGTGCTTTGCAAAAGTATTCATACCCCTTGAACTTTTGCACATTTTGTCACCTTACAGCTGCAAACTTAAATTTATTTTATTGAGGTTTTAACCCCTTCCCGCCGATGGCATTTTTTGATTTTCGTTTTTCGTTTTTGACTCCCCTCCTTCTAAACCCCATAACTTTTTTATTTCTCCGCTCCCAGAGTCATATGAGGTCTTAATTTTTGCGGGACAATTTTTTCTTCATGATGCCACCATTAATTATTCTATATAATGTACTGGGAAGCAGGAAAAAAATTCAGAATGGGGTGTATTTGAAGAAAAAATGCATTTCTGCGACTTTCTTATGGGCTTTGGTTTTACGGCGTTCACTGTGCAGCCAAAATGACCTGTCCCCTATATTCTGTGTTTCGGTACGGTTCCAGGGATACCAAATTTATATGGTTTTATTTACATTTTGACCCCTAAAAAAAATTCCAAAACGGTGTTAAAAATTTTTTTTTCTAAAAGTCACCATATTCCGACGGCCGTAACTTTTTTTATACATAGGTGTACGGGGATGTATAGGGCGTCTTTTTTTGCGGGGCCGGGTGTACTTTTTAGTTCTATCATTTTTGGGAAATCTTATTGCTTTGATCACTTTTTATTCAAATTTTTATCAGAATTAAAACAGTGAAAAAACGGCGGTTTGGCACTTTTGACTATTTTGCCTGCTACGGCGTTTACCGAACAGGAAAAATATTTTTATAGATTTGTAGAGCGGGCGATTTCGGACGCGGGGATACCTAACATGTATATGTTTCACAGTTTTTAACTACTTTTATATGTGTTCTAGGGAAAGGGGTGTGATTTGAACTTTTAATTCTTTTTATATTTTTTAATATTTTTTTTAACTTTTTTTTTTATTTTTTTTTTGCATTTATTAGACCCCCTAGGGGTGTTGAACCCCAGGGGGTCTGATCACTAATGCAATGCATTACATTGCTAATGCATTGCAATGCATTGCAAAAAATCATCATCTCTTTTGCAGGCTGTATACACCAGCCTGCAAAAGAGAGAATTTGCAGACCGGCTGGGAGCCTTTAACAAGGCTCCCGGCTGTCATGGCAACGGGGGGTCGGCCCTGGAGCATGCTCCAGGAGCCGGCGATCCCTGCCAAAATGGCGGCGCCCATGCGCCGCCGGGAAAATGGCGCCTCCGGCGCCTTTGACAGCAGCGCCGGAGGGGTTAATGCCTCCGATCGGTCCGGGGACCGATCGGAGGCATCAGAGCCGGTTGTCTACTGCATAAAGCAGTAGACACCCGGCGGATATGACGGCCGCCCGGCTCCCGGGCGGTCGCCATAGTTACAGAAACGACACGCGCCGTACTATTACGGCGCATGTCGGGAAGGGGTTAAGTGATAGACCAAGACAAAGTAGCAGATAATTCTGAAGTGGAACAAACATGATACATGGTTTTAAAAATTTTAATCAAATAAAAATCTGAAAAGTGTGATGTTCAAAAGTATTCATCCAGAGTCCAGCTGTGTGTAATTTAGTCTCAGTATAAATACAAATGTTCTATGAAGGCCTCAGTGGTTTGTTGGTGAACAAACAGCATCATGAAGACCAAGGAACTCACCAGTCAAATCAGAGATAAAGTTTAAAGCAGGCTTTGAACATCCCAAGGAGCACTGTTTATCATCCAAAAATGGAAAAAGTATTTTACAACTGCAAGTGCGGAAGAAGGTGCTCTCATCAGATTAAACCAAAGTTGAACTTTTTGGCCTAAATGCAAAGTGCTTTGTGTGGCAGAAAAATAACACTGCTCATCACCCTGAAAATACCATCCCCACTGTGAAACATGGTGAGGGCGAAATCATGCTGATCAGAATTGATGGGAAGATGGATAGAGCTAAATAAAGGTCAATCCTGAAAGAAAACTTGTTGGAGGCTGCAAAAGACGAGACTGGGAAGGCTATTCACCTTCCACGAATACAATGACCCTAAACATGCAGCCAGAGCTAGAGTACAATGGTTTAGATCAGTGGTGCCCAATATGTCGATCGCGATCTACCGGTTGATCGCAAAGGAAGTATGGGTCAATTGCGTGACATTTTTTTTTTTTTTTTTACTTTTTTTTGTTTGAACCAGCGCAGGAGAGCTGCCGATCTCCTTGCGCTGGATCAGACATCTTCATTTCAGCGTAGGTGGTGTCATCATGCCGCCTACGCTGATATGCAGACGTCTGCCAGGAGAAAAGGATGCGGTGGCGGCAGCGGGAGCAGCAGCAGCATCGAGGTCGGTAAGTATGAGAACTTTATGTTTGTTTGTTTTATAATAGGCTGCTAACTGCTGGAGTATTTCCAGCAGGTAGCAGCCTATTTACCAACCTCCCCGGACTTGTTCACTTCCGCCCCCGCTTCCCCTTGTACTATAGGCCGCGGTGGGCAGTAGTGAATAGTCCCAGGCCAGGCGACGATCCCACTACTGCTATTATTATATTCGGGGGTCTTTTCAGACCCCCTAGTATAATAATCGGAGCCCAAGGGGAGGTGAGAGAACATAATAAACAATGTTACTTACCTCTTCAGGATCCGATGTCAATCTGACAATGCTGTGGCCCTGGCCCCGCCCACAGTCCCCGCCCACAGTCCCCGCCCACAAGAAGTGGGTAGTAGATCTTTTGACTTGGTCATTTTATAAGTAGCTCGCATGCTGAAAAAGTGTGAGCACCCCTGGTTTAGATCAAATAATATTCATGTGTTAGAATGGCCCAGTGAAGTCCAGACTGAAATCCCATTGAACAACTGTAGCAAGACGTGAAAATTGCTGTTCACAGACGTCTCCATCCAACATGGCCGAGCTGGAGCTATTTTGCAAAGACTAATGGGCAAAAATCTCAGTTTCTAGATGCACGAAGCTGGCAGAGACAGACCCCAAATGACTTGCAGCTGTAATTGCAGTGAAAGGTGGCTCTACAAAGTATTGCTATAGAGGGAACAGAATACTTTTGCATGTCACTCTTTTCAGATTTTTATTTGAATAAAATTTGGAAAACCATGTATCATTTTCCTACCACTTCAAAATTATCTGCTACTTTGTGTTGGTCTATCACTTAAAATCTCAAAAAAAACCATTTAAGGTTGCGGTTGTCAGGACAAAAAAATGAGAATAAGTTCAAGGGGTGTGAATACCTTTGCAAGCCACTGTACCTAAATAGCTATCTCAACTGGTCTATCCAACATGTTCTTATGCTGTATGGGGACAAGTACAATTTGTTCTAGTGACATTTCTTCTCTGCCATACACTGTACAAATAACTATGTCATAATGTGCCCAAGTAATTCTCCAACTCTTCTCACTACTGTTATTAATGTACATTTATCTGACTCTCCTCCATCATAGGATGAACATTAACAGCACTAGACTGACAGATGCAGATGGAATGCCGCTCATCTACATTTATTCTAATGTAAAAAATATATAACATGGATCTTTTCTGACAGAAGAAAAAGTCAAGGGTGCAGAAATTTTACTTCTGTTACAAAATGAAACAAGCATGATGAAAGAAAACTTCTGTTGTTTTTTTTTTTTTTACATTAGAGTCAATGGGAACAGACTCTAAATATAGGATGCTCTATCTGTATCAGCCACTCTGTTACTGTATAAGTCCATTGCTCTCATCCTATATTATGTCAGTGCCAAACAATCATAAATGTTATTAACTTCAAAGGTCAGGTCTATCTATCTGGAAAATAAGAAGTATGTGACGGCACCAAAATATCTGCGCCTGCATCTTGTAGAAAAATGGAAAAATCTTTATTGAAGCCAAAAACACCACATATTGGCCTTCCCTTTTTCTACAAGATGCTGGCAGAGAAACTTTTTTGACTTTATCTTGACTTCATCTCTATTTTGACTTTGTTATCCTTTTTTTTTTTATTAGCAATTGAACTGAAGAGTGATCGCTGAGAATGAGAATATTTCTACTTCTCATGAACTACGTTCATTGCATTTACAGAGAAAACCTGAGTTTTATCAGACTTCTTACATCTCTTAACAGAGCTGATGTCTCTGCTAATGATATTCAATGAACTAAACAACACAAGAAATGATATTGAACACAATAAACGAAAAGCTGTCATCTGGTATTAATGTAGAGGATGTTGAAGTCCATAATATTATCCAGACTTCCAAAATTAGGAAGGGGAAAAAAGCACATTAATTTACAAAACTAAAAACCTTTTGAAAGAAATAAGAACATCAAATATGGAATGTAATGATATTTAAGAACCAATTTAGAAGGAAGTAATATGAAATCTCAGTGGGGTTAGACTTATCAAAATTTTGCTCTGCAGCAAAAAGTAAAGTGGTGACTATTTGTAATGTTCCCTAATTAAATCATTGGAAGATTGCCTGCTTTCTTGTAACTGTGTGAGCTTTTGTATTCCAGACTTGAAGATCAACCCCATAGTCACTTTCATAGAGCAGAAATTCCTGATTATGTTCTATTAAACTGCAACCGGAGCAGTAATTAAAAATAATTAGCCTGGTAACATGAATCTGAAGGGCCCCTGCTTATTTTTGCCACTTTTGAGGTCTGCTCCGTCATTAAAGTCCTAGCTGCTCACTGATGTGCGCTCCATCCCAAAACAGTGCCTTAAACTGTAATGTTGTAAATTATACTAATTAGAGACAGATAACGGCTTACGCATTCCGGAGCAAATTAGCATGCATTAAAGCCCCTCAGAACTGGACTGAACTTGGTGCAAAATACAACCATCTCCCTGTTAGGCTTTATTCATGATGTTCCTAATTTTACATCTTGCTATACCTTCAAAAGGCAAGCAAAAAGGTTGAAAATGCGTGCCAAGGTATTGTAAGGTTTTCTATTGGTTTAAAGTTTGTACAGTAAACTGTTCTCTAAATGCATATTAGAGTCTGCAAACATAGAAATTATGTTTACCAGGAACTGCCCATTGGGCTAAAAAATTATGTGAAACCTTATCATCACTTTTTATTATTAGTGTACAGTACTATTCTTACTATGTCGTGATGGTAGTCGGTTCACCAAGAACTATGATAGACCAGTGCTTATACACAGTCACTGGTGTAACTATAGGGACCACAGTGGTCACAGTTGTGACTAAGCTTAGAAGCCATGGAAGCCCACAGGCCATCCTCCCCACACTATGGCTGATTAAACTTCTTTGATCTGCTTTTCAGTTTCCTTTGTTGGCCTGCTGTGTGTGCATCATAAATTTATTACACATGCCACAGCCACTGGCATAACTTTAGGGGTCTCAGTCACCACATCTGTGACTGAGACAAGAAGCCACGGAGGCCCACAGGTCACCCTCACCATATTATGGCTGATTAAACTTCTTAGATCTGCTTTTCAATTTACTTTGTTTGCCAGAAGTGTGTGCATCATAAATTTACTACACATGCCACAGCCACTGGCATTACTATGTGGGTCTCAGTGGCCACAGCTGTGACTGAGACAAGAATCCATGGAGGGCCACAGGTCACCCTCATCACACTATGGCTGATTTGCATTTTATTTCCTTTGTTGGCCTGCTGTGTGTACATCATAAATTTACTATGCATGCCCTCTGGTCACTGGAGGGTGACAGGGGATGATCTAAGATGCGCAGCCTACCACCGTCATAAAGGAAAAAATTAACCCTTTAATGGCAAAAGATAGCAGAAATCTGGCAGATCTGGAGAAAAAGGAGGCATTATTACATAGTGGGCGGTGACAGAGAATGAGAATGACGAGAAGCTTGGGTGAACAGGCATTTTCCCCCTGACGAAGCCACTTATGTGGTGAAACGCGCGTCGGGGCGCGTACTAATGCATGTTATACATACAGGTAATATAAATGTATCTCAAATGCTTACTCTCATGTCTGCAATATTGTGGGTTAATGTGTTGGCTTCCAGCAATTGCTAGTGATCCATGATCCTTTCATATACCTATTTGAACACAGTGAATGATACCCACTCTATGGAGTACTCTTGTTTTTGTCATTCAGTATTGCATTGACTAATTATAAAGTACATTCTTTATGGAAACCTGCTAGCATGTATTTCATTGCATTTATTGTTGGTTGCACAAATTGCCTCTGAATTTATATTTATGGTTATTTATGTTCTTCAATAAATTTATACTTTTTATACTGATTTTTTTGTTCTTATATGGTAGTTGGCCTATGGGTCAATATGGTTGGTTTCTGTTAAACACTACCTAGATTTGCCCTATACTTTTTGTTTGAATATTTTGTGAACAAGCCTTCATGGTGTTTTGGACTAAGATACAATTGTAAAGGAAATGCCGCTAAAATGTATAGATGGGAGGCGAATGAGAGATTTCAGATGTTGTGTATAAAGTCCCAAACTTAACTTTCGAACTAGGGCTGAGCAGGAAGGGCTTTAAAGGCAGGGAGGGAACAAACGAGAAAGAGGTGGTATCCAGACTACGTAACACTCCTGGTGGACACTATAGCTGCAGTTCATGGAATTGTCCTAATGGAGATGACCTAACAGTCAACAGGCCAGCATGCCTTAGGGTCAGGTAACATGATGCAGAGGCTCAAGACCACTGATTGACACTCATTACAATACGATAGTAATCTCTCCATCCCTGTGTAGTTTACAAAAAACTGTGCAATTCAAATGGGGGTGGAGAAATCCTTAGCACGCCCCTCCTTGTCTATAGTGCTGGCTACTAGACGAACCTCACAAGATCTGTCTTATGAATATTGGCAAAATTTACCTGACAGTTTATGGCAGGCAAAGTTTAAGTTTAAGTTTCAGACAAAGTATTCAATCCAAAACTGAAGTACTATTATATTCTGCGGTGTCTTCAGATTGCAAACTATAATAAGGGGAGGCTCAGACGAGGTGGTAAAAAATAATAAAAACTAATACTCGCTTTACCTCAGTCTATCCTGGGAAACCTTATAGCATATGGGACCTGGGACCTAGGGCCTGAGTGAACCCATTGGCCACATATAATAGTACGTATGGACCAGCCAGCATTTATGTGTATTGTCCCTGTATTGTGACATAACTGCAATATTTATTCCTGTTCTGCAAAATCACCAAATTCTGTATTGTGATGTCACTCTGCATACTAATTGTATATAGATGCTGTAGTTATTGTATCCGGACTGTTCACTTGTAACTGTGATGTCACATGTTCATTCTCCTGTATCTGTATGAGCTTCATTGCCATACTGTGTCAGAATCTTTTGACTTTACATTTATTTATTACCTGTATATTGTGACATCAGCGTACTATTTGTTACTCCTGTGTGACATCACTATGTGCATTCTCCTTGTATAGTAAAACAATGTGGCCATGATCACTCTGCACATCATCCGAACATTGTGATATCACAACTGTGCCGAGATGTCACTTACTTATACCAATTTATTTAAGAATGTCATAATCTTGAGTCATAATATATTCTCCTTTAAGAGCGTGTTCACATGTAATCATCTGATAATACAAATACAGCCATCCCTATTCTTCAGGAGTTTTCCTGCTGAATCACATTTTATAGGTTTCTCCTGGTTCTTCGTGTTAGCAATGATCCTTTTTTGCTTCGAGTTAAGATCTCATTTCATTTTCTTGCTGGAGAATAAAGCTTCCATGTGAAGTTTTTGAGGCAGTAAAAGTTCACAGACCGTAGTGACAGACGTTAAAGAGTGAGATGTTTAAGTAGTTACTGCTGCTTTGCATTATGCAGAAAGTCAAATCTATGGAGTCATCCTATCTTAGCATAGAATGACACATAAAGATGTATAGTTTCTAAGTTTGGTTTGATATTTGACACATTCAAAACTTATATACAAAGAGATGTATAAACTGAACGGCTGGCCTTTCTCAGATTCTTCAAGATTTGTACTTATATCTTCATAGCATGGTTGACTATAGACCGGAGGATGTAGAAATAATACAGATTTGTAAATGTTAACGTATACTTATTTTATTTTCTGCAAAGTTTTATTAATTTAATTGCCAATATTTTTTTAAAAAAATATTAATTACAAATATAATAAATACAAAAAAAAACAAAAAACCTTTCTAGCTTTTGATTTTAGATAAATAATTGTATCGTGTATCAGTAAGTTATGGGGAGAATGCCCTTTTAACACCTGATATAAAAGGAGTTTCCACCAAGTGAAAGTATTGCTTCTTTAGAGGTAGTCCACCACCTCCCCCAAGCATATTCAACTGTTACCACTATGCTATACATTACAGTGATAGACATCATACCTTTAGGGCTAGTTCACACAGAGTTTTTTGGCAGCGGATTTCGACACGCAATCCGCCTCAAAATCCACCTGCCAGAACAGCTCCCATTGACTTCAATGGGATCTGCTCGCTTCTTTTTTTTCACTAGCTAGTAGCGTAAAAAATAAGCGAGATGCCCTATCTTGCCGCAGATTCCATGGCTGACTCAGCTGCAGCATCCGCGGCACGAGATTCCCTCACAATTAGACCCATTCAGTCAGGCCTAAGTCGGAGCAGGATGCCGCAACGGAATGCCGGTGCTAGCCGCGTGGTATGTTCCCACTCAGAATCCTCCGTGTAAACATACCCTTATTATGTAGGTCAATTGTGGAGCTTTGGAGACAAAACAGCTTTGAAGTCTTATGTAAATGAGCCAGTTGGTGCACTAGGAGGGGGCCTTCAGCCCTGTGAACACTGTAGTTGTTGTCACTAAGGTATTCCTTCCACCACAGCCATTTTTTGATTTTTGTTTTTGACTTCCTGTTTTCCAAAAGCCATAACTTTTTTTTCATTCCATTCAAAGAGGCATACAAGGGCTTAATAATTGTGGTAAGAATTGTACTTCATAATAGTACCAGTTAATATTCCATATATATCTGACTTTCTTATGGGCTTTGTTTTAATACCAATCAATGTGTAGCCAAAATGACATGTCATCTGTATTCTGTGCATCGGTAAAATTATGGTGTTACCAAATTTATTTTATTTATTTATTTATTTTATATTTTACCCCTTTAAAAAAAAATCCAAATCTTTGAAAAAGTAAAAATAAACATTTTCTTGGAGTTACCATTTTCTGACACCAACGGGGTCAGATGTATCTATTAATACCATTTTGGGGAACGTTTATGGTTTTGATCACTAATTCAATACACTGCATAATGCACTGCAAGATTTTGAAAAATACATAGACTTCTATTATAGGCTGCCCAGTGCAACCTTTAGTAGACTCACATTAATAGGCTCCTGGCTGTGTGATAGTAACAGATTGCTGGCCTCGGATCTCAATGCCAGGTCCAGCGATCCACCCTACATTTTTTTCTGCAGCATTTTTCACAGTAAGCCCTCAGAGTTTTCCTCTTTGGACTTCCTGCTTCTATTATACCTGTACGGAAAATGCCAGCATTTCAGTATGTATAATTGATGTTTTTTAAATCCCAGAATTTCTGCAATGTAAGGATGGGATTAGCCAGAAAATCATCCACTTTGCAGGTAATGTAAAACACAGCATTTTTTTGCTTCAGTGTTTCTGCCGCACCCAAAATGTTGCATTTTTACATTGTGTGCGTGTGTGTGTGTGTATTTCTGTTATTTTGACAGTCCATTGTAAGTATCTGTACCTGTACTTCAGTTAGAGTCCTATGAAAAAGTTTAGGCACCCCTATTAATCTTAATCATTTTTAGTTCTAAATATTTTGGTGTTTGCAACAGCCATTTCAGTTTGATATATCTAATAACTGATGGACACAGTAATATTTCAGGATTGAAATGAAGTTTATTGTACTAACAGAAAATGTGCAATATGCATTAAACCAAAATTTGACCGGTGCAAAAGTATGGGCACCTCAACAGAAAAGTGACATTAATATTTAGTAGATCCTCCTTTTGCAAAGATAACAGTCTCTAGTCACTTCCTGTAGCTTTTAATCAGTTCCTGGATCCTGGATGAAGGTATTTTGGACCATTCCTCTTTACAGAACAATTCAAGTTCAGTTAAGTTTGATGGTCGCCGAGCATGGACAGCCCGCTTCAAATCATCCCACAGATGTTCAATGATATTTAGGTCTGGGGACTGGGATGGCCATTCCAGAACATTGTAATTGTTCCTCTGCATGAATGCCTGAGGATTTGGAGCGGTGTTTTGGATCATTGTGTTGCTGAAATATCCATCCCCGAAGTAACTTCAACTTCGTCACTGATTCTTGAACGTTATTCTCAAGAATCTGCTGATACTGAGTGGAATCCATGCGACCCTCAACTTTAACGAGATTCCCGATGCCGGCATTGGCCACACAGCCCCAAAGCATGATGGAACCTCCACCAAATTTTACAGTGGGTAGCAAGTGTTTTTCTTGGAATGCTGTTTTTTTTGGACTCCATGCATAACGCCTTTTTGTATGACCAAACAACTCAATCTTTGTTTCATCAGTCCACAGGACCTTCTTCCAAAATGAAGCTGGCTTGTCCAAATGTGCTTTTGCATACCTCAGGCGACTCTGTTTGTGGCGTGCTTGCAGAAACGGCTTCTTTCTCATCAGTCTCCCATACAGCTTCCCCTTGTGCAAAGTGCGCTGTATTGTTGACCGATGCACAGTGACACCATCTGCAGCAAGATGATGCTGCAGCTCTTTGTAGGTGGTCGGTGGATTGTCCTTGACTGTTCTCACCATTCTTCTTCTCTGCCTTTCTGATATTTTTCTTGGCCTGCCACTTCTGGGCTTAACAAGAACTGTCCCTGTGGTCTTCCATTTCCTTACTATGTTCCTCACAATGGAAACTGACAGGTTAAATCTCTGAGACAACGTTTTGTATCCTTCCCCTGAACAACTATGTTGAACAATCTTTGTTTTCAGATCATTTGAGAGCGGGCTGTCCATGCTCGGCGACCATCAAACTGAACTGAACTTGAATTGTTTTGTAAAGAGGAATGGTCCAAAATACCTTCATCCAGGATCCAGGAACTGATTAAAAACTACAGGAAGCGACTAGAGGCTGTTATCTTTGCAAAAGGAGGATCTACTAAATATTAATGTCACTTTTCTGTTGAGAATCCCATACTTTTGCACCAGTCATATTTTGGTTTAATGCATATTGCACATTTTCTGTTAGTACAATAAACCTCATTTCAATCCTGAAATATTACTGTGTCTATCAGTTATTAGATATATCAAACTGTAATGGCTGTTGCAAACACCAAAATATTTAGAACTAAAAATGATTAAGATTAATAGGGGTACCCAAACTTTTTCATAGGACTGTATTACCCAGCATTAGCCCCTACCATAAAGATTGAAGGGTCCCAGGAAAAAAACAGGTGCTCTAGCAGATGTGGTAACATGCTGAACAGCTCACTCATACCTCAATAAATACTGTTTTTTCAGTAGCAAGATTATACTTTATCAGAAAAATGTATTTTCACTATGCCAATGACACCATGTACATCAGTATATAAGTATATTGGTTTTGATGGTGCAAGGCTCCCATCTCCCATTTTGTGAAATCACAAAAATGATGTTTGTGCTTGTTTAGCTGTCACAGGAAAAGCATGAACATCTGGGAATGCTACATGTCTAGGAAAGCAGTCAACTTGAATGTTGACAATGCATAGATTAGCGTTGTGAAGGTTAAACCACCAGGACCCAGGGTTCAGATGACATGTGTGCTATGAAACACAAAGACGATTTTGATAAATTGTCAGGTGCAATCTAAATGGATGATATTGTAAAATACCTATGTTGTGGGGAAAGTAGCTTGGTAGCAGCAATGGTGTGAACTAAACCAGTCAGGGACAGGGACACAAGATCTGTAGTAAACTGGTTTAGTTAGAAAAACCAGCAAAATAAATAGACCTTCATTTCAGGCACAAAATGAGCAAAATAAAATACAGTCTTAAGTTCAGGCATAAGAATGTCAAAAAAAACCTTGCTCGTCTGAGCACTAACTAAACAATAAGGTACTAACTGTGTACGTGTGGCTTACTACCAACCACATAGGTAAACAAAAGAGCACAATACAGTCTCTCCAGACTCTCAGTGTGTGTTAGGATTGGGTCCCGTAGGTTGCTCTCCCAGCGCACCGCGCCACCTGTGGGTCAGTCTAAGTCCATCTTTCGCCTTACTGAGCATGCTCAGACTTTTGGAGCCGCTCACAAGCTATGTGCCTTTTCTCCCCTATTGAGCATGAGCGGTGAGGTCATGACCACCGCCCCTATTGGGCGGGGACTTCCCTTTAAATAGGGTGAGCCAACACCCGCCCGACGCTCACACTTTGATTGAATTTTCCTAAAGTCCACAAAAGCTTGTTTAATGACAATAGTCTCAGGGATAGGCTCCAGTATTCAGGCAGGTTGCCAGACTAGGCCTCTGTGTGGGGTTTCTCTGCTTCTATCTGGGTGCTGTTACTTAGGACCTGTAGACCCTGAACTGTCAGCTCTTCACCAGGGCTAGGAGCAGTAGAGACTGTTCCAGCCTGAGGAGCTGCAGCAGGTTTGGCCTCTGAGATAGCCTTATTTAGACTGTCAAACTTCATTGGTAACTCCTAGCTGTTTGCAAGAGCATGTTCAGACTTCCGTGGTGGCTTCTAGCTGTTGCAGAAGCATTCCTAGCTGTGTGCAGGAGCACCCCTAGCTGTGAAGGGGTAAGTGTGTTTGCTGGCTTAGGGTAAGTTAACCCTTGGCAGCCTTGTTTGGTGTACCTGACCAGTGAGCTTAACTGGCAGGGTTTAGTTGCACCCTGTTCACATTGAGTATCACACCACACCACTGTCACTGCAGTTCTTCACATTGAGTACAGCGCTACACCTCGGTCAGTGTGTGTTGCACCCTGTTCACATTTAGTCCAGACATACAGCCGCCCATATGGGCCTGTGGATCTCACTGCAGTGTCTTGCAGCCCACAGGTTCTGTTGTTCAAAAATTATTTTATATATATATATATATATAAATATATATATATATACACACAGAACCGTAACAGTGTGTCAGGACAGACCCAGGCATCTCCTCTTGCTCCCAGGATCTGCCCTGAAGTGCAGGCTCTGTAGCCTTTTATGACCCAGTAACAGGCCCAGGACACACATCTGGGGCTGAAGCCTATTCAAGACCCACCCTGGACCACACAAATGTCAGAAATCTGGAGCTAATATATCGGTACTCCAGCCCTCTGCCTGTTACTTTCTCGCAATGTATATACACGAACACCATGAATTATGCAGTGAATGTATTAATGTGCTATAGAAAACACTAAAAAGCAGATACAGTTTAATCCTGAGCACTGAGGACCAGTTGCTGAATATTCAACTAACCACAAGGTATTGAGTACTGACAACTGTATGTACAAGGAATTACATTCCGTCAGACTGTAGATATTTACAGTATATTCTAGAGGCATGGGAATGGCCATTAAGAAAGTCTTTGCGTTGATATGGCTATGCTTATTTGTAAGTCAGGATTTCTAAAAGGTAATACTGAATAATGATAAACTTGTATGTACACATGAGGATTACTCACATCTTTCAGCATGCAGAATCAATTTTCTCAAGAATGCACATGTCTTTCATCTGTGATCATTTTACTCATTTACATAGTGCACTTCTTATTAACATCTCTCAACAAAGATAATTGCTCTATGTAAACAGACTATAAGATGTAGATTGTGGCAATGAAAATACAGTCAATGAAAAATTCTTTATTGAAAGATTCTAATAAGAAAAACTGAAGCAACAATCAGGAATAATAATAATAATACAATAATAATAATCATAATAATAATACAATAACATTATTATTAGTATTATTATTATTAGTAGTAATAATAATAATTGTTTGCATACGTTGCATACGACCTAAGTTCTCATTAAGAGTCTGTTCAATACCAGTCATGCTACTCTTTGACAGTCTCTTCTTAAAAACAGGCAAGAACTAATAATGGAGAATTTTATTTTATTTATTTTGCAAGACCGCAGTAATCTTCAGTAAATTCAGAGTGTAGCCCTTATTGTAACCCATGAAGCCTACAAAGAGTTATACTTTAATAATTGATTTATTACATGTGCCTCTATTTTGTACAAGATCTGTATTTGTTTTGGTCTTGGTTTTATTTGATTCAGTTTTTGAAAAAATATATAAAAACTAAACATTCTAGGACACGAAGATTGTATCAATTCTTCCTCTTGGGTGTTCATTAGCTGTAAGGAAATGTTCTGTCTTCATCTTTTTATTGATTTGTTTGTAAAGTTTCATCTAAATCAGAAATTGGTGTAACATAATTAAGTCCCCGATACTGTAAGTAAGGAGACAGGGATTTAGGCAAAATGGTAAATAAAGGTTGCATTTCCAAACATCTGCCGCACCAAAGTCATGTTGACATTTCAGTTATATTATATTTTTTGACAGTTCAGATACAAAGCTGACAGAAAAGAAAGATAGTTTTAGAGAGCAAATCAATGAATGCATCTACTACCTTTACAGGCATGCTAAAATATTTAGAGATCTAGTAAATCTTAAATCAACATAACGGTACATGCATGCAATGTACCTTGAAAAAGAGGTAAGTTAAAAAATGAATTGGTATCCATTAAAATGTAATGCTAAAGTCTGGTAGTGAGATGAAAAATTGATATGTGTGTGTGATTCATTAGAAACAAGACTATGTATAAAAGTCTGCTGCTGACAGCTCTAAGTAATCTCCATGGAGAAAAAAGATAAAAGGAGTTCCATGGCTCTGACATGATGGTCTTTTCAGACTCCAGAGTGTAAAGATCGGAGACTCAGGGGAGGATACAGACATAAAAAAATCTGTCTTACTTACCTCTCCCTGGCTCTGGTGCATTCCCTACACCTTCCTGTATCATTAATGTTGCTTTCCTCTTTCAGAAACTTTGCCAGTGTAAAAGATTTTTAGAAAACAATCTATCAATATTTACTGTATTAGTTGACCAGTTAATGATAACAGGTATGGTCTGTTTAGACTATTTTGCGGGTCTCGCTATATTATAAAAAGATTCTCAGAATCTATTTTTGGGTAGTGTCCCCATTGGTGATAGTTATATGCCTCCATCATGCACTCAAAGACATTTTTCCTAGTTTACAGATTTTGAGTGGGGGTGCATCATTGGACTAAGAAAAGCAGGATGGTTGATTCTACAAACTGTCAACCATCTAGGCCATCCTTAAATAAGTGTTGCAGAAATAATAGAGGAAAAATCCAGCAGCCAGTTGCTCCAAATGTATAAAATGTAACTTTGAATTAAATAGACATCTTACAAAAAATATAAAAACACATGGAAAAGAAAACCCCCATGTGATAACAAGAATCCTATGGCTATGATTAAGGATATATATATATCTCTGAAATGCGTCAGAAGACTTCCTGTAAACACATGGGGTTTTCTTTTCCCGTGTGTTTTTAAATTTTTTGTAAGCTTTCTATGTAATTAAAAGTTAAGTTTTGTGCATTTGGTGCACATGCCTCAAGTCAATGAGGCTCAACAGTCCGTGCATCGGGAGCTCTGGAGGGATGGTGCTGCTATAAACAGCTTAGATACTGAAGATACTGTGAGTGGTCTCTTATACTTTTTCCCTATTGTGTGTTGGTCTTAGACAGCTGTTATAAGAAGAAAAGAAACTTGGGTTTTTTTTAAATGTAGATTGTGAGCCTCAAATAGGGATCACATTGTCCTTTTTTTTCTATCAGTATGTCTTTGTAGAATGGGAGGAAATCCACGTAAACACGGGAAGAACATACAAACTCCTTGTAGATGTTATTCATGGTGGGATTCAAACTCAGGACTCCAGCGCTGCAAGGCTGCAGTGCTAACCAGTGAGTCACCACGTTGCACTGAAGGTGGTAGAACTTGTGGTTATGTGTGGTCATACATACACAGCAAGAATGGACACACCTCTCTAGATTTGCTTCATCCGTTGTTTGGAAAACGTGATCCACCGGTTTTGTCCGAACTTTTTCAGATAGAACCGGACATTAAATTATTATACTCTGGACTATAGCCCCAAGGAAGGTGTAAGAAATAAAAAGAAACAATTAATCTCACCTCACCTCTTTTGGACCTTTATGTGTCTTTTAGTGATCCGTGTCTTCCCCCTTCGGGTGTATGATGTTAAAGAAAAAGACTAGAGTTGGTGTCTGGCATTCTTCTGTGACATCATGTACTCAGGGTCACCACTGAGGCCCAATCATATGACATCAAAGAAGAGAGCCCAGAGGAGGAAGACACAGATCACAGGACACTGTGAGGAGGCCCAAAAAAGGTGAGGGAGGGTGAGTACCAATGTTTTTTTAAAAAATATTTTACACCTCCCTTTGGCTTATACTTATTATATTCTGTGGTCTGAAGAGATCCTGATGTATGATAATTTACTGCAAATCCTGTTACGGTGGCCATTTTAGTTTATTTGAGACTAATCCGAAATTGTTAGGTTCAGTTAAAAACTGAACAATTTGGAATATTCGGACAGAATCCAGTTCACTGCGAATCAATTTGACCAACATGAATACATAGCGAACAAGCTCCAGAGAGCTCAGACAGGCCACTAGAGAGATCCCACCAACAAACCAGTAAGTCTGCATCGAGCAATAATCATCATTACATTGATTCCTGAAAATTCTTTTTAATTCTTTTATTGAATTTTCCAGAATAACATGCAAAACAAAGGATAACAAGGAAAAATTTAACATGCCTATGGTAAGGCTCTTAACAATATTTATAAACAAAGTGGCATCCCATCACCGGATTATGTTTAGTACAAATGCACTAGACGTCAGCACCCTTCATCAATTGAATCAGAATGTTGGTTTATTAGGTGTACCGAAGTGGATATAATGCACATAAAATCTCCGTACCTGAGAGATTTCGAAAGGGAAAATACTACATAAAAGTTGATTTCTCCATTTCTAATTATGCTGGAAATTCCAAAATGAATGATGCATACACAACTTAATTAGATCAGCAACACTTGAGGCACCAGATAATTATAAGTGGTAAACAGTATATGAAAGCCTTACTGACTACAGGGTACTAGAATATACAGTAGTGTGCTTAATCCACCTTAATTAGCCTTGAGGATGAACATAGATGCTGGCGGATTGAAATATCCCAATTAATGACAACTGCTAAAATGCCTTCGTGTATTAAGTAAGTATTTCAAGCCCTTTCGTTAAATATTGCATTATGTAGTGAATCCATTTAAAATTGGATGGATGTAATATAGCTGGATGGAAAGAATTCGGAATCACAATTGGAATTATGTCTGAGTAGTTGGCGTGTTCTAACATTGCAACAGACCATGCAAACAGCCAAAGAATCCAAATAGTATTCCATGTGTTGTGAAGTTTAATGATCACAGTCAAGAAATTGCCTACATCGTAAGAAAGCACAGGCCATTACTGAAACATCATTACCCAGGAATACAGGGATTTACAAGAACACTATCCTACTGTATATAAGTGGACATACCAGTAGAAATTGCCTTGTAAGAACAAGTACACAACTGGATAAACTGAAACACCTAATGTCTCGAGCAATGATAAAAATGCTACATTTCTGAGCTTTTCCTGTGTCATTGTAACTCAGTCATTATAGGTGATGTTTCCAACTAATGGGGAATATAACAGTAATGCTAACATTGTGATAAATGCTATAAATCCTATATTTGTACAGCTGAAAATATAAACAATAGGATCAAGAGTACACACATATATGATGGAACCTTTATATTATATTATACATTACAACAATAGACATGACTAAGGGCAAATGGCTGGTAGCCAGCTATAACAAGAACATAAAATGTACTGTGCTGAAAAATGTCATTAAAAATGAATTTAATTTAAATACTAAAACTGTTTTTAAAATATTTTTATTATACCAATGGCTTTACTCCAATGTCAGCAATGGTGGAACCTTAAATTGGCATCAGCCAGTGGTATGTGGACATCTTCCTACACTATTTTTTTTTACTATATTTTACTACATTCATAGCTGCAATGTACTTTGTAGGAGGCATAAAAGGGGGCAATGCACTGTATGTGGTGTATAAAAAGGGAAAATGTACTGTGCGAGTGTCAAAGGGGGCAATGTACATTGTGGGGGCTATTAAGCAGGATATTGTGCCATGTGAGGTCCATAAAAGGGGCAATATACTGTGTGTGGGCCAATGATGAAGGATGTTATAAACTGCAAACAAGTAGGCAGTAACAGCAAAGAGGGAGCATGGCATAAAAATGTCATACAATGTTCTCTCTGTGTCCCCATACAATCTAATGTCTCCTCTATGTTCTGCATATAGTATTATACACCCCTCTGTGCCCAAATAGTATAATACTCTCCTATTTTATTTTTATATTATAATGCCCCTTCTGTGCCTGCGCATAATATAACATTCCCCTATGTGTCAGAATGTAATATAATGCTCCCTTATTACCCACATATAGTATATTGCACATAGTATAATTCCCCCATCTGTGTCTCCCTATAGTTGAAACTAGGACTGAGTTGTGCAGATTCAGCATGACCAGTCTAAACCTGCTGTACGATAGAGGCCACCTCTTTCTTCCTGCTGGTTGGGTCCAACTCTTAATCCAATCTTAGTGTAAAGTATAGAGCTCCATTGGAGATTTTTGGTGTTTGGCAGGAAAAAAAAAACATGTTAAATTTTAATTTATAGAAAAACTGATAAGGGGCCTGATTTAGAAGTATGAATGCGTGAGGATGAAACAGTATTGCAGTCTATGGGACATCTAATCAAAAGACTGCAGTTTTAAAGAAATGTAAAAATCTAAAAAAAACACCTAAAAATTTAATTCCCCCACCTTTCCCTAGATATGAAATAAAAATAAGCAAACAAAAACAAACGTCAATCCCAAAAAAATATGTTTTATGTATCCCTGTACACCAAAATATTAAAAAGTTATTGGTATCAGAATATGGCAACTCCAAGATATATTCTTTAAAGGTGATATGTTATTTTGGCTGCACTGTGAACCCTGTTAAAACAAAGCCTACAAGAAAGTTGCGCAAATGCAGTTTTTCTCCAATTCCATCCCATTCCCATCATATTGAATATTAAGTCGTGCCATTATTAAGTAAAATTTGTCCCATAAACATTAAGACATTAAGCCCTCACATGTCAACAGAAAAATCAAATAATGTAGAAAAACCGTGGCAGGAACGCATCGCGGTTCTTCTTGCAGTACTTTAAGCGGAAAGTTTGCTGAGTTTTCCTCTGAAAACTTTCTGTTACAATGATATTTACCAGGAAGCCCATGGCGTTTCTGTAGATATAATTGACATGCTGTGATTTCCAAAACCGCGCCGTTTTTGGAAATCGCAGGGTGTCTGCGCTGCAGTTTTTATCGCAAAGTTGGCATGGGATATGCAAGAATCCCATCCACTTTGCAGTTACTGTAAAATGCCATGATTTTTCCCGCGGCATTTCCGGCCCGTGGGGCCCCAGCCAAACAGCCCTTTATACAGTAAGTTGTGATGCATTGTATGACTTTCCTATTATAGATGGCATTTTTGCTGTTTGAAGTGTAAATGTAAAGTTTATTGATTTAGATTTTTTTTTAAAATAAAGGATATTTTTTTTTTAAAGCACTGTTACTTTTTTGGGGTATATTATCTGTAACGATTCAGTACTTTAGACTACATTTTTGATTTCACGATAAAAATGAATATATGCAGTATATATCCATACACCATACCGCATTATCAGACAGGTCTATTTGTCATGTATGGGCCTTCACAGCTGCAGTCAGTATACAAGCACATTACTGTAGAATGACTGTGTTATATACCAAGAAAGCTAATTAATTTTAATGTATGTAAAGATGTAGGTATTTTAATGTAATCTTTCAGCTTCGTAAAGTTCTTATTTTCGATCTCACTTTCTTAACTTATGTATTTTATCCATGACTCATTTTAATTACTTGCAAGAGATAAATGAAAAGTGCCAATATTACACATATATTATAGCCAAAAATAATGAAAAGAACAGATCTCCTAGTCACCGGGGATCACCCCACTGCTAAGTATACAATTACTAATAAACAAACAGGACACATTTAACAGATGGTCTTAAATGTGGCAACATATTGCTAACTGTAATCACCAAAGAACATTGGATTATGTAACACATGCTTGTAGCACTACATGTACTCTAGTCTGTACTGCAAGGTCATTGATATCCCTACACCCTACTCCTAGGTCCTGCAATAATGCGATGCTTAGCTCACAACAGGAATGGTCGTCACTGCTTTATTCTCTATTGAAATCAATAGGCGAAAATCAAAACTGCTGTTATTTCATCTGCCAGTGTTATCATTTTTACAATCCAGGTAAGAGATCTGTGTGATTTCTCTGCCCATGGTTTTTATAGCAGTTTTCCAGATTTGTATATAAGACCCAGTGATATTAATAAAATTGTGATAGTAGAGTGTGATGTAATAAATCATGACTGCGGGGATTCACCGTACTGACCAATACCATTCCCCCCTTCAAGGTAAACCTCCCAGGACAAATAAAAGCACACGGACTACCATTAACCTTTTTTGTGTGGGTGTAGGTCGGCCACAGCTATTTCTTTATAAAACAGTAGGTAAGAACAACGTTGGGCTGGCATGGAAACCATCACCATGGCAATCAAAAATGTAAACATATAACAGTGATAAACATCAACCGGTCAGGAAACAGGTGACCCGGCCCCCTCCCGCGGAGGGGCATCATCTCCCCGTCACCCTACTTCCTGCTCATAACCGCTCTCCAGCTGTGACTGGCATAGAATAGACGAGGATTAGCTGAAAAAGAAGAAAAAACGTTAAAAAGGCGAAAAACAACACCGCAGTCAAGCGGCAAAACAAGACCCATAAAACCAGAAGTCCAGCAAATCGCATAACCCTGAACAACCTGGAACTTCTGCCATCATTCCACAGAAGCATAGAAATTTTTTTTTTTTAATTTTTTTTTTACACACCACCATAAAGGTGTACACCGCTCAAAACCATATACCCATGTGCCGTCAACACAGTTTTTTTTTTTTAAACGAAAACACTCGAACAGAAACAAATGGGCGCGCCACCGCGCCAACAGAACCGCTAGAAAAAATTATTATTTTTTTTTTTTTAAAAAACGTGACAACGTGCCACCTGCCACCAGGCAGGGGAACAACCATCAAATTGAAATGGGGTACCCCCTTCTCACCCCTATTGACCTTTTTTTTTTTTTTTTTTTTTTACCCATAACAACCAAAAAGGGGGGGGAGACAGAGGAGGCGGAGCCACCGGAATATGACGGAGAGGACGACACCAACAAGCAGGAAAGACAGAGGGGGGAGAACAGACCGTACAAAGGCTGGTGAAGACAGGTGAGTACAATAACTAGAGGGGAAAGGAAAGGGGGGAGAGAGATACACAGCATATTTTACCTCACCCCACAGTCACTGGTTTGCTCCTCCTGTCCGCAACCTGCCAATACTATGTGTTAAAAGTCATTCGACAATTTGCGCATTATGGCAGAACACAAGGACTGCAGCATACACAGAAATCATAGGGCCCCAAGGCTACATTTAGAATGGCTCCGCCCCCAGTCATTTAATGTTATTTTTGGAAAATGCCATAGAAGTAAAAAGACGAGAGACATTGGAGCTGTATGTGTTATCCTGTAGCTATGCTATTATGTTGTCATTATCCTGTGGCTATACCGTGTATGTACATAAATATACGTAGAAATACTCCGTAAGGCTAAGGCCACATGTTGCAGAAACGCAACTTTTTTTGTTATAGAATTTGTTGCAATTTTTTGAGCCAAAGGCAAGAATGGCTACAAAAGGAATGGGAAATATATAGGAAGTTCTTATACTTCTACCTATTGCTCAATCCACTCCTGGCTTTGGCTTAAAAAACTGCAACAAACGAAGCTGCATTTCCACAATGTGGGGCCTTAGCCTCACGGGACGATACACAGTGCTAAAGCGGGAACGCATTGCAGCTCTTCCCACAGCACTTTAAAAAGAAAGTGGACTTTCTGTTACAATAATCTCTACGGGGAAGCCACCGGCGTTTCCATAGATATAATTGACATGCTGTGACTTCTAAAACCGCAAAGTGGACATGGGATTCGAAAGAATCCCATCCATTTTGCAATTACTGTAAAACGACGAAGGTGAAAAGACTTTGAAACATGGGTTGGATGGTAGGCATGGTTAGTCTGTTTCCCTGATTTACAATATTATAATAATAATAATAATAATAATAATAATAATAATAATAATAATAATAATAAGTAAAAAAAATTACACTGATTTCAACACAATCCAATCATTCAGACTTGCTGGAATAAAATGTGCCTCATCTTGGCCTGTACTAAACACAGACAACTAAATATATGTCCACAATTTGCCCTGTAAATTGTACCATTTTCTCTCATTAGTAATGATAAATCTTCCAGATTACTGGCAGGAGTGGAAAGAGGGAAGAAAGTCACAAATTACAGTAAATATGACATGTACTTTTTTAATTCTAGAAGCTCTTAAACATTCTCCTTGTACACTGCAAATTGTAAGTTACCAATAACTAGCACTGAAACACTAGAAAGCAATCTTAAGGCTAAGTTCCCACGTAGCAAACAGCAGCTAAAAGACGCATTGCATTTTTTTCCACACCATTTTTCATTGTGTTTTTGCTGCTTTTTTTCCGCGCTTCCTCTCTTAATAAATCTCACAATTCCACGGGTAAATTCGCACTATATACTATGCTCCAAATTTCTGATTGGAAGTGATGCTGGGTGTTAAACCCCTATAGATCCAATATTGATGACCTATTCTAAGGCAATTTTTTTAGTCTTTGACATCTGCTTCAAGCTTATATATCATAAATTAATACTGATCAAAGTTCAAAAGACTGTGATATTCACTCTTTTAAGATGTGTGCAAAACTGTACCATATTCAGATAATGTCAATTGTGTTAAAATACCCATGTCAGAAGCGACATTATTTTTCACTGCATATGCTCTTTTGTATAAAACACACCAAAAGTAACTGTTTATTGTGAAATAGTGCCCAAAATTGTTTCTCATACAAGTAAACCTTAAAGAGGACCTTTTACCATGTTTGCCAAGTCCAGCTCTTTGCGTTATTTAAGAGACATTGATCCACTGATTCCGGCACAATTGGAATTTTCTCTTTTTCGCAGTTTTTACCCCCAGTGTTCCAGATCAATAAACCCCATACATAACACCAGGAATTAAAACCTGTATTGCTTGAGTGGTGGGGCTGGTGAAAAAATTCCAAATTCAGTGAAGCAGCAGCTATGTTAAGCGGCAGCTATGTTAAGCGCTGGAGTGAATGGAGGTGGAGTAGGGCCTATTTAAAGCCTCATACACATGGCAGTAAATAAGACAGACATTTTTAAAACAATGAGAGTGAACAGTGTATTCACAATGTAATCACAATGTATTCACAATGTATTTTCATGTCAGTTTTTTGATGGACCATTTACATTTTTGATGGACCATTTACATGCTTACAACTTACATGCTGTTTTGTCAGATACAAAAAAAGACATGGGTGAATACACTCATAGACTTTCATGAGTTTTTGTACTGTCCATGTGATGGTCATTAAAAAATACGTCACATGACCTTTATTCAGTGCCATGTGAATAAGGCCAAAAACGGACTGACTCGTAGTAATGGCTAGGCGGTTTTGATGCAGTTAAACAGTTAATTTAAAAACAGGTGCAGCCGCACACTACTGTGCTCTGCAGCTGCATCAGTGCCATCTCGTGCACCGTAACATTATAGAAAACTAGTTATTTGTTCTATGGCCAGTGAAATGTCAACCCAAAATAACAAAAATATCAATTTAATAAAAATAGGAAGATAAAATAGAAAAAGGTTATTACATATGACAAAAGTGATCAATTGCTGCAAGTACAGTAGCTGAGGTTGAGGATAGAAGCTATTTCACAGTCCTATACAGTACATGTAGTATACTAGATATATAAGTGTACAAAGGAGCTGCTTATAACATAGGTATAGAGCATTAGAGTACATGTAGTACCATACCGTACTGTAGAGAGGCGCTACATTCAGCCAATCAGTGCCTGCAATTCACTCATACAGGAGCTTTTCTAGTGATTAGATGATATTCTAGCCCAGGGGTCAGCAACCTTCGCCACTCCAGATGCTGGGAAACTACAACTCCCAACATGCTCCATTTACTTCCTTGGGAGTTTCAAGTTTTACAATAGCTGGAGTGCCAAAGGTTACTTACCCCTGTGCTAGCCAATCATACATGGTGCTGATCTGAAGCAGGCCTAGTAGACAGCACCAGTACAGTGCTGTCCATTTATCCAAGTTAACATACCTTTACTTGCATTTCACTCATACAGATCCAATAAACCGTATATAAAAAACATACAAATAAGAAATAAATTTAAAAAAAAAATGCCCAAAAAGAATTTCCACATGTGCACTGGTCATTGGAGAAGACAGTCATGGATGCAAAGTAGGCCAAACAACTGGATCCGAAGACAGTTCCGCTTTATTTTATGCAATTGTAGAGAATAAATGGCAACAACAAATTGATTCATTGTGGCACAGGTCATATCCTATAGAATGTTAGCAGACTGTAAATTTAGGTCACCTGGTCAGAGCCTCAGTTCAGAGAATAGTTACTTTAAGTCTCCAAACAATCATATGTATTCTGTCACAGAAATGACAAAACAAGCTGATCCCTGAGGAAATTGGACAGAATGGAAAGAAAAGGGATTCATTAGAGGGGTTATTGGATTATCTTGCTCTAAGGCTAGAGATGCATATTTGCTTATCTGTTCTTTATAGATTAGCTGCTTCTTATGTTCCAGTTTTTCAACACATAAATCTTAACTCTGGATTAGATACTTATTTGTCTTACTTGAAGGAAAATAGTAAAAATCACTTCTGACATAAATCATACTAATTTACTGCGAGTATTTACTATTTTAAATTAGATCTGGCATGAACCGTGACTCCCTAATGCCAACGCTTAAACACAACGAATTTCTAAATTGGATCTGACAGAAGCCATGACTATTAAGTATTAGTATTTATAATGATGCCATTGAGGCCAGAAAACACAAATACAAATGAATATTTTAAGCATGGCTTAGCAACATCAATTCTTGTTATGTTCCCTTCTTGTTCATCCATGCAAATGGCAAGCAATGTACTAAAAATTTTGACATTCTGGTGTAAAAGTCCCCAGGGATAGGTTGCAGTTAAAATCAGACTGTACAATTAGGAGAATGGACACATTTCCATGCTTGCTGTCTTCACAACAAACATGATTGGTTACTAATGTCTATGGATATTTCCACACCACTTCACAGAAGACACAAGTTCAGAAGGGAAGGTAAAGTTTAAGATACTGTAAAAACACTTTAAATACAGCTGTTTTGACAAAATAAAATTCCGAAAAAGAGTTCAAGACAAAGGATCTAAACAAATATGACTAGGACTACTGGAGTGCAATGAAACCTAGACAATCCAATGTCTCTTCGCTCACACAAGAGGATAACCCAGTTTTATAAACATAACTAATAGCACATAGTAGTGCAGATATGCACCCTCTTGCAGATTTTACATTGAGGACAAAAAAAACTTCCAGTGATAAGGCTCAGGAAATATATATATATATATATATATATATATATATATATATATATATATTGTGGAGAAGGTACCTCGATAGCAACAAAGGTGCGGATCCAAACAGTCAGAGACAAGAACACAAGAATTGCAGCAAACAAGTTTAAGTTTAAATTAACCTTGACTTCAGGCACAAAATGAACAAAACAAAATACAGCCTTAACTTCAGATAAAAACAAAATAAAAAACCTGCTCGTCTGAGCTACTAACTAAAGAGAATTGTTAACCTAACTATACGTGTGGCCTACTAGCCACACAAACCAAACAGCACAACTTTCTCTCACTAGAATCAGGGTTATAGGATAGACTCAGCCGCTTCCTCTCAATCCATGGATGTGCACTAGAATGCAAAATCTAAAGCTTTTTTCTGGCCCAGTAATGAGCCAAGGACTGACACCTGGAGCTGAGACCTACTGAAGACCTGCACTGGACCATACATAAGCTAAAAGCCTGGTGGAGATATAGCGTGATTCCAGGACTCTGCTTGTCACCTTCTCACTATATATATATATATATATATATATATATATACAGTATATATATATATATATATATTTGTTTATATCATCCAATATTACCTTGTTTAGTTATTACTTTCTTTATGAATCACTGTTTTTGGTAAGATAATGTGATCTCATTAGCCAGATAATATCTACGTGGAATAATGTACAGGTCCCTGACTACTTATGAACACATCAAGTATGTGCAAAAAACTAAGAGTTTGCATATCATTAATCGAATCTTTTAAAAACCTGGTGACTGATATTACTAAACTGGCCACTGAAACTAAGTTATTTACTGACCATTGGATACACTGGCTTTAAGAATACTGGGGAATATTTATCATTGACTTTATGCCAATTTCTGACTTAAGAGTTTTAATTTTCGGCATGTGATTTATTTTGCACTAGAGATTGCAACTTTATGATCTTTAAAGTCGGCATGCTGAGGGTAAGGCAAAGTAAGAAGAACATGGACTCTTATAATATAATTTTCTCCAGAAAATGGTGTAAATTATGGCCTGAATCTATGTCAACTGCGCCCGGTCTCCATCTGTTGGGTTTCCGTCTTCTGCATGCAGAAGACGAAAACCTGTCAGACCGAGTCCGGCCGTGAATGCCGGTGAGTATTTTGTGCTCTCCGCGGAGAAACCGTTTTTTTTTTTAAACTGGACACAAAGTCCTGCATGTCTGACTTTGTGTTCGGTTAAAAAAAAAAAAACGTTTCGCCGCGGAGAGCATAAAACGCTCACCGGCGCTCACAGCTCAAATGAATGGGTTTGAAAAATGCCTGCAGGTTTCCGTCTCCTGCTCAGTTTCGGGCAGGAAACAGAAACCTGCTGTTAGGATCGGGTCTCGCAGGGTTCCATCATGGCGCACAGCGCCACCTGCGGGTCAATCCGACTCTTGCCCTCGGCCTCATGCAGTGAGGCGACTGGAGTCTAAGTGCCATTTCTCCCCAACTGAGCATGCTCGGACCTTTTGGAGCCGCTCACAGCCTAAGTGCCAGTTCTCCCCGACTGAGCATGAGCGGTGAGGTCATGGCCACCGCCCCTATTGGGCGGGGACTTCCATTTAAAAAGAGTGAGTCGACGCCCGCCCGGCGCTCACACTTTGTCTGAAATTGCTAGTCCTGATGACAGTGGTCCCAGGGAGAGTCTCCAGGGTCTAGACAGGTTGCAGTGTAGAGCACCCTACAGATAGACCTGTAAATCCTGAATGACTGACAGCTCTACACCAAGGCCCGGAGCAATAGACATTGTTCCAGCCTGTGGAGCTGCAGCAGGTGTGGTTTCCCAGGTAGCCGTGCTCGCCCTGTCTGGCACTGTTGGAAGTTCCTAGCTGTGTGCAGGAGATCTCCTAGCTACTGCAAGGACCTAGGTGTTTGCCCACTCCTAGCTGTGTGCAGGAGCACCCCTAGCTACTGCAGGGGATTATGTTTGTCGCTGACCTGGGGTGAGTGTTAACCCTGGGCAGCTGTTTTGTGTTTGTTTACAGTCCGTTCACATTGGGAGCTGCACTGTCATTCACTCAGTGAAATTAACTGGTAAAAGGAAAATGTTTGTTTTGGTACCGTGTTAGCCAGTGGTTATAAAATATAAAAAACAAAAAAAACTTTGCAAGTCTTCAGTAGGTGATACCTTTTTTAATGGCTAACTCATAATGATGACAGAATATGACGTTTCGAAGCTTTCCTCTGAGCTTCTTCTTCAGATATAACTAAAAAACACTTTCTAGAGGCTGCATATTTATAACTGGACACAGGGCTAGAATTACAGGAGGGAGGGGGGGGGAAGAGGCTTATTACTATATACTTATAACAACAAACAATCAATTGCCAGATCCCCCAGTTCTTATCTTAATGGCTGTCTTAATGATTTGTATAAAAAGACATAAACCCACGTGAGATGTTCATCCCATTGTCCAACGTCTGGAATAGGGTCATGGCCTTGTACTCATAAATCAGTCGCTGTTTCCTTAATTTAAAGTTCCCTTTTAAGATCAAGATTTTCATGTCATTGGTGATATTATGATCTTCCTGGCAAAAATGATTTGGCACAGGAAGATCAGTTCTCTGTTGTTTGATTGTATGGCGATGTGAATTAATTCTCATTCTGAGTTTCTGACCAGTCTCTACATTGAGATATTTGATCCCTCTGGCAAACAAGACTTAATATTTAGTGGCAAACCCTTTTTGGCAAGCAAAGCAGTCAGATACTTGTAGTTCATGGAGGTTTGCCACATGTCAGGAGGAATTTTGGTCCACTCCTCTTTGTAGATCATCTCTAAATCATTAAGATTTTGAGGCTGTTGCTTGGCAACTCAGAGCCTCAGCTCCCTTCATAAGTTTTCTATGGGATTAAGGTCTGGAGACTGGCTAGGCCACTCCATTAACTTAATAGACTTCTTTTTGAACCTCTTCTTTGTTGCCTTGGCTGTATGTTTTGGGCATTGTCCTGCTGGAAGACCTGGCAGAGGGAAGGAGGATGTCACTCAGGATTTTATGGTACATGGCTCCATCCATTCTACTATTGATGTACTGAAGTAGTCCGAGTTGAGTTAATGCCAAAGAGCTCAATTTTTGTGTCATTTGTAGAGATGAGCGAACAGTGTTCTATCGAACACATGTTCGATCGGATATCAGGGTGTTCGCCATGTTCGAATCGAATCGAACACCACGTGGTAAAGTGCGCCAAAATTCGATTCCCCTCCCACCTTCCCTGGCGCCTTTTTTGCACCAATAACAGCGCAGGGGAGGTGGGACAGGAACTACGACACTGGGGGCATTGAAAAAAATTGGAAAAAGTCATTGGCTGCCGAAATCAGGTGACCTCCATTTTAGACGAATAGTGGATTTCAAATCCGGGTCATATGAGAATGTGAACTTTGTGACTATGAGACAGGGATAGCTGTACAGGCAGGGATAGCTAGGGATAACCTTTATTTAGGGGGGAATGTTATTAAAAATAACTTTTTGGGGCTCTATCGGGTGTGTAATTGTGATTTTTGTGAGATAAACTTTTTCCCATAGGGATGCATTGGCCAGCGCTGATTGGCCGAATTCCGTACTCTGGCCAATCAGTGCTGGCCAATGCATTCTATTAGCTTGATGAAGCAGAGTGTGCACAAGGGTTCAAGCGCACCCTCGGCTCTGATGTAGCAGAGCCGAGGCTGCACAAGGGTTCAAGCGCACCCTCGGCTCTGATGTAGGAGAGCCGAGGGTGCACTTGAACCCTTGTGCACCCTCAGCTCTGCTACATCAGAGCCGAGGGTGCGCTTGAACCCTTGTGCACACTCTGCTTCATCAAGCTAATAGAATGCATTGGCCAGCGCTGATTGGCCAATGTATTCTATTAGCCTGATGAAGTAGAGCTGAATGTGTGTGCTAAGCACACACATTCAGCTCTACTTCATCGGGCTAATAGAATGCATTGGCCAGCGCTGATTGGCCAGAGTACGGAACTCGACCAATCAGCGCTGGCTCTGCTGGAGGAGGCGGAGTCTAAGATCGCTCCACACCAGTCTCCATTCAGGTCCGACCTTAGACTCCGCCTCCTCCGGCAGAGCCAGCGCTGATTGGCCGAAGGCTGGCCAATGCATTCCTATGCGAATGCAGAGACTTAGCAGTGCTGAGTCAGTTTTGCTCAACTACACATCTGATGCACACTCGGCACTGCTACATCAGATGTAGCAATCTGATGTAGCAGAGCCGAGGGTGCACTAGAACCCCTGTGCAAACTCAGTTCACGCTAATAGAATGCATTGGCCAGCGCTGATTGGCCAATGCATTCTATTAGCCCGATGAAGTAGAGCTGAATGTGTGTGCTAAGCACACACATTCAGCACTGCTTCATCACGCCAATACAATGCATTAGCCAGTGCTGATTGGCCAGAGTACGGAATTCGGCCAATCAGCGCTGGCTCTGCTGGAGGAGGCGGAGTCTAAGGTCGGACCTGAATGGAGACTGGTGTGGAGCGATCTTAGACTCCGCCTCCTCCAGCAGAGCCAGCGCTGATTGGTCGAGTTCCGTACTCTGGCCAATCAGCGCTGGCCAATGCATTCTATTAGCCCGATGAAGTAGAGCTGAATGTGTGTGCTTAGCACACACATTCAGCTCTACTTCATCAGGCTAATAGAATACATTGGCCAATCAGCGCTGGCCAATGCATTCTATTAGCTTGATGAAGCAGAGTGTGCACAAGGGTTCAAGCGCACCCTCGGCTCTGATGTAGCAGAGCCGAGGCTGCACAAGGGTTCAAGTGCACCCTCGGCTCTCCTACATCAGAGCCGAGGGTGCGCTTGAACCCTTGTGCAGCCTCGGCTCTGCTACATCAGAGCCGAGGGTGCGCTTGAACCCTTGTGCACACTCTGCTTCATCAAGCTAATAGAATGCATTGGCCAGCACTGATTGGCCAGAGTACGGAATTCGGCCAATCAGCGCTGGCCAATGCATTCTATTAGCCCGATGAAGTAGAGCTGAATGTGTGTGCTAAGCACACACATTCAGCACTGCTTCATCACGCCAATACAATGCATTAGCCAGTGCTGATTGGCCAGAGTACGGAATTCGGCCAATCAGCGCTGGCTCTGCTGGAGGAGGCGGAGTCTAAGATCGCTCCACACCAGTCTCCATTCAGGTCCGACCTTAGACTCCGCCTCCTCCAGCAGAGCCAGCGCTGATTGGCCGAATTCCGTACTCTGGCCAATCAGCACTGGCTAATGCATTGTATTGGCTTGATGAAGCAGTGCTGAATGTGTGTGCTTAGCACACACATTCAGCTCTACTTCATCGGGCTAATAGAATGCATTGGCCAGCGCTGATTGGCCGAATTCCGTACTCTGGCCAATCAGCACTGGCTAATGCATTGTATTGGCTTGATGAAGCAGTGCTGAATGTGTGTGCTTAGCACACACATTCAGCTCTACTTCATCGGGCTAATAGAATGCATTGGCCAATCAGCGCTGGCCAATGCATTCTATTAGCGTGAACTGAGTTTGCACAGGGGTTCTAGTGCACCCTCGGCTCTGCTACATCAGATTGCTACATCTGATGTAGCAGTGCCGAGTGTGCATCAGATGTGTAGTTGAGCAAAACTGACTCAGCACTGCTAAGTCTGCATTCGCATAGGAATGCATTGGCCAGCCTTCGGCCAATCAGCGCTGGCTCTGCCGGAGGAGGCGGAGTCTAAGGTCGGACCTGAATGGAGACTGGTGTGGAGCGATCTTAGACTCCGCCTCCTCCAGCAGAGCCAGCGCTGATTGGCCGAATTCCGTACTCTGGCCAATCAGCACTGGCTAATGCATTGTATTGGCTTGATGAAGCAGTGCTGAATGTGTGTGCTTAGCACACACATTCAGCTCTACTTCATCGGGCTAATAGAATGCATTGGCCAATCAGCGCTGGCCAATGCATTCTATTAGCGTGAACTGAGTTTGCACAGGGGTTCTAGTGCACCCTCGGCTCTGCTACATCAGATTGCTACATCTGATGTAGCAGTGCCGAGTGTGCATCAGATGTGTAGTTGAGCAAAACTGACTCAGCACTGCTAAGTCTGCATTCGCATAGGAATGCATTGGCCAGCCTTCGGCCAATCAGCGCTGGCTCTGCCGGAGGAGGCGGAGTCTAAGGTCGGACCTGAATGGAGACTGGTGTGGAGCTATCTTAGACTCCGCCTCCTCCAGCAGAGCCAGCGCTGATTGGTCGAGTTCCGTACTCTGGCCAATCAGCACTGGCCAATGCATTTCTATGGGGAAAAGTTAGCTTGCGAAAATCGCAAACTGACAGGGATTTCCATGAAATAAAGTGACTTTTATGCCCCCAGACATGCTTCCCCTGCTGTCCCAGTGTCATTCCAGGGTGTTGGTATCATTTCCTGGGGTGTCATAGTGGACTTGGTGACCCTCCAGACACGAATTTGGGTTTCCCCCTTAACGAGTTTATGTTCCCCATAGACTATAATGGGGTTCGAAACCCATTCGAACACTCGAACAGTGAGCGGCTGTTCGAATCGAATTTCGAACCTCGAACATTTTAGTGTTCGCTCATCTCTAGTCATTTGACCACAGCACCTTCTCCTAATTATTCTCAGAATCATCCAGATTGGTTAGAAGATACAAAAATTGAGCTCTTTGGCATTAACTCAACTTGCTGTGTTTGGAGGAAGAGAACTGCTGCCTATGACCCAAAGAACACTGTGCCCACTGTCAAGCATGGAGGTGGAAATGAGAGATGGAGCCATGTACTGTAAAATCCTGAGTGACAACCTCCTTCCCTCCGCCAGGACATTAAGAATGGGTCATGGCTGGGTCTTCTAGCAGGACAGTAACCCAAAACATAAGGCCAAGGCCACAAAACAGTGGCTCAAAAGAAGCACATTAAGGTCATGGAGTGGCCTAGCTAGTCTCCAGACCTTAATCCCATAGAAAATTTATGGGACTAAGGTCTTCTCATACTCCTCATTTCACAGAGGAGTAGGTGGTTACCCTTGCAGGGGGCATGGCTATGTATAAGCCAAGAGCTTCACCTTATAAAAAACTGGGAATGCCTAGTAACTTTATCACACTGTGGCAGCCAGTGAACAAGCTGATTGTTATTCATATTTGTTCTCCAAAGTTCCATGGAAACAAAAGGATTCTAAATTACAAGGTTCTTCAGTCTTCTCTCCTTTTATTTTTAAAACTGTTTTGCTTGTCCTGTCATCTTTTATTTATCTTTTTATGTATAGCACTGAACTCTTTGAGGATTAAATTGTTACATTTAATTGTTCTTTGTTTTTGCTTTATGAGCCTCTTACCTTTTTAATGTGTGTTTGCATCTCACTGTTAGAGAAAAGTGTGCATATGTGAGTGAGGCTTCTGCTGAGTCTAGAAAGTCAGTAGTGGTGGCAATATGTATTTGGGGTGAGTGGACTGTGTTGGGGGTGTAAATTGCACTCAGTGAAAGATTGAGTGAGTGGAGTGAGTTGACAGTCACTCCCATGACACATGCTAGGACGGTCTGTATGTGACACACCCTATTGACTGTAAAAGGCCCTGTCAAGCATCATATGCCATAAGTTATTAAGACAGTGTACATGGTTGACCACCATGGACTGGAAATTTTTTGGATACATTCAATAACAAAATATGAACAGTGTAAGATGTCAAAACACCTCTCGGTCCAAGTTTCCATTTACCTTATTGTTAAGAAGGAAACTTATTTTAATTGAATTTCATATTTTATTTTCTATTCTTATTTGGATTACAAACATTTTAGATTTCTGCTCCCAGTTATCAAGAATTAATTTTCCAAAAGAGTTGATAGAGAAAACTATAATACTAATATAACAATATGATGCCCCAAATTCCTATAAATAAAGTTATAATCTTCTTTCTACAGCATATGGCAACTAAACCATCCCTAAGGAAAACAAAAGAATAACAACCTGAACCTCTCTCTGTGTTAGCCTTTTATTTAACGGTAATACTTTCAGAAGTTGGGACTGACAGCTGATGCTCAGTTAATCAGTGAATTACATTAGGCTGAAGAGGAATCCTGCTAGCAGTCATTTAACTCCCGGAGTTTGCAGAAATGTTGATGATACAGTGTAATATGAAAAAATATATATTTTGTGTAATCCTGCAAAATCCCTTGGTACATCTAGTGGAACAAAACCCAAAACATTGCTTCATTTTTCTCAGTCATATTTTTTTGTTAAGATTCATCATAAAAGCAATTTCTGATCATCACACAATAAGATATAACATTTCTTCTTAAGACAGGGCTTATTGTACGACTACAAGTGTAGATAAAAAGCTGTCATACCAATCACAATGCCAAACTAAAGCACAGCGCTAAAACATACCGTACCCAGATGAAGTCTGACATCTCTTTCCCTGGGTTTTATAGTAAGCACATGTACCAAATTAATTTAGCTTCTTGAGTGAGTGGCTGCAGGTTTCCAGGTCAGAGGTTGTTGGATTGTGTCAATCTGCGATCATGAGAGGTAGAATCTACGTTAGCATGCATCATTATTATTCTTGGAACAAACTAAGTTATTTTGTAAAGGTGGAAATAACATTGAAAGCAGAAGGCAAACAATTTATTAAGTTTCAATATATTTTAAGAGGGTTGTCTTATTAAAGACATTGGTAGCATACCACTAACATCAGTTTGCTGAAATGATGTGGCAGTGGTGCTCAGAAAACAAGTCATTGGCCAAATGAGGCAGGAGAAAGTCACCGAATATAAGGCATTTCCACTGTGTAGCAATCTAATGCAGCAGTGGGTTTAACCAATATATTCCCTTTCATTAGATAATAGATATGCTTGTATAAGTTGTATCTGTCTGATGTAATGGAATATAATATCCCATGTGGTACCTTCATGCTGAAACTCACTGTGGACTGTGTGAATTTTCTCTTGCTTCCAGTAGCTTCTATGTATTGGATAATGCGTATTGTCTGGATACCAAAGGATTAAATTGGACCACAGCTACCAAAGATCTTATGGCTACCAGAAATGTAATGTTATTTACACCAGTTTACAACTGCAAATGGTCACTGAAATCTACATCTGGATTTCATCATAAACATATGGCCCAGTCGGAAGAGCCATCTCATTTATGAAGAGGTGATTGTCTTCCCATAACTGTTCTGAGGGATGGGATACCATATAATACCATTTACTCCTAATGGGCTCTGCTCTGGAGCAAAACATTCACATCCATGGACTAAATACTATGAGGAAGCACTGGCATAGTCAAATGGTTTTATCAAGTCTTGAGGACAATGCATTTCATATCAGAAGGAATCTCTTCTTCTTTGAAACTAAAGATTTCACCTGACAAAGTGATTACTTTCCCCCAAAACCATTGAACTATACTAGTGCTTCTGGTTAGTATTTAGTGCATTAACATAAAAGTTTTAGGCCATAACAGTGTCCTTTAGAAATACATGTTATTTCAACTTTCCCCAACTCTAATTTATGCCGGAACAGCCGACATTGTTCCTCTGGACTATAGGACACATGCAAGACTTACCTAAGTATTAGATAGCGTTCTACCTATTATTTAGCACAACTTGTGAAGGAGAGCCTTCTTGTTTCCATTCATCTAGTATGTATAACTCTCCTGAACATTCTTACCCCACATTGCCCCTTCATGACCTTTTTACTTTAGTACATTCTAAAATGACCAAAATTAGATTTACCCAACTTCTTGGGACCTAATACAAATGAAGGCTTTTCCAAAAAGGGTGGAACCTTTGGCCCTATGGATCTACAGGTATTTGTGAGTGAATGAGTGACAGAGCATAATCTCCTGTTTTCTATGTGCTGTCTATGGGAGACAACATAGGCAGATATTCTACACTCTATTGCTCAGGGACAAATAAGAATTTCAAATAAATCCTGCTAAGGGTAAAATTGTTAAGAACGCAGAAAACAATTTGTAATGAAATTGCAGAAACAACATTAGTTCTCATTTAAACACATGGCAGCTTATCCTAAGAAGTAAAGATGCCTAGACATCATATGAGTGGTTGCAGTAAAGAGGTTTTCCCATCTCCCTCTCTGCAGTTTGCTGCTCTCTATTCTTCGCACTTCATGTAATCTGCAATAGATAGTAACAGATCGCTAGCCCTGGATCTCATTGATGGGTATGGCGATCCACCCTCTGGCTTTTTAAACACAGTGTTTTTCGCAGACTTTCTGGCTCTATTATATTTGGTTGTAGAACGCCAGAGTCCCATCCATTTTAATGGTACTGTAAAACACTGCATTTTCATAACATTAGGCCCTGGCCTTATGTATCCGTGCTATTTCCACCTTACAACATTTAAGCCTGTCTGCATCCTGCAGAAAACCATGGCTTCATCAGACATCAGGTAAATGTGGCCTCATTTCAGATACATATATACTGTATACTTAAGCAGTGTCAGAATACTGTAAGACTGATTTAATGTAACACTACTGTATGTAATATGACTGCAGTCTTGCCAAGACTACTTTCCTTGGATGATCACATTGGCTAACGATGGAAATTTGTATATATTGATTGATTTTAATATGTTGCTACCATATTGGACTGTTCTTTTTATAGTTTGTATCACACTTGAGAAAGGGCAGGTGCCCGAAACGCGTCGTGTTTAATAAACTGTTCAAGATTATACTTTGGTGTGCACGCTTACTCCCTACCCCTCCACTCCTGTCGGGCTTGCCTGAGGAATCACCTATCATACTTTCCTAAAAAAGGAGGGTACACTGCATAAACCGAAGCAGATTGAGAAATATGGTAGAAATCACAGTTTCACAGAATAGATAGATAGATAGATAGATAGATAGATAGATAGATAGATAGATAGATAGATAGAACATTCATGTAACCTGCATTTTGGGAAACAGTTGTCTTATGATCCAGAAGGTTCCCTTGAATGTCTTCAGAATGTGACAGCTAGAATGCTGAACCCCTACAATGCTGTAAATGGAAGATTATTTGACTATGGTTTGAAGATTAAAAAAGTGATATGAAGTATAAATAAAACTGTACATGTATAATATTGTCAATGTATTGGGTCTAATTTCTGCACAACGTTATGATACATTGTTAAAGAGGTTTCAATGTTTACAATAATAAATCCATTTCTTACAGATTCCAAACTTTTGCACACTAGTGTTGATAGTGCATGACTTTGGGACAAAGGACAATTGACAGGTGATTTATTGAGCAAGAGAGCTGAATAAACAAGGCTATCCATCAACAAATTAGCACTCACAAGAGCTCTGTGCCGTATTTTATTTACACAATAGTGTTTCTCCTGGTTAGCAATGGGAGACTTCATTCACATAAAATACGAGGCATAAGGATAAATTATTCCCTTTAGATAATATGCTAAGAAAATACACAAACAAACACGCTTGCCAGTACAATTTGTTGGCAGGATGCTCTTTCTTTCCAATGATATGACTTCATTCTAAGCCTAGGTGATGAAAACTGCAAATGAAAAATGCCAGAGACTGTAAAAACTTTATGTATTCATAGAAGGTGATAAATAAATACACTAATATTGTTTTATATTTCAGTATTAGTATTGTGTAGCTTTGGCTTCATTGATATCCATTATGAAGAGCATGCTATGCAACACGGCCCAAGATTGAAGATCCTGCGATGGTCCATAGTAAAAAAAAAAAAAAGGATTTGTAATTGGGGTAAAATCATGGCATTAGGTGACCACTTTTTCCCTGTTAGCTTAACCCCTTAAGGACCAGGCCATTTTTTGGTTTCGCATTTTCGTTTTTCCCTCCTCACATTTCAGGAGCCATAACTTTTTCATTTTTCAGTTCACAGAGTCACATGATGGCTTATTGTTTGCAGGACAAATTGTACTTTGTAATGGCCCATTCAATATGCTGTGCAATGTACTGGGAAGCTGGAAAAAAATTCAGAATGAGGTGCAATTGGAGAAAAAATGCATTTGCGCCATATTCTTATGGGTTTAATTTTTACAGCATTCACTGTTTGGTACAAATGACATGTTACCTGTGTTCTACGTGTCAGTACAAACGCGATGATACCAAATTTATATAGTATTTGAAATGTTTTGATACTTTTAAAAAAATGATAAACTTTGCAAAATAGAAAAAAAAAATTGTGTCATCATGTTCTAACACCTGTAACTTTTTCATATTTCCATGTATGTAGCTGGTTGTGGTGTCTTTTTATGCGGGACAAAAGATGACTTTTCTATTGATACAATTTGGGAAAAGATCTGATGGTTTGATCACTTTTTATTCAATTTTTTATAGGAGGCAAAGTGTTGAAAAAAACGCTTTTTGGCTGTTTTTATTTTTTTTGCCGCTACGACGTTCGCAGTACGGGATAAATGTTTTAATATTCTAATAGTTCGGGCATTTTGGAGCACGGGGATACCTAATATGTTTATGTTTAATGTTCTTTAATTACTTTTATAGCTAATCTAGGGAAAGGGGGGTGATTTGAACTTTTATATTTTTTTTATTTTTTTAATACTTTTAAAAACTTTTTTTTTCTTCTGTTACATTTATGATCAGACCCCTTAGGTACCTTGAAACCTAGGGGGTCTGATCGCTCATACTATTCACTGCAATACTACAGTATTGCAGTGAATAGGAAAATCGCAGCACTTCTATTAGACGATGCCTCTGGCATCGTCTAATAGATCTAGTGCAGAGACAAGCCTGGAAGCCTTCAATAGGCTTCTGGCTGTCATAGCAACTGATCACCGCCCTCATGTGATGTTCAGGAGGGCGGCGATCGGCGAAACATGGCGGCGCCCGTGCCGCCCGCGCCGTTTACACACTGCGGTCACATTTGACCGCAGTGTGTAAAGGGTTAACAGCAGCGATCGGCTCAGGCACCGACCGCTGCTGTTATTGGCAGGTCCTGGCTGTATGATACAGCCGGCATCTGCCGTGTATGGAGCGAGCTCAGCGTGTGAGCTCGCTCCATACATCCCCATGCGACCCATGACGTACAGTTACGTCAAGGGTCGCTAAGGGGTTAAAAAGCTGCAATATACTATTAGTATATCACATATATACTACATGCTATATTGTAAGTAACAAATCTAACGTAATCAGAAGTTACGTGATAGTTCAAATGTATTTGCAAATTTTCTTGCCATATGTAAATATGCCATCTAGTCATGGTAAAGCCTTTATTTTAAATAGTGGTTTTTATTAAATTCTAAAACAGAAACAATACTAAAATTCTATGTTATTGTAGATTGTAGCTTACAGTCAGTGTTACACCTAAAGAGCCCAATAATGTATAAGTTGTTCCAAAACAAAATATAAAAGAAAATTTAAAGTCAGTAAATTAAATCAATTTGTTGTTATAATAATCTGCTTGTGTTGTGCTATATATCTATTTTGTTATATGGAGATTTCCACAATATTTCACACCTGTTTTTGATAGGATTACTTTGGCTTGAACACAAATGGTTTAGATGTGTATCCATGTTGTTATGGAGCCATATCCTAAGAGTTTATTCATGTCAGTGTTTAACTCAGTGATGGAGAAAGGCAAAATTCTCAAAATTTGTTTTGTGTTTGGGTTCGGCAGCTTGGGTTCCTGATTCATTTTTGGTCGAACAAGTTTGGTACAAACCACACCACTGTCTTAAAACATAGTGTAGAACACCTTCAGGGCTCCCTGAAATTTATCTGCCTAGGTCTCCAAAGCAACTCTGGCTTCAATGTCTATGTATTGCCAAGTCTTTGATCCCCTTATACTGGGCATCTGAATCCCCTATCACAATATCTCACTTTCTATGGAAAGTCTCTCAAGTAGCCCATATGGAGTAACTCTCCCACATTGAACTTCACACTCACCAGAAAATCAGCTCTATGTGGGCACCATAGTATACCTTCTCAAAAGACCCCACTTGGGCACACCTGTGGAAACCCCTATGTTGATAAGGATATTTTTTCTTTTTGAGACCCTTTGACTCCTACCTCTAGCAATCATTGTTTTTCCCTTCCCATCCCCACGTTCCATTTCCTGTTGTGTCTTTCATTGCTCAATCTGCAGTATTTTGCAAACACTTTTTAATGTTTTATCTGTGTCTGTAATGCCACACTTATTGTTATCAACAATATATATCTTCATTGTTGTCATTTTAAAAATTCAATAAAACATGATTTACAAAAAAAAGAAGAAATGTATCTGATTTTTAGCTCTCTAAGTCAAAAACAGGTGAAGTTATGTCCATGTGATAGTGACATTATTTTACTCGATGGTCTCTTCAGAACCTAGAGTACAATAGGTGGAGTACCAAGTGATGTATCTAGAACTCTCCTTGAGACATCTGGCACTCTTATTTGATGTCATTGGTCCAAGGTCATTACTTAGGCATGTGATAGAGCTACCACCAGTCACCTGGGCACATCAAGCTACCTGATGTCAAATACCTTACTGGTGATCTTGGGCCGATGACATCACAGAAGAGTATTGGAGGCTACCAGGAAGCCCAAAAGAGGTGAGGAAATGTGAGTATGAATGTTTTATTTTTATTTGTTTAACCTCCCCTGGGCCTCCACCTATTATACTATTATAAGACCATTGTAGTTTGCCCAAATAAATCGTCATTTGTTCAATTTTATAAAAAGCCAGATGATTTGGAATATACTGGTCAACCTGCCTCAGTACAAACCGATTTAAACGTCTCCAGTCAGTGATTGCGAGCCAGAACCAGGAATGGAGGCTGGACAGAAATAAGGTTCAATGGAAAGATTTGCACTCGTTTGTTGCAAGGGGAGTATGAAGAGAGCTTAGGAGGCATAATACAGCTGGAAAAACCATGCCCCCTCAGCCAAGCCACAGGAAAATTGGCCTATATGAAAGTGGTCCTTGGTACAAAAAAGGTTGGGGATCATTGCTGTAGAGGTCTAAAATTAAAATTTTAAAAATATTAAAAAATACATAAATTTCAGCCATACTTCATTCCTTTGACCATTTATAAAATAGGCAAAAGTAAACAAATCACATTAGGTATCCTCCCAGCTGAAAATACCTGAACAATAAAAATCTAAAAATATTTGTTCCATACAGTGAACAGTGTAGCAGTAATAAAGTTAAAATGGCCAAATTGCTCTCTCACCACTTTGCCTCTTAAATGAAAAGTGATCAAAACATCAGAATTTTTTTTTTATTATATCAATAAAAATTATATCTTGTCATTCAAAAAAGGGCATTACAAAATGCTCCATAAATAGAAATGTGAAAAAGCTCCAGTTTTCAACAAATGGCAATACAAAGATTTTTTTCTATTTTTTTAGTGTTAAATTATGAAAACAAATTGAAAATCTGGTACCACTGTTATTATATTGAGAATGTAGGTAATGTGGATTTTTTTTTTTACCACACTACGTATGCTGTAAAAAACAAAGCTCATAAGAAAACGGAAATTCCAGTTTTGTTTCCAATTCCACCTCATTCTGATTTTGATTTATCTTCTCAGTGCATGATATGGAAGAGCAGATGGTTCAATTACGAAGTACAGTTTGTTCTGTAAAAAATAAGCCTTAATATGGGTGTGGGAACTGAAAATTTTAAAAAATTTGGACCGTTGAATGCAGGGAGGAAAAAACTGAAATGCCAAAATAAAAATTGTCCCAATACTGAAGCAGTTAAGAATCCCAATTTATCTTGACCCAATCCAACTCAACACGACTACATGTTAACACCTTGAGAAAGGCTGCAACCAAATTATCAAACAGACACAAATAAGATCTTTGGATTATTGATTATGTTGATGCTTGACATGTCTGACTTTGTTAGTACATCTGAATTGTAGTGCAATGGAATATATTAGCGCTGTATGAAGATTATTATTACTTTGTGTATCTCTATATTATAAGTGCTTAAAGGAGTTTAATATGCTGCAAGACAATGTTCTGACTCTGTAATGTAGAACCTACTTTATTACATGGAAGTAGCTGTTCTTGCCCTTTTTAACTAATTAGCTGTGCAATGACAAGATCTATATCAAAGAGCCATGAACTCTATGTCAATCACTTTCCAAGATGATTAATCCCCATATAGAGGAGCCATCTTTACACATATGAAGACCTAAGAGCTTAAGTCTAATCGCTCGGGCGCAGTAAAATGACTTACGCTTGATGTAACAACTGACTTCGCTACAAATGTAATATATGACAGTTTACTTTACATGTTATCAAAGTTGTTTCAGATGGTGCTAGAAATGGCACTATCAAAATGAAAATGTTTATTAGAAAGAAAGCAAAATGTCCTTTTTTAAGTTAGGCAATTACTAAATTTTAACTTTTTTTGTTCAAATTGTTAAAATGACATTTGCAAGCTACATATTAACACATTAGAAATTTAATGTAAGAAAAAAAAAAATCCTGGCATAACGTTTAACAGGATTTTCTTATCAACAGCTACCCAGATGCTACAACTGTCAGTTATGCCATGCCAGTGACTGGTATCATGCCAACTTAATACGACTTGGTTCCACTTACCACTCTTTCAATTTCCCAGCTGGCCTCAATTTTATAGGGCATATTAGTATTATCAGAGTAATCTTTAAGATATGTTTTGCTTCCTGTTAAATCAGCTTTCATGTTTCATAGAAATACATAATCAAACATGAAGGAGATTAAAATAGGAAAAGTAAATGGTTTTTTTCAAAACTAATTGTAAGCAATTTTCCAACCATTGTTCTACAAAAAAAAAATCATTCATCTGCCTAACACTGATTACTGTTAATAAATCTTTATGTTTCCTTAGCCTTATTCTGCCATTGAAAATCATTATAATACATTATTGTAAAACTTTATGGCAAAAGGCATTGAACGTTCCTTTAAAGCAAGTCGGTTAACAGTGTTGACCATGTACACCTGCTGACATCACCAGGTAGGAGCTGCAGAAAGGTGGTTACACATACAATGTAAAAAAAAAACTGTATCCTTTTTTAAAGATTTTGCAGTTTTTAGATAAACATATGCCTGAATCACCTTTAAAAAGCCTATTCAGGTGCTGCTAATCGTTTTCGAACACCCCTCCCCCCGTGTTTCTGAATTACCATTAAAATGTATATGCAAATCAGTTCTACCGTGCACGGCTGTACATCCCCCGCGTCATAGCTTGTTCACGCCCTCCTCTCTTTTTTGACATCCTCCTTCTTGTTATTCACCGCCTCCAGCCTGGCGGTTCTGATCAAACTCTCGTGGATGCACAGTAGCACTCCCTCTGGAGCACTACTGTGCACGATCCTGCAAAATTTTTTTGTAGAGAACTGCTCAGTTCCCTTGAGAACTATGCGATTGTGCTGTGCATGTGCAGTACGGTCGTTGATGTTCTCTTCATGAAAATGGCACTGGAGCGTGCTACAGGAAAATGGCTCCAGAGAGAGCACTACTGCGCATGCGCAAAATTTTGATCGAAACCAATGAGCTGGAGGTGGTAATTCAGAAAAACAGGGGAAGGGGGGGGGGTTCAAAAACGATTAGCAGCACATGAATAGCCTTTTTAAAGGCTATTCAGGCATATGTTTATCTAAAAACCAGAAAATCTAATGCTAGAGCTCCTTTAATATCAAACTGATACCAAAATAAATTATTAAAATGTGCGTATTTTTACTGTTACCCATTTTGATAGGATTGGGTGAATTGGACAGGTATTGCAATGGATAGTGCAGTTTTTTTGCTTTACTTTTGTTTTATTTATTTATTTTATTACATTAGGCTATATTTTTTGCACATTATGTCTCCCATGGACTTGTCAGACCTCTGGAAGGATGGTGTAATATTATTTTCATTATGCATTTTACCACTGTAACTTTGGCATCCATCAAATTCCCCGATACAGATGAGGACATCATGTTAAGAACCAGCAGTTATGCCTTGTCAAGGAATACTGTTGATCTATTCACTATATAGCAATCATTGCTGCTGATACTAGTACATCTCAATACATTATAATTAGAGATGAGCGAACAGTGTTCTATCGAACACATGTTCGATCGGATATCAGGGTGTTCGCCATGTTCGAATCGAATCGAACACCGCGTGGTAAAGTGCGCCAAAATTCGATTCCCCTCCCACCTTCCCTGGCGCCTTTTTTGCACCAATAACAGCGCAGGGGAGGTGGGACAGGAACTACGACACTGGGGGCATTGAAAAAAATTGGAAAAAGTCATTGGCTGCCGAAATCAGGTGACCTCCATTTTAGACGAATAGTGGATTTCAAATCCGGGTCATATGAGAATGTGAGCTTTGTGACTATGAGACAGGGATAGCTGTACAGGCAGGGATAGCTAGGGATAACCTTTATTTAGGGGGGAATGTTATTAAAAATAACTTTTTGGGGCTCTATCGGGTGTGTAATTGTGATTTTTGTGAGATAAACTTTTTCCCATAGGGATGCATTGGCCAGCGCTGATTGGCCGAATTCCATACTCTGGCCAATCAGTGCTGGCCAATGCATTCTATTAGCTTGATGAAGCAGAGTGTGCACAAGGGTTCAAGCGCACCCTCGGCTCTGATGTAGCAGAGCTGAGGCTGCACAAGGGTTCAAGCGCACCCTCGGCTCTGATGTAGGAGAGCCGAGGGTGCACTTGAACCCTTGTGCACCCTCGGCTCTGCTACATCAGAGCCGAGGGTGCGCTTGAACCCTTGTGCACACTCTGCTTCATCAAGCTAATAGAATGCATTGGCCAGCGCTGATTGGCCAGTGCATTCTATTAGCCCGATGAAGTAGAGCTGAATGTGTGTGCTAAGCACACACATTCAGCTCTACTTCATCGGGCTAATAGAATGCATTGGCCAGCGCTGATTGGCCAGAGTACGGAATTCGGCCAATCAGCGCTGGCTCTGCTGGAGGAGGCGGAGTCTAAGATCGCTCCACACCAGTCTCCATTCAGGTCCGACCTTAGACTCCGCCTCCTCCAGCAGAGCCAGCGCTGATTGGCCGAATTCCGTACTCTGGCCAATCAGCACTGGCTAATGCATTGTATTGGCTTGATGAAGCAGTGCTGAATGTGTGTGCTTAGCACACACATTCAGCTCTACTTCATCGGGCTAATAGAATGCATTGGCCAGCGCTGATTGGCCAGAGTACGGAATTCGGCCAATCAGCGCTGGCTCTGCTGGAGGAGGCGGAGTCTAAGATCGCTCCACACCAGTCTCCATTCAGGTCCGACCTTAGACTCCGCCTCCTCCAGCAGAGCCAGCGCTGATTGGCCGAATTCCGTACTCTGGCCAATCAGCACTGGCTAATGCATTGTATTGGCTTGATGAAGCAGTGCTGAATGTGTGTGCTTAGCACACACATTCAGCTCTACTTCATCGGGCTAATAGAATGCATTGGCCAGCGCTGATTGGCCAGAGTACGGAATTCGGCCAATCAGCGCTGGCTCTGCTGGAGGAGGCGGAGTCTAAGATCGCTCCACACCAGTCTCCATTCAGGTCCGACCTTAGACTCCGCCTCCTCCAGCAGAGCCAGCGCTGATTGGCCGAATTCCGTACTCTGGCCAATCAGCACTGGCTAATGCATTGTATTGGCGTGATGAAGCAGTGCTGAATGTGTGTGCTTAGCACACACATTCAGCTCTACTTCATCGGGCTAATAGAATGCATTGGCCAATCAGCGCTGGCCAATGCATTCTATTAGCGTGAACTGAGTTTGCACAGGGGTTCTAGTGCACCCTCGGCTCTGCTACATCAGATTGCTACATCTGATGTAGCAGTGCCGAGTGTGCATCAGATGTGTAGTTGAGCAAAACTGACTCAGCACTGCTAAGTCTCTGCATTCGCATAGGAATGCATTGGCCAGCCTTCGGCCAATCAGCGCTGGCTCTGCCGGAGGAGGCGGAGTCTAAGGTCGGACCTGAATGGAGACTGGTGTGGAGCGATCTTAGACTCCGCCTCCTCCAGCAGAGCCAGCGCTGATTGGTCGAGTTCCGTACTCTGGCCAATCAGCACTGGCCAATGCATTTCTATGGGGAAAAGTTAGCTTGCGAAAATCGCAAACTGACAGGGATTTCCATGAAATAAAGTGACTTTTATGCCCCCAGACATGCTTCCCCTGCTGTCCCAGTGTCATTCCAGAGGTGTTGGCATCATTTCCTGGGGTGTCATAGTGGACTTGGTGACCCTCCAGACACGGATTTGGGTTTCCCCCTTAACGAGTATATGTTCCCCATAGACTATAATGGGGTTCGAAACCCATTCGAACACTCAAACAGTGAGCGGCTGTTCGAATCGAATTTCGAACCTCGAACATTTTAGTATTCGCTCATCTCTAATTATAATATCATTCAAAAAGTCATTTTTTTAGTAATTCTATTGAAAAAGTGAACCCTATATATTATATTGAGTCATTACAAACAGAGTGAATTTATTCAAGTGTTTACTTCTGTTAATGTTTAGGATTATGGCTTACAGCCAAGGAAAACCCAAAAGTCATTGTCTCAGAAAATTAGAATATTATATAAGACCAACTGTAAAAAAAAAATCATTTAACACAGAAATATTGGCCAAATGAAATGTCTGTCCAGTAAATGCCCTCACTACTTGGTGGGGGCTCCTTTTCCATGAATGACAGCATCAATGTGACATGGAGGGATCAGTCTGTGGCACTGCAGAGGTATTATGGAAGCTCAGGTTCTATGATAGCAGCCTTCAGCTCATCTGCATTGTTGGGTCTGGGGTCACCTACCTCTTGACAATACCCCTTAGATTCTCTATGTAGTTAAGGTCATGATAGTTTGCTGGCCAATCAAGCACAGTGATACTGTGGTTATTAAATCTGGTATTGGTACTTATGGCAGTGTGGACAGGTGCCAAGTCCTGTTGGAAAATGAAATTTCCATCTCCAAAAAGCTTGTCGGCAGAGGGAAACATGAAGTGCTCTAGAGTTTCCTGGTAGACGGCTGCGCTGACTTTGGTCTTGATAAAACACAGCGGACGTACACCAGCAGATGGCTCCCCAAACCATCACTGATTGTGGAAACCTCAAGCCCTCAAGCAGCTTGGATTGTGTACAGCGGCTTCTCCACTCTTCCTCCAGACTCTGGACCTTGAGTTCCAAATGAAATGCAAAATTTACTTTCATCTAAAAACACCTTTGACTACTGAGCAATAGAGATGAGCGAATAGTATTCGATCGAGTACCTCACTCCCATAGAAATGTGTGTAAGCGGCCGAACACCAAGGGGTTAACCACAGTGAATATTCGATGCGCTTAAGACCCTTGGTGTTTAGCCGCTTACACGCATTCCTATGGGAGCGAGGTATTTGATCGAATACTATTCTCTCATCTCTACTGAGCAACAGTCCATAACTTGTTGATGATATTCTAATTTATTGATCCAATATCCCCTTTGCCACATCAATAAACAATGGCACGTTGTGCTTTAGGGCACAGGGGCTTCTATTTGTGATCCACCTAAGTGCCTGTTTTTTCCATTTACAAAATAAATTACAGAAAGTAGAACATTTTGCTAATTATGTGATAGAGGACAGGTAAAGGGAAATTGATTTGCCTAGAGCTTTTCATTCGCTAAATACCAAGGTACAATGCTGGTAAAGTAAAAGGGTTGGAATTTGTAAAAGCCTCTGTGTCCTCTGGCAGTCTTTATTCCCAGCTCATGCTACTAGTTTACGGGATATCAGACATGGATCTATAGGGAGCTGCCTTCAAAAAAGATGGTGTTAGAGCTGCATTCTTTAGCTGTATTTCACTACATGGAGATTAAGTCTTTTTTAGCATAATGAAAAACAATAACAAAACTTTATTTAAGTAGCAAATCCTTGGGAGTCTCTTAGGCCTGGTTCACATCTGTGTTAGGTATTCCATTAGACCCCACCGAATGGAATACCGAACGCATTAAAAAGCGGTGAGCAATGAAAGCACATGGACCCCATATACTATAATGGGGTCCTTGTGTTTTCTGTATGGTGTCTGCACGAGTCATATGGAGAGAAAAATAGTGCTTTAAGTAATTTTCTGTCTACATGGCTCGTGCGGACACTGTGCGGAAAGCACACGGACCCCATTATAGTCAATGGTGTCTTTGTGCTTTCATTGCTCACTGCTTTTCAATGAGTTCAGTATTCTGTTCAGTGGGTCCCCAGGTGTACACCCCAAATGAAATACCAAACACAGATGTGAACCAGGCCTTAAACAGGTATAGCCACTATAGTCCCATCAATACATCCACAGTTACTATAGCAGCTTACAAGCAGCAAGACATTATCTTCCTGTGTATGTTCTTGGCCTTGTTAACACTGACAAAAAAAGTTCTTGTCTTGAGCACCCACATGGACGGATGCATAGAGTATGGCATAAGTATGAGCTACTGTTAAAACCGTATATCAGAAAAACTCAGAGAAGCGCATAACAAGCTGATAATAATTATTACACTTTTGTTCCATTATCTCCATTCCCAAAAACGAAATGATGTATATTAGTTTCAGGAAACGACTTTGATTCTCTTTTATTATCTTTTCAGGTAAAACCAGAACTGCGTATTCTTGATGGCAATAAAAAATAAGCTATTATAACTATTAAAATAAATAGCGAGCCTGCACCTAATCTCTGAGAGCCCTTATGATATTATATATTATAAAAGAACAATATTTAATTAGGAGAATGCGTGCCTGTGCAGATTTTGTATCCTTGGTTTTGGCTTAAGCCCAGCTTGATAAATTAGATCCCATGACGTTACTTGAATAAGCTCTGCAAAGTAAAAGACCTACTTTTTCCTGGGCACATTGAAATTAAATTTTGGAAAAACCATCCTTGCAGTATCATCAAGTACGTTTCAAGTGCTCCCAACTATAAACACACAAGTCATCATTTAACGTCTCATTTCTAACAACTTATTAGAATAAAATAACAGCATTTACATTTCATTAGCGGAATACTTGATAGCATTCGCAATTATTTTCTAAGTGACAAGCTATATCATTTAGCTTCTCGTAGAAAAGTATTATGATGTACTGGATCTAAATCAAGGGATTGAGCAATCATTAATTTGTACATAGATTTTTCATCTCTGGCTGTGTGAGTTATACTTAAAGCCACTATCAGTCATATTCAGGACTGAATAGTTATATCAAGACCTTAGCATCGCAATGGTAGAAATTAGTCACTGCTGCGATTGCAGGATTATTCGTGACAGTGTACATTGCCGTTGCTATCAGACTTTACTTTTAGAGGCAATTTGAGAAGAAATGTAGTTTAAGGCTAAGTTGTTGCCTGTAATAGACAGATAGATAGCTTTGTTATTTTCAAGGTATCATTTAAATTATATTTCTGTCAAAACTGAATGAATATGATATTCACATATACTGCAGAATATTACTAGGATATTCTGTAACATTATGATGGGTATGGGAGTGATATCTTAACTCAAACATAAACGGTCATTAGCTTTTCAGAAAACATGGAATAAATGAGATGTACACACAAACATGCATAGACCAATATATGGCAGGTAAACAAACTTTAAACACCCAGTTGGCCTCTCACCTTATGGGGTGGTGAAATCGTCACAACACCTACATCAGCTTGGTATCAATAATTCAGGTGAAAGTAGCAGCGAATCACTCTGCAACACCAGTGGACTGGGAAGGATACAGTGGACAGGGAAGACCAAGGGTCTCAAGGCAGAGATCTGCGCTAACTGGGATATGGCGCGACACAATCCAGAAATGAAACAAAATCCTTTTATTGAAACAATAGTGCAAAAAAGCTATTACGCCACATTTTGGACTTTTCCAAGCCCTTTATCAAGTGCAATCAACTATACAGTGGTCCAATGTGTATAGTTGATTGCACTTGATAAAGGTTTTGGAAAAGCCCAAAACACGTGATGGCCTTTTTGTACTATTGTTCCAATAAAAGGATTTCGATTTCATTTCTGGATTGTATCATGCCATACCCCAGTGAGCACCTTGAGACCCTCGGTCTTCTCTGTCAATATACAAGTAAACATGAGAAAGTTTGTGTTATATCTCATCAGAGAAATTTGCCTCTTTCTCCACTTATCTGGTCCTTTCCCTGCTTTCCCAGCTAAGGGCTTGTTCACATCTGCGCCCGGTCTCTGTTCATACAGGTTTCCGTTTCCTGCACAAAACAGAGCAAGAGATGGAAAGCTGCAGGACCCTTTCAAACTCATTCATTTGAATGGGTTTGAAAGATGTCCGGCCGTGAGCGCTGGTGAGCGTTTTATACTCTCCGTCGCAAAACCGTTTTTTTTTAAGCCGGACACAGAGTCAGACATGCAGTACTCTGTGTCCGGTTTAAAAAAAACGGTTTTGTGGCGGAGAGCATGAAACGCTCACCGGCGCTCATGGCTGGACCCGGTCTGCATGCAGAAGACGGAAACCTGAAAACGGAGTCCGGGCGCTAGTGTGAACCTAGCGTAAACTGACTATTGTTGTGAAATGTCTGCTGAATTCTGAATGCAAGATGGATAAAAGGCTTCAAAAGTTAATTTTATAGCTCACACTAAAAGTTTACATCCATATAGACAAATACGTCTCCATAATGTCCTATAAGATTCTGCTAATGCTTCTCAGTGAGAAAGAGTTATGGAGCAGATTCTCCTCTACTTTATGTGTGCTATGTATGGCAGAGGCCAAGGATGCTACTCTGCATACTGAGAGGCAAAGTGCTAAAATGCAGAATATCAGTCATATAATTGACATAAACAATATATATAATCATAGCATATACACAAATTGTTTTAGTTTATTGAAAGACTGGGTACAATTTAAGATCCACAATATTTTTCCTGCACAATGGCTCTCTTGTCTCTGATGGAATCTATAATAGAGTTTCTTTCAATTGAATAACATAGTGATGCACAGTATATAATTTCTTTCATAATGGCTGGCTGGGAATATTGCTGTGAAACCATAAAATGTGGGAAGGTAATGCTGCACTTATGGAAGGAGTGAGGATTCTAGCACTTGGCATGTTGCTTTCTATCACTTTCTATTGTGCAAAAACCCGATCCAAAAAGGGCATTGATCAATTTTTTGCATTTAGCAAGTACCCCTCCTACGGATACACCAATAGGTTCAGATATAGCATATATTAAGTATACTTTAGCTTGTAATGGCATTATCACACTGCAGCATGCTATCAAATCAAGTTAAAAAGTGCCATATTAGGAATGGGAAATACATGATATAGGTCTAGAATAGTTCATTAGCTTCACCGTATTCTATAAAAGAAATGCGCTGTTTTGTGAAATATTGCACGCTGTAACCTTATAATGGCTTATGACGTTACAACAGAATTAGTGAATGTAGCTGACCTTGATATAAGTCTAATCAGGTTAACTGGTCTATTTACCAATAGGGGTTCCAACTGCATTTGCAGAGCACAGCAGATGCTGGAAGCAATGTAATAGATCACAGACATATCTATCTACTTTATGTTTAAATAATTGTAACATATTTTAAAGTATATCAAACATAAAATGTAGATTACTTTATGGGCAGAGAATTTTTGTTACATTTATTATGATGATTCAACTTATATAAAGGTTGACTTTTGTCAGGCCCATCTAATGAGTATGAGGTTGTCCTGACTCAAATAGAAGATGCTGGGGAAAAGAATGGTAAGACATGTAAGATTTCAACATTCCTAAATTATTTTATTTTCAAGAGAGATAAAACACTGCTCTCTCTATTAGGACCATGCTTAGCCAAGGTGAGGAGGGGAAGGTTGGCGGTGGTTGTGAGAAATACCTACACAATCTTAGAATACAATCTAAAATAGCTATATATGCCAATTGGGAAATATTAAAACTGTAAAATTTCATGAACCAGTCAGTTGTTAGACAACGCAGATATGTGTACAGCAGAGTGCAAAGCAAGTTAAAGACACAGTTGAGTGAAGTGACAAAGGAGATATCTGATCAGATTGAGATAGACGCATATTCTGCACATCCATTGTGTTACATTTACATGTTTTAGAAAAGTAGAGTCACAAAAACAATGACAATTGTTTTGCTGATCAATAAAACATGGAGTGATCATGCTATGGCCGGGTTCACACGGAGTTACGTGCCGCGAGATTTGGCACGTAGACGCCGCGTGACCCTTTGCGTGCCGTACACGCTCCCATTCATTTCAATGGGAGCGGGGAGCGTATGCGCCGCGCTAGTTTGCGGCCGTGCATTTATTCACGGCCGCAAACTAGCGCGGCGCATACGCTCCCCGCTCCCATTGAAATGAATGGGAGCGTGTACGGCACGCAAAGGGTCACGCGGCGTCTACGTGCCAAATCTCGCGGCACGTAACTCCGTGTGAACCCGGCCTATCCATGTCTTTTGGTGCATTTCCATACTAAAGGCAGTCAGCTATAATAGCAAAGAGTCATAAAATATTTCCCTTCTCGGATAACTATTTTATTTGCCTTCCTTAAAGAAGTACATAGATTATACAAAACCTCTTTTCTTGAGATTGATTATAAATAGTTGACATATTCTTGTAGATTCATATTTTATAGAGGTTGTGCCTTTAAGACACATATTCCCTGTCCACAGGGCACAAGTCATTATAAATGGTGTCCTAGAAGTACCTACTGAAACTGGGGTCTAATTTCTTCTGGTTCTCCTACTGAATTTTTTTGTCCATTGATTTCAGATGGACATTGTGACGGATACTGCAACGTAAATGCGAACAAACCCTAAAAAAAAGTAGAGAGGGATGAAATGTACAATGAGTACAATGAGTACAAATGTACTCAAATTTTTTTGGACTGATAAGAGCAGAGAGCGTGGGAAGGAACGGAGGAGGCAGGTATTGCTCCACACAAAATATTGCTGCCAGAGGTCATGTTGATCATGGCTACACGTGTATGTAGTTGCTGATTTGTAGGTGACAATGAAGCTGACACTTTTACAAGAGCATTTCAAGTGAACTTACTAATAGTTCATGCTGATATCCAAAACTTGAATGGTTCTGTACGCAGTACATTTCTAATTGTATTTATTATGCAAATAATACATTACATGAAGCCATCTGCTTCCTTTAGTGCCCAACACATTGTGAACACGTTTCATTTTACAAGGGCAAAAATAAGTGAATTCCTAATATTTTTGTTAACTTTCTTCTTTTTAAGGAATACTAAACTTGGTATCACAGAATATTTTTGAACAACATTGTAAAATGAGCTTTAAATTTGACTTTTTATATTAAAAATATCAAATATATCTTCTTGATAACCGGATGATGTACTTTTATGTCCATTTTTTAGGATGTAACTTCTTGATGTATTAGTTGTGCAATACTATAAATGTATAAGTACTATGCAAATGTTTCAGGTAGCTGTGGCAAAAATGCTTCATAGTAAAAATACTTTCAGAAGTGTCAATAGTTCATTATTGTCAATTAAAAAAGTAAAGTGAACGAACAAAATAAAATTCTAAATCAAATCAGTATTTGGTGTGAACACTTTTTGGAGGAGGAGTCCTTGGAAGTGATGATATGGTCCTCACAGAGCCCTGCTCTGTCTTGGATTACATGATGAAACAGAAGGATTTGAGCATTCACAGGGGCTTAACTTGAGGAGGTGTAGAGGGTGCAGTCACACTGGGGCCCAGGACCCTTAGGGGACCCATAATCACTGGCATCAGTATTGGGATTGCAGCTTTCACCTGCCCATAAAGGAAGGAGACCCACACATTACCCTAACCACACTAAGGGGGATTAATCTCCTTATCACCTATAACCATCACTATCAAGATTTTGCTATAGGGATGAAGTAGGGGGCCCCGGACAAAAGATTTAGTTACGCCACTGAGCAAGCCTACATCTACTGAAGATCTTTGGTTAGATCTCCAAGATGTTTGTAACAACTGCACTGCCAAGTTCCCTCAGAAACTATGCACACGTATACCTAGAAGACTTTATGCTGTTTTGAATGCAAAAAAAAAAAAATTGATATGATTTATATTTCTCTTTTGTTCACTTATTTGGTAATCAACAAAAATAAACTATTAATACTATTTTTGAAGAATTCTTACTTTACAGTACTTACCTGGCGAAAACGTTTGCACAGTACTGTATACACACATTTTCTCTATAGATTTCTCTTTGCACCCGGTATCTTGGCTAGATTTCTTTACTCACAGTATGAAGTGTATGGCAAGGCAGAAAAAGTGATTTCTATCAGAAGAATGTTTCTTCATAGTGTTAAAGCTTTAGTAGGTTTGCATATACAGTACAGAGATACATGTATTGTATTCACAATAAATATTACTACATTACATATTTGCTTTGAGAGTTCTCCATTGGATAGGTTATTGCAAGATAACTTATCTGATAAGTGATTGCTGGTGGTCTCGCAGTTTGAACCCACTCTGATCATAGGAAAGGGGATCCCATGACCATCATTTGAATAGAGCAATGGTTGCTTAAGTGTAATATCTCTCATTTCAAAGTCTATGGGATAGTTGAGGACAGCAAAGCTCTATTCAGCAAGTGCCATATGACCCATAGTGATCAGACAATATCGTAAATGGGAAATAAGTTGTTATTGTTGGACAAACCCTTTTAACTAGTTCAACATAGCGATAAGTTACGTTTTCCCAAATGGCCATCACACTTACTAGAAGTAAATCACAAACTAAATAAAACTTTTTTGTTACATTAACAGTTAACAAAAATCTTTAAAAATAATTCAGGAAAACCTGTAGCCCAATAGAGGGAGGGGGTGAGTAACTGTCAAAGAAATTGTTATGTCTTCACCCATTCAAACTCCTGCACCATTCTCTGGCCTCATTGTATGGCACAGGAGGCATGTCCTCCCATAATCACCTACTCCCGATCTCTTCTCATTCTGTGTTGGCACTGTTAGGGTTAACTATTGTGTACTTGTGATTGACAGCTTATGTACCAATTAAGTTTGGGGTCGGTTCTGGACTTCCTTGAACTGGCCATCAGCCCACATATAGTTGTTGGCTATTGTGTCTCTGGCCTTGCTAAGCATTTTCCTTGCTCTTATATTTTCTAACCTTTGCTTTTTAGCTTTTTTTAGTACTCTTCAGCATTGTGATTTGGTACTGTTTTGTCTCTCTGGTTTGACCCTTGACTTGCTGACTCCTCTTCTGTATTGTGTTGTCCTGTTCTGCGTACCACTTATCTAGAGTAGAGTTTGTTGTCCTGTTGTCCCTGTCATTAGGAAAGTTGCTGCAAATAGGTAGGGACACAGGGTGGGCCTAGGTTTAGGGCTGACTGTCTTTCTTTCCTCTAGCAGCTGTATTGGGAATTAACTTTGGTCAGTTATTACAGATATAAGCTCATGCAGAAATCTTTATGTGATCAGGGCTACATGGTGGCTCAGTGGTTAGCACTGTAGTTTGCAGTGCTGAGTCCTGGTGTTCAAATCCCGCCAAGGGCAAAAAGCCATGTATGTTCTCCCCATGTTCGCATAGATTTCCATCCCATATTCCAAAAAAAGGCCTACTGATAGGGGAAAAAATGTACATTGTGAGCCCTATGTGGGGCTCACAAGCTACATAAAAGGAAGAAAAATAAAATCTTTATGTGATCCTCCCTTATGGGGCATTCACACTACTGTCTGTGTCCGACAGGTAGTGTCCGCTCAAAATCTGGAGCGGACACTAGCTGTGTCCGTGACACCTGTCATTTATTTAAATGGGCATCGGGTGCGTTCTTTTGCACTCCGTGCCCTTCCTTCACTGTCCGCAAGTAAAGATGTCCCACTTTTCAAGCAGATAGAAAAACGCTACATGTTGGGTTTTTCTGTCCGCTTGAAAAGTCGGACATCTTTACTTGCGGACAGTGAAGGACGGGCACAGAGTGTAAAAGAACGCACCCGATGCCCATTTAAATAAATGACAGGTCTCATGGACACAGCTAGTGTCCGCTCCTAATGTCCGTGCCAGATTTTGAGCGGACACTAGGAGCGGACACTACCTGTTGGACACAGACGGTAGTGTGAACGCTCCCTTAGACACATTAATAAGCCATGTTGCATAGAAGAACATTAATAAAGTTATCATCCCTTTCTTTATTTAAGCTTTCACACAGATCATTGTTAATGGCCCCAAAACTGGTTGTCAGTTGACTGTCTAATGCATGTGACTCTGTACAGACACCGTTTATTCACTACATTGCTCATCTTTTTGTTTTTAATTAACAATTTAATTTTATTGTGTGACAGTAGCATGAAAATTACTTATATGTGGGACTGCAAAGTAATTATGTAATCATATACTTTACTAATTATGTAATGTATTAATGTACAATTAAATATGCATTCTCTATCTTACAGCTGATAGGTCTTACCAAGAAAGGCATCTTCATTTCCTGATAGAAAAGACGCCTTACAATGGTGAATACAATCTTTTTATGGATTTCTTCTATACGTATATATAGAAATGCTCTTTACAGCTACTTATCATGATGCAGAAGACTTGTTTGTAATTATAAAATTTCCCTCTTCATTCATATAGTATAAGAAGTTACTGTAAGTTAAAGATATGTCTTCTCTCACCTGACCTCATGGCTGGGCATGTCCCAATATGTGTATCCAGGGCTAATGTCAAGACTTGACATATCAGACTCAAAGGGCCTACTGCTCAGCTGAGATCTTAAAATGTTAGTTTTATAAACATTTTTATAGTCAATCTTTTCATTTAATAAACTTGCTATCATCTATCTACAGCCCCCCTGTATTGTAAAGTTTCCCCTCTGACCCCTCTGTAGCTGCTGTCTTCTCCAAGTGATATATAGTGCTTCTGTAACTGACCTAGACAGCTGGTATGTGAATGACCACAGATAAGCGAAAGCAGTGAAATTTAATCATGTTAATTTACTAAAGTTTGTATGTAAGTCCACTTTGTATTTCTTCTGCCCTGGGACTTGTAGTACCTTTGCTTTGTTACTCAGCTGTCAGTGAGTATGTATATCTGTAGTTGTATTGAAGAATCATTACAACTAATGCCCAGTTTAAAAGCATGAAATGATAAAACTTACAAATATGTGGGATTTTTTTGGGGGCTAAGACCTTATTCACACAACAGTGAAACACAATAGTTTTCACATATTGATTTAAATGTGTTTATTCATATTGCCTTTTTTGTCGGACTGTTTTCAATGGCCATCAGAAATATTGACATGCTCTACCTATGGCCATCAAAACGACATAGTGCCGTGTAAATACACTGTTTGAAAAATGGCATGGCAATAAATAACTGGCATTTGAATAAATCTCTTCAGTGAACTTCTGTGGGCCAAGCCATTTTACTTGGATATTTGAGCCATAAAAAATGGCACTGTCATGTAAATAAGGTCTGAAGGTCGTACCTGTCATGAGACAAAGTCGACACTATGGTATGTTTATAACATTTTTTTAAAACCAGTGAATCACTACCAATTGAAATATTCCAACAAGGAATGGGCCTTTTTTTTTTTTTACTCACCAGTCTAGCCTATGCTTTTTCCTCCAGAGGTCCCTGCAGAGTTCTTTTCCTTGGCCATATGAGAGATCAGTGAGTAAAACATTGGCCATTACCTGTTGGAATAATGGAATAGATAGCGGCCAAACTTGTGCAGTACTAGGGGAGGTGAGTGAAAACAACAAAAAGTTATAATCACCTCGTTTGTGTGTCCAGAGGTTTTATGGTGTCCTCTTCAAGCCTCTTCTACCCTGTGTCTGGCATCACTTGCCCCGGGGTCCCCACTAAGACCTATAATTGGGCCTTAGCGGTCACATCATGATGCTATGACGTTCTGATGGTTGGAAAGCTGCACTCGCAGATCTCAGGGGTGACCCCTTTGTGCATGATATCAGACAGAGGCCTGAAAATGTTGCCAAGTATTGCTGTATTGCGATATAGAGCCCAGAAGAGATGAGCCAAGTGTTTGTTATTTTTCCTCACTTGCCCGGGCCTCTTAGCCCAGAAGCAGAAACTATGAGTCAAATCCAAGACTAACATATGACTGTGTGGGAGCCAAAAAAATGGGGCAATATATTGTGTATGGGCCAAAACAATAGGGCAATATTATGTGTGGGAGCCAGTAAAGGGGATAATATACTGTGTTGGGACCGGTAAAAGAAGCATCATACTATGGGGGGTCAGTAAAGGGGACAATACACTGTTTGGAGACCAGTAAGGGAGGCAATATACTGTATGTCTTACCATGACTCACAGGAGGCCCCCTTAAACTCAAAGGCCCATCAAAACCTGAAGATGGACATATGTGTACCAAACGTTATGCTAGGTTGACACTAGCATCAATTCTCCATTATACTGGTCTGTCCATGGACCAGAACAATAAATATATGAACCGCTTAAATAGCTGTAACAGTCTAACAAATTATAATGGGGCCCATAATTTTAAAACTGAAACTGCCGGAGGAAAAAGTTCCATGTATGACTTTTTTTCTCTGTTAATTTTCAGACAAACATTAGGGTGGAGTCTGCAATAGAGCCGTGAGCGTGGTCTAAACAGCTGTTCAAAATGTAACATAGTTTAGACAAGTTATTACAAAGTGATAGGCTAACTATCTTTTTCTATGACCACAGAGTGAAGAAAGGTGAATTGCAACCTTTCAAGGTGTTTGTTAGGATGTTGTGATATTGTGTTGCATTTGCTTCAAGGCAAATTGGAATTCTTAACCAAACTAGAGATCTGTTAAGATAGGACACATTTGTATGATGGCACAAGTAGCCCATCAAGTGAAAAAGTAAGCTATTCTAAAAATTAAGAAGTAGCTGATGAGTAGAGACCAACACCAGTGACTCCATACATATTTATATGACACTAGAGGGAGGACCCGGCTTCGCACAGGTATATTACATGTTATGTTTGTGTAGTGGCCCCATAAGAATTGTCCAGTTTTGCACTGATGTATTTTGTATGTGGTTTGTGTGTATGTCCATAAGCGTCATGTGATTATGTGTATCTCATTTTGGATATCAGTGAAAAACCTGTGATCAGTTGTTATGGATACCTGGAGTAAAGCTGTATCTAACCCTTCCCCGTGCAGTACTGTGTTTAGACGCAAGTATCTAATCCTTGTTGGTGTGGTACTGTGTGCAGATGTGTGTATCTAATCCTCCCCCGTGTGGCATTGTGTGAAGAGGCACGTATCTAATCCTCCGGTAAATGAAACTGTGTGCAGACGTGCATATCTAATCTTACGGTATGTGGTACTATGTGCTGACGCGTGTATCTAATCCTCTGGCGTGTGGTACTGTGTGCAGACAGGTGTATCTAATCCCTGGCGTGAGATACTGTGTGCAGATGCGCGTATCTAATCCTCCCCCGTGTGGTACTGTGTGCTGAGACGCATATCTAATTATCTGGCATGTGGTACTGTGTGCTGAGATGCATATATCTAATCCTCCAAAGTGTGGTACTGTGTTCAGATGCATGTATCTAATCCTCCCCTGTGTGGTATTGTGTGAAGAGGCGCGTATCTAATCCTTCGGCGTGTGGAACTGTGTGTAGACGCGCATATCTAATCCTACAGCATGTGGTACTGTGTGCAGACGCGTGTATCTAATCCTATGGCGTGCACAACTGTGTGCAGATGCGCGTATCTAATCCTCTGGAGTGTGGAACTGTATGTAGACGCGTGTATCTAATCCTACGGCATGTGGTACTCTGTGCAGACGTGTGTATCTAATCCTATGGCGTGTACAAATGTGTGCAGATGCGCGTATCTAATCCTCTGGAGTTTGGAACTGTGTGTAGATGCGCGTATCTAATCCTACGGCAAGTGGTACTGTATGTAGATGCGTGTATCCAATCCCCCGGCATGTGGTACTGTGTGCAGAAGCGCGTATCTAATCCTATGGCATGTGGTACTGTGTGTAGACGTGTGTATCTAATCCTCTGGCGTGTGGTACTGTGTGCAGACAGGTGTATCTAATCCCTGGCGTGAGATACTGTGTGCAGATGCGCGAATCTAATCCTCCCCCGTGTGATACTGTGTGCTGAGACACATATCTAATTCTCTGGCTTCTGGTACTGTGTGCAGAGGCATGCATCTAATCCTTCAAAGTGTGGTACTGTGTGCACACACACGTATCTAATCCTCCCCTGTGTGGTATTGTGTGAAGAGGCGCATATCTAATCCTTCGGCGTGTTCAACTATGTGTAGACGCGCGTATCTAATCCTACTGCATGTGGTACTGTGTGCAGACGTGTGTATCTAATCCTATGGCGTGTACAACTGTGTGCAGACGCGCGTATCTAATCCTCTGGAGTGTGGAACTGTATGTAGACGCGTGTATCTAATCCTATGGCGTGTACAAATTTGTGCAGATGCGCGTATCTAATCCTCTGGAGTATGGAACTTCTCTTGCACATTCCTAGAATCCCCTTAACATCAGCATGCTGTCAATATCTCTATCTTATAAAAATGAATTCTTGTCTGTCTGTCCGTCTGTCTGTCTGTGCTCTAATGCGAACCAAACGACTGGACCAATCTTCACCAAATTTGGTACAGAGATACTTCAGATATCCGGGAAGGTTTAAGACGAGACTCCAACTAGCTCGGACGTACCGTTGCTGAGATACAGCATTTCAAACACAGTGCCCCCCCCCCTTAGCCAATACAAACCTGCAAGACTTTGACTCATATTCCAACTGCAATACACACAGTCACTCCACATGCACAATACAACACTGATATCCAAACTGAGATACACGCATCAGAGGATTAGATACACAGATCAGCACACAGTATCACACACCAGAGGATTAGATACACGGGTCTGCACACAGTCCCACAAAGCAGAGAATTAAATACGCGCTTCTGCACACAGTTCCACACACTGAAGGATTAGATACAGGCGTCTACACACAGTTCCACACTCCAGAGGATTAGATACGCGCGTCTGCACACAATTGTACACGCCATAGGATTAGATACACGCGTCTTCACACAGTACCACATGCAGTAGGATTAGATACGTGCGTCTACACACAGTTTCACACGCCGAAGGATTAGATACGCACCTCTTCACACAATACCACACAGGGGAAGATTAGATACGTGTGTGTGCACACAGTACCACACTTTGGAGGATTAGATACATGCCTCTGCACACAGTACCACAAGCCAGAGAATTAGATACGTGTCTCAGCACACAGTACCACATGGGGGAGGATTAGATACGCGCGTCTACACACAGTACCACATGCCATATGATTATATACGCGGGTCTGCACACAGTACCACATGCTGGGGGATTGGATACATGTGTCTACACACAGTTCCACACACTGTAGGATTAGATACGCACCTCTTCACACAATACCACACAGGGGAGGATTAGATACACGTGTCTTCACACAGTTGTACACGCCATAGGATTAGATACACGCGTCTTCACACAGTACCACATGCAGTAGGATTAGATACGCGCGTCTACACACAGTTCCACACGCCGAAGGATTAGATACGCACCTCTTCACACAATACCACACAGGGGAGGATTAGATATGTGTGTGTGCACACAGTACCACACTTTGGAGGATTAGATACATGCCTCTGCACACAGTACCACAAGCCAGAGAATTAGATACGCGTCTCAGCACACAGTACCACATGGGGGAGGATTAGATACGCGCGTCTACACACAGTACCACATGCCATAGGATTATATACGCGCGTCTGCACACAGTACCACATGCTGGGGGATTGGATACATGCGTCTACACACAGTTCCACACACTGTAGGATTAGATACGCACCTCTTCACACAATACCACACAGGGGAGGATTAGATACACGTGTCTTCACACAGTTGTACACGCCATAGGATTAGATACACGCGTCTTCACACAGTACCACATGCAGTAGGATTAGATACGTGTGTCTACACACAGTTCCACACGCCGAAGGATTAGATACGCACCTCTTCACACAATACCACACAGGGGAGGATTAGATACACGTGTCTTCACACAGTTGTACACACCATAGGATTAGATACACGCGTCTGCACACAGTACCACATGCCGTAGGATTAGATACGCGCATCTACACACAGTACCACATGGGGGAGGATTAGATACGAGCGTCTACACACAGTACCACATGCCATAGAATTAGATACGCGCGTCTACACACAGTTCCACACTCCAGAGGATTAGATACGTGCGTCTGCACACAGTTGTACACGCCATAGGATTAGATACACACGTCTTCACAGAGTACCACATGCTGTAGGATTAGATACACACGTCTACACACAGTTCCACACTCCAGAGGATTAGATACGCGCGTCTGCAAACAGTACCACATGCAGTAGGATTAGATACGCGCCTCTTCACACAGTACCACACAGGGGAGGATTAGATACGTGTGTGCACACAGTATCACACTTTTGAGGATTAGATACATGCCTCTGCACACAGTACCACAAGCCAGAGAATTAGATACGCGTCTCAGCACACAGTATCACACGGGGGAGGATTAGATATGCGCGTCTGCACACAGTACCACACGGGGGAGGATTAGATATGCGCGTCTACACACAGTACCACATGCCGGGGGATTGGACACGCGCGTCTACACACAGTTCCACACGCCGTAGGATTAGATACACGCCTCTTCACACAATACCACACAGGGGAGGATTAGATACGTGCATCTGAATACAGTACCACACAGGGGAGGATTAGATACAGGCCTCTGCATACAGTACCACATGCCAGAGAATTAGATACGCGTCTCAGCACACAGTTCCACATGGGGGAGGATTAGATATGCGCATCTGCACACAGTACCACACGCCAGAGTCATTAGATATGCGCGTCTGCACACAGTTTCACTTACTGGAGGATTAGATACGCGCCTCTTCACACAATATCACATGGGGAGGATTAGATATGTGCATCTGCACAAAGTACCACACCAACAAGGATTAGGCACTTGCATCTAAACACAGTACTACACGGGGAAGGATTAGATACAGCTTTACTCCAGGTATCCATAACAACTAATCACAGGTTTTTCACTGACATCCAAAATGAGATACACATAATCACATGACGCTTATGGACATACACACAAACCACATACAAAATACACCAGTGCAAAATTGGACAATTCTTATGGGGCCAGTACACAAACATAAATTGTAATATACCCATGTGAAGCCAGGTCCTCCCTCTAGTATATTATATTTATAAACATTTCTGAATGGTAAGCTATAACCAAACAAAAAGAAATGAGGTTCTATGTATATTTGTGTATTTGTACATACAGAAAGGGTCAAATTCATCGTTCAAACTGGCATAGAGGAATGATATTGAGCTACAGGTTTGGTGCAAGGCCCTTTCTCGTGCTAAACATGCACCTCAAGCACCAATCCACCAATTTCATTCTGCAAACATCGGAGGTGTGGGATGGAGATTAGTCGACACATTTATTATAACCACACCAGTTTTCTAAGCCAGTCTGGAGGTCAGACAGGTTTATGAAAAATTTGCAGCCCCTTCAAAAATCTCTAGGTCCCTTCTTCAGTTGTTCTAAGACTGGCATACAATATGCCAGTCTTAATAAATTTCACCCAATGTGTGTATCTGTAGATAAATCTTTGTATGTAGTAAGCAGAGAACATTTTTTAAAATAAATGCTTTCTTTGAAATACTTCAATGATGTATATTACTATACAAAACAAGAAAGCAAAATAAATCTATATTGTCAAGTCAGGATACTTTTTATATGTTTTATATGAGGATAAACATTCATTTTTAAATAAATGGCTTATTTTTTGCCAACCGTTTGGAACAATTGAGATACTTACGTATGGTGGCAGTGTAGGCAATGTGACTTCTCACAGATATAAATGATTACAAATTCTGCCAGAGTTCTCAGCACAATCATGCAATGTCTCTAAACACAAGTGCACAGCTTGCGGCCACTGGTAGCCCACTGATTAAGGTTATTAGTAATTTAGCCTTGCCAAATCAACATAATGATGTGTGCTGGCCCCACATTAGTAAGCAATTGTAACAAAACAATTAGGTAAAATGATGCTCTCCATGGAAATGGTTTCCTTTAATATACCATGCCTAGCTAGAAGCAGCATATTTCTGAGACCAATGCTGTTTTTGGATAGGTTGGGAATTTTAAAATGTTTCTAAAATAAAATTCTCTCTGTTTGAAACAGAAATTTTATGTCCCATTGTTTTTGTTTTGATTTCAATTGTAGACCATGTTCAGTTTTTAGAATTCCAGTGATACATATTGTATGACCAAGTCCAGGTGTAACTGCTATCACTGCATCCATGTAGTTATTATTATTTATTTAATTTATATATATAGCATTAATATAACCATTATTTCCATGCTTTACATTAGAGGATTTACATATGATATACAATATACACAAACAAGTACAATACTAAGAGTGACCAACTGATACAGTGGGATAGAGGGCCCTGCCCTCAAGGGCTTGCAGTATATGAAGGTAGAGGGCTAGAGACAGAAGGTGAGTGGAGAGACTTGAGTGTGGGCAGGTAGCAGGAGATTAGGTCAGAGATATATGGAGGGAACAGGGTGTGGATGGCTTTGTATGTTTGCATTAGTATTTTGAACTCTATTCGCTGGGCAATGGGTAGCCAGTGAAGGGATTGGTAGAAGGGGAGAGGTGTATGAAGTGAGCAGCACAGTTTAAGGTGGACTGAAAAGGGGATGAGAGTATTTGCGGGAAGGCTATGGAGAAGTATGTTACAGTAATCTTAGTGGGAGATTATGTGGGCATGGAGTAACATCTTTGTAGTTTCAGAGGTGAGGAAGGAGCATATTTGGTGGATGTTCTTGAGCTGGAGGTGGCGAGAGGTGTTGAGAGTTTGGATGTGTGACTTGAACTATAGGTCAGAGTCCAAGGCAACCGACCTGTTTTGTTTTTCTAACCGACCTGTGTGCCTGGGGTAAGTGTGGTTCCATTAACTTTGATAGATGGGTCAGGTTCAGAGGCTGTGCGAGGTGAAATGAAGATGAAGAACTCTGTTGTCTCTATGTAAAGTTTGAGAAAGTGGGAGGAGAGAAAGGAGGCTATGGCTGCCAGATACTCTGTAACTCTGGACAACAGAGATGTAATGTCTGGTCCAGTGAGGTATACTTGCGTGTCATCAGCATAGCAATGGTATTGAAAACCATGGGATTCTATAAGTTGGACAAAGCCGAGGGTGTAGATGGAGAACAGGAGGGGTCCTAAGACGGAGCCTTGGGGGACACCTACAGAAAGAGGGCATGGTGAGGAGGTGGTGTGCGAGAGGAAGATGCAGAATGTGTGGTTGGTGAGGTATGAGGAGATCCAGGAATGGGCCAGGTCTGTGATGCCAAAGGATGAGAGTGTTTCTAACAAGAGGAAATGGTTGACTGTGTCAAAGGCAAAGGAGAGGTCAAGGTGGAGGAAGACATAGTAGTGACACTTGGCTTTGGCAGTTAGGTCGTTGGTGACTTTGGTTAGGGCAGTTTCTGTGGAACATTACCATACAGGCCCGAAGTCTGTGGTAGCAGTAACTATACAGGCCTGAAGCCTACTAGGAGTAACAGCCTGTTACTGCTAGCATGTGACATCTGGAACATTACCATACAGGCCCGAAGCCTGCTAGGAGTAACATTGGATCCCAGAGAGGTGAGTAACAGTGTTTATTATGTTCACCTCCCCTGGGTCTGTAATTATTATACTCCATGGTCTCAAAAGACCCCCGAGTATAATATTAATTCATGGGTGGGCAACTATGGGACATAACAGTTGGGTGGACCATTGTGGGGCAGAATAGAGGTTGCAGGGCCCAATGTGGCCCCTGCAACCTCTATTAATGCCCATAGCAGCCCCTGCAGCCTATATTATTCCCCACAGTGGCACAATAGACAGTGGCACAAGATATATACAGATATATAATGTTTTATAATTTTGTATTGCATTACTACTATCTTTATTATAACTATAAAATTAGGTTCTTGGCATACATTTTAATCAAATTGTGTGAGATCGCCTCCCGTGACATTCACAAGGAGTGCTCTAAAACCCTGATGTTTGGACTTGCATAGCATATGAGAAACAGGGGACTTGCATGAAACTCCCCCTAAATTCAACATAATGACTGTGGTTGGAAGAAGTTATTGAAACCACTGTCTCTCTTACATTGAAGCAACAGCAGAGATCAATACTTATCTCTCCTGTCTACACACAAGTTAAAAATACTGTTGATATCAAAACTCTGTTATTATACTGTAGACTAAGGGTGGGTTCACACTACCATTATTAATGTTGTCCATCTCAATTCATCATCATGTTCCATTATGTTTTGTAAATTAGAGTTCATGGGAACCAATGCAGAGGAAGCTCCATCTGCACCTGTCCCTCTACTGTTGATAAGGGAGCAGATTCTCCTCCACTTACTGTGAGCAGTGTATGTAAGCTAGTCTTCCCTAACCAGCTCAAGGAGAGCTTAAAACCACACACAGAGCCCGCATAAGAGTGCTAAAAATACAAGTCAAATATTGTCCAGGATTATCATTACTGCTAATATATATAACATATAACAGCTTATCCTAAAAAGTCACCTGAAGCAGGAGGTACACTTTAATATTACATAAGACTGTGTGTACTATTTGCTTACGTATGTAGCACCAACATAATCTGCAGCGCTTTACAGACGTTGTTAATCATTGTCCCATATAGGGTTCACAATCTACATTCCCTATCAGTATGTCTTTGGAATGTGGGAGTAAACCCAAGCAAACATGGAGAACATACAAACTCCTTGCAGATGTTGTCTATTATCGAATTTGAACCCAGGACTCCAGCGCTGATACTGATACGTGGATGGGTTAAATATCAAGTCCATGTATGATTCAGACAAGCAACATTGTTGTATAAGGGAGGGGACACAGATGAAATCTACTCATATATACTAATATACCTACAATTCACAAGGAGGAGACTGATCATTATTATAGTTGCACACAGATAACACCTCTATAAGGGGCTACATACAGTAGTTACATGATGCACCTCATATTTATTAGCAGCCAACTGGTCATGTATGTTTTATAATATGTCAATGGACACTGGCCCGGTTAAGCAAATGCAAGAAAACTGTTCTGTACATTTAACAACAGATTTCAATAATGGCCATGTGTGCAGTGTAAAAAATAAGAACTCAAGATGTGCAAACATATGCCAGGTCTTACAAGGATGAGATTACTCACAATTATTCATATGCCACAGCGTACCTTATTCTAATTCTTTATATCTTCTGTGGTATATTTTATGATAACTATATTTTATGATAATTTGTAGTAAACAGAGCGGCTAGTTACTTTATACACTCATGAGTATATAGCTTTTTTTTTTATACTTGTATATTTTGGACCAAATAAAACACATTTTATTTCTCCAATCTCCAATCACTACACATTTTTTATTTGATGGGTACACCTAGCAGCCTGGCAACTGTCAAACTACTGGTTAAATTGTGGGACTGCTTCCAACTCTGCAAAGCAGGAGAACCAATTATGAGGGATTGGGGGGATGGAAATTTAGTGTATATTTTAAAGGTCTTGATGCCTAGCCTGGTCATATAACACATTGGCTGGCAGTTGCGTCATTTTTTACACTGGTTGATGCAAACTACATGGAGAAAAATCTTTGCTACTACCATCTTTGCTCCCCCATACAGATTCACTGTCAGCCTGCAGCGCATTTGTATTCACATAGGATGACGTGCTGCCAATAACTGAGCAAATATATATTATCAGCCAACAAAGCAGTGTATGTCAGCTGATCAGGAGTATATTTCAGGTGAGCTGAGGTGAGGCTGAGCCTTGGTGTCGGCTCTCAGATTGTTAATCACTTATTAATTATTCTTCATCCACTGTTAATGGTCATGTGGTTTACCTGAAAAACCACAAAGCGGTTAACATGGAATAAGCAATAATCAATAAATGCTTAACAATCTAACGTGAACTGAAAGGCTAACTTACAAATGCTTGCTGTGGATTTTCTACATAAAAATCTGCAAGAAAATCTGTAACAGATGAGAACGAAAATTTAGTCTTGGATTAGGACTTTATTGTTTATTAAAAGAGATGAAATAGATTAAAAAGCCGCACAAATTGACTTGACATGCTGAAGATTTTAAAATCTACAACATAGGTCATATTTCCATATAGAAAAACCTCTTCATTGTGCAATAGTGCAGTATTATGCTGAAGATATTCCACCTGAAAATCTGTGCGTAAAATCTGCATGTAATGCTAATCTGAAATGTGTGAATGTAAATTTAATAGTTTATGTACTCAAGTAAGTAGCCCAAACACAACCAAAGGCAAGGAAGGGTTTCATGGAATCAGTACAATCTTAAAACTGTGTTTCGTTTTCTCATAAATAAATTTGAGAACTGAGACAAAAGTCTGATTCATGTCAGAAGTGTTCTAAGAAAAAGGTGACCTCTTTAGCAGTGGCATAACAAAAGACTTGTGGGCCCCGATGCAATCCTTTGTCCAGGGCCCCCTACCTCATCACTAGAGAGAATTCTTGATAGTGATAATTACAGATGCTATGGAGTTAATCACTCCTAGTGTGGTTAGGGTGATCTGTGGGTCTCCTTGGTTTATGGGCCAGATGGAAGCTGCAATCTCAATACTGATGCCAGTGCTTATGGGCCCTCTAAGGCTCCTGGGTCATGGTATGACTGCACTCTCTGAGTCCCCTTAAGTTACGCAACTGCTCTTTAGATAGGACTTTAAACTACAAAGACTCATCTCTATCTGGACCTGGGTCTAAGCCTTCAAATGAATTTAGGGGAATTGTGGTTCAGCTGTATAATGGTATGCTCTAATATCACATTTTTGGTTGTGAACTCCACCTGCCCAAGAAGGTTTTAAAGGGGTTATTCCTTTAAGGATGCAGCCAGTTTTTACCTTGAAGATGTATCCACATTTTTCAAATCTGACGTGTTACATTAAGTAAGTAGTTATACATTTGAGATGCTTCTAGTTATCCATATGATTCTGTAATTGTTATCTTGTGACACATTATACTTTACATTTATTGGTTAAAAGGTTTTGAGTTTGTTGACAAAAAAATCCAAAATTCTGCATGCCATTAATTTAGGAGGGTTGAGCACAGATGGGTTATCCATAAGATCGGACAACAATTTTACATTTGTGTTGTGACCCCACTGGTTAGCTTTTAATAACACTCATAGCGAGCACTGCAACCACTTCAATGCTTTTTACAGCCAATACTTCTGTAAAAGTTTTCCGTAGTGAACGCTTCAACTTGTGCTGGAACACTGAAATATCTGATTTGCGGAGTTACAGCAGTCGGACCTCCACTGATCTAAAATTCATCTCCTATCCTATGGGTAAGACATCAGTTTTAAAAAGGTGGATAATCCATTTAAATTACAGCTGTATATAGCTGTTCATTCCATTTGGAGGCCTAGGTTTAGGTCCAGAGATGGGTTAATCTTTGTAGTGTAGGGTTACCTTGTCACTGGTAGATGGGCTCTCACATTTTGATCAAAGTGTGCACTAAGAATTTCATTTTCATAACACCATATATTTAGTAGACATTGCCGTAATTCTTAATGTGTATAGGAATAGCATAATATAATATACCATAGATTGAATTACAGCTAATGTTACTAGATCAGCAATGACATGTTATACATATGTGCTCATATGTTTACAAACCTCATTACAAACTTGATATGTACCATTTTATAAAATATGTATAATTCTGTAAAACACCATTTATTAACCACATGAGGACCGCCGTACGTAAATTTACGGCCTCATGTGCTGGTACCTAAAGACCGGACTATTGCCGAAATACGTCCGGCCTTTAGGTACCTTTCTGGCGGGGGGGGGGGGGGTGCGGGGGGGACAGGGGTTAGGTGTTACTAACACCTAACCCCTTCCTCCATAACGTCCAGTCGGAACTGAGTCCGACTGGACGTGTTAACCCTTTCGATCGCGCCGTCAAACATCACGGCGCGATCGAAAGGGATCCGCCGACAATTGAAAGGGATCGGCACCCCCCGCGGCGAGATCGGGGGGTGCCGATGTCAGTAAAAGGTAGTCTGGGGTCTGGCCAGTGACCCCAGACTACCTGAGCCCCCACATACCTGGTTGATCCTGCCGACCGATGGAGGAAGTGAGCGATGCAGCTCACTTCCTCTGCAGCTTACAGGACACGAGCAGGTTCATGTCCTGCTCGTGTCCTGTCTGCTACTGTGTAGAATCAGCTGATGCTTTCATCAAAGCATCAACTGATTCAAGTGTCCTAAAGGGACAGATGAAAAAGTTAAAAAAAAAGTTAAAAAAAAAAATAAAGTGTATGAAAAAAGTAATAAAGTTCTAAAGTCCAAAAATCCCTTTTTTCTATACAAAATGAATTATATAAAAAAAGCACTAAAAATTAAAAAAAGCAATGCATATTTGGTATCGCCGCATCCGTAACAACCTGTACAATAAAACTGAAATAATATTTAATGTACACGGTGAACGTCGGAAAAAAAAACCGGAAAAAACTCGCCGGAAGTAATGATTTTTTGTCATCTCATCCTACAAAATATGCTATAAAAAGTGATCAAAAAGTCATATTCACCCCACAACAGTGCCAATAAAAAGCGCACATTTTCCCGCAAAAAATAAGCCCTCAACCAACACTGTCAACCGAAAAATAAAAATGTTACGCCTCTCAGAAGATGGCGATGCAAAAAACATTGATTTATGTCCCCATATGTGTTTTTGTTCAGCAGACTTAGTATTGCATAAAAAAATAACATAAATGAGGTATCGCCGTAACCGTACTGACCCGCAGAATAAAGGACACATGTCACTTATACTGTACGCTGCATGGTGAAAAATTTAAAATGTAAAACTCAATGCAGGATTGATTTTTTTTTTTTTTTAATCCAGCAAGAAAGAGTTAATAAAATGTATTCTATAAGTTGTAGGCACCCAAAAATGGTGTCATTACAAAATGCATTTCATCCCGCAAACAACAAGCCCTTATATGGCCGCGTCACCAGAAAAATAAAGAAATTATAGCATCTAGCAATGTCAAGGCAAAACCCCCCAAAAATCGCCAAATTATTAGAACACAACTGGCTGCGGCAGGTAGGGAATATATAAGCTGTGCGAGCGAATATCAGGGGACACCCCAGATTTACAGCTTATGAGGGAGAAGACACCAGAAGTGACCCCCAGAGTGACTCCCCCAATCATAGGAGCTACTGGGACATAGTAGGGAATTTGGTGTTTGCAATGTTCTCCGCACAGCTTATATATTCCCTCTTCGCCATCCGCTGTGCAGTCACGCCTGCAATACTAATACTCACTACACCCCCTGATAAATTCTTTGAGGGGTGCAGTTTTCAAAATGGGGTCACTCCTTTGGGGAATCCGCTTTCCTGGTACCTTACAAGCTCTACAAACATGACATGGCGTTCAAATACCAAACATCCAAATCTGTGCTCCAAAAGCCGCATAACGCTCCTTCGCTTGTGCGCCCTGCTGTGCGCCCAAACTGCAGTTTATGCCACATGTATGACACATGTATGACACTGGTGTACCCAGGATAACGGACGTAATGTCATATGTGGGTATAAACTGATATTAGGGCACAGCCGGACACAGAAGGGAAGAAGGGTTATTGGGTTTTTGGAGCACAGACGGTTTGGTTTTTGGATGCCATGACACTTTTGCAGAGCTGAAACGCCAGTAAAGTGGAATCCCCTGATATGAGACCTTATTTTGGAAACTACACCCCTGAAGGATTTATCCAGGGGTACAGACAGCATTTTTAACCCCCAAGTGTTGCTATAACTTATTATCCATAAATGAATACGAAGCTGATTGTGAGAGGTGAAAAATGACAATTTTTCCAGGAATCCGTCATTTCAGTGCGTAATATGTTGTGCCCGCCTTGTATCAGAGATGAACGCTCTAAAAGCTGTTGTGCCCAGGATACCCGCTTACCAGTTTTTGGAGTGTCTCTGCTGACATAAGTTGGGCACAACATATCGGGCACTAAAATGGCGAATCTCTGGAAAATTTTCATTTTTAACTTCTCATTATCAGCTGTGATTTCATTTCTGGAAACTAAATAAATGCAACACTCGGGTTAAAAGTGCTCGCTACACCACTTGATAAATCCCATGAGTGGGCTAGTGTCCAAAATGGGGTGACATGTCTGCAGATTCCACTTTATTGGCAATTCAGGGGCTTTGCAAAAGTGGCATGACGTCCAAAAACCAAACTATGCTCCAAAAACCAAAAGTGCTCCTTCCCTTCTGTGCCCGGCTGTGCCCAAACAGCCATTTATACCCACATATGGCATTAAGTACGTTATCCGGGGTACACCAGTGTCATACATGTGGGTATACACCGCTATTTGGGTACCCAGCAGGACGGAGATGTGAAGGAGCGATATGTGCTTTTGGAGTGCAGATTTAGATTCTTTGTTTTTGGACACCACGTCACATTTGCAGAGGCCCTAAAATTGTCCCTACAAAATGGGGTCACTTCTTGGTGAATTCCAGTTTACTGTCACCTGTGTAGTTTCTAAAATGGGGTCACAATGGGGGGTTTCCATTGTATTGATACTTTAGGGGCTCAGCTAATGCGACATGGCACCTGAGAACTATTCCAGCCACATCTGCTTTCTAAAAGCCAAATAGCGCTCTTTCCATTCTGAGCCCCACCATGTACCCATACAGCAGATTATGGCCACATATGGGGTATTGCCGTGTTAAGAAGAAATTGTGTAACAAACTCTGTTTTTTTTTTTAATTCTTCAGCTACTTGCAAAATTAAAAATATGGCGCTAAATGGACGATTAATTGGAAAAAAAAGTAATTTTTCATTTTTACGTCCCATTGTTAATAAAATCTGTGAATCAGCTGTGAGGCCAAAATGCTCACCAAACCCCTAGATAAATTCTATGAGGGGTGTAGTTTCCAAAATGGGGTCACTTTTAGGGGGTTTCCACTTTATTGGTACACTAGGGGCTCTGCAAATGCGACATGGCACCTGAAAAATATTCCAGCAAAATCTGCCCTTCAAAAGCCGAACAGCGCTCTTTCCATTCTGAGCCCCGCCATGTTCCCATACAGTAGATTATGGCCACATATGGGGCATTTCTGTGTTCAGGAGAAATTGTGTAACGAACTGTAGTGAGCTTTTTCTCCTTTATCCTCTTGTGAAAATGAAAAATTTGGGGCTAAATTGACAGTTTGTTGGAAAAAAAGTAAATTTTCATTTTCATGTCCCAATGTTAATAAAATCTGTGAAACAGCTGTAGGGTTGAAATGCTCACTCTACCCTTTGATATGTTCTGTGGGGGGTGTAGTTTCCAAAATGGGGTCACTTTTAGGGGGTTTCCACTGTATTGGTTCTCTAGGGGCTCTGCTAATGCGACATGGCACCTAAAAATTATTCCAGCAAAATCTGCCATCCAAAAGCAAAATAGCGCTCCTTCCATTCTGAGCCCCGCCATGTACCCATACAGCAGATTATGGCCACATATGGGGTATTGCCGTATTCAGGATAAATTGTTTAACAAACTTTGGGGGGCTTTTACTCCTTTAACCCCTTGTGAAAATGAAAACTTTGGGGATAAAGTGACATTTTAGTAATTTTTCTTTTACACATCCCAATGTTAGTAAAATCTGTGAAACAACTGTAGGGTCTAAATACTCACTATACCCCTTGATGAATTCTGTGAGGGGTGTAGATTCTAAAATGGGGTCACTTTTGGGGGGTTTCCATTGATTTGGTACGCTAAGGGCTCTGCAAATGCGACATGGTGCCTGAAAATTATTCCAGCAAAATATGCTGTTCAAACACCCAGTGTCGCTCCTTCCCTTTCGTGCACTGCCGTGTGCCCAAAAATCAGTTTACACCCACATGTGGGGTATTTCTGTGCATGGGAGAAATTGCATAACAAAATGTGAGATGCATTTTCTCCTTTAACCCTTTGTGAATGTGATAATTTTAGGTCTAAATGAATGTATTAGTGAAAAAAAATGAAATGTCTAAATTTGACCTCCATATTATTTTTATTCTTATGAAATGCTTAAAGGGTTAACAAACATCCCAAATGCTGTTTTGAATAATTTGAGGGGTGCAGTTTTGAAAATGGGGTGATTTATGGGGGTTTCTATTATATAGGCCTTTATAATTCCTTTCAGAACTGAAGTGTTCCCTAAAAAATTAGTTTGAGGAATTTTCTTGTAAATCTGAAAAATCGCTGTTACACTTGTAAGCCTTGTAACATCCAAAATGAATTAAAAGACAATCAAAAGATGATGCCAATATAAAGCAGAGATATGGGAGATAATATTTATTCATGTATTTGAATGGTATGACTATCTGCCTGAAAAGCAGAGAATTTCACATTTTGAAAATTGCAATTTTTTCCAAATTTCCATCAAATTTGCTAGTTTTTTTTTATAAATAAATACAAAAATATTGATTAGTGTTTACCACTAACATGAAGTATAATGTGTTACGAAAAAACAATCTCAAAATCACTTGTGTAAGTTAAAGAGTCTCAAAGTTATTGCCATTTAAAGTGACACATGTCAGTTTTGAAAAAAGAGGCCCGGTCCTTAATGTACTTCTAGGCCTGGTCCTTAACCGGTTAATTTAGGAATATTGGTCAGGTGCAACTATTTATCATCACAGAATTGTGTGTATCCTTTGGTAATCATTAATGATAATCTAAATCACAAGAATTGAAAAAAATGCGCCACCCAAGAACTATGTGCAGTTGGGGTATGTCCAGTATATTGTGCGGCAGCACACGACCATGGCTTAGTCATAAATGTATATAGCTCCTTCAAGCATTTCTTCTAGACTGCACTTACTTTGCTGGATACTGGATAGAAGGATATAAAATATAAACCAATGTAAGTAAAATAAACTAGAAACAGGTCTCTGAGGTCCTATCAGTGTGCCATCACTTTATAATGATTGGGTTAATCTGCCATGCATAATAGTTTAATAACTTAAATGAATGTACAGTTCACTGTTCTGTGTCACTCACGTTTTCCTAAAAATAGTAGACGTCTTACAAATTCTTCCAACTTACAGCCTGGGGGATATAAATTTATGAGCACAGCTGGATGCCTTTGATTAGAATGCCCTGGACAATATATTACCTGCTGCTGGGCGGCCAAGAGGTACTTGCTAGACATGAAGGATTACACACAAAGCCATGGAACACAATGGATGAATAATTAATCATCATATCCAATGGACATGATACCATTAACTTAACACTATGCAACTGATTCATTAATCACTGGACACAACACGAGTGGGTTATCAGTAATTCAATATGCAACCATTGGACTTCCAGCCAATGCACATGATACCACTTGATCACCAAGGATTGAATTAACAAGCTGAATAATAAAGAACAATGCATACTGTGTGTCACCAACCAACAGCGCAAAAATGGCTGATCAAGCACTAAAACCACGTAGATTGTAATTAATGTAAACATGCAAGAGCTGTAATACTTACATTTGATCAAACGGTGTCATATGTTGCATGATCTTTGGTAAATTTGGGACACCTGTAAGTTTATCACTTCTATCCTGAGATGTTATGCCACTTTCTATGCCTCCCACTCAATGCAGTGAGATTTCAACAATTTTTGAGATTTTTAAAAAAGCTGGAGTTGAGAATGTAGAATACAATAGACAGGCTCACCATGGCCACTTACCAAACCCCTGCTCCCTGCTTAACAGTTGTGTGAGCGTTGCAAAATTTTTTCAAATGCGTCCTAAGTCTGAGGCCCCACTTTGCGGAAACACAGCTTCTTTTGTTGCAGATTTTCCTGCAGATTTTTAAGCCAAACCTAGGAAAGTCTACAAAAGGACTAGGTAATATATAGGAAGCTCTTATACATCTCCCTTCTGCTCAATCCACTCCTGGATTTGGCTCAAAAAACGCAACAAAATCTGCAACAAAAAAACAAACACCCTAAGGCTGAGGCCCCACATTGCGGAAACATAGTTTTTTTGATTGCAGATTTTGCTGCGTTTTTTTGAGCCAAAGCCAGGAGTGGATTGAGCAGAAGGGAGATGTATGAGTCCATTGACACGGAGGAAAATGGTGAGGAATTAGGTGTGGAATTTCAGTGCTGAAAAAAAACCTCCCATTGATGTCAATGGGTTCCTTGTTCCACTAGTAGAAAAAGGAACCCATTTAATTCAATGGGAGGCTTTTTTTTTCAGCACTGAAATTCCACATCAAATTTCTCACCATTTTCCTCTGTGTCAATGGACTCTTAGAGCTTCTTATATATCACCTATTCCTTTAGTGGCCTTTCCTAGGTTTGGCTCAAAAAACAGCAGGAAAATCTGCAACAAAAGAAGCTGCATTTCCACAAAGATGTCGATTTTTATTGAAAGTGGAAAATTTTTTAAAAAATAAAATGCTTGGCTCTAAACACACTACATGAAAACTGCCACTAATATTGCATGTGTGCTCCTAGCCTCAGGAAAAGGACGCATATTTAGGTTCTATGATCCATTTTTTCAAAGCCAAAACCAGGCATGGATTGAAAAATGTGAGAAATTCCTTCTCTTTATGATCCACATCTGGTTTTGACTTCAGACAGTGCCTGTCCTTACCCTGGTTTCACAAGACCCTATTTAGGCTGATATATAGTCTGTGTGAATCACATCCCCTGGCCCGACCATAGCTGATATGAATAGAACATACAGTTTTCTACTGTTTTATGATGCTGTATGCCTCAGAATTACTTCAGTTGTAGCATAGCTGAGGCTATGAATACTCTGCACTACAGTTGCAATAATTCAGAAACTAACAGCATAATAAAATAGCATGATGCTCAGATTCTATTCATAGATGCTATGGTCAAACTGGGAAATACAGGGGACACATGGATCATATTTCTCGGGCTGAAGACGCTCATGTAATATGGCCCTAATGGAAATAAGGAAAAACCTACATGATAACTGCTTTCCTCAAATGTGGTGTGAATAAAGCCTTAGTGATGTAGAGGGGATGTATCACAACATATAGATACTATATATCCACAGAAAAGGTGATACGTTTTTAAAAGTGGGTTTCAGGGTGGCCATTACAGCTGCACAAGGGTCCAGGAGTTCAGAGGGGCTATCATCTTAAGAGAAGCTTTTTACCAATAAATTGGATTGCAGGAAAATGCCTAAGCTAATGGACATCATGGATATCAATTACTGGTTGATTGTTATGAAATGAAAGAAATTTTTTGAGAGAAGTCCTCAGTAGTTGATTGTTAGAGAGATGTAAGGGTTTGCTGTATGCTGAGATATTGGTAAACAAGAGAACCCATAACTGTGCTTGCAATTGTATGTTTGCACCCCTGGTGGGGTTTATGCTGTTGGAAACCCCACCTGTCATGAGAATGAGGGTCCAAAATCTCCCTGTGTCAATGAAGTGGTATTCACTATGGCAGTCCTACAGAGATAAATGAAATGGTAGTAGTCATGTGCGCCGATTACTACATTGAAACAAAAGGCTAAGGGTTGCCCCCTGTCATTATTGGTAGGGGTCGGACCTCCATTTATAGAAAGGGAATAACTTTATTTGCTTGGAACAACAACCTGGCGATTGTCATAGAGTTGTAAACAGTAACCATAAGAATATGATTAGTTCCGGCAGCACGGTGGCTCAGTGGTTAGCAATGAAGTCTTGAGTTTGAATCCTGCCAAGGACAACATCTGTAAGGAGTTTGTATGTTCTCCCTGTGTTTGAGTGGGTTTCCGCCCACGCTCCAAAGACATACTGATAGGATAGGGGTGGGGGGATATTAGTTTAGTTCAGTACCAGCAGCAGAGGGGTTAATAGAGCCCTTTAACCCTTGAATTCAGCTTGCCCTGAGACTGCAGGGTCCTCACCATGTTTTTAATAATTTAATCAGGTAAATGCATTAATAACTGTGTTGTCATTTCTAGCAAACTAGTTCAGACATCTTCAAACTTTTTGATACCCCACCAATGTTTGCTTCATTAAGTACAACTCATTTCTTGCTGATGTTTGCCCTGCTGCTGGATGTTTACACAGTTTGATAGAGGATTAAAGCAGAAAGTCTATGCCAGCACTTTTACTTGCTCTACATCTTTTGCAAATTGCTTAATCTCTAAATGACATCCTGATTTAGTAACTGTGATATAATGGAGACGGTATTTTTGCCAAATACAGTGGCTCTATGGTGCATAGTGCGCGCTAATGATTTCTGATATACTCAATGGAACTATTGTAACAAAACATTAAAAGGTTGAGTTTTGCTGAAGGCACAAAATATAATAAAATAAGGTACGGAAACGTTTTCAAACACTGTGCACATTCAATTGAGCTGAAGCAGTTTCTTAATAGATTGTGATGACAGATCTACCGTTATAAAATGACCTCTCCTGTCTTATAGTACTAAGATATATATCCTTTTTTCTGGTACTTTATATATTAAGATATTCATTTTAGGTGATTTATGAACCAAGCCAATAGGATTTCGGCAGGCAAAATTACTTTGGACCTTCTATCTATTTTGACCATTCATGGCTGTGCTCAAATGAACTCTGAGCTTCTTCCAATAAAACTTCTGAACATTTCCTCTATTAAACCTGAATCCTCGCGAATCCATTCTGAATACCAATGACTGGCCTGCAAGCTTCCTTCTGTTTTCATTTAAAACTTTTTATTTGTTCTTTATAGTTTTGCTAGCTTAAATGGCAGAAGAAAAGTTAAAAAACAGAGCAATAGCCGGCCCGGATTGCGACATTATTCTTTTCATATCAAAATAATGTATCTGCTTTACTATTACCAGGGGCTTCATAGCGAGCCTGGCTTATAATCACTGCTTGTCGGGTTTTACAATGCTGAAAAATCCACCTCCTGCCTGGCCACTATCAATTTGCAACTTATCTCATCATAAATTACATATACCCTAGATAATGATTGGTCTGTGTTGTTGTACATGACTAAAGGGGAAATGTGTTCATGGTGTTACTGGGAATTTACAGTAGAGTGAATCACAGTGGTCAAATTATTAGCTTGGCATTCACAGCTGCTTTCTGTGTGTCATCAATGGTGATTAATTAGCATGGTGCTCTTGTTTGTGATCACACATCACCACCTGAGGAACACATGTTTGCTTGCAGATTGTTTGCTTAGATTTTCCCATCCTAACTGGTGAGAGCTCCTGCATGCGCAGCCTAAATAAAAGCTTTTAGCTGATTTCTGCAGCCAGGTGGAAAAATACAGAAACATCTGCCCAAGCTTTCAGGTTCACGATTTCGTTTGCTGTGTTAAAGGTCAACAGAATGGAAAGTGTTAATTAATCCGTTAAATAAAATTAATTATTATTTCTTCTACATTACAGCCTATGACTTTATAGAATATACAATGAGTATATATGTACATATAGCGTTAAAGTTGAATTCATATCAAAACCACATCAAGGCAGGATCTGAAAAACTGCCTAGGGTTTTAGGTTGGGTTCACAAAGTGCAGTTCTGCCTCAATACAGATTTTACATTACATTGCCCAAGAGCAGTGCAATTCTGCAGTTTTAAAAAAAGCCATCCTTTAGAACTGCACGCCTTTTTAAATGCAGTTCTCTTAGCCAGTAAACAGATGTTGTCACTTTAATGGCCACTGGCATACAGGGGTGATACATAGTAACATGCACTAAGCTGTACTGCAATTAATAACAGCATTCAGTTCGTTAGTAAAATAGAGATGTATATGTCCAGCCTCAGAACTACATGTAGTTTTTATTGAGAAACACAAGTTTTTATGCATTTCTGCTCAGATAGACATTTTTACTATGCCAGTAAGGCAGAGATTTTCAGTTTAAGGGAACGCAAACTCCGCGTATACGCTCATAGTAAAAAAACGCCGCGTAAACACGAGGGTAAAAGCTGCCCTCGCATTTATACGGCAGTAAAAATAACCACACATTGAACCCGGCGTTACTCCGTGTGAAGGCTCCTTAAAGGGAACCTGTCCGATGGTTTTTCCACCATAAAATGGCCCCTTTATGTGAAGGATAAAATAATTCCATTGGTGCCCTCTGTAATTTTTCTCTTGCAGTAAAGTGATGTTATAAATGTACGAAAGCATAAAAGGTAATATGTGAATTAACCCATGGGGAATGAGTTTATCCTAGTCACAGGGTACACATTCTGGACATGACTGACATCTCCCTTGTGATGTTAAGAAGTAAGGGGACTGTGAGTGTCAGTTTCATGCTCAGGAGGTGCAACAGGCAAAGGGGACAGCATTACAGGGCTGACACTACTCATCACTCACATAGGTTAAATATTTTATCACAAACTCAATGCACCAAGATGCGCCAAAGATGTACTACTCTGTGCCAAAAACATGCTTCATATTTACACTAGTGTCTAGTTGTAACCACAATAGTAAATTTGTGCCATTGTGTTTCAGGGAAAGGGGGGTATTGCTGAATTTTGCTTGTGATGTGTGGAATTGGTTTCAAGACAATTTGAATTGCTCAACCTGATTGTGGATCAGTTAAGTGTAGTCATATCCATATATAAATACTGTATATACACTTTGGCGATACATTAAACTGGCTCAGGAATTACTGTATTATTTTCAATGTCTACAAAGGACCATGAAGCAGTCACTACATGTTAAGTAGAGATGAGCAAACAGTAAAATGTTCGAGGTTCGATATTCGTTTCGAGTAGCCCCTCAATATTCGACTACTCGAATCGAATATCGAACCCTATTATAGTCCATGGGGGGAAAATGCTCGTTTCAGGGGTAGGCAACGTTCGATCAAATTATACTTACCAAGTCCACGAGTGAGGGTCGGGCTGGATCCTCCGAGCAGTCTTCTCTGTGCAACGTCCCCGCAACATCTTCCGGCTCTTCATTCACTCTGCCAGGCATTGGACCTGGGGAGAGCCGACTGCGCATGTCCGCACTACAAGTGGACATGCGCAGTCTGCTCTGCCCAGGCCCGATGCCGGGCAGAGTGAATGAAGAGCCGGAAGATGCCGCGGGGAAGCTGCACGGAGAAGACTTCTAAAGGTAAGGGAAGAACCAGCGTTGATTGGCCGACTGTATAGCATTCGGACAATTAATGCTGGTTCTGCATTGAACTTTTCCATTCGAATAGCGAGTGGTACTCGATCGAGTACGAGTATTTTGAATACCGTAGTATTCGTTCGAATACCTACTCGATCAAGTACTACTTGCTCATCTCTAATGTTAAGGAATGGTGATGTAAGCTTCTGTATAGGAAAGGGTTACAATTAGATTAGTCAAAAGTAAATGATAGTAATGACAGACACTTGTTTTTTAATCACTTCTTGACTTTATAGTCTTCACTCTGGAAGCAAATATATATATATACTTTCTTGCACATGACCACTATAATAATAATAATAATAAGTAATAAATAAAGTAAAAAAATAAAGTCGCTACCTAGTGAACATCACAGGTTCTAGTTCCGCTTCCAGTGACAAGAGAATGAGCATCACCTACATAAAAATTACCCTAAGGAAGAGGGGAAACTACTTAATACTGCTATTTTATGTGGATTTAAGACTTTTCCTAAATACATTGCTTTATCAAAACTGCTTTGTTTGGCCGCTATCTTAATTTATTCACTTTATTGTTGACACTGCGTTTCTATGGCCACTGGGCTTATCTGCTCATTTCCCAAGTGACATAGCTGCCTGCTCTTAGGGGGAGAGGGGGGCTGACAAGCAATGGAGCTACTCAGATAGAGGAGGGGGGGAGATGAGAGCTCTGGGATTACTGTACTGTCTATCTTCAGCTTTTCTACTTATCAGCCTGTTTAATTGAATTTGGCTGATAAGGGCTGAGATAAGGAGTCCATTACCTCTGTATGTAATGCAAGCTGATTCAAATCCAGCTCTGCTACATCAGTTTCAACATCAGCTTCATACTGTGGTAATGCATAGCAGATAGAAGAGCAAGTGAAACCCCGCCCACCAATGTGCCGAGAAATCCAGGAAGTGAAGAGAGCACAGAGCCTTCAGGCTGCAGAACAAGAGTTATAGGAATAACCCTTTAATAAAAAGAAATGTACTTGCACTTTCTACTAGTAAAAAAAAAAGTGAAAAATGAGAAAAACAGATGCAGTAGCAAATAAACTAAATGAATGAATTAAACAAATTCATAAACTTCTTTTTGAAGTTTTACTATTTTTGCACACTAAAATCCCTTTCTCTACTTTTTTTTATTTTTTGCAATGCACTTTTTAGGACCCTTAAATTTTTGTTTTTTTCAGGCAAAAAAATTGTGTTGGGGCTTTATTTTTGCAGGAAAAAAATGGCAATTGTATCATACGCTATTTTAAGCTGTGTTGCTTGGGTCATTATGAACACAGAAATACTTAATATAATTATTACGTCTTGATGTTTTATTCTAAAATATTTTAGGAATGGAGATTAAGTCGCTAGAGAACTTGAATTTGTGATTTTTGTATGTATCGAAGGAAGACCTAGTACTCGACTACAATGTTCTGATATTGGCTCCTTGCGTTTGCTGGGGTGCTGATACCTACCAGAGAGGGTCCCCTTCTTCTAGAACCATGTAGATAGCAGGGGCGGATCCAGGGCCGGGCGAGCGGCGGGACCTAACAAAATGGTCCCGGTCGGCATGTCCCGACTCCAACTGAGCTCAGCGTTAAAGCAGGAGCTGAGCTCACAGCTCCTGCTTTAAACGCCTATGTATTTCAGCTCATCGGCGGTAGGACGCCGATGAGCTGAATGCATAGGCGTTTAAAGCCGGAGCTGTCACAGCTCAGCTCCTGCTTTAACGCTGAGCTCTGGGCCTCCGGCATTTGTAGCCGCGATGTGATGACGTCATCACATCGTGGCTACAATATGTGTATGAGGGAGAGAGAGGAGAGAGCTGCGGGGGAACGAGGAATGGTGAGTGTGTGTGTGTGTGTGTGAGTGAGAACGGCATGGCACTGGGGCAGATGAAGAGGGGGAGAACGGCATGACACTAGGGCAGATGGAGGGGGGAGAATGGCATGGCACTGGGGCAGATGGTGGAGGGAGAACGGCATGGCACTGGGGCAGATGAAGGGGGAGAACGGCATGGCACTGAGGCAGATGAAGGGGGGAAGAACGGCATGACACTGGGGCAGATGGAGGGGGAGAATGGCATGACACTGGGGAAGATGGAGGGGGGAGAATGGCATGACACTGGGGCAGATGGAGGGGGGAGAATGGCATGACACTGGGGCAAATGGAGGGGGGAGAATGGCATGACACTGGGGCAGATGGAGGGGGGAGAATGGCATGACACTGGGGAAAATGGAGGGGGGAGAATGGCATGGCACTGGGGCAGATGAAGGGGGGAAGAACAGCATGACACTGGGGCAGATGGAGGGGGGAGAATGGCATGACACTGGGGCAGATGGAGGGGGGAGAATGGCATGACACTGGGGCAGATGGAGGGGGGAGAATGGCATGACACTGGGGCAGATAGAGGGGGAGAGAACAGCATGACACTGGGGCAGATGGAGGGGGAGAATGGCATGACACTGGGGCAGATGGAGGGCGGAAGAACAGCATGACACTGGGGCAGATGGAGGGGGAGAGAACAGCATGACATTGGGGCATATGGAGGGGGGAGAATGGCATGACACTGGGGCAGATGGAGGGGGGAGAATGGCATGACACTGGGGCAGATGGAGGGGGGAGAATGGCATGACACTGGGGCAGATGGAGGGGGGAGAATGGCATGACACTGGGGCAGATAGAGGGGGAGAGAACAGCATGACACTGGGGCAGATGGAGGGGGAGAATGGCATGACACTGGGGCAGATGGAGGGCGGAAGAACAGCATGACACTGGGGCAGATGGAGGGGGAGAGAACAGCATGACATTGGGGCAGATGGAGGGGGGAGAATGGCATGACACTGGGGCAGATGGAGGGGGGAGAATGGCATGACACTGGGGCAGATGGAGGGGGGAGAATGGCATGACACTGGGGCAGATAGAGGGGGAGAGAACAGCATGACATTGGGGCAGATGAAGGGGGGAATGGCATGACATTGGGGCAGATGAAGGGGGGAGAACGGCATGACACTGGGGCAGAGATGGGGGAAATGAAACTGTGGGCAGATAAAGGGGGAGAATGGCATGAAACTGGAGACAGAGATAGAGGGGGGGACATGAAACTAGGGGTAGATGAAGAGTGTATATGAAAATGGGGGGAGATATAATTTACGGGTGACTGTAGGAGGATTATACTGTGTGGAATCACATGAAAATTGAATGAGAATGGGTGGAGTCAACATAAAAGTGGGTGGGGCCTAATTTGCTGCACGTTTTGTTCCCTCTTTCTAGTCTTCAACAGTTGGGAAGTACAGGTTAGAAGTGCGAGACCCCCAGTAAGTAGGGCCCCGCCAAAGTCAATTGCCCAGGGCCCCGCAAACCCTGGATCCACCACTGGTAGATAGCATGGTTGCTATTTTTTTTTCTTTAATGTAAATTGTGAGACCCATATAGGGATCACAATGCACTTTTTTTTTTAGCCTATCTGTATGTTTTTGTAGGAAATCCACATAAACACGGGGAGGACATACAAACTCCTTAGAGATGTTGTTCCGGGTGAGATTCAAATCCAGGAGTCCAGCGCTGCAAGGCTGCAGTGCTAACCACTGACCCACCGTGTTGACCCAGCATGGTTGCTATTGACCATGGCATCCAAGTGTTCATGAACAGGCTTCATTCTTACTTTGTTGCTTTGTCTGTATTAGCGCGGGGTAGTCGTAAACGGAGAGAGCTCCTTGCACTGGCATTGGGCGGGCTTTACAAACTCCTTTTTATGTCCTAATGCCGAATTGGCTCAGCAAATAGGAAGTAAAAAGGCTACACCGTGATAGGAAGTGGTTAACTGGTGTCTCGCTATAGTACATTATCAAAACTGAAGACACAGTAACCCTATTGTAGCTGTATCTCTATGTGAGTTGGAGAAAAGCTTGTAAACTATTTAGATTAAAGGCTGGTTTGGGAAAGTCTAATTCTCCAGTTGAAATACCAGGTGGTCTGTTAGATTCTAATGCAACTTGAAGTACATGGAGAATAAAAAGCACAACACTAAGGGCTCTTGCACATGACAGCACCATTAGAAGTGAATAAGATCCTATTGTCCACTTTACGCTTTCAGTTCTATACAGAGACATATTGAGGTTTGCCTGTCAGAGTCAAACAAAGAAGAGAATTGCGATGTGCTCCATTAGATGCCATATAGCATACAGTCGATTTTCTCTACAGAAGTGTTGGTTTAGAACATGGCGTACTTACAACTCCATAGAACAAAGTTTCAGGAATTTTGTGTGTATTCTTAAGTTACAAGCAGAGGTGCAAACATATTACTGTTGCAGAGATCATAGTTCGTAGCCTTACTCTAAATGTACAATATCAAGCATTTTGTATGTATCCGCATACGCATAGTTGTATAGCATCTGTATTTGTCTAAAACAGGCCCATACAGCACCTGACTTTGTGTGTGATAGAATAGAATAGAGTAATCCCAGCAAGGGTTCGTATAGATATGGCTCTCAGAACGACAGCTGAAGTTCTATCTGAAAACCTTACGAAAAAAATCAGGAATGGATTCTAAATAATGGAATTAATTGTTGAGATTGGTTACATCTGATTAAAAATGGAAGTTAAAACCGAAAGATTTCTGGTTTTGGTAAATGACATAAAAGATTCCATGAAGGACAATAGGTGTTTTTTCTATTCTGAAAAAAATATTTGATATGTAAAATCTGTACCCATATATATATAGGAACAGGCACATGAGATGATCATTCTGATATAGTTTATCTGGACATCAACGTGCTTGGAAGAATATTCAATATATGGATGTGTCTACACTTTATCATAACTTGTCCTTAAACCATGTTGTGAATAGAAAAGCTACCTAACTTGTCATATATTTATCTGTATGTGTCCAGCCAAGAGGACGGCTAGAAAAGGACACATCTGTATATTTTAATGTCTTGTGAGGGGCATTTTCAAATGACATTCAGAAGGAGCCATCCTGCTTATATGATGAGAAATTCCAATGATCAAATATTATGCTATAATAATATGAACATGTCCAATAAATTACTAATGTTGTGTTACTTACATGCAATTTGAATAGTTTCATGATCTAAAAGATTATCAGCATTCTTACTAAATACTTAATGTCATGAAACTTTCCCATTTACTTTAGTTAAACAGGTTGTACAGAATTATGGAAATATGTCTGCTTTCCTGCAAAAACAGTTCTACACTTGTCCACTTGATGTCTGTGGTATTGCAACTCAGTCCTGTTTACTCCAATGGTGCAAATATGCAATACCAGACACAATCTATGAACAGATGTTTTATTGTCTTTGGAGAAAGCATTAGTGTTTTTCTAATCCTGTGCAACCCCTTTAAGATTTGGACTTTGATCTTATAGTTCAAGCTCCAGTACTACAATGATAGTATTTGTTAAGATGTAAGGGAATTGCTATAGGACAAGATTTCTGACTTTGTGTCCGGCTAAAAAAAAAAACGGTTTCCCCGTGGACAGGCAGCAGGCGGACACGGGCAGTCACCTTTAAAAACCCATTCAAGTGAATGGGTTTTAAAACTAATCGCTGGGTTTCCATCCCCTGTCCTGTTTTGCCAGTACTGAAGATGGAAACCTGGCAGAATGCACAAACCAGAGGACGAGCGCAAGTGTGAACACCCCCTTACCCTGTATGTCTGCAGCTTTAAAGGGAAATATGGGCAGCGTCCAGTAAATGTTCAAAGCATGCAATTTCTATTTACAATGGGAAAAATGCAACTTGTGTGTGACGTCTCTGCCTGTTCGGGTCTCTGCGCCAGCCTACGATCGCACGCTGCATGGCAAGAGGCGAGTTAAGTTTGATTCTTTGCTTTGTTACTTTGTGTGAACCCTGCTCTATTGTCTGTCCTCTGTGGTTGAATTCCCACCACACCCATCCCCTGCACCTTGTTTCCCTCTGTTCATCAAATGGTAAATTCTAGCCTTGCCTGTGTGACTGACAGCCTGTCTACCAATCAAGCTTAGGGCAGATCTTTGGCTTCTTACCTACATGCCATTAGCCCACACAGCCTTGCTGGATATTGTGACTATGTCCTGAGATTTTGTCCCTGCTAAGCTCCTCTTCTGCTACTATTGTATCGCTGACTTCTGACCTCTGGCTTACCCTTTGACTACTCTCTTGGATTTTGATTCCGTACTGCGTTGCTCGATTGTTACTGGACCCTTGGCTAGCTGACCTCCCTTTGTTGTTGTTTTATCTTGCTGTCATTCTGTGTTGTCAGTTATATAGGAAGGGCCCATCAACCAGTTGCCACCTATTTCTTAGGATAAGACTGGCAAGCAGGAAGGGACAGTGGGGGGAATTCAGCTTAGGGATCACTGCCTATTGTGTCCCTCCCCCCAGAGTTCCCCAGCAGCTACTGGGGAATTGCTCCTATAGCAATCCCCTTACATTGTGTCTGTTCATTAACATGGTAATGAGATAGTCAATCTCTTTAGTGCTAAACTACAATAAAATAAATTAAAAGTAAAAAATGTCCTGGCACACAGTGTAATAGATACTGAAGGATCTTTGTGTCTATTATTTGGCACATCAGAAATATCACTCTTAACTTACTTACAAAATGCATTTTAAACCACAGTAACCATAGTTATTTTCTCAAGGTCTTCATATTGTAAATGACTTTCTCTCGGCTCGCGGTGCTAATTTTCTACAGTTCATGTTGCTGTTGCACATTCAAACTGTGTCTCCTGAAAAGTATAATTCACTTCATATCTGCCCTTTGGAGTTCACATACAGCTGCTTACCTGTGTTAGACTTCATTGAAACCTGGATTTTGCCGCATTCTAAATAACACTACTGAGAATTGACTCCAGTTCAGACTAATTTCTACTTCTGTTAGAATATGTGGTTTGCTATAAATAAATAATAAGGCTTACACTGTTATTTTCCCAGCATAGTTTATGTAGATGTAATGCACTCTAGCATGCAAAGTCTACCACATTTGCTGATACCAACAACTGTGTTAAAAGACAGAGATTCAATTAGGTGCTAAAATAAAGCAGAAGCTAAAGGTTTTTGTACTGAGCTGTAATGGAACTCACTATCTTGATCAAAGCTGATACATGATATTTTTGCAGACCACCTACACAGATCATTGATGGTACACTTGAAAGTAAATTGGTTTCTGGAGATCAATTCTAATAAATCAGATATTTCTATAAGTGCTGACGATAATGTACATGTTATTTTCCCACTGTATTAAATCAGGTTTCCTCTGGAAGACTACCTACGTGCTCAATTTGTGCCATATTTATATTAATGTTCAACAATTGAATTGTGAATCGGCAGGATATTTAGTCATTTGATATTTTCATACATGTGTGGAATTTGTTTTTATGCTTTTTATTTATTACTTATATAGTTTTATCAAAACTTTCAGTACAAAATGTATGAGCTTAAAGGGGTTACCCAGCTTCCAAAAATGATCTGCAAATATATCCACAGCAGTCCTAAATCCTAACTGTTCCAATGTGTAGCCTTTGTTGTGCTTTATTTTACTTGCTGCTCCTAGTATCACTGTTATTACATGCAGTGAATATGTGGACAAACTATATTTGCTTGGATGTGCGAGTGACTCATGAAGGAATCATGGGAAATGTAGTTTGTCCGCAGATTCACTGCATGTAAATAACAGTGGTACAAGGAGCAGCAAGTAAAATAAAGCCAAGCAAACAGTGTACAAGGCAACAGTGAGTATTTAGCACTGCTGTGGATGTATTTGCAGATAATTTTGGGATGCTGAGAATCCCCTTTTAATGTATCTATTTTCATTCTTTCTTGCTTCATCCTTTCTTCTCCGTTTCTTCCTGTTCACTTTCTTTCTTCAGCTTCCTAACTTCCACTATACTTTCCTCTTTCTCTATAGGGATTTCTCAAATTCACCCAAAAAAGTAGTTACTTTGGACTACTGTATTGTTGTGGTTTTCCTTTTTTAATTGTAATATCTGATCTTGTAACCCTTAAATTGTTCCACAATGTTTTCAGAGCGTAACGTTACACCTTTGCAACCTTCTTAAAACTAGAGTGCCATACCATAACTAGGCTGATAGCATACCTCCAGTTATATACAACTTTCATAAGTGAATAGTAGATTTTAATATATTCACTTTTTTATTTACATCTGTATTCAACCTCATACATACATAGAACAGGGAGGGACTGAGCAGAATTATTCTATTGGATGGTTAATTTATTTATTGCCTCATTCTGTGTATTATCAGCTTCTTATCTACAACTTAGCAAAGTAAAAAAAAAAGCAAGGAACAGCAATATATTACACCTGTACTATTCATTTATGAACAGTTCTTTATAACTGAAGGTACACTTGAAGTGTCCACTGGGTGTATACATGACTCTCATGTTTGGGGATGTCTGGTTGAATTAGCCATTGCACCTTTCAGTTGAGCAGTGCTCTCAGCCATCATTTTAAGATTACCATGTTTACCAGACAAAGTCTGCCAGCTAGTAAGAACTTTGAGATGCCAAGCCAATGAGAATGCTACCTCAGTGTCCCATCCAGTAATGAGGTAGGTTATTTGCACTTGTTTTGCACTTACTTCTTGTTTGATTGTTTCATGTATCTAAACTCCCTGTTCCTCATTTTATTTGCTACTGATCTGCTGGTTGACTTATTTTGGCTAGCTCTCCTGGTTAACTCTTCTCTTGGTGGGTGGCTTTATCTGTAACCTTCCTGATTATACCATGGCTTGGAGCCCTGGTATTCCTCTTCTACCATTTTTACTATTCAGAAGCTCTTTCTAGCCTGCCTAGTGTATCATTTTTAGGTTTCTGTTTAGTTCTTGCCTGGTAGTACATTTGTTTTCTGGCACCATGTTCTGGGGTTGTACCCTGTGCCCAAGCCTACAAGTCTATTGCTCCCTTCTGTTTCACCATTTTTCCCTCATAAGCTACTGGCCACTTTACGTCTGTACCCTATGAGTAAGCAGGTCAGTGACACACGTGGCACAATGATGTTATCAGAAAATCTGAGCCAGGTTGGGACGATTAAGGACAAAGGTTGGAAGAGGCTTCATACCTACATAACATTGCAGGAACCGGCGTAAGGTTAGTATAGGGTCAGTATAGGACTTTAGAATGTCTTGAGAGCCGCTATAGGACATTATATTGTCCTTAGGGATGCTATAGGACATTATACTGTGTTCAGAGTAACTGAGGAGGTTTTTATAACTGTACGGGTAGGGTTAAAGGAGTAATTTAAGATACTCAATTTGCCACAATTTTTGTCCCTCTTTCTTTCAATATTTTCCTCTATGTGTTACCTTTACATTATTTGGGGCACAGTATTATTGTAGCAGCAGGATGTAGGAGATGATGGAAATGTGCAGAACCTGAAAGGATTATGAGGCAAGCTTTGCAGAAATGACTTGTGACTGGAAGAAATAGTATGTCAGTTTGCAGCACATGGAGAAGATGAGGAAAGAGAATGAGAGATGAATGAGGGATGGAGAAAATTTCTGTATAGCCCATGGTACCCTAAATCCGCCCCTATATACATCAACCAGAACGAAGTATAAAGGACCTACCAGGTTTTGTAGATAGTGAATTGTTCTACATGTATAACATATATAATATATACTCCAATATTCTTGTCCCAAGCTATTAAATTGAGGGCTTTAATTAAATTCTAGTGAAACGCCATACCAAAAGTAAATACTTTACCATTTCTTGCTTAAATTTGATCAAAAAGTTTTTTTTTTCCTACTGCAAATTGTGGACAGCTTCTAGAATGTAATTATACAATGCTTTATAGAAATAATGTAAGTACAATTCACTGTGGGATCTACAACTACACATTCCCCAGTGTGTAGCATTCCGTATATTGTGCTTTATGTAACAATGCGTTCCTCTCTCTAACTATTCAGTTAAGTGAAAGCAGAGGATATAGCTGTACTAAGCATGTATTGTAATTGGACAAATGATAGTGGAGTCAGGTCTAAGTAAACAAAGAGTCCCAGTATCAATCATCTGCGGGGCTCAGCTGACGGCATAAAGGAAAATAATTTCTCTGACTCAACTAATTGCAAATGTAAGAAGAATGTGAACTCAAAAATAGAATCAAACACATGACTAATTATTTTGTTAATTGCTCACATTATTTTTCCTAGGCATGCTGCTTCCTGAAGCAATATTACATGCACGGTATACATTTGGATATATCCAGCACAGAATAGGAGCCATACTGTGGGTAATCATTAGCTGAGTGCTAAAGCATATTCTTTCCCATGTGTTCTGACGCTCAGTACCTCTGACTATCTAGCAGCCCTCGGGCCCCTGCTGCTACTTTGTATGGCTGACGATCTGCAACGCTGTGCTTCTTCCTAGAAGATTATCTCCTCTGGTATAGCTTTCATGAGGACATCTTTCCTCTATGTAATCGCTAGGACAGTGAGAACTTTGAAAATTGCTGGAAATGCCACCTAGACCGATCTCGCTTTTTCTCTCTCTTTTTTCAATAAATGCAGACAAAGTAAAGTAGCATCAAGTAAGACGCTGAAAACTGTTGTTGACATCCTGTAGGAGATATTATTTGAACAGATCATTTGGCGTGCATTCAAAACCCATTAACCTTAGAGGAGCAGTTTGCGATGCTGAAATGTTTTAGCTAAGCAAAACATACCTTGTAATGAAGGGCTCCGGTCGCAGTAATGGGTGGATAATGTATAAATATGTCTAAGTGCTTTACTCCAAAAGACGGAAAGTTCACAGTGGCCCCGTGCGCACTGTTAAAAAGATCAGATTTGTTTCCAATTATGTTGTTGTAAGCAAAAAGTGAAAGCGATTTCTGATGACGACTTGAAACATAATGAGTAGGATTTATCATATAAACTAAGCACAGCAAGAGTGGACACTATATACACTATATATACATAGTGGCAGAGTCGATATGAACGCTCTCATCATTACTATCTGGCTATGATAACAAAAATTGCCCTAAAACCAAGCTGATATCTTGCTGTTATAAATGTTGTTAAAAACATCTAGCACAGTTCAGGCATGAGTCTGGCGAGCTCGACTTATAATAAAAAAATCTTATAATAAAATAATTGCTAAAGTTTCCAAATGTTTACCCTGTGATCTCAATGCAGCTGGAGCCACAGTTTGGCTTTATTTTGGGTTTTATTTACTATCTGCCAAAGCAGACACTGCTGATGTTCTGAACAAAAAGCAAATCTCAACTTCCTATCCTTTATTACGAGAAGGATTTTCACAGATTTGCAAACCCTCACTGTAGACAACAGGCAGCCTGTCAGAATCCATCAATAACTCTCTACCAATTACTGCACATATTATTTACTGTGATAGATGACGGTTTTAGGCATCTCCATATTATGTCTCAGATATTCAGTATGGGAAAGGGGAAATGTCATTTTATTCTAAAAGGTAAAGTGTTTTCTTTTATTGGTGTTGAAAAGGCCTTTAGTTTTATGTTTTTATTTATCCATGCTTTTCTTTTATTCATTAACAATAGAGATGAGCGAGTAGTCTTCGATCGAGTAGGTGTTCGATCGAGTACTACGGTATTCAAAATACTTGTACTCGATCGAACACTACTAGCTGTTCGAAGTTTAAGGTTCGATGCAGAACCAGCGTTGATTGGCAAAATGCTATACATTCTGCCAATCAATGCTGGTTCTTCTCTTACCTTTCTGAAATCTTCTCCGCGCTGCGTCCCGTGTCTTCTTCTGGGTGGAATTCACTCTGCCTAGGCATCCGGCCCAGGCAGAGCAGACTGCGCATGCGCGGGCATGCCCTCGCATGCGCAGTCGGCTCTGCTCAGGCGTCGGGCCGGGCAGAGCCGATCGCGCATGTGCAGTCGGCTCTGCCTAGGCCCCGATGCCTAGGCAGAGTGAATTCCAGCCGGAAGACGTCGCGGGGGCGCTGCGCCAGGAGAAGACTTCAAGGGGAATCCAGCCCGACCGTCACTCATGGACATGGTAAGTATAATTGTATCGAATTTTGCCTACCCCTGAAATGAGCATTTCCCCCCAAAGACTATAATAGGGTTCGAAATCCGTTCGAACAGCCAAACAGTGTGCGGCTGTTCGAATCGGATTTCGAACCTCGGACATTTTAGTGTTCGCTCATCTCTAATTAACAATTATTGTTGTGTCACCAAGGGCAGGGCTAGAGACTGTTACTTGTCTGTGATTTTTTTTTTTACTTATTTTTTTCACATTGTACCACCATAAGGTCATAATAGACCTTTGGGAAGGGGCATATTAGCTTTCATTTTTATTGTTGATTTCCTCTGTAACTGGGGCTGATGCATTAGTGTCCCAGCTATGTAGTCTCCTAGCTATTTCTGCATAGCTGATCTGGGTCTTCTAGGTCATGTGGAAGTTGCGCTGCATCATTGTAGTTTCCATAGATGTGAACATTGAGCGCTGTGTACACAGCAATCAGGAAGGCATGGAAGGTAATACCCCATCCCCGCCTTCCCTATAAGAGGTTTGGATGTAGCTAGCCCCTTGCTTCCACAGTTTGCATTGTTAATAGTGAACTGCTCAGACACAAAACATCAATGGGCAGTCCAGAAATAGTTAACTAGGAGGTAAATGATGCATCTTATTCATGTCAGAAGATCACATGCAAAGGCATGGTAAAGTGTAGAAGGGAGTATACGTGGAAGGAAGAGGAGATGTGGGAAGAAGGGAGTTTGTGGGCTTGTTAAAACTGTGTAAACTGTGGTTGAGAAGAGGAGCTGTGTCAGCTTTTTCCCAACACCATGTTCTTAAGCAGTATTGGATTTAGTCAAATTATTGTGAGCTGGCTAAAAACTACTTCTGTTCGGGACCTGACCACTAGACAGGAAAGAGTCATTCCAAATAATGACAGACAGAAAGCTTGCACATAGAGGGATATTTTTTATTTCAGGGCCCGGTTCTTAGGAAGAGGGGCATTATGTAGGGGAAAATAAGGTAGTATTACACTCTTGAGAGATACATTAAGGAGTCATTATACAGTGTAAAGGCACTTTTAGGCAACATACTGTATGGGGAGCAGCAAGCAGGCAATACAAAAAAGAGCAAAAAACAAAGGATATAGGAATATCTATGAGGGATACAACAGGGATACAAATGGTGTGGTTAGCAATACCATCCAAGAACCCTTATGATTCTATGTCACATAAGAACAAAAGACAAATATAACAAGATAATATACTAAGTTGGATCATAAGGGGACACATATCAAAACAAGATGCCTACGAATGCAATACAAAACCCACCAGTTACATAGCTAATAAATGACACGACTGATGAACTTCCTAATTTGCGCATGGTTTAAAAGCTCAGACTCACGACTTCACAAAGTGAACAAGAAGGGAAATAACACTCAAACATCAGTACACTGACAAACATGGATACAGAGTGATTCCTATCTGCACTACACTAAACCCTAGAATCACACACTATTATTCATGAATTATTTCCTATCTCTCTGTCTGGCTTTTCGAGAATCTATCTTTTTCTCCATAAAATGGACACTGGTTAAGTTAAGACCGCATACTGTGGCAGAGACACGGAGAAGTGACGAAAGATGAGTTTGAGTTGTTCTTTTATTTTTCTGTACCTTCCCTAGGCCTCAATGTTAGGATTCACAGAAAACTCAGATAAGGTAGCCCCTAATTAAAACAAAATTCCCCTCTGTGAATTTTGCTTCTGAATGTTACACTCCAAGTTCTGAATAGAGTACTTAAAGTTTGGACCAAGGAACTGATAATTGCATTCAAACCTCATGAATATTTGAGTAATTAATGTCAAAAGCTTGGCCCATCGCTAGTGACAACTATGATCGCGTTTTTTTCCTGGCATGTATTTTAACCTCTTCAACTGAATGTGGCAGAATGTGCTGTATCTCCAAAGTAGCAACAATAGAGCATGCTACATGTTCTAGAAACCACAAAGCTCTGCAATGTATTTCTAAATCTAAGCAACTGCAGACCACTTGGTGCTGTGGAGTATGAAAGTATTCTTGAAGACCACTATGTGCAGGTGACTCTTAAATGGGGCTCTATCATTGGGAAATGTAATTTTTAGATAAGCACATCCTTGCATAGCCTTTAGAAAGGCTATTCCACACATACCTTTAGTATGTAAATTGCCTCAGTAGATTTTGATTAAGTCTTTTTTTATTCATATGCTAATGAGCTTCGACCGTGCACCGAAAGTTTGTGTGCACTGTCTTCTCTGTGTATGCACAGCAGAGGCTGCTGTGCTGATCACTCGTCTCTGCTGTGCATACACATAGAGCAGACATTGCACACAGACACTTCTGGTACATGGTCTAAGCTCATTAGCATATGAATAAAAAACTGACTTAATCAAAATCTACTGAGGCAATTTACATACTAAAGGTAGGTGTGGAATCGCCTTTCTAAATGCTATGCAAGGATGTGCTTATTAAATGACATTTCCCAATTATAGAGCCCCTTTAAACATTGGTCTTATTTACTAGCCATTGCGATTACAATAGGGAATATTATGTATTATAATATTATCCTTTCTACTTGACCTTTGATCAAATATTTCAGTCAATTAACCAACAAGCAATAAACAATTTAGCTATAATGTACATTTACTGTTAAATTACATCTATCATTTTCCAATTACTTGATTCATCGAGCAATAACTATACAATAATGGTTATTCTTGCCACTGGCCTTGACTTTTGGGAGCTGCCGGAGACTATAAGTCAATGGCATGATGTTCATGGTACATAGATCATTTCATTTTCTTATCAATTACAGGCACTTCAATGTGACGTGCTGTAGAATGATTTTTCTCGCTTCATTTATAGAGTCAGAATCACTGAAGAGCCTTAAAAGTACCTTATCCCATTTTCTTGCTTATTGTGACTCATTATAACTTTGTACAGCACTTAAAATCACTGGCAAGTATAAAAATGGAACAAATATACGTAGAACAAAAGTCAAAATTTGCATATAGATGTTAGAGTTTATCCCCATAAATTGGCCGTTAGCCAGCATGCACAAGGCTCCTCATATGTGACTCATGCAGGACTCTTGACATGGCACGGGCACTGATCCTTTGTAAACCTGGCTAGTAATGTCCAGGCTACATATACTTACATGCTGAAGATTTATAACCCTAATAAAGTGAGATTTTAGAGTTCCACTCTGGGGATGGATATTATCTTATAGCTTTGTAGTACAGGGCACACTAATGTGAAGTGAACAGTTCTGTCACTGGCACACTGGCCACATTATTTTGTTGCTGAATGTGTCCCCTTGGCTGGCCATGTAATTGGCCGATTGTCGATTCATACATCAGCAGGAGGTCCCTGGTTTCTAATTAGGTCTATGAGATCATAACAGCCAGGCTTTCATAGACTTACATAGAAAGGTGACTTCCAGCTGGTATGTGAATTGGCAGGTCTGTTGATCATGTGACAAAGTACATTGACAGCAAAATATACTACAGGATTAAATGATAGTATTTTGAAGCGGGGTTGCTAAGTGTGGTTATATTTTAATGCAGATTGTGAGCCATATAAGGCTTACAATGTACATTTTCCCATATCAGTATGTCTTTGGAGTATTGGAGGAAATCCATGAAAACATGAAGAGAGGATAAAAATTCCATGTTGCCCCTAAGTGTGATTTCATTTTATGTGTGAGGCTTCTTACAGAACATGTTACTTGTTGCATACAGATAGAAGTCCCATAATTCTGGACCATTCTGAAGCCAAACATCATACAGCTTACAGATTTGCTTAGAACGCTACACATATTATATTAGGCATTGAATGCAATAGTCAATCCTTTTTTGGATTGAATGTGGGAGGAAGGGAATATGATGGTGTGTGATCCCTGACCATGCCTGGGCACAAAGTATCCAAAGCTTATGTTACTGACATCCAAAAAAACACACCTAGGAAGAGCCATCAAAAGTCGCAGTTACAATCCAAATGGTGTCTTAAGTTCTTGTCTTCATTTTTATGAGAGATTTGTTGCTCAGTTGTTCATATACACAATACACAGGGTTTAGGGACTTGCACCAAACTGAATAAACTGAAATGTTTCCCTATTCCATTAAAATATAAATTTTATTCTAATATATATAGAAACGTAGACCCCTTCAATAAAGTAACAATTAGAGAAAGAGAAGGTGATGTAGCATTTATGCACTTGCCAGGACAGTATTGTGACCACCATCCAGTCCCCTCTATTTGCTGGTAAAGATCAGCCACATTGTCCTGCTACTATAAGTGTGAACATCCAACCCACTCTATCTCAAAAGATAAATAAAACTGAAGTTCAGTGAGAGTAGGGGTAGCAGTGTTGGTCCTGCATTCAATTGCTAATGAGAACCTGCCCCGTCGATCCCAAGGGCAGACAGCACAGCCAAGGACCACATCTATTTAGTTTCCCTAAACTCTCGCAATAAGACCTCATTCAGACCTCGACGCGTTTACCCCTATGGTTTATCAAGAGGCACGATAATATGGCACAATCGCTAAATGATATAGACATGTGCGGTAAAAACCGCAGTTCACGGGACCATGAGGGTTGGCCCCGCTACTTAATAAGGATCGACGCTGCCCGCTTGAAGATTCCGGCTCTAAATAGTCTGGAGAGCCGCGAAGTACCGCCTCCCTCTGTCACGCCTCCTTCCCCATGCTCCAATGGCTGAGCAACGGGGAGACGGACCTCCAAACGGGGGCGTGACTGGTATTGTCAATATCAATATTATGATTAAACGTTAGGATATTCAACATTAAAAGTACTCCACTACCATTCTGTCATGGAGAGTGGATTTGGGTCTCTCTCACTAGGTATGCATGTAGGCTGTAATCCACACCGCATATATCCTAGTTAGGACCAAGGACCTCCCTGTATTATCCAGCGTATCATAATTTTGCGCCCCCGGTCTCCCATCTATTCTCCCATCCCAATGGCTAGAGTTCTCCCTTAAAAGCCAGTTTGTAAGCCTGTATACGTATCCAAAATCCCATTTATCTAGACTACACAGGGGCACCGCTGGTATACTCATTGAGTGTTTGTTCTCCTGACATCCCCTGATGAACACCCATTGAGCCAGGCTATATCCCTGAAACATTGGGAACAGCGATATTCTGTGTGCTTTAGTTCACGACTTACCGTTCTTCTAGGATCCACTATAGTCAGCTTACGTTTCTGTTCACAGGCAGTGAAGCGCTTCTCTAAGTTCTCGCACATGCGCGAGATCCCGCAGCTTACCGCCCGACAATACCAGTCACGCCCCCGTTTGGAGGTCCGTCTCCCCGTTGCTCAGCCATTGGAGCATGGGGAAGGAGGCGTGACAGAGGGAGGCGGTACTTCGCGGCTCTCCAGACTATTTAGAGCCGGAATCTTCAAGCGGGCAGCGTCGATCCTTATTAAGTAGCGGGGCCAACCCTCATGGTCCCGTGAACTGCGGTTTTTACCGCACATGTCTATATCATTTAGCGATTGTGCCATATTATCGTGCCTCTTGATAAACCATAGGGGGAAACGCGTCGAGGTCTGAATGAGGTCTTATTGCGAGAGTTTAGGGAAACTAAATAGATGTGGTCCTTGGCTGTGCTGTCTGCCCTTGGGATCGACGGGGCAGGTTCTCATTAGCAATTGAATGCAGGACCAACACTGCTACCCCTACTCTCACTGAACTTCAGTTTTATTTATCTTTTGAGATAGAGTGGGTTGGATGTTCACACTTATAGTAGCAGGACAATGTGGCTGATCTTTACCAGCAAATAGAGGGGACTGGATGGTGGTCACAATACTGTCCTGTCCTACATCACCTTCTCTTTCTCTAATTGTTACTTTATTGAAGGGGTCTACGTTTTTATATATATTAGAATAAAAGTTATATTTTAATGGAATAGGGAAACATTTCAGTTTATTCAGTTTGGTGCAAGTCCCTAAACCCTGTGTATTGTGTCTATTTAGTTGATTCAGGGTTAAACCACAACAGGTTTTTTGATACTGACTAACATGGCAGGTTTTGTATCAGGTGGGGTTAACCCACAAAATTGGCTTTCTGAAGCGCAAGCTGTCTTCTCTGAACAGGAGTTGGCACAAAATAGCATGAATCTCAATATTAGGGATGTCTTTAAGAACGTAACAAAGGCGTATAGAGACTATGTGCGTTGCTGGTGGGAGGTCCAGGGACTCACACAGTACATTGAAAACAAAATTGTTCCCCGTGGGCTGCGTAACCCGATTAAGCCCTCAAGTCGGATTAACAATTCCCAGTTTATGACAGCTTGGGTAAAAGAAATTAACGAATCTTCCCTTCGGTTGATTAGCCTCATTCTAGAGGAGGAAAAAAGAAATCTGGACAAATATTCCACGATTTTGAATGATCTGCTGACCAAAGCAAAAGAGTTTTCGTCTGACCCAGATTTTCTAAGAAAAGAGAGGGATCTCCAGACGAATATTGAGAAATTTGTCAATTTTATTAAGACCAGAAAACATAACCAATTTATTAGAGATCTCAACGATTACAGAGAAGATCGGGCTTATTTAGATTTGCAAAAACCGGGGTTTTCAGGATCTGTTTCCTCCTCTGACTATGATACCTCAGATGGCGAAAGAATCACTAGGAGTAGGGAAAGGAACAGAGGCAGGGGACGCGGACATACACAGAGTAATCGAGGGAAGTGGAAAAGAGATGCCCCACAACAGCAAGGGGTGGATAGGGTCCCGGGACAGAGTGGAGGTGGGGCTAATAATACAAATGGGGGAGGTTTTTTAGGCCAGACTCCGACCATTACAAACTACCTGTTGAGAACCAGAGTAGAATAAATACCCCACGAGTGAACTTACACCCACAAATAAATGACACTAGTGACACACTTCAAGTCATCAATCTTTCAAAACGCACCTTGAGTAAAATTGAAGAAAAAGTCCTGGGGAAAGGGTTATCATTTGTTCCGAGTGTGAGTTTTAACCACTTCGAATGGGTCAAAGACACGGTCCTATTCACTAGAAAATTGAGGTGGTGTAAATATATGCACACACTAGAACGGGCTCAAGCCCGAGAGCTAGGATTGGAACAATCAGATTTAATCGGTGTCCGTACCCTGGAAAGTTTACACCTTGAGGGCCAGGGTGAAAGTGAACCACTACAGGCAACAAATCTAAGACCAAAGAACAAAAAGAATCCCCCACCATGTGACTCTAAACTGATTGACACTTTTGAAAAGCTAGTGTTAAGTGAACTTGAAAAATTGTCACAAAATCTTGGATATAAAAGGGACAATTTATCCAAGACAGAAATGATCGCTCTGCAAAATCTAGGAGCTGACTTATCTATAGAAGTGAAAGCAGCAGATAAGGGGGGCAACATAGTGGTCCTTGATCGAGAACATTATGTTGAAATTTGTAACAGGATTTTGTCGGACACCGAAAGCTATGCTATACTCCCCAGTGACCCAACTGAAACATATTGCCATGAGTTAAGGGACATCCTGGATAGGGCCAAAGCAGGAGGTCTTATCACACACCAAGAGTGGCAGTACATGCTCCCCGTGTGTCCCCGGGTCCCCACGTTCTATATTCTGCCCAAAATACATAAAGGGCTTACACCACTAAAAGGCCGCCCCATCGTCTCGGGCATAGGGGGGACTACTCAAGGCGCCAGTGAGTATGTGGATGAAGTATTACGACCATTCGTCCTGGCGCTTCCCTCCTATGTCCGGGACACAATGGATGTCCTCCGTCACTTGGAGGGCATCCAGATACCACCTGGGGCGGCCTTGGCATCTCTGGACGTGGAGGCGCTCTACAGCTCCATCCCTCATGATATGGGGTGTGGGGCTGTGGGGCGCTTCCTGGGGACCCGGGGTTCACGTTTTAGGGAGCACAGTGACTTTGTGCTTGAATTACTCAGGTTCATTCTTTCACACAACGTGTTCCTCTTCAATGGCAAGGTTTACCATCAGTGGCGGGGCACCGCTATGGGGTGCCCCGCCGCACCAACTTACGCTAACCTTTATTTAGGCTATTGGGAGGAGACAGTTGTATTTAGTGACAGCTGTGATCAATGGGCCGAGTACATCGTCCTATGGCTTCGGTACATAGACGACGTCATGATTGTGTGGTCGGGATCTCACCAACAATTTGAGCAATTTGTGCAACATTTGAATACAAATGATTTGAATCTTCATTTTACATCAACTATTCACAATACTGAAATTTCGTTTCTAGACATCACTGTTAGGATCACAGAAGAAAGAACTTTAGCCACAAGCCTCTATAGGAAAGACACAGCGACCAACTCCTTGCTCTCTTGGGAAAGTCATCATCCCAAGACCCTGAAACGGGGGATACCAAAGGGACAGTTCTTGAGGGTCCGGAGGAACTGTTCCTCTTTAGGAGATTTTGAGAAACACAGCGAAGCCCTCACGCATAGGTTCTCCACAAGGGGGTATCCACAAGATCTTTTGAGAAAATCTAGGGATCTAGCAAGAATTACTCCTAGAGAGACACTTTTAACCCCGAGAACAAGAGAGCAAGGTGAACATACAATAAGGATGATTGGCACCTACAACAAACATTCTTATGAGGTTAGCCAGATCTTCAATACATATTGGGGGATCCTGATGCAGGATGAGGATGTTAAAAAGACCACCACCTCCTATCCTTCCATTACGTATAGGAGAGGTAGAAATATAGCGGACTTAATCACCAGGAGTCACTTACCATCAGTCCCGACACCAGATACGTGGCTCTCAAGAACCCATGTAATGGGTACTTTCAAGTGCGGCTCATGCAGAGCGTGCGCTTACGTGAAAAAAAGTACGGATGTACGTGCTCATAATACTGGGAAACTGTACAAGACTCGACAGTTTATCAATTGCAGGAGTGAAGGCATTATCTATGCGATTAGCTGCTCCTGCAATTTGAACTATATTGGTAAGACGAAACGCGAGTTCCGTCGCCGAATATTAGAACATATCGGGGATGTGGTACATAGGAGAGATACCCCAGTGGCGAATCACGTTTGGGCTGCTCATGCAGGAGACCCCTTTGCAATATCTTTTCAGGGGGTGGAGAAAGTACCGCGATCCATCAGACGTGGTGACTGGGAGGGACTGATCTTAAGAAAAGAGACTCAGTGGATCTTTCGATTTAGATCTATTAGTCCGGGAGGTCTCAATGAATCACTGTCCTTTTTACCTTTTCTATAATTTGATCTGGAACAGAAAGTAGGTATAGTATTCCATTATATCATGTTCAAATCCCATGATGCATCGGAAAATAGAGGCTCGCGTGCGTTGACATTCTCACTCCACGGTGCCCCTGTGTAGTCTAGATAAATGGGATTTTGGATACGTATACAGGCTTACAAACTGGCTTTTAAGGGAGAACTCTAGCCATTGGGATGGGAGAATAGATGGGAGACCGGGGGCACAAAATTATGATACGCTGGATAATACAGGGAGGTCCTTGGCCCTAACTAGGATATATGCGGTGTGGATTACAGCCTACATGCATACCTAGTGAGAGAGACCCAAATCCACTCTCCATGACAGAATGGTAGTGGAGTACTTTTAATGTTGAATATCCTAACGTTTAATCATAATATTGATGTGCCGCTGGTATACTCATTGAGTGTTTGTTCTCCTGACATCCCCTGATGAACACCCATTGAGCCAGGCTGTATCCCTGAAACATTGGGAACAGCGATATTCTGTGTGCTTTAGTTCACGACTTACCGTTCTTCTAGGATCCACTATAGTCAGCTTACGTTTCTGTTCACAGGCAGTGAAGCGCTTCTCTAAGTTCTCGCACATGCGCGAGATCCCGCAGCTTACCGCCCGACAATACCAGTCACGCCCCCGTTTGGAGGTCCGTCTCCCCGTTGCTCAGCCATTGGAGCATGGGGAAGGAGGCGTGACAGAGGGAGGCGGTACTTCGCGGCTCTCCAGACTATTTAGAGCCGGAATCTTCAAGCGGGCAGCATCGATCCTTATTAAGTAGCGGGGCCAATCCTCATGGTCCCGTGAACTGCGGTTTTTACCGCACATGTCTATATCATTTAGCGATTGTGCCATATTATCGTGCCTCTTGATAAACCATAGGGGGAAACGCGTCGAGGTCTGAATGAGGTCTGATTGCGAGAGTTTAGGGAAACTAAATAGATGTGGTCCTTGGCTGTGCTGTCTGCCCTTGGGATCGACGGGGCAGGTTCTCATTAGCAATTGAATGCAGGACCAACACTGCTACCCCTACTCTCACTGAACTTCAGTTTTATTTATCTTTTGAGATAGAGTGGGTTGGATGTTCACACTTATAGTAGCAGGACAATGTGGCTGATCTTTACCAGCAAATAGAGGGGACTGGATGGTGGTCACAATACTGTCCTGGCAAGTGCATAAATGCTACATCACCTTCTCTTTCTCTAATTGTTACTTTATTGAAGGGGTCAATTGTTCATATGCTGAAACTACAAAGAAATGAGAGTAGTTTGCAGCCATAAGTATCTCGTGAGTCTTCAGACTTTTCCCTGGGGATACCTACTACTACTATTACTACTATTACTACTACTACTACTAATACTACTATTATTACTACTACTACTACTACTACTACTACTACTACTACTACTACTACTACTACTACTACTACTACCTTCTTCTAGGCTGTAGGCCCCCTATTCACTACTCCAGCCTGTGCAGAGTGCTGGATGGCTTGGTGGGGACTACAGCCTCACTGACTACTACTACTCCCATCCTCTGCACTTTCCTCCATCATGTTGCTGCAGATAAACTGATGAAAGATTAGTATGCGTGATGACATTTATTTACAAGTGCCACATAAGTCTGACATGCCAACCATAGGGTACACAGCTCTTACCCTTATTTACATTACTCCATTTATTACATACGTATAATGTGGCAAACATTAAACTGACAATAAACACATCACCTGCTGTTGAAATGAATGAACAGGGCTAAGTCAATTGTGCTATAAGTTGATCTGCTGTTCAGAAGAAAGCCATCTCAATTTAAGTGGAGCAGGTTCTTCAAGTTAAAGTTTGCTGTATCTGTACCTATTATCTGTGTGCAACGCTGTACACCCTGGCACTTCGGATGTGTTCATAAAAGGCTCATGCAGCTTCATTTATTTGTATAATTATAGCAACCTTTTCCATAAAAACTGGTTGGTCCATTGTACAAGCTCTTCTACCTTTTGTGTCACCCCATCTACTTCATAGATTGTAAGCTCACTCCATCACTCATATTGTGTGAATTGATTTATTACAATGTAATGTCTGATTTTGTTTGTACATTAACCCTATATTCTGTAAAGTGCTAATGATAAATAAAAATGATTGTCTATAGTAAAGAGCTTGCATATAATGTACTGTATACAGCATGCGCCCATGCAATTGCTTCTCCTGAATGTATATGTTATATAATAAAACATACTCAGCCTGCAGAATACGTATTAATGAAATCTGCAATTAAATGCTAGTTACGGCCGTCGCTAGTGTAAGATAACTATTTATTCTTCGCCGATCTCCATATTCTATCACATGAATAAAGTAAACAGTTTAACACAAGGCATGAGAGTGGTTTGGGATATAACAGAGGGAATCTTCCACATGAAAGGTACAGAGAAATGATCCTGCCGTAGGGCGATGATTACACTAGAGTCCTGCTGATGTAATTATATTTTTATTTGAAACCAGGGAAATGTCATTGAGTAGCCGTTACCGGCTGCCGAAATACGTCGCAGCTTTTTTAATGATGACAAACTGTTTTTAAGGAGCAGGTGCAAGGATATTATTGAGCTATGCTTCTAGAATTTTTATTTCCCATTTCTCTGCACAAAATTGAAATAAAAATTCTACATTACAATGTTACGGTTATACAGTAAAATATGACATGCTGTGTTCTGTAATTTGCTGTGACAACATTATATATGGATGACAGCATTTGCAAAAGCATTTAATTGTCACAAGCGATATTGTTAAGTATATCAGTTGTGTGTTTGGGATTAGATGACAGCTTTATAACATGCAGACAGGAGTACATACAGTTTAATGTACAGCCTTACACGTAGCATAAGCCCTGTGCTCCTTTTCAATGGCAATTGTGTTTGTAGAAAATAACCGTGAATTTATGGTCTTGCTGATAGGTGGTTTTCCTGACATCCAATGTTGAAATGCAATTTTCTTATCTTGCGTGATTGGTATCTTGCCTTAATACATACATAAGAGCCGCATGTCAGTAAGTGCAATCCTTCAGTGAAATAAACCCTCTTTTATTTATGTACTCACTGTGCATCAAGTGGGAGATCTGTTTCTTCAAGATACTGCTTGTTATGCAATCTGAAGGAAGCTAGCACCCAGCAAACCGCAATAAAACACACACAATGCAATGGAGCTGCTTCCCTTTTAGAGCTACTGTAGCGGTCTACATGTTGTGGAGGTTGTCAGATTTACATAAACTTGAGAATTGATATGGTAAAGAAAAAAAAAAATCAAACAAATCTATTTGTGGTTGGGTAAGTGCCAGAATGGTTAACCATTTCCACCAATAAATCATTATAATTACAGGGATAGACATGAACGACTCCCCATGGAAAACCATTTATATTATGGGAGATATTAATGGACAATATTAATATTTGAGCACAAACAGCTAGAAACAAATGTTTTCTGATCCATGGCGAAGATGCATTATAATAGTATAAACAGAACACCCTTAAAGAGTCAAGTAAATTAAGTAAATCCACAGACTTTTTTTCTATTCTTGGATTGTCCTAAAGCCACAGATTTGAGACTTCTTAAGTCACAGATTCAAGAGACAATGGTAGTCAATTCAAAAATTAATTAAACAAGAATGGTAACTTTTTGGGCAACACGGTGGCTCAGTGGTTAGCCTTGCAGCACTGGAGTCTTGGGTTTGAATCCTACCAAACATCTCCAGCCCTGTCCTCATCAATACCCACACCTGTGTTAATGGAGCAATCACTGAAACGATGTTAGCTGGTCCTTTTAAGGCAGGGATGCAATGATGTTGAAATGTGTTTTGGGGGATAAAGTTCATTTTCTAGGCAAATATTGACTTTGCAAGTAATTGCTGTTACGCTGATCACTCTTTATAACATTCTGGAGTATATGTAAATTGCCATTAGAAAAACTGAAGCAGTAGACTTTGTAAAAATTAATATTTGTATCATTCTCAAAACTTTTGGCCATGACTGTAGTCACAGCTCCCACCATAAACCTGATCTGTTTTGTGAGCTTAGACTTCACAACAATGCAATTCATGGGCAATAGGTGACAAAACCAACAATGGAGGAGCCAGGTCCAATATTAATATTTACCCCCTGGATATGTCACAATTAGAGATGAGCGAACAGTGTTCTATCGAACTCATGTTCGATCGGATATTAGGCTGTTCGGCATGTTCGAATCGAATCGAACACCGCGTGGTAAAGTGCGCCATTACTCGATTCCCCTCCCACCTTCCCTGGCGCCTTTTTTGCTCCAATAACAGCACAGGGTAGGTGGGACAGGAACTACGACACCGGTGACGTTGAAAAAAGTAGGCAAAACCCATTGGCTGCCGAAAACATGTGACCTCTAATTTAAAAGAACAGCGCCGCCCAGCTTCGCGTCATTCTGAGCTTGCAATTCACCGAGGACGGAGGTTTCCGTCCAGTTAGCTAGGGGTTAGATTCTGGGTAGGCAGGGACAGGCTAGGATAGGAAGGAGAAGACAACCAACAGCTCTTATAAGAGCTAAATTCCAGGGAGAAGCTTGTCAGTGTAACGTGGCACTGACGGGCTCAATCGCCGCAACCCAGCTTTCCCAGGATCCTGAATGGAATACACTGTCAGTGTATTCCCGTATACCCGATATATACCCCCGATACCCGTTCCAACGGTGTGCCCCCCCACCTTCACCCCAGAAATACCCTGCAAGTCCCCTAGCAATAGGATTGGGGCTATATACACCCACTATTTTTGCTACTGCCATATAGTGCCATTGTCTCACTGGGAATTCAAAGAATATATTGGGCTTACATATAACTTCAATTCCAGGGAGAAGCTTGTCAGTGTAACGTGGCACTGACGGGCTCAATCGCCGCAACCCAGCTTTCCCAGGATCCTGAATGGAATACACTGTCAGTGTATTCCCGTATACCCCATATATACACCCCAAATCCCCGTTCCAACGGTGTGCCCCCCCACCTTCACCTCAGAAATACCCTGCAAGTCCCCTAGCAATAGAATTGGGGCTATATACACCCACAATTTTTGCTACTGGTATATAGTGCCATTGTCTGACTGGGAATTCAAAGAATATATTGGGGTGACGTGCACCCACAATTTTTGCTACTGCTATACAGTGCCATTGTCTCACTGGGAATTCAAAGAATATATGGGGGTTATGTGCACCCACAATTTTTAATACTGGTATACAGTGCCATTGTCTGACTGGGAATTCAAAGAATATATGGGGGTTACGTGCACCCACAATTTTTAATACTGCTATACAGTTCCTTTGTCTCACTGGGAATTCAAAGAATATATGGGGGTTATGTGCACCCACAATTTTTAATACTGGTATACAGTGCCATTGTCTGACTGGGAATTCAAAGAATATATGGGGGTTATGTGCACCCACAATTTTTACTACTGGTATACAGTGCCATTGTCTGACTGGGAATTCAAAGAATATATGGGGGTTATGTGCACCCACAATTTTTAATACTGGTATATAGTGCCATTGTCTGACTGGGAATTCAAAGAATATATGGGGGTTACGTGCACCCACAATTTTTACTACTGGTATACAGTGCCATTGTCTCACTGGGAATTCAAAGAATATATGGGGGTTATGTGCACCCACAATTTTTACTACTGGTATACAGTGCCATTGTCTGACTGGGAATTCAAAGAATATATGGGGGTTATGTGCACCCACAATTTTTAATACTGGTATATAGTGCCATTGTCTGACTGGGAATTCAAAGAATATATGGGGGTAACGTGCACCCACAATTTTTACTACTGGTATACAGTGCCATTGTCTGACTGGGAATTCAAAGAATATATGGGGGTTACGTGCACCCACAATTTTTAATACTGCTATACAGTTCCATTGTCTCACTGGGAATTCAAAGAATATATGGGGGTTATGTGCACCCACAATTTTTAATACTGGTATACAGTGCCATTGTCTGACTGGGAATTCAAAGAATATATGGGGGTTACGTGCACCCACAATTTTTAATACTGCTATACAGTTCCATTGTCTCACTGGGAATTCAAAGAATATATGGGGGTTATGTGCACCCACAATTTTTAATACTGGTATATAGTGCCATTGTCTGACTGGGAATTCAAAGAATATATGGGGGTTACGTGCACCCACAATTTTTGCTACTGCTATACAGTTCCATTGTCTCACTGGGAATTCAAAGAATATATGGGGGTTATGTGCACCCACAATTTTTAATACTGGTATACAGTGCCATTGTCTGACTGGGAATTCAAAGAATATATGGGGGTTACGTGCACCCACAATTTTTAATACTGCTATACAGTTCCTTTGTCTCACTGGGAATTCAAAGAATATATGGGGGTTATGTGCACCCACAATTTTTAATACTGGTATACAGTGCCATTGTCTGACTGGGAATTCAAAGAATATATGGGGGTTACGTGCACCCACAATTTTTAATACTGCTATACAGTTCCTTTGTCTCACTGGGAATTCAAAGAATATATGGGGGTTATGTGCACCCACAATTTTTAATACTGGTATACAGTGCCATTGTCTGACTGGGAATTCAAAGAATATATGGGGGTTATGTGCACCCACAATTTTTAATACTGGTATACAGTGCCATTGTCTGACTGGGAATTCAAAGAATATATGGGGGTTATGTGCACCCACAATTTTTACTACTGGTATACAGTGCCCTTGTCTGACTGGGAATTCAAAGAATATATTGGGGTGACGTGCACCCACAATTTTTAATACTGGTATACAGTGCCATTGTCTGACTGGGAATTCAAAGAATATATGAAGGTTACGTGCACCCACAATTTTTAATACTGCTATACAGTTCCTTTGTCTCACTGGGAATTCAAAGAATATATGGGGGTTATGTGCACCCACAATTTTTAATACTGGTATACAGTGCCATTGTCTGACTGGGAATTCAAAGAATATATTGGGGTTACGTGCACCCACAATTTTTGCTACTGCTATACAGTTCCATTGTCTCACTGGGAATTCAAAGAATATATGGGGGTTATGTGCACCCACAATTTTTAATACTGGTATACAGTGCCATTGTCTGACTGGGAATTCAAAGAATATATGGGGGTTACGTGCACCCACAATTTTTAATACTGCTATACAGTTCCTTTGTCTCACTGGGAATTCAAAGAATATATGGGGGTTATGTGCACCCACAATTTTTACTACTGGTATACAGTGCCATTGTCTGACTGGGAATTCAAAGAATATATGGGGGTTATGTGCACCCACAATTTTTAATACTGGTATACAGTGCCATTGTCTGACTGGGAATTCAAATAATATATGGGGGTTATGTGCACCCACAATTTTTAATACTGGTATACAGTGCCATTGTCTGACTGGGAATTCAAAGAATATATGGGGGTTATGTGCACCCACAATTTTTAATACTGGTATACAGTGCCATTGTCTGACTGGGAATTCAAAGAATATATTGGGGTTATGTGCACCCACAATTTTTACTACTGGTATATAGTGCCATTGTCTGACTGGGAATTCAAAGAATATATGGGGGTTATGTGCACCCACAATTTTTAATACTGGTATACAGTGCCATTGTCTGACTGGGAATTCAAAGAATATATGGGGGTTACGTGCACCCACAATTTTTAATACTGCTATACAGTTCCTTTGTCTCACTGGGAATTCAAAGAATATATGGGGGTTATGTGCACCCACAATTTTTACTACTGGTATACAGTGCCATTGTCTGACTGGGAATTCAAAGAATATATTGGGGTTATGTGCACCCACAATTTTTACTACTGGTATATAGTGCCATTGTCTGACTGGGAATTCAAAGAATATATGGGGGTTATGTGCACCCACAATTTTTACTACTGGTATACAGTGCCATTGTCTGACTGGGAATTCAAAGAATATATGGGGGTTACGTGCACCCACAATTTTTAATACTGCTATACAGTTCCTTTGTCTCACTGGGAATTCAAAGAATATATGGGGGTTATGTGCACCCACAATTTTTAATACTGGTATACAGTGCCATTGTCTGACTGGGAATTCAAAGAATATATGGGGGTTATGTGCACCCACAATTTTTAATACTGGTATACAGTGCCATTGTCTGACTGGGAATTCAAAGAATATATGGGGGTTATGTGCACCCACAATTTTTAATACTGGTATACAGTGCCATTGTCTGACTGGGAATTCAAAGAATATATTGGGGTTATGTGCACCCACAATTTTTACTACTGGTATATAGTGCCATTGTCTGACTGGGAATTCAAAGAATATATGGGGGTTATGTGCACCCACAATTTTTAATACTGGTATACAGTGCCATTGTCTGACTGGGAATTCAAAGAATATATTGGGGTTATGTGCACCCACAATTTTTACTACTGGTATATAGTGCCATTGTCTGACTGGGAATTCAAAGAATATATGGGGGTTATGTGCACCCACAATTTTTAATACTGGTATACAGTGCCATTGTCTGACTGGGAATTCAAAGAATATATTGGGGTTATGTGCACCCACAATTTTTACTACTGGTATACAGTGCCATTGTCTGACTGGGAATTCAAAGAATATATTGGGGTTATGTGCACCCACAATTTTTACTACTGGTATACAGTGCCATTGTCTGACTGGGAATTCAAAGAATATATGGGGGTTACGTGCACCCACAATTTTTAATACTGCTATACAGTTCCTTTGTCTCACTGGGAATTCAAAGAATATATGGGGGTTATGTGCACCCACAATTTTTACTACTGGTATACAGTGCCATTGTCTGACTGGGAATTCAAAGAATATATTGGGGTTATGTGCACCCACAATTTTTACTACTGGTATATAGTGCCATTGTCTGACTGGGAATTCAAAGAATATATGGGGGTTATGTGCACCCACAATTTTTACTACTGGTATACAGTGCCATTGTCTGACTGGGAATTCAAAGAATATATGGGGGTTACGTGCACCCACAATTTTTAATACTGCTATACAGTTCCTTTGTCTCACTGGGAATTCAAAGAATATATGGGGGTTATGTGCACCCACAATTTTTAATACTGGTATACAGTGCCATTGTCTGACTGGGAATTCAAAGAATATATGGGGGTTATGTGCACCCACAATTTTTAATACTGGTATACAGTGCCATTGTCTGACTGGGAATTCAAAGAATATATGGGGGTTATGTGCACCCACAATTTTTAATACTGGTATACAGTGCCATTGTCTGACTGGGAATTCAAAGAATATATGGGGGTTATGTGCACCCACAATTTTTAATACTGGTATACAGTGCCATTGTCTGACTGGGAATTCAAAGAATATATGGGGGTTACGTGCACCCACAATTTTTAATACTGCTATACAGTTCCTTTGTCTCACTGGGAATTCAAAGAATATATGGGGGTTATGTGCACCCACAATTTTTAATACTGGTATACAGTGCCATTGTCTGACTGGGAATTCAAAGAATATATGGGGGTTATGTGCACCCACAATTTTTACTACTGGTATACAGTGCCATTGTCTGACTGGGAATTCAAAGAATATATTGGGGTTATGTGCACCCACAATTTTTACTACTGGTATATAGTGCCATTGTCTGACTGGGAATTCAAAGAATATATGGGGGTTATGTGCACCCACAATTTTTAATACTGGTATACAGTGCCATTGTCTGACTGGGAATTCAAAGAATATATGGGGGTTACGTGCACCCACAATTTTTAATACTGCTATACAGTTCCTTTGTCTCACTGGGAATTCAAAGAATATATGGGGGTTATGTGCACCCACAATTTTTAATACTGGTATACAGTGCCATTGTCTGACTGGGAATTCAAAGAATATATTGGGGTTATGTGCACCCACAATTTTTAATACTGCTATACAGTTCCTTTGTCTCACTGGGAATTCAAAGAATATATGGGGGTTATGTGCACCCACAATTTTTAATACTGGTATACAGTGCCATTGTCTGACTGGGAATTCAAAGAATATATTGGGGTTATGTGCACCCACAATTTTTAATACTGCTATACAGTTCCTTTGTCTCACTGGGAATTCAAAGAATATATGGGGGTTATGTGCACCCACAATTTTTAATACTGGTATACAGTGCCATTGTCTGACTGGGAATTCAAAGAATATATGGGGGTTATGTGCACCCACAATTTTTAATACTGGTATACAGTGCCATTGTCTCACTGGGAATTCCACAAATAATTTGGGGATTCATTCACCCTACATCTCAGGCTCTTGCCATATTCACCCAGGTTGTCAGTGCTGCACCAGCTCGTTCCCAGACAGCTCGGCCCGAAAAACACGTTACCTATATAGAGGATTTGGACAATGAAGACAACATGTTCTAAATCTAATGTCTGCACCTTCTCCAGAATTAAAATAAAGGCAGCGTTTAACTTTCAAATAGCACTGCACAAAGGAAGAGCTTATCAGCTTGTCTCATGACATGCTACTGAAAAGTTTCATTTGTGTATCTTAATGTAAATATAGTTGTATAAGCTTTTTGGGTTTTAGGCACTGCCAAGTTATTTATTACCACCCGCTCCCTTATAATGATGATGACGCCAAAGTCACTGTGGGTGTTCAGAGCTCACAGCTTTGGGTGACATTTGTCTTGCTCTCTGTCGGTACCAGCTGTCTTTTTGGATACCGTAAAGTTATGTTGACTTTATTAACAGCTATAGAAGCTTTAGCCAGGTTGTGACGGTGTGTAACCCTAACAACACTAAGTGGGATACACATTAATAGTCAGTCTATGTACGCTAAACGTATCACTGAAGTAATTTTTTTTCCCTCTCCCCTAATATAAGAAAGGAACAGACATTAGACCTAGACCGGGGTTCGAGGCTTGAAAAAATCCAGTATTATTTGTTCTTCATGATGTGAAATATGTGTTGAAAAGCAACCCAAGATGAAGTCAGCCATGTGTGCCAGTGTGTTACTTGGCATGCCTTTGCTGGCCCCAACTGTAAGGGTCACTCTCCATTTCCTCCATTTTCCACTCCCCTTCACACCATTTGTGGTGAAGCAATGGGATGCACTGAAGTGCACCCTCTAGCCTCGTGTGGGATAGGGACATCAGATGCCACTCCAACCCCCTCGTCTTCCTCCGCCAGCCAACGGTGCGAAGATGAGAGGAGTGTGCTCTGAATGTTTTCTGCCTAGCAGAGGCTAGTTCTCACTTACGAAAATGGCCCCACTTTGACCTGTATATCAGGCACAATGGTGTAGGTTTCAAAGAAACATGGCACCAACAAGTTGGAAAACGTGGGCCATGCGTGGACCGTGTTTGAGTCTGGCAAGCTCCAGATCTGCTACCAGGTTCCAGCCATTATCACAGGCGCAAAAATGCCAGGCCCCAGGTGTAGCAGGGAAAAAAAAAATGCCATCTCAGCCAGGATGGCATCCCTGACCTCGGAGGCACTGTGCTGTCTGTCCCCCAAGCTGATCAGTTTCAGCACGGCCTACTGACATCTCCCCATGCCAGTGTTACAGTGTTTTCCGCTAGTAGCTGGGGTGGAGGTTGCAGCTTCGTAGGGTTTCAGTCTACTCCTGCCATGAATTTTGGCCTGGGAGAGGAGATAGGCCACCCCAGTTTGCACCCGGGGAACAGACTCCACCACATTCACCCTGCCTGTCATTAAAGATAAGCACTGCAGCATCCCTGACCACAGGCGCTTGTCCATGTGTCGGTGGTCAAGTGGACCTTGCAGCAAAGCGCAGAGCTCTGGGCCCGACTGATGTTATGGGACACATGCAGGCGCAAGGCAGAGACAGCACACCAAGAGAAGTAGTAACGGCTAGGCCCAGCATAGGGAGGTGCCCCAGCTGCCATCTGCTGACGGAAGGCCTGGGTCTCCAGAAGCATAAACAAACACCAACATCTCCAGGGCCAGCAGTTTATCGATGAGGCTGTTACAGGCTTGGGCATGGGGGTGGGTTGTATTGTACTTCTGCCTGCAATGAAAAGCTTGGGAAATGTGGAGTGGCTGGGAAGAGGCGCATGATGGTGCAGGCCAAAAGGGCGCATGAGGGTGAACTCCCCAATGTGTCAGAGATAGGTGTGTAGGTGTCCTTGCATCATATACTTGCACCATATTTGGCTTTGGAAGTTAATTTTGTGCCAAAAAGTGGTTAAGACAGCGATCCCTCAGCTACTCCCGTTACACTGTCTATTGAAGTTACCATCTGTGGAAGTGGACCACCATTTCTAAGATCCCAAAGGAAGCAGGCAAGAGATGTGCAGTTCAGAAAAAAAGATGAGAAAATAAGTTTAGGCTGTAGAGCACAGAGGGATCGGAGAGGACAGAGCTGGTGTCGGCCAGGTATTCCCACAACATGCGCCTATACTTGTCCCTCCTGGTGACACTAGGCCCCTGAGTGGCAGTAATTTGTCCAGGGGGGCCATTAACGTGTTCCAGACCTAGGAATAAGTCTTCCAACAGGGTAGAGTTTTGCATGCCTTTGCTTCTACCCACTGTTTTTGCTGCTTAGCTTCCCTCCACATCTACTCTGCTTTCACTCCTAAACATCACCCCAGTTTATGCCTTTGCTTCTACCCAGGTTTTTTGTTGATTTAGCTTCCCTCTACATCTACACTGCTTTAGCCCCTAGACATCACCCCTGTCCATGTGGGGTCGGTGGCCTCGTCATCCACCAACTCCTCTTCCAATTGCGCACTGCCCCCTTACTGCAAACTGCACATGACCACAGCTTGCCTTGATGGCAACTGTGTCTCATGATCCCCACTTAGGTCCAGACAAGTCGGTGGCGGGTCCAAAACCCCAAAATTGGAAGGAAATGGCAGATGCTGCAGTATTTCTAACACCTGTTCCTGGTGCTCGGGCCTGGTCTGTGTTGTACCCTGCACCCTGCTTAACGCATCTGCCATATCCGAAGTTGTGCTGAGCGCATGCTAATGTTTCGTGTCCAGTGCAATGGATGGGATGGGATTTCACATAAGTCTGCCACCCATGGCCACTCATGGTTGAGCAACTGAGGGAGTTGACTTTGACGAACCCGAGGGTTTTGGAGTTGGAACTACATCAAAGGTCTGTGCTGCTCACACACTCTGCTCAACACATGATATGTTTAGTGCCAGCAGTGTGGAGACGTCGCACAACAGCCGTTGTTCCAGCAGGTACAGGCGTTGTAGGAGTGCATAGAGGCTAGCAGCGGCAACTATACACTTTAAAAACTATCCGCACAAATGAAAGAGAACCAAGGGCTGGGCCCACAGGTTCAGCAGGTACACGATGCCACACAGACGCACACAGTGTTTTAATCCCCAAGACAAAGTTTACTGAATAAGTCACAGAATAGCGATCTGGGAAAACATGTAACACGGTATAAACAGAGAAGAAATACAAACTAATATGCAACAGAATATTGCAGCAAACTAACACTATACTCCTAGTTCCCACAGTTACTTAACAGGTACCAGATACAAGTCCTTTAAGAACACGGTTCTCCTGGATCGGTCCCTCGTTGGGGTGCACCCTAAGTATTGCGCAATACTATTTGTAATCCACAGTGAAATGGGGTCTTCACATAAAAGTACAGTTATATCCTATGCTCCAGCTCTCCACTTAACAGACAGGCCAATTTCCCAGATGATAAGGTGTCAGCGTAAGAGTCCCTTATATTTCACCACGTGGAACACGTGGACGCGGCCAAGCCGTACTTACAAGTCCTTGAGGCCTTTCTCTTATATGGTCTCCTTTACCTTCTGAGCTTCAGAGCTTTCCAGACTCAGTCCCAAAAGTAGCACCACAGACTCTGTGTCTCCAGACTCAGTCCACAGCCAGCATGGCAGTTCTTCCATCCAGCAGAGCACAGGCTGCCTTCCAGCATGTCAGGTCTCCACTGTCCCCTCAGCACATCACCTCCAGCCAGGACCCTTCTCCCCACAGAACTCTACTTCCTGTTTCCTGGTAATGGATGATGCAAATGACTATCTCCAGTGCAAGGTATCAAAACTGCAATCCCAGCACACTGCCAGGCTTGTAGGAGTCCAAAATGTCCCAGTAATTATCTGTAATCAGAGTTTGCAACCTCGAACAATATTTACATTCTGAAGAATTAATTGCATTAATTCCCTATGGGCGTTTATTAATTTGCTGCCACCTACTGACCAAAGTTAGTTACTGACAGTTTACTACATCACACCCTTACATGCCACCCCACTAAAATGTTGGCGTCCCGACAACTCTACCAAATAAAATCATCAGCTGCATAGCGCTGAGGGGGGATACCTGCCGTGGAGCGCTCCGACCTGCGAATGCCTGGGTTTGGTGTCACTGGTGTAGGAACTGTATTCAACTCCTCTCGGGGTAGTACTGCAGTTTCTGGGGTATCATTTGTCACAGGACATTCAGGAGTAGGCACTTCATTCGTCTGTACAGGCGGCATAGTGACCAGCCACCACTCGGTGTCTCTTGAACGCACTGGGTCTGGACGTCTTTGCTCAACTTCTCCAGTATTTTCAAGCAAGGACCGTCCCTCAGAAAGACATGGTCTCAGCATGTTACGGTGTAACCTCCGAGTTGGCCCATCAGAGTTTTCTGCTTGGACATCATAGACTGGACCTTCTGAAAACACTTGTCGTTTCACAATGTAGGGCTGTGATTCCCAGCGGTGATCCAATTTGTTAGTGGGCCGCTTTTCACGAACCAGTACTCTTTCACCTGGTAACAATGGTACTGTTTGCACCGGTTGATGATCTCTAGGGACTTGTTTTTGCAATCTCTCATTGACCACCCGTTGGATGGTTCTCAGTTTGTCTCGGTGTTCCTGCACCCAAGAGTCAGCGGTTCTAGTTATCTCTTCAGAAGGTGGGTTGAGATTCATTTCCGTGATTTCCTGTCCAGGACGACCAAACAGCAGCATGTACGGGGTATAGCCAGTAGTGTTATGAACACGATTATTGTATGCCCAGAGCAGCTCGGGCAAATATTCAGGCCAGCGCCTTTTACGATCTGTTTCCAGAGTACGGAGCATCTGTAGAAGTGTTTTGTTGAACCTCTCACAGGCTCCATTGCCCTGCGGGTGGTACGGAGTTGTTCTTGACTTCTCCATCCCATACAGTCGACATAGCTCTTCCATCAGTTTCCCTTGAAAGCAAGCTCCTTGGTCAGAATGAATTCGTTTCGGGCATCCATACACCTGGATGAAGTGTCTGCACACTGCACGGGCGGCTGACTCTGCCGTCTGGTCACGGGTTGGTACTGCCACAGAGAACTTTGTGAAGTGATCTGTCATCACAAGGCAATACTGATGCCCACTCACTGATTGTCCGATTAAGATGTAGTCAATCATCAGAATTTCTAGTGGTGCGGATGTATGAATCACTTGAATGGGGGCCCGCTGCTCTGGAGGTTTCGCCAGCTCACAAACTCGGCATTTTTGGCACACTTCCCTGACAATTTGCTCCAGCCGGGGACAGTATACGAATCTCTGCACCCACCTGTACGTTTTCTCTGCTCCAAAGTGGGCACCCTTCTCATGTCCCTCAAGGGCTACTCTTCGGGCCAAGACACCTGGGATCACTATTTGCCACCTCTCTTCAAGATCTGTCGGCAGGAACACTCTCCGATACATGACCTCATTTTGAATTATTAGCCGGTCCCATTGTTGTAACAGTTTCCATCCGTCTGAAGACAAATGACTTCGCATGTCAAGATTAGGCCAGGTTTCCATTTTAACCCAGTATTTTATTTTCCGTAAGTCCGAATCATCATCCTGCACCTGTGCCCATTCTTCTTCAGTCTTCCCTAATAGCACCGTGCCACCAGTAGCCACCCCACTTGAGCTTGCCAAGGGTGACCGTCGGGGCACTCGACTGAGATCAGGTATTTCAGTTCCTTCATCGACCTCTCTGACTGGCACCTCCCAGGTGACTCTAGATAGTGCATCAGCATTGGTATTGTCTTTGCCAGCACGATATTTGATGGTATAGTTATACTTCGCTAGTCTAGCCATCCACCTCTGTTCTAGAGCACCAAGCTTTGCATTCTGCAGGTGGGCCAATGGATTATTGTCTGTTCGTACTAGTACATGGGCCCCGGTCAGGTACCCTGAGAATTTCTCGGTCATCGCCCAAACCAACGCCAACAACTCGAGCCTGAAGGAGCTGTAGTTATCCGGATTCCGCTCAGAGTCCCGTAGGGATCGACTAGCATATGCGATGACTCGTTCTTGGCCTTCCTGTTCTTGAGCTAACACTGCTCCTAATCCGTGCAGGCTTCCATCGGTATACAGGATGAATGGCCTGTCAAATTGAGCAAATGCCAGGATGGGAGCGCTAGTCAGGGCCTTCTTTAGTTCATCAAATGCTTGTTGCTGAGGCGGCCCCCATGAGATAGGGCGTGTCTTCGGACCCTGGGAAGTCCCTCTCAAGAGTTCATGTAGTGGACCAGCGATTTTCGCAAACCCTTTTATAAATCTTCGGTAGTAACCGGCCAGTCCCAAAAACGCTCTCACTTCCCGAAGTGTCTTGGGCTGAGGCCACTTGCTCACGGCCTCCACCTTACTATCTGCAGGACGAACTCCTTCAGCAGATACCTCATGTCCCAGATACTCTATGCTGGTTTGAAAGAGATGGCACTTTCTTGGTTTGATTTTAAGGCCATGAGCGCGGAGCCTACTGAGCACTTGCCGCAATCTCCTCAAATGTTCTTCAAATGTGGGTGCATGGACTATCACGTCATCCAGGTATATCAGTATCGACTCGAAGTTCAATTCACCCAGGCAGTGTTCCATCAGACGTTGGAAGGTACCCGGAGCATTCGTCAGCCCAAATGGCATTCTGTTGAATTCATACAGCCCCATCGGTAGAATAAAGGCAGTTTTCTGCCTATCCTTTTCTGCAACAGGTACCTGCCAGTAGCCGCTTGCCAGATCTAGGGTTGAGAAATACTTGGCTCGCTGCAAAGCCGTCAATGACTCTTCTATCCTTGGCAGGGGAAAGGCATCCTTTACTGTGGCTGCATTCAATTTTCGATAGTCCACACAGAACCTCAAGGACCCATCTTTTTTCCGCACCAAAACCACCGGCGCAGCCCATGGGCTTTGGCTTTCCTTCACTATCCCACTGTCTATCATCTGAGACAGCATGGTCTTCACCTCTTGGTAGAGAGTAGGTGGGATCTGCCGGTATCTTTCTCGTATTGGGGGAGTATCCCCAGTGGATATTTCGTGCTCAATGGCCGTTGTGCACCCAAAGTCTTCCTCACTCCGAGAGAAAGCAGATTGAAACTCCCACAGTACGGCTTCAATTCTTTCCATTTGATCAGAGGTGAATTGGCTTGCATCAATTTCCATTTGCTCCAAAATTCGCTGGCCATTCCACTCAGGTGTGGGCTCCTCTTCAAAATTCTGGTCCACTACCAAAGTCCAAGCATCACCTTTCACTACCCGTAGGGCTAACTGTCTACCTGTGAGTGTCTCTGCTTGGAGCACATGCAATTCAGCCACTTTCTCTCCTGCATGAAATGTAACTTCATAATCATGTACGTTGATACACCGGACTAGCACTTGTCCATCTGCAACTGATACAATTGTTCTGGCGACCACTGGACTTCGGCTAGCTTCTGACAAGCCCAGGGGTTCAATTAGCACATCTATGCCATTCAGCTTCCGGTTTCCTCCAATCGGCATACGTATTATCTTCTCCTGACGTGGGGGTACGGTGCAAGTAGTCCCATATGGAGCATATACTGTTCCAATGGGTTTACCCACAGGGGTGCTTTTACAGATACCGCATGCTCTGATCAAGCGCTGGAATGCTCTCCGGGTGGGCTTATGGGAAGTTGCTTTCTTCCAATAACCAGGGCCCTCTTTTGAAAACATGACTTGATCTAGTTCTCGCAGGATATTCATTCCCAATACGACTGGGGCTTCATCTCGAGCTGGCTTCTCCACCAGCACCACTCCCTTCTTGCCAACGTCTTGTCCGCATAGCTCTATTCTCATCCAAGCTACTCCGAACACAGGTATAGCAGTCTGGTTCACAGCCGTCAACTTAATCAAAGTGTCCTTCTCAGGTTTCATCAGATGGCCGAAGTTTCTCTCAAAGAATTTCAAAGGCATCGTGGTTACTTCTGATCCTGTGTCTATAAGACATCTCACCCATTGTCCTTCAATCAGCACTTCCAAGTAAGGGCTTTCGGCCACAAGGTCCCGAGGGTCTTCAGGGGCGTCCTGGCACTTTACTTCCCCCGCGGCATGCCCCGCTGCCACAGGGAGTTCCCGTTTAACGGAAGACATTCTGGGTTTGCGTGGTTCCTCGGGCATTGCCGGGCGATATGTCCTCTTTCTTGGCATATCCAACACTGGGGGCCCCTTGCCCTCGAATAACTTGCAGAACCCCAAGTCTGTCCAGGTGTAGGTGGATACGGACTGGGGTGATGAATGGTGAAGTTTCTTGTTCCCTCCTCCAGAGGAGCTTGACATGGTGCAGTAGCCATCAGAGCAGCACCCCTTTCCCAGTGTTCAGGCGGAACTGGGGCCTGTAACCGTTCCAACTGTCTCTGAATTTCTCCCACCGATGTGCTAAGTACCTTCACCAACTCTCGCAAATCTTCTTCATTGGAAGGAGTTCTCTGACTTGCTGCAGACTGCATTCTCACGTTGTACACTCCATACTCTTCTTCTTTATCTCGAGCCACCGCTTCTGCTTGTATCCTCTGGAACTGTAAAGTAGCATCCACCCGGATACGGTCCTTGAGCACCTGGCGCAGAGGAGGGCTTCACAAACCGAGGATGAACTGATCCCGGAGGATTTCATCTCCATTTCCAAGGTCATTAGCACCCCTGGCCTCTCTCTTTCGTACATGTGACCAAATCTCCTGGAGGGCATTGGCAAATTGGGGGATGGTCTCATCTTCATGCTGGAAGCGAGTGAAGAAGCGGGATCTAAGGCTACCGGTACTGGATGTTTCTCCATAAATGGACTCGAGGATCGAGATTATAGATTCCAGTGTCTTCCTTTCTTCCTCAGGGCGCAGCATTACAGTGCGTCGGGCATCTCCTTCCAAGGCATTCAGCGCCACATCTGATTGCAGATCAGGAGCCAAATTATATAACCGGAGGGTGCTTTTAAGATGTGCAACCCAGTCTTCTAGTGGCCTATTCTGACCATCATATCGTACTAATTGACTCAAGATCGCCCCTGCAGGCAGACACATAATCGGAGCTGCTGCCATGGCAGGAGGGTTGACTGGGGCCTCAGGTGGAGCTTCCCCGGACTCTGAAGCGTTCTGCATGGCGATCAATGTACCCTGCTCGCAGCGCCAAATGAAAGAGAACCAAGGGCTGGGCCCACAGGTTCAGCAGGTACACGATGCCACACAGACGCACACAGTGTTTTAATCCCCAAGACAAAGTTTACTGAATAAGTCACAGAATAGCGATCTGGGAAAACATGTAACACGGTATAAACAGAGAAGAAATACAAACTAATATGCAACAGAATATTGCAGCAAACTAACACTATACTCCTAGTTCCCACAGTTACTTAACAGGTACCAGATACAAGTCCTTTAAGAACACGGTTCTCCTGGATCGGTCCCTCGTTGGGGTGCACCCTAAGTATTGCGCAATACTATTTGTAATCCACAGTGAGATGGGGTCTTCACATAAAAGTACAGTTATATCCTATGCTCCAGCTCTCCACTTAACAGACAGGCCAATTTCCCAGATGATAAGGTGTCAGCGTAAGAGTCCCTTATATTTCACCACGTGGAACACGTGGACGCGGCCAAGCCGTACTTACAAGTCCTTGAGGCCTTTCTCTTATATGGTCTCCTTTACCTTCTGAGCTTCAGAGCTTTCCAGACTCAGTCCCAAAAGTAGCACCACAGACTCTGTGTCTCCAGACTCAGTCCACAGCCAGCATGGCAGTTCTTCCATCCAGCAGAGCACAGGCTGCCTTCCAGCATGTCAGGTCTCCACTGTCCCCTCAGCACATCACCTCCAGCCAGGACCCTTCTCCCCACAGAACTCTACTTCCTGTTTCCTGGTAATGGATGATGCAAATGACTATCTCCAGTGCAAGGTATCAAAACTGCAATCCCAGCACACTGCCAGGCTTGTAGGAGTCCAAAATGTCCCAGTAATTATCTGTAATCAGAGTTTGCAACCTCGAACAATATTTACATTCTGAAGAATTAATTGCATTAATTCCCTATGGGCGTTTATTAATTTGCTGCCACCTACTGACCAAAGTTAGTTACTGACAGTTTACTACATCACACCCTTACACAAGCGCCACACTTTCACCAGTAGCTCAGGAACATTGGGGTACCTTTTTCAAAAGATTAGCAGCAATGAGTTAAAAACGTGGCCCAGGCATGGAATATGTTGCAGGCTGCCAAGCTACAGAGCCAATCCCAGGTTACGGCCATTATCACACATGACAACATGCCTGGGCCCAGGTGCAGTGGCAAAAACCACATTGCCGTCTCATCGAGGATGGCATGACTCACTTTGTAGGCAGTGTGCTGTCTGGCCCCCAAGCTGATGAGCTTCAGCACGGCCCGCTGACGTCTCCCCACACCAGTGTTGCAGCGTTTCCAGCTCGTAGCTGGGGTCAATTTAACAGCGGAGGAGGGTGGTGTTTCAGCCCTCCTCCCAGGAATGTTGTGTGGGGAGACAAGTCAGGCCACCACATTTTGCGACCCGGTCCACGCCTCAACTACATTCAACCACTGTGCCCAAATTGAAAGGTAGCGTCCCTGTCCGCATGCACTTGTCCATTCGTAACTGGTCACATGGAACTTTAGGGCTAAGCGCTGAATTTAGGGACCGCCTCATGTTTGGGGGAAAGTGCTGGTGTGGACGGCACAGTGCGGTGGCGCAGTAGACACTCTGCCCAAAAAGGGCAGAGTGTCCCCCAGCCGGGATTCCAACATCTCCTGGGCCAGATTTCTTGAGATGAGGCCGTTGAAGCCTTGGGCATGTGGGTGGGTTGCGCTGTACTTTAGCATGAAATGAAAGGCTTGGGAGATGGGGAGTTGCTGGGAAGAGGCGCATGATGGCGCGGGCAAAAGGAGAAATGGCAGGAAAAGGTGAGGATAAGGGTGAACTCCCCAAAGTGTCAGAGGCAGATGTGGAGGTGTCCTGGCTCCTGGTCTGGACTGCAGCGCCAGCCCTGTCAACAGTGGAAGAGGCAGTGGCCGCCAGGCCAAACGACGATTATCCTGCGCTTGCTCTCACCCACTGAGCCCAGGGCTTGCCTTCCAAATGATGGCACCCGCAAGAGGTGGTGAGATTCCTCTCCGCAGATCTCCAAACCATCTTGGACTTGCAAATTGCACTAAATTTGTCATGTAACTGACATGTATATGATGAGTCTATCCATTGTCTGTTCATTTTGGTGAAAGTCAGCCTGTCAGCTGACAGACAGCTGTGCTTGTCAGTGATGATGTCACCGGCTGCTTGTACCCCCAGTTTTTGCTGCTTAGCTTGCCTCCACATCCACACTGCTTTTGCCCCTACACATCACCCCTATCCATGCCTGTGCCTCTAGCCATAAGTCTGCCACCCATGGAAACTCATGGTGCAGAAAGTGAGGGAGCTGACTCTGAGGAACCCTTGGGTTTTGTAGCTGGTACTCCATCAAAGGTCTCTGCTGCTCACACACCCTGCTGAACATACGGTATCTAGGGTTAGAGCGTGTGGTGACCTCGCACAACAGTAGGTGCTTCAGGCAGATGTAGGCCTTGCTGGAGTGTATTGCGGCTAGCTCCAGGTACTGTAGACTTGGGAAAGTGGGTGTCCAAGTGCCGCACTTTCACCCTTAGCTCAGCTAATTTGGGGTATGTTTTTAAAAATCATTGCACCACTACATTGAACATGTGGGCCAGGCATGGAACGTGTTGGAGGCTGGCAAGCTCCAGAGCCCTCCAACAAGCTAAAAAACCTGGCCCCAGGGGCAGCGGGGATAAACAAATTGCCATCTCATCCAGGATGGCATCCCTGACCTCAGAGGCAGTGTGCTGTCCGTCTCCCAAGCTGATGAGCTTCAGCCCAGCCTGCTGACGTCTCCCCACACCAGTGTTGCAGCGTTTTCAGCTCGTAGCTGGGGTAAATCTAACAGCGGAGGAGGAGGAGGGTGGTGTTTCAGCCCTCCTCCCAGGAATGTTTTGTGGGGAAACAAGTCAGGAAAATTCTTGAAACGGGAGAGTTTTGCATCTTTGCCCTTGCTGCCTATGGACATCCCTTTGCCTCTAGCCACCATTTTCCCTGCTTTGCTTGCCTCCACATCCACACTGCTTTTGCCCCTAGACATCACCCCAGTCCATGCCTTAGCTTGTACCCCCAGTTTTTCCTGCTTAGCTTGCCTCCACATTCACACTGCTTTTGCCCCTAGACATCACCCCAGTCCATGCCTTAGCTTGTACCCCCAGTTTTTCCTGCTTAGCTTGCCTCCACATCCACACTGCTTTTGCCCCTAGACATCACCCCAGTCCATGCCTTAGCTTGTACCCCCAGTTTTTCCTGCTTAGCTTGCCTCCACATCCACACTGCTTTTGCCCCTAGACATCACCCCAGTCCATGCCTTAGCTTGTATCCCCAGTTTTTCCTGCTTAGCTTGCCTCCACATCCACACTGCTTTTGCCCCTAGACATCACCCCAGTCCATGCCTTAGCTTGTACCCCCAGTTTTTCCTGCTTAGCTTGCCTCCACATCCACACTGCTTTTGCCCCTAGACATCATCCCTATCCATGCCTCTTCCCCTAGCCATAACTCTGCCACCCCTGGAAACTCATGGTGCAGAAACTTTGGTTGCTGACTTTGAGGAACCCTTGGGTTTTGTAGATGGAACTCCATCAAAGGTCTGTGCAGCTCACACACCCTGCTCAAGATATGGTATTGTAGGGTTTCAGCGTGTGTGAATGACGGACAACAGCCTGTGTTTGGACAGATGTAGGCCTTGCTAGAGTGTTTTTAGGCTAGCAGCGACTCCTGTGCACTTGCAAAAGTGGGCGCACAAGCGCCGCATTTTCAACAGTAGCTTCGGTACATTTGGGTATGTTTTTAAAAAACTTTGCACCACTAGGTTAGACGTGGGCCAAACATGGAACGTGTTGGAGGCTGGCAAGCTCCAGAGCCGCTACCAGGTTCCAGCCATTATCACAGGCGTAAAAATGCCAGGCCCCAGGTGTAGCAGGGAAAAAAAAATGCCATCTCAGCCAGGATGGCATCCCTGACCTCGGAGGCACTGTGCTGTCTGTCCCCCAAGCTGATGAGCTTCAGCACCGCCTGCTGACGTCTCCCCACACCAGTGTTTTAGCGTTTGCCGCTAGTAGCTGTGGTGGAGGTTGCAGCGTCGTAGGGTTTCAGTCTACTCCTGCCATGAATTTTGGCCTGGGAGAGGAGATAGGTCACCCCAGTTTGCACCCGGGGAACAGACTCCACCACATTCACCCTGCCTGTCATTAAAGATAAGCACTGCAGCATCCCTGACCACAGGCGCTTGTCCAAGTGTCGGTGGTCAAGTGGACCTTGCAGCAAAGCGCGGAACTAAGGGCCCACCTGATGTTGAGTGACACGTGCTGGTGCAAGGCGGGGACGCCACACCGGGAGAAGTTGAGACGGCTAGGGACGGCATAGTGAGGTGCCACAGTTGCCATCAGGTCCGGGAAGGCGGGAGTTTCAACAAGCCGGAACGCCAACCTCTCCTGGGCCAGCAGTTTAGCGATGTTGGCGTTCTAGGCTTGCGTGGGTGGGTGGTTAGCGGTGTATTTCTGCCGGCGCTCCAATGTCTGAGAGATGGTGGGTTGTTGTAAAGAAGCGCCTGATGGTGCCTTTGATGGTGCAGGAGAAGGAGATAAGACAGAAACAGGGGAGGATGAGGGAGAAGTCAACAAAGTGGCGGAGGCAGATGAAGTGATGTCCTGGCTCGTCCTCTGGAGTGCATCGCCAGCACTGTGAGCAGAGGCAGTGGCATGAACGGCGGGCGACGTTTGTCCTGCCGTTGCTGCCTGCCACTGATTCCATTGCTTGGATTCCAAATGACGGTGCATTGAAGTGGTGGACAGGTTGCTCTTCTCAGGGCCCCTACTCGATTTCGAGAGGCAAATTGTGTAGACGACACTATATCTGTCCTCGGCGCATTCCTTGAAAAAACTCTACACCTTCAAGAAACGTGCCCTCGATGGGGGAGTTTTTCTGGGCTGGGTACAAAAGGGAACATCTTCGGACATTCCGGGTCTGGCCTGGCTTCGGCAAAGCAGCTGACCTCTGCCTCTGGACATGTCTCTGCCTCTAGCTACCCTTTTTGGTGCTGCACCTGCCTCAACATCCACACTACTTTCCCAGCTTGACATCTGCCTTGTCCAGGTGGGGTCGGTGTCCTCGTCGTCCACCACCTCCTCTTCCAACTCCTGTCTCGCCTCCTCCTCCTGCACAATGCGCATGTCAACTGGCTGCCCTGACAGCAACTGCGTCTCATCGTCGTCGATGAGGGTGGGTTGCTGGTCATCCGCCACCAAATCGACCGGAGATGGAATGGAGGAGACTCTAGTGTTTGAGCATCTGGACACAGATACTCGTCTGTTAGGTCCGTGGAATCGCGAAATGGAGGGGCAGGTTGCGGTACAGTCAAAGGAAGGGAGAACAGCTCTGGGGAGCAGGGACAGTTGGGGTTATTGTTCTGAGAAGATTGGGAATTTTGGGTGGAAGGAGGACAAGACTGTTGGGTAAGAGGAGGTAGAGGCTGACTGGCTGGTGGACAATGTGCTTTAAGCGTTATCCGACAGCCATTGCAAGACCTGTTCCTGGTTCTCGGGCCTACTAATCTTTGTACCATTCAGCCTAGTTAATGTGGAACTTTTGTGCAAAGCGCAGAACTTAGGGCCCGCCTGATGTTAAGGGACACACGCTGGTACAAGGCTCAACTCACCCTAAGTGCCAAAAACACTGCTGGTGCAAGGCTCTACTCATGCCAAGGGCCTCAATCTCTGCTGGTAGCTCAGCTTAAGGTCATGTAACTTTGTTTGGAAGGGCTCATGTTAAGGGCTAGAAAAGTGAATTTTGGAAGGTCTTACCACATCACACACACACACACACACACACACACACACACACACACACACTCAAAATGACAGTTAAGGGTGAGGGCTTTTGGAATTCCCATTGCCTATTCCATTTGTGGTTGTCATGGGGAACGTGATTTAAAGGGGTGGTTGTTACTGTTTGTTGAGCTTAAATTGGGGTTTGTGTCCATCCATTTGGGGAGTAAAGAAGGTTTCCAGGTATTTTCCCACTTTGATAGAGGTTTTTTTGAATGTGGAAAGTGTGTAGTTGTTAGGCTGTGATGTTGGGGTAATAGAGGGTCTTTGGTGTGTTAGATGCCCCCAGACATGCTTCCCCTGCTGTCCCAGTGTCATTCCAGAGGTGTTGGCATCATTTCCTGGGGTGTCATAGTGGACTTGGTGACCCTCCAGACACGGATTTGGGTTTCCCCCTTAACGAGTATCTGTTCCCCATAGACTATAATGGGGTTCGAAACCCGTTCGAACACACGAACATTGAGCGGCTGTTCGAATCGAATTTCGAACCTCGAACATTTTAGTGTTCGCTCATCTCTAGTCACAATCACCACATATACATACAATTCCACAATACAATCCTACTGACAGGTATATGCAGTTTTCCTATTTCCTATGTAACTCATGCCAGTTGTCTGGTGTGAGAGTGTTAGAACCTCTTAATAATTCAGGCAGGCTCTTGCCAGTCAGGGACTTTATTAAGACTGGCATACAGAACACCAATAAATTCCTCTCATTGCATCACAAATCTATACTTGCTCATAGCAGGCTTAGATTTTATTTTCTGTCTTCAAGATAATTGAAGATACGCCAAATTTATATAAAAGGAGTATGCCTCTGAATAAATATGGTGCTTTTCTATCAAACCATTTTACATTTAATCTTGAAGAGTTTTTTCATGGTGCTCCAAGATCACTGAGTTTGGGATAAGATCCTACTCTTTACAATAGTAATAATAAGACAAATCCGTTATATATAATAGGAAGATTTTATTTCATGGGATTCAGAAAGTCAGCATTATATTTTGGTGCTCTCTCCCATAGTCCGCAGCTGTCACATAACTGTGCTGTATGTCTTATGGAGTTATTGATTACTGAAACACATGCAATGTGATTGTGTGAACAAGGCCCACGATGAAGACCAAAACATCACTTCAATTCTCATTCTATGGATTACATGAAATACATTCTTCTAAGCATCATCTTTTCAGTGATGGATTTGTCTTATTAGAACTTCAGTTGGAGTAACAATGATCATTCTTACCCAATATTTGCATATGAATTCCACCAAGTCATAGACTGGACTGAATATTAGAAATGGAAACCCTTGATAAGTATATAGCATGTTGTTCAGTTATCTAGCTATATGGATGGCAGTTGCATCTAGTACCTTAGAAAGGTTGTCCAGGCATCTTTTGAATGCTTGGACAACTGGGGAAGGTGAAAAAAAATTCATACACACATGTCCTTAGTGCTTCAAGCACGTTGCGATCCTTCTGCTCTGCCATGTTCTGAAAGTGAACCTGTTCACTGGCTGTTATACCACGGATCCCTTCCAATGAAGGCGCTGATTGGCCTCAGTGGTCATGTGAGTCCAATCATTGGCCACAGCAGGCCTTAGGAAGAGACCCGTGATGTCACAGGTAGTGATATCTCAAGCCCTTTTCTGAGGCCACTGATTGGTCTCAGTGGTTAAGTGTGGCTGGTGGCTGGGACTTCTGCCACACATCAACATGGGACCCAGAAGACCGGATTGTTCCTGGAGGTATTGGTGCACCGTGGAAAGGTGAGTATAATTTTTATTTTTTCCACTGCCTCCTGCCTATTTAATAGTTAAACGGGTTGTCCATTTTTTGCATGGACAACCCCTTTAAGCCTATAGTCCTTCTGCCTCAATAAATACTGGTAATAAAAAAGTTGCACATGACTTACTTTAGGCAACCTAGTATAGATTTTATATTGTGGTCCAAGTGCTGCTACTTTCACATCTTTGTAGTATTATATAGAAGGAATTCACAATGTTATGTGGTTTGCATTACTACATAACCATGGGTCTTGCAAAACCTGAGAGAGTGGGGGACATTTTAATCTTCCCAGTTACTGCTTCGATATCAGGTAGATAATAATCTAGAACTGTTAAATTGTATGTACTAGGCAAAAAAAAAAAAACCATGAACATTAAGAGAAATGAGTTCCTTTGCTGTCTTGTTGTCAGGTACTTATTCAGTCCAAGCATATTTGTTTGAGATGTTTTGTGTATTTACTGATTCAGATGGGCACTTAACATAATTAGACTAACACAGATGTTTAACAACATGTACCTTCACCTCCGCTGTTTATTTAGCTTGCAAAAATAATGTGAAGTATCAGAGATAAAAATGAGCTCCTTACATTCTCCACAGCATCCCTGTATCACTGTGTAAAATGTTCTAAATATATAGAGCGATAAACACAGAGATTACATTTCCTGATCTAGAAATTGTTTTCCTGAATGAATGTGTACATTTCCTCCACCCTGGGAATTACTAGCAAATGTTCCTTTTTGCTTTTATATCCAAATATTGTTATTATACATTTCTAGAAGGATTACAGAGCCGGGAATTACTCTTGGGAACTTAGGTTGGGAAAACTCAGATTAAATTATTGCTTTAAAATATTCAGAAATAAAGCAGGAAGGTTGGTGGAGGACAATTTATGGAATCTAGGCGGAATTAACTTGCTTTAATATACTTACCACCTGCAGTAAACCAGGACAGCAGTGATGGGAGGTAGGATGTGAAATCAAAGCATATGCATATGTATTAAACATTCATATGGAGAGATGTATAGGCACAATTACATTGAATTTAACTCTATGTACAAAGTCAACTTGTTTCATTAAACTGTATAAAGAGTAGCTGATTCTGGCTAGAGTGGCAAGAGTAAGGGAGCTTTGCTGTTGGTCTAAAGCAGGGATAGGGAACCTTTGGCTCTCCAGCTGCTGTGAAACTACAACTCCCATCATGCTCCATTCACTTCCATGGGAGTTCCAAGATCAACAGAGGAAGTATGCATGCTGGGAGTTGTAGTTTTGCAAAAGCTGGAGAGACGTACGTTCCCTACCCCTGGTCTAAAGGGATTTGTCCCAAGTTTATCCACATTTGAAGAATGGAGATCTTGGTTGCGGAAGAGTCTGTCGACTCCTCCAGGTTTGTTGCCCTTTAGGGATTGTGGATGATATTTCAGGAGTCTGCAGAGTTTGCCAACCTCTTACATTTTTTTAAACTGAAATTTTTATTACATTTCCTAAAATATATTATATATACAAACAAAAAGCATAATATAATAAACAATAAAACTGTAATAAAAACCCGGAGAGAGAACCAAGAACACATAAACACAAAGGGAGAAGAAGAGGAAAGAAGGGACAAGGGGGGAAGATTCAGAAACTATGGCCAACCTCTTTTCATTAGCTACTCTGGCCTCTTGGGGTCCTCCTTTCTCATGGTGCTCTTCACTTTTGCCCTATCCTTTCTTCTCCCTCCTCCCCACTGTTACTCATCCTCCCACCTCCTGTGTTGTCCATTACTCCTATCATTCACCCCCTTTTTTCTTCTTTTCTGATCTTACACTTTAGGTGACTTTGCTGCCCCCACCAAATGCAACACTTTATTATTCTATGTGGAGCATGGGTGCCACGGGAAGTTCCCTTGGGTACTGACCTGTGTTACTGATGCCCACATGCTGTTTGTTGCGGTAGTTTTTCGCTCGTTCTTACAAGCTCATTGGCTTGCCATTTCAGTATTGTTTCTCTGTTTCAATCATTGTACATGTTATATTTCTAAAATTTCAATAGAGATTGATTAAACATAAAAGGTTTGTAACTAGACATATTTCTAGCATGTATGATATATTAGTTATCATTTTTTATTGGTGTAGCTGTTTTATTGGTGGTCCAGTTGTTAATTCAAAGAACATATGGATGTGTCCAAACTCAACTGACAGAGAAATGTTTCACATGTTATATGCAAATTTATTTAGTGCCAAAGCAGCAGATATACAAAATATGCATGCGTTAGCTTTAAGGCTCAAGCCCCACATTGCGGAAACACAGCTTTTTTTGTTGCGGATTTGGTTGCGTTTTTTGAGCCAAAGCTGAGAGTGGATTGGGCAGAAGAGAAAAGCATAAGTACTTCCTATATACTTTCCATTCTTCTTGTAGCCACTCTTGGCTTTGGCTCAAAAAACGCAGCAAAATCTGCAATAAAAGAATCTGCATTTCTGCAATGTGGGGCTTTAGCCAAAAGGTGTATTCTGCTAAATCCCTTTGAAGGCCTATTCTCATGAAAGCCCATTAATGTGTAGGTGGTGGGATCTGTCCCCCGGGATCTCCATCCATCAACAGAACTACTGTGGCTGTGATGCTATGACTTGGCTTTTCCTGAAAAACCATTTTAACTTATATAATTCTTTTTTATACATGAATAATTTCCATCAGATGTATATGCCTTCATTGAGGAACAATAGGAATATATATTTATTTATTTATTTATTATACCTACTTATATAACAGCAACATATTCTGCAGTGCTTTATAGGTATTGTCATTACAATGTGTCCTATGTATGGCTCAATCTAAATTTCCTATCCGTATGTCTTTGGCCTGATTTGGAATAACCATTTTGATAATGTTATAGTTTACCTCTGCTATACACCATAGGTTCTAGGTGAGCTAAAAGGAATAGAGGGCTCTGTCCACTCTCTTCATTTCAGGAATAGGTCCCTTGTTCTGAAGTTTGTAATAGTTGTGATGATGTTCATGAAATTTCTATTACAAGAAGGTATTGGTGTATATCAGTCTTTTAATTTTTTTCTTGCCTAAAGAGGACCTTTCACCATTTTGCCGACAGGCAGTTCTATATACTGCCGGAAAGCTGACAGTGCGCTGAATTCAGGGCACTGTCGGCTTTCCCGATGTGTGCCCGGTGTGAAGAGCTTACGGTCCGGTACCGTAGCTCTTCTATGGTCAGAAGGGCATTTCTGACAGTTAGCCAGAGACGTCCTTCTTCACAGCACAGCCAATTGCACTGTGCTGTGAGAGCCGGGAGGAACGCCCCCCTCCCTCCCTGATAATACTCGTCTATGGACGAGCTGTATGAGCAGAGGGAGGGGGCGTTCCTCCCGGCTCTCACAGCACAGCGCGATTGGCTGTGCTGTGAAGAAGGACGTCTTTGACTGACTGTCAGAAACGCCCTTCTGACCATAGAAGAGCTACGGTACCGGACCGTAAGCTCTTCACACCGGGCACACATCGGGAAAGCTGACAGTGTGCTGAATTCAGCGCACTGTCAGCTTTCCGGCAGTATATAGAACTGCCTGTCGGCAAAATGGTGAAAGGTCCTCTTTAACTACTCCCAACTGTATCTTACATTTTAATTCATTTTTTATTGTCAACATATTAAATAAACAAACACACAAATTACTTATAAATCATAGTTTACTACTTTTTAACATGATGTATAAAACAGATTTATCTAATACAGCTTCCTTTCTAACCCACTCTCCCATGTATTTAGAGAGAAAACGGAGACAATAGGAAAATAAAAAATGAATGCTAGGAATATTATACTTTATCATATGTATAAAAATACAATATTTCTCCCTTTCCCTTTTCCAAACCAAGGCTAGTGATTATAGATGTATTATTTCCACAGTTTTTAACTTATCCCGGATCAATCCTGTATAAATCCTGGTTACTGTGTCTAGCGGGTCTCGATAGATTAATCAACAAAGATCAAAGTTGACTGAAGATCAATCCCTTGTCCAAACCTTTCTGAATGCATAGACATAGTTTGGAAATGAAGAGAAACAAGATTTAGCAGGGAAAGGGCAGTAATTACAAAAAAAGCATAAGGTAGAAAAACAGGATTTTTTTTTAAATCAAAGTTTGACATAGTGGTTTGACAGTGCTAAACCAGTACTGATCTTATTTAACCGAAATGAGAAAATATATCATCCAAGTTCATAAAAAGGCTCTGGCTATCTTCTAGATGAAGGGGTTAATCTTAGATTTAATGGATCCAACTTAGTGTAAATCAAACTTTCATTACTGACAGCAATACTGGAAGCTCTGTATTTTTTTTTTTTTTAGTTTAGACTCAGGTCCTGGGTAATAAAATTGCAGGATGGTTTATGTTAGTTTATCCCTAGTTTATTGGAAAGCTCTTTATGTTTCCTAGAGTTTTGGGGGAGGCTAACGCTTTGTGAGCATATTTCCTAGAATAAGCTTTGCTCACAATTGCAGGTTACTAGATTTATCAAGGAATTTTAACATTATATAGTTATCGGATTGCCATATTCTAAATACAACAAACTTGGGTACGAAATATTAATAAACTTGAAAAACAAATAATATAAAGGTTATATTAAATTGTGCACCTATAATAGACCACCTAGAGACCTCCCACTTTTTATAGGTGAATACAGCTATGATACCTACATCACTTCTGTTATCTTCAGTGTATCCTAAATGGCCACCATATGCTAATGCTAAATACAAATGGAAACAGGACAATACAAACAAGTCAGAATACAAAATTAATTATGCACTTGTTCGGGCTAACTAATACATTAAGGCCACTATTTCTTTTGCTGTAGTTCTACAGTCAAGTTTCTATGTACAATATAGGGTCATAGCCAATAGGAAAGAAAAATAAGTGCATATATAATAATCCAAAATACAATATACATCTACTGTTCACCTACGTACAGTATATCTGGAATGAGTTTTTGAAATCAATCAAGTTCACATATATAGGTTATCCCAATCCGTGGCAGAATTTTCTAGTCTCAGAAGATTTAGATGATTGTATCAAATCTTAACAATTTATTTCATATTACATCATGTCAATGTAATTTTATCAATAGTTAAAAGAGTCTGGAAAATAAAAGTACGATTCTAAATACTACTGTATTTGCCCTAAGGAAACAAAAAAACATCCCCCTTCCAAACTATATTGAAACTTAACTTTTATTGTTATGTCATAACTTAAAATTTCATATATCAGGTGCCCAAAAAGCAGTTAATATGACTGGCAATTGAAAATCTGCCTGCGGTCATTATCAATGAATTGTCTTTGATTTTAGTTCATGGCATGTGGACCTTTGACACATGCCGTGTCCAACTTGGTCTCACCAGACTCAAAATGTCAGGGCAGCTCCCACCTTCTCTCACTCTCAGGTTCTGCCCTGGTCTGCAGTATAAGCAGCCTTTTATGGGTCACTAATGAGCCCAGGATATACACCTGGGCCGAGGCCCACTACCGACCTGCCCTGGACCACACATAAGTCAGGAATCTGGGGCAAATATACCTTGACTCCAGCACTTCACCTGTCACCTTCTCGCATTGCATTGTTTTGCTCCTAAAACTCTATGTTCTAATTTTTATTATTATTTTGGAAATCCCACTTTAGCTTTCAATACTGTCTGAATCCTTCTGGGCATGCTTTTTGTCAGATTCAAGCATGTCCTGACCAAAATATGACCCCTGCTCCCTTCTATTTATGCCCAATGTTGGTAAATACTGGTTGACTCCTTTGGGTATAAATACAGCTTTTTTTCAACTCTACCCACAAGAATTTGGGTTGAGGTCTTGGGACTGTGGGGGAACATCCAGCACCTCTACTTCATTGCCATTGCACCATTTCTTCACTCATAATGATTTAGGCTTCAGGTCATTGTCCTGCTGGAACAATATATTGTCCTTTCATACCCCTAGTACGAGTGCACAATGTAATGTATCTTGTGGGATACTCACATATAGCTCAGTACTGAGACCACCATTGATTCTGGTCAAGTATCTAATTTCTTTAGCTGTGAAACAACCCCATATCAATAGGTTTCCTCCACCAAACTTGATAGTTCCTCTTGTCTCATCACTACAAATCACCCATTTTCACTCTCTTACTGTCCACTTTTTGGACTTTTTTTGCAAACACAAGCAGATTCTTCTTATGAGGATTTTGAAGTCAAAGCTTCTTCACCTCTTTTTTGGGCCATCATTTCAGACTTGTGTAAGGTGTGTTTGTCCTTTTTTGTCACACCATGACTGATAGACCTTTTGATCAGCCAACTGTAGACTCCAAAATTTTGCCTAGAGAGTTTTGTTTTTTTCCAACTGTTATGGCACTCACCACTATCGAAAAGCTAGATAATGCTGTTTCTGTTTTCTTGGGAAATCTTCTTAATAGCTTATCCTCTATTTGAACCAATGACCGTTCACTTGGGAATCAACCTAATAACACACTGAGCTATTAGAGAATGTGAGAACAGGTTGTAACTTGTAGTATACAAGAAGAAAAAGATTTTTCCACCACCAGGAGCAAAACAGTAAGGCTGGTCTTACACGACTGTAATTTAAGTCCACAAATGGTCCGCAATTGAGGGTTTTCAATTGCGGATACATTATATTCAGTGCGACCTCTTACACCACCGGATATTTTATCTGTGGTGTCCTGGGCCTCCGCACTGAATAGAGCAGGTCTGCAAAGGCTGTGAATTTATGGCACTGCATGAACTCTATGGGCGAGTGCGGCAGGACACGGGTGTCTGCGGTGCCTATGTTGCTGATCAGCAACTTGCGGACCGTAAAATCAATACGGTCGTGTAAGACTAGCCTAACACTGCAGTTACATGACAAGAATCTGCATAACTAATCATATGCTAAATAGTCACATTTATTTATGAGATAGTCAAGATGATTATAAAATGATGGTAGCCTCACGATTGAAGCTGTAGTAGATGGTGAGATATGGAGCCTGAAAGTCAAAAGTTCAAAATATTGCTACCCTTTTATTCGTTAGTGTAATTACCTTGTCTCACCTCTCCTGGGCATCTTTTAAAAAAAAAAAAAAAAAAAAAAAAAATTGTGTAGATTGTGAGCCCCATGTAGGGATCACAATGTTCATTTTTTTCCCTATCAATATGTCTTTCTAGAATGGGAGGAAATCCACACAGGCATGGGGAAAACATACAAACTCCTTGCAGATGTTGTTCCTGGCAGGATTTTAACCCAGGACTCCAGCACTGCAAGGCTGCAATGCTAACCACTGAGCCACCATGTTGCCCCCTCTCCTGGGCATCCTTGTGGCCCTTGTGAGTCCCCCTGTGTCCTCTTCCAATCTCTGGATAATATCATATGCTTTGAGGGTCACTGCTGAGACCATGGGTTATGAAGATGTCATAGCACTGGATGAAATTGTCATGATGTTAGTGCACCGCACAGTAATACTGAGACCCAATAACAGGCCCCAACAATGACTGTGGGGCATTTGATGTCAGTCCGAGGAAAAGGTCAGAAGAGGATGTTTAGGGAACAAATAAATGTTGCGAGGATGCCCGGCAGAGGTGAGACAAGGTGAGTATAACTGTTTGATTTGTTTACCCACTTCCCTTGGGCCACCATTTATCAATAATAGCACTTCCAGAGATAGCTGTAGTAGCATGATCACCACCGGTAATAGCAGTAAAGATCCCACAATGACCTATCCCTTTGCTGTGACTATATATCAGAGTACATGAATAGTAAAAAAAAAAAAAAAAACATAGGTGGAGGTGGTTAAAAAAATGTAATAATCATAGTAAATCAGTCTCCACTATTTCCAGCTGAGAACCTGCCCAACCTGCCCAGAGTCAGCCCATATGTTTTTAGTGCTAAAGCGATGGCCATTGGATTTTCTGCGATTGGCTCATTTCAATTTAGTGCCAGAACACCTTCTTTGGTGCTGAATTCAAATGGCTAAAGCACCCAGTCATGTTGGTGCTGCCAATGTTTTTTTACTATCCCTATACTGTAACATAATGGTGTCACTGCACAGGGATAGATCATAGTGGGACCTCTGCCAGTGGTGGTCCCGCTACCGCAGAAGAGCTAATGGGCCAATGACAGATGGACCACTGTCACTATTGAAAAGAAATGTCACAGGGGCTCCTTAAATATATTGCCCATTCCGAAACCATAATTTACAATATATTTATGCCAGAAAACTGGCATAAATGCATTGATGAATGTGCCCAATATGTATAATATAATGTATGCTAAGTAACAGTCATTAAAATGAGCCTTACTTTCAGGAGTTTTTAGGAATTGCTGGAATTACTTTGCATATAGACTGAAATGTGTTTTCTATGTAAATGATTTTGGAAGCTTGGAAAATAAATTTAGAAAAAAAAAATTATTACAAACAATACGGCTTTAGTCTAATTAAATGTTTTATTTATGGGAAATGCTGGAGTTCACACATAAGGTATATTAAAGGAGAAGTAATAGGATCATATCTCCACATTTTCATAATTGATATTGTTTGAAATTTTATACCAGGCTTGAAAGTCCCGGGATATCAAAATCTCAGCATAGAGATTACTTCTATTTATTTTTTTGCTTTGCTTTTCTGCAGGAGCTGCTTAAGTAGTTTTGTAATATGCAAGATTGTCTTGGATACATAGAGAACAATATCATCTGGATGCATCTGCTTATCTGCACGGAGTGAAACCTAGGAAACTGAGGGAGATAGTCATAAAAATATAATCAACTTCAAGCACAGAGAAGTGTTAATAAGACATAATAATATAATAAAAGAAAATTGAGCTGAGATTTTATAGCTGAATCTCTTTTTTTTTTCATATTTTTGTCCTGGCTGGTGAAATATTAAAAATGTCCCCTGTTCTTGAGGTCATATGATTCCACATATTAACTGTTGGCACCTGAATAAGTCACCGCTGCTCTTAGATTGGATATGTCTAATCCGCAGGTTAGTAACATATTAAATCATGGGTGGATTATCAGACTTTCTTTACTCCTTATCTTCACGAAGGAGTGGATTATAGCCGTACTTACCAAACAAGCACCTTTGTGTGGCTGTATAAATGATATATATTATATATTTAGTAGTAATTTTGTTGGTAGTTAAGACCTCAATACTGAAACCAATTTGAGGGTTATAACTTTGGGTCTTATACGACTTCAGTAAACAGAACAACTAATCTAGAGTTTGCCTCCGATGCCAAACAACTTGTGTAATTCAATTAGAAGTGAAGGTAAGAAACTTTGTAATACATTCTATTAGAGATCTGTCTTGGAATTAAAGATGGCTAGAAGGTTTGATGAATATTTAAACCTTCCTAACATATCATGCAATAGTGCGGTGGATGTTGGATATTAAATAGAGCCCCCGCTCAAGAGCTCAGTGGGTGTCATAGCTGTGGACTTCAACTATCCAAAAATGATTGTGCTACTACAACTAAGGGAAGATATTTTTTTTCCGTATATTGCAAGACCATAACCTAGAGCAGTTGGTGAAGGATCCAATTAGAATTGTTGCTTTGTAAAATCTTATAGTAACAACGGCCTTATTCACATCTTCGCATTTCATGTGCACATGGCATCCACATTTTATGAAGATGCCGTATGCATGTGTTTATTAAGATGTCAATTTTTGATCAAAGAAAAAAAATGGATAACACATGTCAACGGATGTTTGTTGTCCATTTTTTACAGAACCAGAGACATGAAAATTATAGAAAATTAAACCAAAAAGAAAAATCTAACTGCCTTTCACCAATGGGAAAAGCAGATCAAGAACCAAACAAGCAGGGTGGGGTGCTGTCCATGATTAGAACACACCTCACAGATGTGGATGTGTGAATGAGGCCTAAGGGTAAGTTCACACTGAGTTTTTTGATCAGGGTTTTGAAGCCGTAATCGCATCAAAACCCTGACCAAAAAGACGGCTCCTATTGAAATCAATGGGAGCTGCTCAGGAGCTGTTTCCTGGAGCCGGAAGAAACAAGAAAAAAGAAGCGAGATGCTCATTCTTCAGGCCGAGTCACCTCGCGATTTGGCCTGAAGACACGCTCTCCTCCGGACTAGGCCCATTCCTTGGGCCTAGTCCGCTTCAGGTTCCGGTCCAAAAAACTCTGTGTGAACTTACCTTTAGGCTACTTTCATACTGCCTTCATTCTGTCCATTGTTTTGAACCAAACAATGCACTGAAAAGCTGACAGACTGAAGGATGCAGATGCAGCACCTTCCGTGCCAAACTTTATCCTCCTCTAAAAAAATAAACCCAAAAGAAAAAAGCTTACATCTTGTTTTTAACATTAGAGTGATAAAATTGCAGTCTGATCTATTAACTGGAGTTGATGGCAGCACACTTTCATCAGTTTCACAAATCTGATACCTTTTGGTAATATTTGATCCTTTCACCTCCGTCTCCTAATCATTTCTTATATCAACTCTTTCCTCAATGTGGAGGCTAGAAAAATGGCTAACCATGCCCTCATCATCTCATCTCCCATATGGTCCACTGAAACATCCCTCTTTGTGGCCTCCCAGTCAACTATCTTCCTCTCCTACAATACACCCTTAAAAGAGTATTCCCCATGAACATAAACATATTTACATTTCTAGACAATTGTAAGTTTAACATGTTTCCAAATATGATTAATTGAAAATGCTTTACAATCTGCAGGCATCATATTATAAAGCAAGAGGGGCTGAGCAGATTGATATATAGTCATGTTGGAAAAAAATCTGTATACCTTGTCATTTATTCATTTATTTCTCTGTTTTTGAAAGGAGTAATTGACTTTTTTTTTTTTTTTTTAAATGTTCCTACACCTATGTACAGACTATATAGAAAACTCAAGATGGGAGAATGGAGAAAATTGACTGATGAAAAAGCACAAATATTAGTGACACCTACAAGTATCTAGAAGTGAAGGGACCTTTTTATCAATAGAGAACAAATGAGATGCTGCTTTTTCACTATAGCCCTGTAAGTTCTATTTACTCAGGAATCTGCAGACCCCTGGCCATATTGCACTTTATTTATACTAGTAAAACCAGCCTGCTTCTAGGATTAATTATATTGTGAGTGCGTCATCTCCTTTCATGATTTATTTTCTGATTTCTACTAGGAGGACAAGAGGACAACTATTTTTTCTTGGAATTCCATGTATTGTTTAGCAGTTTCGTGACCAAGGGGAATTGAACTAGAAAAGGTATAAAGGAAAATGGCTATGGAATGTGTAAGGAGAATGTAGGAGAATACAATGATTTATTGCAAAAAATGGTTTTGTACTACATTATATCACTAGATGTCCTTGTAAGAGTTGTCATATCTGGGCAAGCTATGTCCATATGCCTTTTCAAGGTGTGTGTAGATTTCATGGAGGGAAGGTCACCCTCTAATAGTCATGGCAAGGAGACGCTGCAAAAAGCAACTTTCATTTGGCAGATTCATTGCAATTTGCACCAAATGAAAGATGTAAAGAGTTGGAGTTGGTGGAGGTGATAAAATGTCCTCATTAAATGTTAAGGTTAATGGCCCTTTTCCAAGGCCTTATTCAGATGGAGAAATGCCAGCTGTGTTTGCTAGCCTACCGCCAGGGCCGCACTTTTAATGAGGCGAGGTGAGGCGACGGACTCATGGGGCACTGCAGAGGGGGCGGCAGCTGCAGCAATCAGATTTTATTTTAACTTTTTTTTTCTAAACTAGTGCAGGAGAGGGCCTCTCTGAAAACAACCTGAGTGGCCCTCTCCTGTGCTGGATTAGACCTCTGCATCTCAGCGCAGGTGGCGTCATCATGCTGCCTGGGTTGAGAAGCAGATGTCTCACTGCCGTATAAGGAGAAGAAGCGGCAGCACTTGCGACGTAGGTAAGTAACATACTTTTTGTTTTTGTTTTATAATAGGCTGCTACCTGCTGGAGTATCCCCCAGGCCCATGCCCAGGTCGTGATTCCACTACCGCTATTATTATACTCAGGGGTCTCTTCAGACCTCCGAATATAATAATCGGAGCCTCAGAGGAGGTGAGGGAACATAATAAATAGTGTTACTCACCTCTCCGAGATCTGATGCTAATCCTAGCAGGCTTTGGGTCTGTATGGTAATGTCCCAGATGTCACGTGGTCTGGGATATTACCATACAGGCCCAAAGCCTGTGCTAGCAGGCTTCGGGCTTGTATGGTAACAGGCTGTTACTGCTAGTACAGGCTTCGGGCCTGTATGGTAATATCCCAGACCACGTGACATCTGGGACATTACCATACAGGCCCGAAGCATGCTAGGATTAACATTGGATCCTGGAGAGGTGAGTAACACTGTTTATTATGTTCCCTTACCTCCTCTGAGGCTCCAATTATTATATTCGGAGGTCTGAAAAGACCCCTGAGTATAATAATAGTTCATGAGTGTGCAACTGTGGGGCATAATAGTTGGGTGGGCAACTGTGGGGCATAATAGAGCTTGCAGGGTCCACTGTGCCCCTGAGCTATGTTTGGATAAGGAAATGCAGTTGACACATGGACTGTGGTGCTTGGCCTGAATACACACACCATCTAGGATTCATTTAATAGATGGCCAATAAATAATAGTTATGTACTGTGTTAGGATACTTGGAACAAGAACATACTAACCCCATGTACTTGGCGCGTGGACTGAATGGATGCACTGTAACTCTGTGTATTCTATTCTCTCTCAGTTGAACTCACCATTCTGTTTGAAGGGAATGATAAGGTTCCCTGATGATTTCTTCACTCGGTATATATTTGAGCATAAGATGCTAACAGCAACTGCATTTAATAAGTCATGTGCATTTCTTTAGCTTCAAAATATTTATTTGATGCATCGAGAAAAATATAAAACTGTGTTTATTTTACCTTTAGGATGTATCTGATGTAGAAATGAAAATCTTGTTAGCTACTGAGAAGACATTTCTCTTCTTTCTCATTGACTAGTACAGAATCCTAGCCAGCCTGGCACAGCTGCCAGCAGCATGTCTACCAGGTAATTTAAAATTGCCCTCTCCCTGTTTACTTGAGCCGTGCGCCATATAAAAGAGATGCTGGATGACAAGGTTTTATTCAATCCATGAAGCTGTATAATTCTCTGAAGTAGAGTTCTCTGCCATCCTGACCTCTTCAATATTCTTTATTGAACTTAGTAGGATATGTCTCTGCTGTTCTTTATTCACAGGCTCACTTACATGTGGGAAAGGGTAGATCAGTCTAAAGCATTCAAGTACTGAATGATCAAAGGAGAACAGCACACAACTGTATTTCATTGAAGTTACCGGACATAAATTCTGATAACTCATTCTTGTGACAAGCAGTGAAGCCAGAAACGAAAATGGCACAACATGAATTCATCATTTTGACAGAATTTCAATGAGGATGAAGACAAGGAACACCAAGCACACGTTCATGCATATCTAAGCTATTTGTCTCTGTGTAATTTGATATTTATTTTCCCTTTACAAAATCTCACATACTTAGTCATTCTTTAATTGCTTTTATAAACTTGATAATAACCAACATCCTACACAGTTATGAAGTTATGAAGAGGAAGCCTCTTATTTTAGGTTCTCAGGTTGGATTTTGGAAAAACTGTCTTTGATTTGGTAATGTGTAGATCGGTATTTCATTGGCGTCTAAAAAGATTTAGTGACAAAATCTTTACTGCTTTACGGTTTAATGGGAGGAAATTGGTAATCAATGAATAGTTGGAACTCCAATGATAAGCTGTCATCTTAAAGTGCTGAATTTGGTAAAACTTTGCTCCAATTCTCAAAGAAATTCTTGTATAATGGATTCCCCAATCCTGTTGGAACATATCGGTCTCATAGAGGGTTACTCCTGCTTGAAATCTGCTAGAACATCTCCTGATTTGTGAACCCTTAAAGGGATTATCCAGTTTCTACTATTGATGACCTATCCTTAGGATGCCAGGACTGCTTCAAGATAGCAAGGTTATTTGTAATGTTTACTGCAGCGCTCTTCCATTGAAGTCTTTCGTTGAAGTTAGTGGCATGGCTTGTAGTAATCAGGTACATGTAATCCGTGGGCATCCGTCTAATATTGATGGCTTATGCTAAAGATAGAACATCAAAAATAAAACCAGCTAATCTTTTTAAACTATCATTTAGATAAATTGAAATGCAAAATTACTATATTAGTAGACCATTTTAATGAGGCTCTCTGACAGTATCAGTGACATTGTAATGTTCCTCTTGGGATTAATAAAGCTATCTATCTATCTATCTATCTATCTATCTATCTATCTATCATTTATCTATCTATCTACTGTATACTCGTGCGTTGTTCCTTGTGGAAGTGAAAGTATGAAAGATCAGTATATAAGGATAAAGTAATATGGGCTAAAATGCTGCCTTCAGCCTCAGGTCAAAGAGGGCAACCTGAGAAGCTGAGCCCACCAGCCTGGGAATTGTAGAAAAGTTTTTGATTAGAATTAGTATTGCACATTGCTAAAGCTGACTAACTCAGACAGATGCAGACTGTCAATGGGAAGTGCCCTCAGTCAGTTCAGCCCCAGTGAATACTCTATAAGAACTGTTCCTCCGGTATCTGAAGCTTTTGAAGTTATCCTGCACTACCTCCTGAGTATTATTTCTGCATTACCATCATCAACACTCCAACCACCCTCAGACTCAGGTAGGCTTACAAATGTAGCAGTGCTGACACAGCTCTGCTACACGGAGAAGCAGCAGAGCTCCGCACATACAGAGATGCAGCAGAGCTGGGTGTGCAGCAGGGTTCAGTGCAAACTCAGCACTGCTAAATCTGAGATGCAGCAGAGCTGAGTGTGCAACAGGGTTCAACACACACTCAGCTCTGCTGCATCTCTGGTGTAGCAGAGCTGAGTGCACAGCCAGCTCTGCTTCATCTCCGGTGTAGCAGTGCTGGCTGTGCGCTCAGCTCGGCTGCATCTCCGGAGTAGCTGAGCTCAGCGCATGGCCAGCTCTGCTTCATCTACGATGTAGCAGTGCTGGCCGTGCGCTCAGCTCGGCTGCATCTTTGGAGTAGCCGAGCTGAGCGCACGGCCAGCTCTGCTTCATCTCCGATGTAGCAGTGCTGGCCGTGTGCTCAGTTCGGCTGCATCTCTGGAGTAGTCGAGCTCAGTGAAATGGCCAGCTCTGCTTCATCTCCGATGTAGCAGTGCTGGCTGTGCGCTGAGCTCGGCTTCCTCTCTGGAGTAGCCGAGCTCAGCGCACAGCCAGCTCTGCTTCATCTCCGATGTAGCAGTGCTGGCTGTGCGCTGAGCTCGACTGCATCTCCAGAGTATCCGAGCTGAGCGCACGGCCAGCTCTGCTACATCTCAGCATAGGAATGCATTGACCAGTGTTGATTGGCCGAATGCCATACAGAGTATAGTATTTGGCCAATCAACGCTGGTTCTGTCGGTGGAAGCGGAGTCTAAGATTGGTCTACAGCAGTCTCCATTCTGGTCCGATATTAGACTCCACCTCCTCACAGACAAGCCTCCGGCAGAACCAGCATTGATTGGCCGAATGCTGTACTCTGTACGGCATTCGGCCAATCAACGCTGGTCAATGCACTCCTATGGAAAAAGTCAGCTCCCGCATATCGCAAGCTGACAGTGATCCTGACATAATACAGTGACTTGGGCATGTTAGATGCCCCCAGACATGCTTCCCCTGCTGTCCCAGTTGCATTCCAGGGTGTTGGCATCATTTCCTGGGGTGTGATAGTGGACTTGGTGACTCTCCTGAGTCGAATGGTGGGATCCCCTGAAACTAAGCATTTTTCCCCATAGACTATAATGGGGTTCAATATACATTTGAATCGTCCACTTTTGAGTGGCTATTCGAAACGAATATCGAATATTTTACTGTTCGCTCATCTCTACTCTCTATAACCATTTATAATTCTCTATGGCTGTAATCACACTTGCAGTTTTTGGGGCAGATCAAGGTGTATAGTAGCTTTTGATGCAGTTTTGAGCCAAAGAAAAAAGTACATTCAAAAGGAATAGGAAACATAAAGAAAGGACTAAAACTGCAGCAAAAAACTCAATGTGTATTTCTAGCTTAATACATATTCGTGCTGCATTTTTTGAATACGATAAAAAAGTAGAATGTGTGCATTTCTATATCTATTCTTATTTGGGTTATTAAATGTACTTGTCTAATATGATCCTGCTCCTTTTAATATCTGCGGTGGTGAGTTGAGGGCTGCTGTTTAACAGAAAGCATTGACTCCATGTCTTGTAGTCAGCCCTCACAATTCACATATGCTCTTCAGAAATGTCATTTCACTTTGGAGCTCTGTACATCATTGCTGTCCTTTTGCTTTGCTGCTATTTATCATACTTCATACTCTGCTAAATCTGCCAATTTTTATTTTTCTCACTGACAACAGCTGTCAGCACTCAATTTATGTCTTTAAAACTCTTGGTGGCAGCATAATCACAAGTCACTGGATGTTTGCATCGTTCTTTTTGTGCCACTACCCTCTATTTGTGGCTTAAAATTGGCAAAGACATGACTGCTAATTGCTCTTTGAAAGACACAGCATTAAGCAGCGAAATAACAAACCTATCCAAAGTAATGACTGCCTGCAAACTAAGTTCCTGTGCTTCAATGAGTGGGAAAGAAACTTCTTTAATCAAGAATGCTAGACTTATTGAACATACATAGAACGTCCTAATGATCTATAAATTCTAGGTTTAATCTGCTATTATAATCAAATATCAATTAATGCCGGCTACAAATTTTATTGTTCTGAATTAAATGTTCTGTTTCTTCAGATTGTAAGATCTTGTGAGTCGAGACTTTATTCCTCTGTTTCATACTTTATGTTATTGTGTTTGTATGGCACTTTGTATCTATATATGTACCTCCTGAAATGTCAAGTTTTTTGGATTATGCTGAAACTAATAAGGAAAAATTGTCAAAAGACAGGATCACCATAAAAATATTGTATTTATTAATAATCAAATATAAAATAAAAACACCAAAATTGTAGTTCATATATATATCAAAAGTACTGGCTAAATATAGGAGGACCAACACACCACAAAATCCGGGGAGTGGCAGGCAACAATGAACAATAAAATATAAACATACAAAAGTCTATCAAAGTGTATAAAACAATATTCTAATAATGTGTCAGCTAGCTGAAAAGTATATGCACAAAAATGAAAATAAATATAGTAGCAATACCCCTAAATAGAGATATTTAGCCAGTATTTTTGACATTTATATGAACTACAATTTTGCTGTTTTTTTTTTTATATGTGATTAATACAATATTTTTATGGTGATTCTGTCTTTTGACAATTTTTCCTTATCAGTAATTGGGTTTTCACCTTTATCTAAGCCTTTTTTTGCTTTTGTTGTTGGTTATGCTGAAACTAGTTAAAGAGGACCTTTCATGTCCGCAGGCAAATGCAGTTTTATATACCGCTAGAAAGCCGACAGTGCACTGTATTCAGCAAATCTGCCCCCAGGCTTGAGACATCGGTGCTGTTACCAATGTCTGGCCACTGTCAGAAGGGCATTCCTGACTGTCTAGCTGGGTTGTGAGTAATACCTTACCTGACAATACTCGACCATAGTCCTGTACTGTCTGATTGGGCATTCCTTACTGTCCAATGATGATGCTGAGCAGTGAGGAATGGCCCCCCACACCCAAACTACTTGTCCATAGCCCTGTACTGTCAGAGCGGCATTCCTGATGGTTTAGCCAGGCTGCGAGGAACACCTTCCCTGACAATACTCGGCCATAGTCCTGTACTGTCAGAGTGGATGTTCCTTACTGCCCAGTGATGATGCTGAGCAGTGAGAAATGCCCCTCCCCCAAGGACTAGTCTATGGACTTGTACAGTCAGGAGGGGAATTCTTCACAGCCTAGTGTCATCACTGGGCGGTAAGCATTGCCCCTTTTGACAGTACAGGACTATGGACTAGTATTGTCAGGGGAACATTCCTCACAGCCTAGCTAGACTGTCAGGAATGCCCTTCTGATGGTGGTCAGACCTTGGTGCCATTAGAACGGCACTGATATATTCAGCCCTGGGGCACATAATGCAAAAGCCAACAGTGTGCTGAATTCAACTTTCTAGCGTTATATAAAACCACATGTGCCTTTAAATAAAGATTATTATTAATATTATCATTATTTAGATACACAAAAATGAAACAAATTTGTTAAGGTTGTGGGTTGTGCTATTAAGGACACTTATCCCCTATCCAGAGTTTAGGGTGCTACTCAGGGCTCCTTCACATCTGCACCCGTACTCCATTCTGCAGGTTTCTGTTTCCTGCACAAAACAGGGGCAGGAGACGGAAACCGGCCGGCATGTTTCAAGCCCATTCATTTGAATGGGCTTGAAAAGTCTCCGGCTGTGTGCGCCGGTGAGCATTTTATGGGCTCCGTGGCGAAACCGGAAACAGAGTTGGACATGCAGTACTCTGTGTCCGGTTTTAAAAAAAAATGGTTTCACCGCGGAGAACATAAAACGCTCACCAGTGCTCATGGCCAGACTTGGCATGACAGGTTTCCATCTTCTGCATGCAGAAGACGGAAATCTGAGAACAGAGATGGAACGCTGCGTCACATGTGCATTTTTACTCACTCATGCATTTTTTTGAAACAGGTATTTTGCATTTTTTGACCAATATTATTTCATTGGTGTAGGAAAAATAACACATACTTCAAACTTTATTAATTTTTTCAAAGTACAGAGAACAACAACAGTACCATAGGCAAAATAAGAGAACAGCAGAGAAAATGAGCATAAGACCAGTAGACGAGTAGACACAGCATGTGTAATAGCGCCCTAAGACTAACTGAAACGTCTCCAAATGTATAGAATAATGAATACTTACGGTCATTAACCTATGTTCAAACAGTGGCACTTCCAATATTGGTTTACCCACACGTAAAGTCACTTCTGCATTCTTGCTATCACTTACATGGTCTCTTGGTAACTAAAATATAAGACATATTTGATTTATGTGTTTAATATCACATTTTCATTTAGTGTGCAAAAATGTGTTTAAATGTAAACTATTCAATAATGTAATTCTATGTACAGTAGATAACACAGTCTGATTAATTCCCTAATCATGTATATAGAGTAATTGTCGCTCGTTGTCATGATTACAAAACATTTTGTCACGCTGCATTAATTCATTACATTGTTGACATATTAAATAATAATGGTAATGATTTTAAGACTGGGATCAGTGGCAGTGAATCAATAAGATGTGTTTCTGTGTTTCTGAGCAGAAAGTTTATATTCTGTGATGTTACTTGATTTTTCTAAAGAATAAGTATTCAGCATCATGAAACTGCCTTCAGAAGATTCAATTGAAGAAGAAACAGTTTTCACCATGTGTTATGATTATGGTAGATGCATGCAAGGAGAGCTCTTATATGACCACTAGTAAGTTGTATCTTGTGGTGTAATACATGTATGGTCGTCCATTATGAGTAGCAACATTTTTGTTATATTGATTTTTGACCTAAGGAGCATTATTTTTTGATTGTCATATGAGGGTCTAATCCAATGAACAATTTTATATATATTATATAAGAGAAGTCAAAAGTAGTTATACAGTATTCATTGGGTCATGTGGCTCAATCTTAACCCTGATCAGGGTCAGTGCACGCAGAGTTTTTTGGCAAGGATTTTGATGCTGAATCTACCTCAAAATCAGCCTCCAAAAAAAGCTTCCCAATAGAGTTCTATTGGGAGGCTGATTTTGAGGCGGATTCAGTATCAAAATCAGTGCCAAAAAACTCTGTGTGCACTGACCCTTAGATACTATCGTCAGAATTTCTCACATAAGTACTATCATAGTGTCTGTGGGATTCCTCTATTGTCCCCCTTTTTTGAATTTTTTTAAAATTCTTTATTTTGCTCTTAGACTTCCTACATTCATAAAGCAACCTTACGATATAATTTGCTTTGACCTTGTATTACAAAAAACAAAAAAATTATAAAAAGTCATTCCTGAGTCATTTAGGCTGAGAAGGACCAGGTTGTATATTCATTATGGTGCAGAGTTCAACAGTTTCTAATCTATAAGTGTTAACACAATAAAGTTCCATACTTACTATTGGGTGCCTATGAGGCAGCGGCAGGTCTTCATGTCATCATAACTAATAAAAAAGCACTGAACAAATCAACACCACACTTTCTGTTTCTATTGGTTGAAATATATGTGGGTGGAGCTTCTGATCAGATACTGTAATATGGAGTTGTGGGGGAACAAAGATTGGAAGGTGTATGATAGACACCATGATAGTACTTAAGGATTAAGGCATAGATTTTTGTTAGCACCAATGTCTATACCTATGAGAAAACTATTTCAGTTTGCCTACTATGTAAAACTTTCTCCAAAAAACATCTGTTTTATTATCCCTCAAAGTAATAAGTATACAAGTGTTAAGTAAGGTGAATGTGGTGACCATTCAGTGCCGTTACAAAACAATTGTATTACATGTACAATTGTATTGCCCTGTGGCACCATTACAAGGAAAATGATGTAGATCCTACCATATTTAAAGAAGTTGTCCAGTTTTAACAAATAAATGCTATGGTTTGTATACTGAAAACATATACAGCTCTCCAATATAGTTTCTTCAAAAAATCATCACATTTTTCTAGATTTCTACTTGTTGTCATTCTTTATTCCTAGTGGATAAAAATCAGTCCATGGTCATGTGATATACACATCGGTGCACAGCTTCTTACATGATAGATGTCTGATTACTGTGCTATGACTGTACTGTAATATTGCCCCTGTGTGTCTATCACATGCCGGAGTCTGATTTTTTTTATTCTATAGAAGTAAATAAAGAAGGACAGCAAGCAGAGATCTAGAAAACCATTTGATACAGAAAGTATATTGGAAAATTGTAGAACTTTTCATTATACAAACAATAGCATTTATTTTCTGTTGTGAGGTTTGGAGGGCAGGGAGTCAAAAATGAAAATCAAAAAAATTGAAAAATGCCTCTGGTGGGAAGGAGTTAAAATTAGAGATGAGGGAACACTAAAATGTTCGAGGTTCGAAATTCGATTCGAACAGCCGCTCAATGTTCGTGTGTTCGAACGGGTTTCGAACCCCATTATAGTCTATGGGGAACATATACTCGTTAAGGGGGAAACCCAAATCCGTGTCTGGAGGGTCACCAAGTCCACTATGACACCACAGGAAATTATGCCAACACCTCTGGAATGACACTGGGACAGCAGGGGAAGCATGTCTGGGGGCATCTAACACACCAAAGACCCTCTATTACCCCAACATCACAGCCTAACAACTACACACTTTACACACTCAATACCACCTCTCTGACAGTAGGAAAACACCTTGAAACATGTGTATTTGGCACTTGCAGTGAGGAGAGCTTGTCACCAGCAGTGAATTTGGCCCTTGTAGTAAGTTGAGGTTGGCACCAACATTTGTTTTGAAAATCAGGGTGGATTGAGCCTCTAACCAGCAGAGTTTGGGCAAATTCATGGTGGAAGGAGCCTCTAAAAACCCCAGTTTGGACCAATTCATGGTGGAGGGAGCCTCTAACCAGCCCAGTTTGGACCAATTAATGGTGGAGGGAGCCTCTAAACAGCCAAGTTTTGGGAAATTCATGGTGGAGGGAGCCTCTAAAAAACCCAGTTTGGACCAATTCATGGTGGAGGGAGCCTCTAAACAGCCCAGTTTGGGCAAATTCATGGTGGAGGGAGCCTCTAAAAACCCCAGTTTGGACCAATTCATGGTGGAGGGAGCCTCTAACCAGCCCAGTTTGGACCAATTCATGGTGGAGGGAGCCTCTAAAAACCCCAGTTCGGACCAATTCATGGTGGAGGGAGCCTCTAAAAACCCCAGTTTGGACCAATTCATGGTGGAGGGAGCCTCTAAACAGCCCAGTTTGGGCAAATTCATGGTGGAGGGAGCCTCTAACCAGCCCAGTTTGGACCAATTCATGGTGGAGGGAGCCTCTAAAAACCCCAGTTTGGACCAATTCATGGTGGAGGGAGCCTAAAAAAAACCCAGTTTGGACCAATTCATGGTGGAGGGAGCCTCTAAAAACCCCAGTTTGGACCAATTCATGGTGGAGGGAGCCTCAAAAAACCCCAGTTTGGACCAATTCATGGTGGAGGGAGCCTCTAACCAGCCCAGTTTGGACCAGTTAATGGTGGAGGGAGCCTCTAAACAGCCAAGTTTTGGGAAATTCATGGTGGAGGGAGCCTCTAAAAAACCCAGTTTGGACCAATTCATGGTGGAGGGAGCCTCTAAACAGCCCAGTTTGGGCAAATTCATGGTGGAGGGAGCCTCTAAAAACCCCGGTTTGGACCAATTCATGGTGGAGGGAGCCTCTAAAAAACCCAGTTTGGACCAATTCATGGTGGAGGGAGCCTCTTAAAAACCCAGTTTGGACCAATTCATGATGGAGGGAGCCTCTAAACAGCCCAGTTTGGGCAAATTCATGGTGGAGGGAGCCTCTAAAAACCCCAGTTTGGACCAATTCATGGTGGAGGGAGCCTCTAAAAAACCCAGTTTGGACCAATTCATGGTGGAGGGAGCCTCTAAACAGCCCAGTTTGGGCAAATTCATGGCGGAGGGAGCCTCTAAAAACCCCAATTTGGACCAATTCATGGTGGAGGGAGCCTCTAAACAGCCCAGTTTGGGCAAATTCATGGTGGAGGGAGCCTTTAAAAACCCCAGTTTGGACCAATTCATGGTGGAGGGAGCCTCTAAAAAATCCAGTTTGGACCAATTCATGGTGGAGGGAGCCTCTAAACAGCCCAGTTTGGGCAAATTCATGGTGGAGGGAGCCTCTAAAAATCCCAATTTGGACCAATTCATGGTGGAGGGAGCCTCTAAACAGCCCAGTTTGGGCAAATTCATGGTGGAGGGAGCCTCTAAAAACCCCAGTTTGGACCAATTCATGGTGGAGGGAGCCTCTAAAAAACCCAGTTTGGACCAATTCATGGTGGAGGGAGCCTCTAAACAGCCCAGTTTGGACCAATTCATGGTGGAGGGAGCCTCTAACCAGCCCAGTTTGGACCAATTCATGGTGGAGGGAGCCTCTAAAAACCCCAGTTTGGACCAATTCATGGTGGAGGGAGCCTCTAAAAACCCCAGTTTGGACCAATTCATGGTGGAGGGAGCCTCTAAACAGCCCAGTTTGGGCAAATTCATGGTGGAGGGAGCCTCTAACCAGCCCAGTTTGGACCAATTCATGGTGGAGGGAGCCTCAAAAAAACCCAGTTTGGACCAATTCATGATGGAGGGAGCCTCTAAACAGCCCAGTTTGGGCCAATTCATGGTGGAGGGAGCCTCTAAAAACCCCAGTTTGGACCAATTCATGGTGGAGGGAGCCTCTAAAAACCCCAGTTTGGACCAATTCATGGTGGAGGAAGCCTCTAAAAACCCCAGTTTGGACCAATTCATGGTGGAGGGAGCCTCTAAAAACCCCAGTTTGGACCAATTCATGGTGGAGGGAGCCTCAAAAAACCCCAGTTTGGACCAATTCATGATGGAGGGAGCCTCTAAACAGCCCAGTTTGGGCCAATTCATGGTGGAGGGAGCCTCTAAAAACCCCAGTTTGGACCAATTCATGGTGGAGGGAGCCTCTAAAAACCCCAGTTTGGACCAATTCATGGTGGAGGAAGCCTCTAAAAACCCCAGTTTGGACCAATTCATGGTGGAGGGAGCCTCTAAAAACCCCAGTTTGGACCAATTCATGGTGGAGGGAGCCTCTAACCAGCCCAGTTTGGACCAATTAATGGTGGAGGGAGCCTCTAAACAGCCAAGTTTTGGGAAATTCATGGTGGAGGGAGCCTCTAAAAAACCCAGTTTGGACCAATTCATGGTGGAGGGAGCCTCTAACCAGCCCAGTTTGGACCAATTCATGGTGGAGGGAGCCTCTAAAAAGCCCAGTTTGGACCAATTCATGGTGGAGGGAGCCTCTAAACAGCCCAGTTTGGGCAAATTCATGGTGGAGGGAGCCTCTAAAAACCCCAGTTTGGACCAATTCATGGTGGAGGGAGCCTCTAAAAAACCCAGTTTGAACCAATTCATGGTGGAGGGAGCCTCTAACCAGCCCAGTTTGGACCAATTCATGGTGGAGGGAGCCTCTGACCAGCCCAGTTTGGGCAAATTCATGGTGGAGGGAGCCTCTAAACAGCCCAGTTTGGTCAAATTCATGGTGGAGGGAGCCTCTAAAAAACCCAGTTTGGACCAATTCATGGTGGAGGGAGCCTCTAAACAGCCCAGTTTGGGCAAATTCATGGTGGAGGGAGCCTCTAAACAGCCCAGTTTGGACCAATTCATGGTGGAGGGAGCCTCTAAAAAACCCAGTTTGGACCAATTCATGGTGGAGGGAGCCTCTAAACAGCCCAGTTTGGGCAAATTCATGGTGGAGGGAGCCTCTAAAAACCCCAGTTTGGACCAATTCATGGTGGAGGGAGCCTCTAACCAGCAGAGTTGTGGGAAAGCAGGGTGGAGGGAGCCTCTAACCAGCAGAGTTGGTGGAAATCAGGGTGGAGGGAGCCTCTAACCAGCAGAGTTGTGGGAAAGCAGGGTGGAGGGAACCTCTAACCAGCAGAGTTGTGGGAAAGCAGGGTGGAGGGAGCCTCTAACCAGCAGAGTTGTGGGAAAGCAGGGTGGAGGGAGCCTCTAACCAGCAGAGTTGTGGGAAAGCAGGGTGGAGGGAGCCTCTAACCAGCAGAGTTGTGGGAAAGCAGGGTGGAGGGAGCCTCTAACCAGCAGAGTTGTGGGAAAGCAGGGTGGAGGGAGCCTCTAACCAGCAGAGTTGTGGGAAAGCAGGGTGGAGGGAGCCTCTAACCAGCAGAGTTGGTGGAAATCAGGGTGGAGGGAGACTCTAACCAGCAGAGTTGGGGGAAATCAGGGTGGAGGGAGCCTAGTATTAGCAGAATTGTGCAACGCTTATGGTGGATGAGTATGAGGATGCGGAGGAATTGGAGAGGTTGAGTACAGACATGGAGTTTCATGTTGGGGTGCTTTACACAGGTGGGCACAAAAATGAAGGCTCTATCCAGTGGTGGTTCATTTTTATCAAAGTGAGCCGGTCGGCACTCTCAGCTGACAGACGGGTGCGCTTGTCAGTGATGATGCCACCGGCTGCACTGAACACCCTCTCAGATAGGACGCTGGCGGCAGGACAGGACAGCACCTCCAAGGCATATAGGGCAAGTTCAAGCCACAGGTCCAACTTCGACACCCAATACGTGTAGGGTGCAGAGGGGTCGGAGAGGACAGGGCTGTGGTCGGAAAGGTATTCCCGCAACATGCGCCTATACTTCTCACGCCTGGTGACACTAGGACCCTCCGTGGCGGCACTTTGGCGAGGGGGTGCCATCAAGGTGTCCCAGACCTTAGACAGTGTTGCCCTCGTTTGTGTGGACCGGTGAGAACTTGGTCGCCTACTGGAGGAACTGCCCTCCCTGCCGCCAACGTCACATGCTGGAAACATCTCCATCATATTCTGCACCAATTGCTTGTGGCAAGCATTGACGCGATTGGCCCTCCCCTCTACCGAAATAAAAGACGAGATGTTGTTTTTATACCGGGGGTCAAGGATAGCAAAGATCCAGTACTGGTTGTCCTCCATGATTTTGACAATACGCTTGTCGGTTGTAAAGCACCCCAACATGAACTCAGCCATGTCTGCCACAGTGTTAGTTGGCATGACTCTTCTGGCCCCACCGGAAAGTTCAATCTCCATTTCCTCCTCATCCTCCATGTCTACCCATCCGCTCTGCAACAATGGGACGATTCGAAGTTGCCCGGAAGCCTCCTGTATCACCATCACATCATCGGACAACTCTTCTTCTTCCTCCTCCTCCTCCTCCTCCATTAAACGCGATGAAGCGGACAGATGTGTGGACCTACTCTCCAGCTGTGACAGATCGGATGCTATCCCTGACTCCTCTGTGTGATCTGAGTTATCCCTGATGTCAATCAGGGATTCTCTCAGAACACACAAGAGCGGGATTGTAAGGCTCACCATCGCATCCTCAGAGCTCACCCTCCTTGTGGACTCCTCAAACACCCGTAGGATGTCACAAAGGTCTCTCATCCATGGCCACTCATGGATGTGAAACTGAGGCAGCTGACTTTGTGGCACCCTAGGGTTTTGTAGCTGGTATTCCATCAAAGGTCTCTGCTGCTCAACCACTCTATTCAGCATCTGAAACCTTGAGTTAAAGCATGTAGGGAACTTCGCACAAAAGCCGGTGTTGTGGCACATGCAGGCGTTGCTGGAGAGATTTTAAGCTAGCAGCGGCTACTGTCAACTTGCGAAAGTGGGCGCACATGCGCCGCACTTTCACCAGTAGCTCTGGAACATTGGGGTAGCTCTTTAGGAAACGTTGTACCACTAGGTTGAAGACGTGGGCCAGGCATGGAACATGTTGGAGTCCGGCAAGCTCCAGAGCTGCTACCAGGTTCCGGCCGTTATCACAAACGACCATGCCTGGGCCCAGGTGCAGCGGCTCAAACGATATTGCCGTCTCATCGAGGAGGGCATCCCTCACCTCGGAGGCAGTGTGCTGTCTGTCCCCCAAGCTGATCAGCTTCAGCACGGCCTGCTGACGTCTACCAACGCCAGTGCTGCAACGTTTCCAACTCGTAGCTGGGGTCAATCTAACAGCAGAGGAGGAGGCGGTGGCGGAGGAGGAGGCGGTGGCGGAGGAGGAGGCGGTGGAGGAGGAGGAGGAGGGGGGTGTTCTTCTCGTGTCCCTGCCAGGAATGTTAGGTGGGGAGACGAGGTACACCGGGCCAGTTTGGGAAGCAGTCCCAGCCTCAACTACATTCACCCAGTGTGCCGTCAGTGAAATGTAGCGTCCCTGTCCGCATGCACTTGTCCACGCGTCGGTGGTCAAGTGGACCTTTGTGCAAAGCATGGAACTAAGGGCCCGCCTGATGTTGAGTGACACGTGCTGGTGCAAGGCGGGGACGGCACACCTGGAGAAGTAGTGACGGCTAGGGACGGCATAGCGAGGTGCCGCAGTTGCCATCAGGTCCAGGAAGGCGGGAGTTTCAACAAGCCGGAACGCCAACATCTCCTGGGCCAGCAGTTTAGCGATGTTGGCGTTCAAGGCTTGCGCGTGTGGGTGGTTAGCAGTGTATTTCTGCCGCCGCTCCAATGTCTGAGAGATGGTGGGTTGTTGTAAAGAAGTGCCTGATGGTGCCTTTGATGGTGCAGGAGAAGGAGATAAGACAGGAACAGGGGAGGATGAGGAAGAAGTCAAAAAAGTGGCGGAGGCACATGAAGTGGTGTCCTGGCTCGTCCTCTGGAGTGCATCGCCAGCACAGTCAGCAGTGGCAGTGGCAGAGGCAGAGGCAGTGGCAGTGGCAGTGGCGTGAACGGCAGGCGGCCTTTGTCCTGCCGTTGCTGCCTGCCACTGATTCCGGTGCTTGGATTCCAAATGACGGCGCATTGAAGTGGTGGACAGGTTGCTCTTCTCAGAGCCCCTAATCAATTTCGAGAGGCAAATTGTGCAGACAACACTATATCTGTCCTCGGCGCATTCCTTGAAAAAACTCCACACCTTCGAGAAACGTGCCCTCGAGGTGGGAGTTTTTCGGGGCTGGGTACGAACTGGAACATCTTGGGAGATTCCGGGTGTGGCCTGGCTTCGCCTAAGCTGCTGACCTCTGCCTCTGCCTCTAGCTACCCTTTTTGGTGCTGCACCTGCCTCAACATCCACACTACTTTCCCCGCTTGACATCCCCCCTGTCCAGGTCGGGTCAGTGTCCTCATCATCCACCACTTCCTCTTCCAACTCCTGTCTCATCTCCTCCTCCCGCACAATGCGCCGGTCAACTGAATGCCCTGACGGCAACTGCGTCACATCATCGTCGATGAGGGTGGGTTGCTGGTCATCCACCACCAAATCGAACGGAGATGGAGGAGACTCTATTGTTTGAGCATCTGGACACAGATGCTCCTCTGTTAGGTTCGTGGAATCGTGACGTGGAGGGGCAGGTTGAGGGACAATGAAAGGAGCGGAGAACAGCTCTGGGGAGCAGGGACAGTTGGGGTTATTGTTCTGTGAAGCTTGGGAATTTTGGGAGGAAGGAGGACAAGACTGTTGGGTAATAGGAGGAGAGGAGGCAGAGCCTGACTGGCTGCTGGACAATGTGCTGTAAGCGTTATCCGACAGCCATTGCAAGACCTGTTCCTAGTTCTCGGGCCTACTAAGGTTTGTACCCTGCAGTTTAGTTAATGTGGCAAGCAACCCTGGCACTGTGGAGTGGCGCAATACTTGCTGCCCCACAGGAGTAGGCACGGGACGCCCTGTGGCTTCACTGCTACCTTGCTCCCCAGAACCATTCCCCCGACCTCGCCCACGGCCTCGTCCACGTCCCTTTCCGGGAGCCTTGCGCATTTTGAATTCCCAGTTAGAAACTGGCACTATATACCAGTAGCAAAAATTGTGGGTGCACGTAACCCCAATATATTCTTTGAATTACCAGTCAGAAACTGGCACTATATGGCAGTAGCAAGAAATGAGGGTATTTGTAACCCCAATATATTCTTTGAATTCCCAGTCAGACAATGGCACTATATACCAGTAGCAAAAATTGTGGGTGCACGTAACCCCAATATATTCTTTGAATTACCAGTCAGAAACTGGCACTATATGGCAGTAGCAAGAAATGAGGGTATTTGTATTCCCAATATATTCTTTGAATTCCCAGTCAGACAATGGCACTATATACCAGTAGCAAAAATTGTGGGTGCACGTAACCCCAATATATTCTTTGAATTACCAGTCAGAAACTGGCACTATATGGCAGTAGCAAAAAATGAGGGTATTTGTAACCCCAATATATTCTTTGAATTCCCAGTCAGACAATGGCACTATATACCAGTAGCAAAAATTGTGGGTGCACGTAACCCCAATATATTCTTTGAATTACCAGTCAGAAACTGGCACTATATGGCAGTAGCAAGAAATGAGGGTATTTGTAACCCCAATATATTCTTTGAATTCCCAGTCAGACAATGGCACTATATACCGGTAGCAAAAATTGTGGGTGCACGTAACCCCAATATATTCTTTGAATTACCAGTCAGAAACTGGCACTATATGGCAGTAGCAAGAAATGAGGGTATTTGTAACCCCAATATATTCTTTGAATTCCCAGTCAGACAATGGCACTATATACCGGTAGCAAAAATTGTGGGTGCACGTAACCCCAATATATTCTTTGAATTACCAGTCAGAAACTGGCACTATATGGCAGTAGCAAGAAATGAGGGTATTTGTAACCCCAATATATTCTTTGAATTCCCAGTCAGACAATGGCACTATATACCAGTAGCAAAAATTGTGGGTGCACGTAACCCCAATATATTCTTTGAATTACCAGTCAGAAACTGGCACTATATGGCAGTAGCAAGAAATGAGGGTATTTGTAACCCCAATATATTCTTTGAATTCCCAGTCAGACAATGGCACTATATACCAGTAGCAAAAATTGTGGGTGCACGTAACCCCAATATATTCTTTGAATTACCAGTCAGAAACTGGCACTATATGGCAGTAGCAAGAAATGAGGGTATTTGTAACCCCAATATATTCTTTGAATTCCCAGTCAGACAATGGCACTATATACCAGTAGCAAAAATTGTGGGTGCACGTAACCCCAATATATTCTTTGAATTACCAGTCAGAAACTGGCACTATATGGCAGTAGCAAGAAATGAGGGTATTTGTAACCCCAATATATTCTTTGAATTCCCAGTCAGACAATGGCACTATATACCAGTAGCAAAAATTGTGGGTGCACGTAACCCCAATATATTCTTTGAATTACCAGTCAGAAACTGGCACTATATGGCAGTAGAAAGAAATGAGGGTATTTGTAACCCCAATATATTCTTTGAATTCCCAGTCAGACAATGGCACTATATGGCAGTAGCAAAAATAGTGGGTGTATATAGCCCCAATTCTATTGCTAGGGGACTTGCAGGGTATTTCTGGGGTGAAGGTGGGGGGGCACACCGTTGGAACGGGTATCGGGGGTATATATAGGGTATACGGGAATACACTGTCAGTGTATTCCATTCAGGATCCTGGGAAAGCTGGGTTGCGGCGATTGAGCCCGTCAGTGCCACGTTACACTGACAAGCTTCTCCCTGGAATTTAGCTCTTACAAGAGCTGTTGTGGTTGTCTTCTCCTTCCTATCCTAGCCTGTCCCTGCCTACCCAGAATCTAAGCCCTAGCTAACTGGACGGAAACCTCCGTCCCCGGTGAATTGCAAGCTCAGAATGACGCGAAGCTGGGCGTCGCTGTTCTTTTAAATTAGAGGTCACATGTTTTCGGCAGCCAATGGGTTTTGCCTACTTTTTTCAACGTCACCGGTGTCGTAGTTCCTGTCCCACCTACCCTGCGCTGTTATTGGAGCAAAAAAGGCGCCAGGGAAGGTGGGAGGGGAATCGAGTAATGGCGCACTTTACCACGCGGTGTTCGATTCGATTCGAACATGCCGAACAGTCTAATATCCGATCGAACATGAGTTCGATAGAACACTGTTCGCTCATCTCTAGTTAAAATCAGTGAGTTATCCATGTAATGTATAGACATGCTAGGCCCTCCAACTAGTGGAATGATGTTTGTAAACTCTCTTTGTTAAGACTAATAAAAGAATCTTCAACTGAGTTCCCTAACAGGCTATTTAAGGCTGGGGCTCCATGTGGCAGAAATGCCGCAGGAAAAATTGCAGCGTTTTACAGTCAGGGCAAAGTAGATGGGATTCTAGTGAATCCCATAGGCACTTTGTGATAAAAACTGCGCTGTGGTCACACCACGATTTCCAAAACTGGTGTGGTTTTGGAAATCGCAGTATGTCAATTATACCTATGGAAGCGCCGGCAGTTTCCCCATAGGTATAATTGAAATAGAAAGTCCGCAGAGGAAACCTCTAAAGCGCTGCAGCAAGAACCATGATGTGTTGCTGCCTTGGTTGTTCCTGCAGTGTTTTTTTGCTGCAGGATGCCCTGTGCGGCCTTAGCCTGAAAATGGTTTTCTACACCAGATAAAACCACATTTTATTATTATTGAACAGCCACTGTTCAATAATCATAAAAGAGTTACTCATTAGTCAGGGACCATGACTATTAGCGATTGTGTCAGAAGTAGGCCTAAGAAAATTGCTTTGATGTCTATATGTAACAAGGGGATACTACATGTGTAGTGAACTTGCATGTTCTTCCTGACATTATCATTACGCTGTTGGTAAAACAACTTATGTGTGCAAATTTTTAGTTTAATTCATGTTTTTACGTTCTTTACACACAGGTTTTTGAACAATATATTGTCTGCTGTATCTATAGGGCATAGTAAACCCCAGTCGAATTACATTATTTAACAGGTTCAGTCAGGTACTTGCAGCTAGTGAGCAAGTAAGGCATCACATCAGAAAAACTGAACATCACGTAACCAACTTACCTACCCGCCTTCAGCTTATTTATGCTACCAATGCAAATATTTGGAATCTTATTACATGATAACATCTTATGAGACATATTCCCTGTAATTTTCCAATCAAAAGACTGAAATATAGCCTAAACATAGTGAACTACATTAAGACAATGTCATATCATACTAATGCATACTGCAGAATATAATCCAATATAATATGATTTTTGATGGAATCAAAAAGATAATTTTATTGAAATTTATTTAAAGGTAGTTTTCCGCCCAATTGGCCTTCACTATTCTGATTGGTGAAGGACCAATTGCCATGGCCCCCACAATCCTATAAATGAAATAACTGGCAATCCAGTTTCTTCACATTTTTTTCAGGCTCAACCAGGCTCTTGTCAAACCAGTATGCAGGCAATTGATGCACAGCTTTCTTCTTCCTTCCTTTTGCTTGTGATCAGCAGGTTTTCCATACTAGCGTAACAATAATTATAGGATTATAATATTATAGCATAACATTATAAAATGGAAATACCACCCTGGGCCACATCATAGTTTAACCACTTCCGGACCTCCCATAGACTATAAACGTCCGGAAAGTGGTTGCCTAATTCTGACAGGACGTACCGGTACGTCCAGTCAGAACACAGTAGCTGCACAGAGATCATGCAGCTACTGAAGCTGGGAGCCGGCTTTAACTTCTCGATCACTGTGTAATGAAGCACTGAATACACAGCTATGGGCGCCGCCATGATGCGGCCGCCCTCTGACCCGGCGGCTACGTGATCCGCCGGGAGCAGCATCTTGCAAGAGCTGCTGGGTCCTACAGGACCCAGATCAGCTCTGCATACTGTGTATACAGCGTGCAGGAGGCTGTATTCCTCCTGCAACAGAGGCTAAATGTATCAGCCCCAGTTATAGGAGAAATTAGCCTCCAGTACAAAAAAAAAAAAGTGATCAGATGTCCCAAAAGGTCTCTTATCACCTTATGGGGACACAATCTGAAAAAAAATAAAATAAAAATATAATAAAAAAGTTTTTTAAAAAATGTAAATAAAATAATAAAAATAAAAAAGTAATATTACGCTAATAAAACGCCATTATTAAAGGTTATAACCCCACCCCCGACGACACCATACAAAACAAAAATTACCGTAATGGAGAGGAAAAACTATATTATAAAGTTTTTCAGTGACACTTTGTGTTATTAAATAAAAAAAATAATAAATTGAAAACCAGACACAATTTCCCTCCTATTTTGTTTATATTTTCCTGGATATAATTTTTTTTTAAAACACATTTGAAAATAAAAACATAACATAAAATAATATGTATAATAATAATAAAAACATAAAAATAAAGCCCTATGTGTCCCCGAAAAAAGACGCAAAAATTAGTTGACTGAGACATACGAGAAAAATGTTACAACCTTCAAAACCGCACATACAAAATAAACCTAAAATGTGTCTGGTCCTGGACCACAAATTGGCCGGTACTGAAGTGGTTAAAGAACATTTTAGTAGGACATATACAATTCTTAGTAACTACGAAAGGACTTGTCTGCTCATCATTCTGGCCACAAATAGCTGTGTTCCCCAACAGCATCATGCCACAGTGATGAGTTCATCCATAAACATGTGATGTTCTTTGCTGCCGTGTGAAAAAACACAGAAGACACACACAGAAGCCACAGCGCATTCAGAAGTAGGGATTGGTGAACAGTTTCATTTAGAACTAAATTTGACCCGCAATTTCCAAAAGTTTCAGGTTCGTCCACCCATGAAACACTATTATATACTGGGGTCCCCTAAGTGGAGGCCAAGAGGAGGTGAGGGAAAATAACAAACACTTATACTCACCTTGCCTCACCTCTCCTGGGTATCCACTGGTCCCTCAGCATTTTTGCCGCGTCCGATTTGACTGAGTGTTTTGCAAATATTTGTGAGGTTTACCCGTCTCTACTATGAAGGAATGGTTTCAACTGACAAAGGAAGATTCCAAAAGTAAGTATACTGCAAAAAATTTGAGGGAGTTTTACACAATTAGAAAAATATAACTGTTTTCTTACAAAAACAGTGCCACACCTTCTTACACGTTTTGTGTGGCATTGAAGCTCAGCCCTATTAACTTTATTGGAGTTGAACTGCAATACTAGACATAGTCTGTGGAAAGATGTGATAGTGTTTAAAAAATAATCCTGTTTTCCTATATTGATTAACCCTTTTAATCCCCAGGAACATTCAGCCTGGTGACAAATAGTAAAAGTAGACAAAACAAAAACTTGCATTGCTTTTCAATTGTTTCTTCCATTCTCTGTTGGCAGGTACATGAAGTACATAACTTGTCCATACAATTTTAACAGATATATGATATATGATATGATATAGGTACATAACTTGTCCATACAATTTTAATAGATATATGAGCGTTCAACTGACCGCTATCTGGCCCAACCCCTAGAGGCAAATTTATGCAGTACTTAGCTGAGTTATACAGTATATGTGTACTGAACTAAGAAGAGGAAGCCGAAGACAGAGGAGTCTTTCAATGGCGTATCCTCCAGAGAACAAAAATGTTAGGTAGCTTAGATTAAACTGTGTTATACTCATTGACCTTAACATATGCTGTTGGGGGAGATTCATGATGTGCCCATATACATTAGATGGTCTGCGGATTGACTATGGCCAGCTTAATGGTCACACATATTACACAGAAGTAAGGTACAGAAATGGCTGAATAACTGTTAGTTGAATGGTCGTTCCTCAGCGTACATATTGTAGTCTATATTAGAGATGAGCGAGTACTGTTTGGATCAGCCGATCCGAACAGCACACTCCATAGAAATGAATGGATGCACCTGGTACTTCCGCTTTGACGGCGGGCGGCCGCTTAACCCCCCGCGTGCCGGCTACGTCCATTCATTTCTATGCGAGCGTGCTGTTCGGATCGGCTGATCCGAACAGTACTCGCTCATCTCTAGTCTATATTAGCATTTACAGTCGCTCACACTGGCATTCATTAAGCCACAGTGGACTTCTTCCTAGGTGATATTGGTGTGTCACTTAAAGCAACTTTCCATTGTTACATTTTACCTGAAAAGCAGTCATTATGGTTGAAATGATCCATTTTCATTAACTTTAATCTAATGTTTATGGCCAACTTGGGGGGGGGGGGGGACGGACAAAGAGAAGATCAATTCTAAACCACAGTTTTAATGTAGGCAATTTTTTATGTATTTTGTGTATTTTGTGTTATGTTTTAATAGCATTCAATAGGAAATAAACATTGTATTGTGCAATATGTGTCACTGTAAGGGTGCATGCACACTACGTAACGCCGGGCGTGTATGAGAGCCGTACACGCCGGCGTTACAGCAGGGCTGCCGAACACTTCCCATTCACTTCAATGTAACAGCGGCGTTTACGAGCGCTCCCATTGAAGTGAATGGGAAGTGTTCGGCAGTCTGCTGTAATGCCGGCGTGTATGGCTGTGATACACGCCCGGTGTTACTCAGTGTGCATGCACCCTAAGGGAGGAAGAGATCAATGGCTGAGCTCATCAATGATAATAGTTTGCTCAACAAATCCAGTGATCCATGGAAGAGATTAACCAAGAACCTCCACTTTCTAAAGAAAAAAAATAAAGTATACATTGAAAAATGTGAACCTTTTCACCTATACAGCAGATTTGAAGGTTAAGAACAGCTGACTCCAATATAGTAGAATTAAAAATGTAGTAGACAAAGCTAAACATTGTTTTCTGAGTCCCTATATGATAAAGTAGATGCACATGGAGCAATGATGCAATGAACTTTCAGGCTACAAAGAAAGTCATTTTTCCTATGCAGCGGAGGAGGTACACCAAATTGTACATTCATTATGATCAGACAATGCTGGATAGGCAGTCCATTTTCTGTAGATCCCTTATCCATGCTATTCTTATGCCACCCACAGTAAAGTCAATGTTCCTCCTTAATTAATCAGTGATCCTATTTGTTTATCTGTGACTTCTGGATACATTATATATGTGTATAGCAAGATAAGAAGCTTTTCTAAGCACAACATGGTTTTGTCACAGAGTAAGGGGGCATTCACACGGAGTAATGCCGGGCGTGTATCACAGCCGTACACGCCGTGGTTACGGCAGGCTGCCGAACACTTCCCATTCACTTCAATGGGAGCGTTCGTAACAGCGGCGTTTACGAGCGCTCCCATTGAAGTGAATGGGAAGTGTTCGGCAGTTTGCCGTAACGCCGGCGTGTACGGCTGTGATACACGTCCGGCGTTACTCCGTGTGAATGCCCCCTAAAATGGTAGTGATCCTATTGGTATCCTTTATGTGTGACCCATTTTGGAGGTGGTGTGAATTGCCTTTGAAAGCAATTTTTAGCATGTTGTAATGTTTTATTGAATTGCCCAAAAAATACTACTACACACTAAATTAATACTAAAATATTAAATTTTATTAAATACTTATTAAAAGCATAAACAAAATAACAATACAATAATCACAATGAGATATTGGGGGATACAATACTCCATTAGTACTGGAGACCAGTTATAGTGTGAGGTGGTAGGGTAACACAATGTGCAGGCATAAGATGAGATCAGTACATGGGGTTAATATAATTAAACAATTCAGAGCCCCACCTAATGGAGACATACATTCTCCCAGGAAGTAAGCATTACATATCCAGAGTAAGAAACACCCATCATACTAAAAGTAAATAAAGAATGCCATAGACTGCCACCCACACCTACCTAATCACACAAAGCGCCCGACGCGCGTTTCGCCCGCCTAACCGCAGGCTTCGTCAGGGGACAAATGCTGATACAAAACCTAGGTCTTAAATACTGTTGAAGTAATTGTTTAACTCACCGCAGGTTGAAAAAATGATGACGCACACTGATATACAACGCCAATACAGATAGTCAAAAGATGGCCGACTTTATCTCAATTGCGCATGCGCGAGATGACAAAATATCGCGCATTTACGCATACATGTTATTTACTGTGCGCGTGCGCAAAATGAAACAGAGAGCAGCAGGACTACGAACTGAATCGCAGAGCCGACTCCATGTCAAAATCTCGCACATCTATATATATCATTAACTATGCGCATGCGCAATATGGATTAGAAAGCGTGATACCATGAATATAGATGCAAAACGAAAGGCTACTAAACCTATATATATGTATACAAAAGCTCATGGCACTATATCACCAACTAAACAAATAAGCACATGCACATCATTCTTAAAGGGCCAGTTATACTATATCTATTAAGCCTTATACAATGTGTGACATAGTAAGTAATTGTAAACCTGCAAATATATTAAAAACACAACACATACATATCTGTACACTTTAGACGTTCTACATTTCAAAGGGAAGTTTGTAAAGCTCACTAAGACGAACCAAATAAGTGATATATCCTAATGATAATATAATATCATATTAATTATATATATATATATATATAAAATTACATATATATAAAATAAAAAAAATAAAATAAAAATAAAAATAATGAAAAATAATAATAAAAAATAAATAAAAAAGTGAATAGTGACCGAGTGCGCAGTGCTCAAATTAAACAAAAATTTTTTTATTAATATATAAAACGAAAATAAGTCAATATTCATACACAATTAAAAAAATTTTATATATAGAAAAATGTGTAATAATAAATGCATGCAATTAAGGGTTCGTTCTTAAAAGATTCTAGTTGAATAAAGTTGATTGAAGGTCTTCCCATATCATTTGTAAATATGATGGAAAATAAAAAGGGTAAAAGTCAGATGGAAAAAGTAGATACATCTAAAATTAAAAAAAGAAAAAAGAAAAGATTAACACCATATATATCAACAAAAAATAACACATAAATACACCATATAGGAGACAAAGGACAAATAAAATGAAATAACTATATAAAAAAATTAATAATTAAAATCCATTTCCTATCAAATTAAAAATTAAACATAGTATATTATAAACCATATCTAATACAGGGTCCAATCGTGAGAAAGCATTGTAAATAATAATATATAAAGAAAATCGCATAAAGACGAGTAAAACAACTACAGAAACGGAGCAAAACTAATGGTCTCGTTCAGACCATTTGGTTGTACTGTATTTAGTCTGTATATCCATCTACTCTCCATTTGGCCAAGACGTCTCTTCCAATCACCCATTCTAGGTCCTGTACTAACCTGGTCAATGGCACGAACTCTAAAAGATGAAGGATCAGAGCCGTGATGAAGGAAAAAATGTTTAGGGATTGTTTTGAGTGTTGAAGCATCCGTTGTATCTTTTGCATTCTTAATTCCAAGGACATGCTCTCGCACACGTCTACGAAATTCTCGAGTGGTAAGGCCTACATAGATAAGATTGCATGAGCATGTTGCGAAATATATAACACCGGTTGATTGACAGGATAAATGTTGACGGATCTCGTACGTACGTAGTTTTTTAGAATCCCAAAAAATGGAAGTAGTGTCAATATTGGTACAAGCCACACAGTGTCCACAGGGTTTGCAGCCTGGTTTTGGACCTTGACCCACTATAAATTTCTGTGTTCTACTTTCAGCAAAATGACTCTGAACCAAGGTGTCTTTTAAATTCCTTGCTCTTCTATAACAAATAGAAGGAACAGGGTCTAAAGATTTAGCCAGAACAGGGTCACATAACAAGATACCCCAAAATTTTTTGAGTATCGCCCTCTGTTGAGACCACTGTGTGTTATATGTAGTAATATAACGTACCTTATTCGTATCCTTGGACGATCTTTGAACATTCATTTTCCTTTTTCTAATAAGGTCGCTACGATTGGATAAGCGAGCTCGTTGATAGCCTTGTTGAATGGACCTCTGGTTGTAACCACGTTGTTTGAATCTCAGTTCTAAGTCCCTTGCTGATTGCTCAAAACTATTTTCCGTTGAACATATCCTTCTTGCTCTTAAAAACTGGCCAGTTGGAATATTATTAACCACATATCTCGGGTGGGCTGACTTATAATGCAACAATGCATTAGAAGAAGTTGGTTTTCGATAAAGATCAGTTTGTAACCGTTAATGTCAACTGACAGGGCAATATCCAGAAATTCAATTTTTGTTCTGCTATATGACCACGTTAATTTGATATTTCTGTCATTGTCATTTAAACACTCCATGAATAATTCTAGATCGGTGAGTGAACCCTGCCAAATGAATAGAACGTCATCAATATATCTCCACCAAAATTGAACATGGTCAGCCAAAAATATCGGATCCGTTAAAAAAATTTGTCTCTCCCACAGCCCCAGGAACAAGTTAGCATAGGACGGGGCGCATGACGCCCCCATAGCTGTTCCCTGGAGCTGCAGGAAGACGGACCCATCAAATAAGAAGAAATTATGAGTCAATGCAAAATTTAGAAGAGACAGAAGAAACTTACCTAAAGAATCCTCCATATTGGCCATTTCACAAAATGCTTGTACTGCTTCTAGGCCGTCTTTGTGTCTTATTGATGTGTATAAAGACTCCACGTCACAGGCTACTAAATACATATCTTGTTCTAAGTGGAGGCCATCCACCTTACTCAAAATATCTGAGGAATCTTTAATAAAGGAAGGTAAAAGTTCGACCAAAGGTTTTAGATGATGATCAATTAATCTACAGATTGGTTCACAAAGGCTACCAACTCCAGAAACAATGGGCCTACCTGGTGGACAGCTGCTGTTTTTATGCAATTTTGGCAACATATAAAATGTTGAACATGAAGGATACTCTGGTAGTAAATACCCCATCTGTTTAGGAGTGATAATACCTTGATCGACGCCTATCTGTAATAAGGAGGAAAGATCAGATTTAAATTGTGACAATGGATTAAAGGTAAGTTTTTTATAACAAGAGGTATTTCTGAGTTGTCTTAATGCTTCTTTTCTATACATTGTTTTGGGCCATAAGACCACATTTCCCCCCTTATCCGATTGTTTAATAATAACCTCAGTCATATCTTTTAGCTCCTTAATAGCCTTCCGCTGCTGAAACGAAACGTTATTAAATTCTGGTTTTGATGACAATTTTTCAAACTCTCTACTGACTACTTGTACAAAGGTATCTACCTGACTTACCAGGGTCAGAGGAGGGAATCTTTTAGAACCAGGAATAATGGATGTAGGGAGTAATTCAGATGATACACATGGATCATTTTGCTCATTCAATAAATCTTGTAGGGTTTGTATCGCATTTTGTGTATTTTGTGTTATGTTTTAATAGCATTCAATAGGAAATAAACATTGTATTGTGCAATATGTGTCACTGTAAGGGTGCATGCACACTACGTAACGCCGGGCGTGTATGAGAGCCGTACACGCCGGCGTTACAGCAGGGCTGCCGAACACTTCCCATTCACTTCAATGTAACAGCGGCGTTTACGAGCGCTCCCATTGAAGTGAATGGGAAGTGTTCGGCAGTCTGCTGTAATGCCGGCGTGTATGGCTGTGATACACGCCCGGTGTTACTCAGTGTGCATGCACCCTAAGGGAGGAAGAGATCAATGGCTGAGCTCATCAATGATAATAGTTTGCTCAACAAATCCAGTGATCCATGGAAGAGATTAACCAAGAACCTCCACTTTCTAAAGAAAAAAAATAAAGTATACATTGAAAAATGTGAACCTTTTCACCTATACAGCAGATTTGAAGGTTAAGAACAGCTGACTCCAATATAGTAGAATTAAAAATGTAGTAGACAAAGCTAAACATTGTTTTCTGAGTCCCTATATGATAAAGTAGATGCACATGGAGCAATGATGCAATGAACTTTCAGGCTACAAAGAAAGTCATTTTTCCTATGCAGCGGAGGAGGTACACCAAATTGTACATTCATTATGATCAGACAATGCTGGATAGGCAGTCCATTTTCTGTAGATCCCTTATCCATGCTATTCTTATGCCACCCACAGTAAAGTCAATGTTCCTCCTTAATTAATCAGTGATCCTATTTGTTTATCTGTGACTTCTGGATACATTATATATGTGTATAGCAAGATAAGAAGCTTTTCTAAGCACAACATGGTTTTGTCACAGAGTAAGGGGGCATTCACACGGAGTAATGCCGGGCGTGTATCACAGCCGTACACGCCGTGGTTACGGCAGGCTGCCGAACACTTCCCATTCACTTCAATGGGAGCGTTCGTAACAGCGGCGTTTACGAGCGCTCCCATTGAAGTGAATGGGAAGTGTTCGGCAGTTTGCCGTAACGCCGGCGTGTACGGCTGTGATACACGTCCGGCGTTACTCCGTGTGAATGCCCCCTAAAATGGTAGTGATCCTATTGGTATCCTTTATGTGTGACCCATTTTGGAGGTGGTGTGAATTGCCTTTGAAAGCAATTTTTAGCATGTTGTAATGTTTTATTGAATTGGTTTCAAGACAAATTGGAATACTTAACCAAACTTGGTGTAATGTCTCTGCCTGTTCGGGTCTCTACATGTTCAGGAGGCAGTTCAGTTGGATACTTTGCTTGGAGTTTTTGTTGCTCTGTGTGAACACTGCTCTATTACCTCTTCTCTGTAATTGAATTTCCACCACACACATCTGCACCTTGTTTCCCTCTGTCCATCTCATAGGTAATCTTAACCTTGCTTGTGTGATTGATAGCCTGTCTGCCAATAAAGTCTGGGACAGGTTCTGGGCTTCCTATATATATATATATATATATATATATATATATATATATATATATATATATATATATAGGTTATAAGCCCACACATGGTTGCTGGCTATTGTGACTCTGTTCTGTGACTTTGTCCCTGCTAACCTCCTCTTTCTGCTCCTATTGTATTACTGACCTCTGACCTTTGGCTTACCTTTGACTATTCTCTCTCTATTCCGATTTTGAACTGCATTGCTCTACTGTTACCAGCCCTTTGGCTAGCTGACCTCCCTTTGTTGTTGTTTGTCTTGACTGCGATCTTTTTCATCGCCTATATCTAGGAGGGGTTTTGTTGACCAGTTGTCCTCTGTCGCTTAGGGCAGTGAGGCAAGCAGGTAGGGACAGGGGCTGGGTCTTCCCTTATTTCTGGTGTCAGCAGAAGCTCTAGGGAATTGCACAACAAACAATTCCCTTACACTGGGTATCAGTTCTACTCTATGTTGACCAGCCATTTTCTCCTGAATGTACCTCCCAGTCTTGCGATATGAATGTTACCATAATAAAGATCCCCTGTTGTTAACACTAGGGTCCCACATTGTAAAAAATTCAGCAAAAACGCTGTGTTTTACATTACCTGCAAAGTGGGATTCTAGCGAATCCCAACCACACATTGTAGAAAGAAAATCTGCAGATAGTCAATTATACCCATAGAGATGCTGGCATTTTCCATAAAGGTATAATAGAGGCAGAAAGTCCACAGAGGAAAAATCTGCAACTTTTAAAAAAAAAAATGCAATGCTTTTCTGCTGCAGTCTTTTACGTATTGTGTTTTTCCTGTTTCTTGCTACGTTGGACCTTAGCCTATAGGAGATTTCTAGGACACTGCTATTGATGGCCTATACAAGCAACACAATCTCTTCAAGCAGCTGTTCAGTCTGGGCACTGGGTGTTGAACCCTTGCTGATTTGATACTGATGAAATATCCTAAGGATATGCGATTAACTTTGATTTAAAATTGTCTTCACCTTTTGGTGCAGTGCTTGATGTCCAGTAGCTTCGGATAGCTCACCAACACAATGGGTGAGTTTACCTATTGAAACTTTGTTCTTCATGTAGTTAAGGATTCCTTTTTCATTGCTGTCTGGCTTCGGATTGTATTTCATGTTTCTTGTAGTTTCATAGGGTTTGACAAGGCTCTAATTACCTTCCACAATATAGAGGCTTTACTGATATTTTAACCAGTCCAGTTTATATTGATTTTTCTTATCCCTTACTTGTTTATTGGTTTACCTGCCCTCTTTTCCTCCTGTCTGCCTTGGACTGTTCTTGACTATGCTTTTGTGTCCTTGTTCCTGTTGTGTCACTATTTCAATTACCAGCAGGAATACAGATTTCAGCAATATAGTTCTGCTACAGATCACAGTTTTCCAGCTCAGCAGCCTGCAGATGCACCTTTTCAGTTTGTTCTGTGTTATGTTTGCAACTTGAACAAACTCAGATATACTCTTCCTTGTTAAATAGCCAGATAAAAGTAGGTTTTTTTTTTTTGTTTTTTTTTATTGTTTGTGTCATTTAAAAATACACTTCACAATTCATTTCTGGGATATCTACCATAATGAAATTGGTGGAGTTAAAAAGGAGGAAATTTGCCTTCTCTCGAGTAACACAGAAACACGATATCAAGGTACAGGAGTTACAAGTGATGAAAAGAAAAAAAGCTGATTTTCCAGATAGTTTAATGGGGTTATCTAGGCAATTTTTTTTTTTTTTTCAAATAGGTCAGGGGTGTAAAAATAAAATAAAAAAAAACAATACTCACCTGCCCAGTGCTTCGGTGTCTCCCAGCATCTTCTGTTACTGCTGGTCCAGTGTTGTCTTCCATCGGATGTCATCCCAGGTCCCTTCCTGAGGCTGCTTATTGTCCTTAGCAGTCATATGATCGCCATGGCCAATCAGCGACTTCAGTGGAAGGGACAAGGTGGTTGGTTCCAATAGGCACTTTGTGTACAGTTGTATAGTCCTTCTGTGAAAAAATTGAAAAAAAAGTTTTCAGTGTGCTAAACTTCTCTTTCATATACTGGAAACCATTTCCATCGCAATTAAATGCAATTATAACATTTTTCATTCAACCAAGTTCAATATGAAATGGTGGAAGATAAACTTGAAGTGGATCAACCAGTAGTTTGTGTTGTACATTGTACTGACCAACTGTGTGCCGGACTCTAAGAGGCCACTGTCTCATTTTGTAATAATTGTTGTCATCACGACTGTACCATAAACACAAGAAACACATAAACTTTGTGCACACTAACCGTAGGCCAAGCAGCAGTGCTACCACTTTCAGGTCAGCAGAATATTTCCATTTATGTTCTGAGTATTTGATCATTTCCAACATGTGTACCATCTACAGTAACTATCCTTAACCTCTTCCCAAAATCCACCGTACTAGTAACTCTAGGGAAGGTAATGGTGCGTATTGACCAGATATGTGTGTCGTGTGTATGTGTGGTGGTGGTGGGGCAATAAAGAGCAGATTATGGGAGAGGCATGGAAAGAACAGGGAGACATTTATAGAAGAGGGATAAATCGAGGGCAAGACTTGATAAGGGATTTGCAAGTGGATTCTGCATCTTCTGGAGTATATCAAAATTAATTAACTGCTAAAAATTCTTCATTTACTATATAATCCAGTCTTAGATTTCCTATTGATTGTTTACAATTCCTTTTACCTAGTCATTAGATTACTTAATCAGCGTCTTCTGTCTGTCTTTAGATTGTTGATCATTCTCCCAGCAGAAGTACCATCTGAACTATTGTATATATGTTTTTATAATGATAAAAGAAAATTAGTTTATGTCTGAAACCTTTTGTTAAGATTGCCTTCTACTTTCTTCAAGATGATCTATAGTAGTGAGGAAAAATATACAAATATGCTTTGCCTTAAAGAGGTTGTATTTGGAACAAAACAGCTATATATTCCTAACCTTGTACCCCTAGCCCCTCCAATAAGTAAACTAAATAAATAATACAATAACACATTTCATAACATCATTGCATTAATATTATATACCTTCTGATGGATGGATGAAATGATAGTACTCATCTTTGACTATGAGTAACACAAAGGAGTAAAAATGTGTCCTTGTCGTGGAAAAACTTTGATAAAACAGATCTATTTATTGAATAGTGATGCATTAAAATTATTAAAACCGAGGCACGAGGTCTTTACAAGGTTGAAAGACAATATGAAAGTACAAAGATATTTTGGATCTATTATGCTAAAATATATATTTGTGAGTGACATATAATATGAGAACACAAATACTAGTTTTCAATATTTTGACTTGACGTAGCCTTGAAATAACTGTAATCATTTTAATAAGCTTTTATTTGGATGGGCACATAAAACACAGGATTATACACTGTGTACTGTTTCAGTTGAGTGCATTAGCTAGTTGTAACTAAGAAAATGCTTGAATATGTGTCACAATTTAGTCTAAGATCATATTAACCCTAATATCCTCCATATTGTTATGGCGGATAGGTATTTGAATATGGAGGCCATTCAGGTGCTCAGTGACACTTCACTCCATTTTTATGTGGATTGCTCAGGAGTGAGACCTTAGGCTGGCGGTCCCATAGTATGATAGCTGAGAGCCTTTTGAAGGCTCCCAGGCTTATCATCCATCTGCTTCCAACTAGAAGCTGTACTGTACAACCGGAAGTATCAGTATTTTTCAATGCACTGGAATGCATTAGAATAGTAGTGTATAGAATTAGTAATGGAACCCCCTGAGGTTCAAGACTCCTAAAGGGTCTAAAAACAAAATTAAAAAAAAAAAGTATTATAACACAAGTACTTGTTAAATGCCGTAGCGGGAAAAAAATCTAGAGAGCCAAACCAATGTTTTTTCCCCCCTTAAATATTTGCCATTAGACATTCCCCAAAATGGTAGAAATAAAAAGAACATCTGGCGTCGTAAAAAAGCCTTATGCAGCTCCACACAAGGAGTGTCAGAATATTGCAACTCCAAGAAATACCCAGAATCATACTTACTCATAGAATACAGGAGGTATGCCATTTTGGCTGCACAGTCAACATTGTAAAAACGAAGCCCATAAGAAAGCCACACAAATGCAATTTTCTCCAATTACACTCAATTGTTATTTTTTTGTCACCTTCCCAGTGTATCATATGGAATATTAAATGGTATCATTACAAACTAAAATTTGGCCAGCAAAAGTTAAGCTCTTACATAGCTCTTTGAAAGGAAAAGTTAAAAAGTTATGGTCTTTGGAAAGACGGAGAGTCTAAAACTAAATCGAAAAATGGATGCAGTGAGAAGGGTTTAATTGTACTATGTTATACTAAAATGGAATAATAATAGTAATATATGCGATGTATTATTGATTTTCTTACACTTACTCATGTCCACTTGATTTGGCTTATATTTATATAATACAGTACATATATTTACCATACTTATAATACACTTGCAGAAGGACATGGCTTCACACGGATATATTTCATTTTTTGTTTGTGTAGTGGCCTGTTAGAATGGAGAAGGGCTTGAGTCTGCTGGGGAGTTTCAGCAGCTCGCTGTTGTTTGTGACATACTTTGTCAGATTGGAGATGGGCTTGGGTTTTGTGAGAGTTTTCATTAGCTCGAGCAGCAGACATGTGCCCTGTTGAAGGAGTCTAGCGTCCAACTGCAGTTTTCCTTTTGGGAGGCATGAGTAGTTTACATATGTTTTAATTTCTAAGAATGCTGACATCCTGTATGGCAGTCCAGTATAGGTACAGTCTATTTATGACTGTGCTGTTATGGAAACGTGGTAAAGGAAATGTGAACTCATATTGGCTCATACGACTTCATATTTAAGGACCTGCAAACTGTTATTGACTAATCCAGGTCATAAATAGCTTGGTTGCTATGGATTAAAAAACTGGTGTAAAGTTGTGAGTATGTGAAAACTGAAGAACCCTTGAGTTTACCTTGGTTCATAAGCGTGATGTGATCTTATGATCTTATGTGATGTGTATCGTAGTTTGGAAAAAACGATTGTTGTGTAAACCTGGAATAGAGCTGAGTGTATGTGGCCTTGTGTAACATTGTTATCCAAAGTGCCCTGCACCTTTAAAGCTGACCTACATCAGTCTAGAAAAATGGCTGGGCTGTTATGGAAACCTGGAGTAAAGCTGTGTGCATGTGAATACTAAGTGCCTTCTATTGGCTGATAAGCGGCATGTGATCATGTGGATGGCAGTAGGAATATTGAAAGACTTGCAGGCTTCTATTGGCTAATTCAGGTGATTTTTTTGGGATACTGTACCTCAGGAATGGTACATCCTAGAGAGCTGAAAAGTGGTCACCTGGACACCTGATGTAACTATGTGCCAAATTTGGTGAGGATCAGTCCAGTCATCTGGTCACACAGAAAGAACAGACAGACAGAAACTCACTTTTATACATATAAGTGATATATAAACCATACTTCTGTGTCCCTAGACATGTAACACATTAATTCTGCCATAATTTGTCTTAGGAAATATTATAGTTCATAGTAATGTGAAGAATCCATATTTCTAATATCTCAGTTTTGTTACTTAAATAAAGCAGTAGTTAATCAAAGCTATCAAATATATGCAAGGGTTTGGTTCAACATATACAAGAGGAATTTACGCAATGTACATGTTTACATCAAAAGCATCCACAGCTTCTAATGTAACAGCTGAACTTCAACAGTGTTGCCTATTTGCATATAATATGTATTGGTTTATGGATGTTTCCATCCTTACCTTAGCAAGAATTTGGTAAAGGACCATGATTTTTATGACTTTAATTCACTATAATATTGCAACACTGTAGCAAAAGTCTTGACAGGTTGCAACACAAAAAATAAACACTGGGTGACCCCTAATAGACATCTATGGAATAAACATTTCATGACAAAATATTAAAAAATCATATTGGTTGCACACATATCTGGACATGCCCAGTGAAGAGGAAAGTTAAGGAAGGACAATTACATGTCTTTTTTGGGGTGTTGAATGCAACTATATAATTTGCCTTTTGTTACAGCAGGGCCATGTGTTTGGCCTATATCTCATAAGCTTTTATGGACTAAAATGCTGGAAGAAGTTTAAAAATCAAATGTGAACGAAAACTTTTTCTAAACTGGTATGTTCCACTAAAAATGAGTACTTAGAAAAGTGTTTTTGCTACCACCATGTATATATATAGACAGAAGTAAGTATATAGCAAGTCTTTACAAATCGGATTTGGCTTGGCTTGGTCAGTGTTTTCAATAGTTTCAGGGCCTATTGAATTGTGAGTTATATTGTATTAAGACATCATCTGCATTTGATTTGCACAGCTCATGGAAAATGGAAAGTAGAAAATAATTCAGTATATGATACAAAATATATCAGCGAGTTCATAATGATATCACACATCAGCAAAAGGCAGCTAAATGCTCTGTTTAGAGGTTGTCCTTTCCTCCAGAATTGCATATACAGAGTGCAAAGTATCAACTCTTTGAAAAAAGAAGGAATTTGGCACTAGAGTATATCCTGCGGGAAGTATTATAGAAATGGAAAGCCCTAAATACCCGTGTTAGACTCTGTGGTTTGTAGCAATAAACATCATAATAATACAATAGAATAAAAACTGCTTGCAGGAAACAGAATGTTAAACTATCAACTAATTGTTGTAAAGAAATGGAATATTACCGATGTTATAGAAAGCATGAACTGCATAGAAATGTAACTATGCTCTATTCACATTCTATTCTAAAATTTCAAAATTGCCACATTGGGTCAAATAAATGGCAGCTAAGTGTAAATATAATAAAAGCCATTGTGAGAAACATGGCTGTCCAGTGACTGTAACAAATTAATACTGAAAGAAGTGCGGAATAGAATCAGTTGTTTTCTGTGCGGCTACAGGGATTATATTTTTCATGGTGATGTAATCTTATTAGAACTGAAGGTGTAAATGTATTACAGAATGCTCAGCTGTTATCCTGTAAGAGATTATATAATCATATCAACAATAGTAAAAGATAGAGCAGTACCAATTCATCATAGAGCCATGCAAGGTTTAGTTTAAGCTTGAAGCATATATGCCTTTAATGGGATTTCAAACTCCGTGAATATATTGACTTTTATATTTATTGACATTTTATGACAGCAATGTATATGTCATTACAAGCTGGGGTGCCTAATATGGTAAACCATATGTTTTAGATGAATTACGAATTATGAATTTCAGAATTTGTTGATATTGAAGACATTTACTGTTGGGGTTCACAGTTGTCACTAATGGTTTTTGTTCCACATTTATTACAATTTCAGGTCAAATATTTATTGAAATATTTAAAGGGTTTGTTAGGAAGGTCCGGTTAAACTTTTTTGGCCAAGTGACCATGTGTAACAATGGCTTTTATGTATAGCGTCTTATAGATCTAGCTTGACATTGATTTGCAACTGGTAACAATAATAGATCTGACTCTTTACAAATGCAGATCAATTGAATAACATTTGATTAGAGTGCAGACTTGTTCACACTTGAAGAGAGTCTGTCAGTAGTAAATCATTTATAAACCTAATCACAGTAACTTATAGAGGTGATTCTATGGTTTCCAAATATGCTCTTGTTGCTCAACTTTGGAACCCTGTTTCCTTGTAAAACTATGTTTTATTCATGTGAAAATGCAGGTGAAAAGTGCGTTCACCTGGAATCTAGAGCTGAAGCCCATATAAGCTACCGCACCCCCCAAAGCACTTTCCCTTCATTTGCATACGACTAAAGTGCAGTTTATAAGAATGGGGCTCCAAAACTGAATAACCGAGGCATATTTGGAAACTGTAGAATCATCTCTACAAACTACTATAATTAGGTTTATTTCCAATTTACTGTTGATAGACTCCTTTTAACTCATTTTAAATTTGGTTAAGGACTCTAGTTTCTTATTAAAGCAATTCAATACCATACTGAGATATTCTAGCAAAACTTTTGACAGACTGCAGTTCATTACACATGGACACATATACTGACAGAGAATCACAAATTCATATTATTTTGAGAAGCTAGTCATCTTGTAACACATATAGCTAGACACATTTATCAGCTAGGAGGAGAGGTAAGGAAGGACCTATTTGTACAAAGAACCTGTGATATATAGTTATTTACACTAGAATGTTGACTTATTTTTATTTATTTAGATTGTGATGCCCATATACGCTCACAATGTACATTTTTTCCTATCATTATGTCTTTGGAATATGGGAGGAAATCCACGCAAACACGGGGAGAACATACAAACTCCTTGCAGATGTTGTTCCTGGTAGGATTCGAACCCAGGACTCCAGCATTGCAAGTCTGCAGCGCTAACCACTGAGCCACCGTGTTGCCCCAGAATGTTGAATTTATTTTTCGTAACATGGGCAACTACAGTATGGTCAATATTAAAATAAAAGCTCATTCTATACAATCCAGTTTTTATAGTTATGACATGTAGCTTGCTAAAGTCAATTGTCATGAGGCACATTTTCCTCCATCAAACTGATATGGTCTCTGTAGACATCTTTGCACTATGTGCTAGAAGGAAGCCGTTTTAGACTTGCTGATGTATTCTTTACATGTGCATATAGTATAACAGCTGACCGATTTTACAATCAATTCACAGCAATTTCTAATTTATGTAGAGCAATAGGTGAAGTAATGGCTGCTAAAGTGATAACCAATTTTAGAAGTTATGACATTTGTTTTTGTTGCAATAGGGTGCCCAAACCTAACAAGTGGACCGCTAATCCAATCATTAATGTTTTTTAATATTGTTTTATACACAATATAGTATGATAAAATTCAGTATCATAGGACACAATATAGAGTTAATCATTCATAATATTTTTGCTGAAGACAACAATACTGCAGGTGAACTGAATAAGTACAAATGATCATGTAATAATGGCAGGTACATTAACTGTAACTTAACTAGATCCTGGCCAGTCATTGGCTATAGACATCCATGTGGTCAGCATATAGATTTGTATACACTGTGCTCAATGAGTTCTATGTATATATCTCTTGGACCCACCATGATACGATTACATGGCAAATCAGCAAAAAAATAAAAATAAATGTCTCCCAAATGTATTGTTAAAGTGTCTTGCAATGATTTATTGGGGGCACAATGAATTTAAAATAAGTTATGGAGGGAGAAAACTATTTCATTTTTGGTAGTACTTTGTGCTTCTAAATAAAAAACGTACAAAATATCTGTTTGATCCTTTTTTCTGTGTTTTGGTGTGCACACATTATGTGGGAATTTTATTTCCCTATTGGTGATGTTTGTTTTTAAATGATTTTAGTACTTTGTGGGTTCCCTGCTATGAGAAAGGAATGGTTATATCCTGAAACTAGTAAGGGGTACCCTTTGGGATACATACAGATTTTAATACGGATTATTAAAGACTGGTTTTACTGCAGAACCAGTGCAAATAATTTGGTTAGATAGTCTGACAGGAGCACAATGTATCCCCTTGCATGTGAAAATCAGGATGTTTGGGATGCATGCCATGACATTATATGAAAGGGATACCCTTTCCAAGTATGTATAAACGTCCTGACAAATACTGCACTATGGGCATTAGACTGCTAGCAGAGTATCAATTATATCGAAACAGAAATCAAATGAATGTATGTAATCAGTTACTATTTATTTTCTAGTGTGTTCATTGTTCTGATGTTCTATTGTCTCTGTTAAGTCCAAACCCATTCTAATTTACTGCGGCACAAGAGGCATGCTCAGTTTTGAATCCTTGCTTAGGGGTTTTGTTGCTCTGTCTGAACACTGTCCTATCCCCGCACTTCTGTAATTGATTTCCATCACACCCATCTTCATCTCCTTGGTTTCCCTCTGTCCCTCTAATAATTAATTTTAGCCTTACGTATGTGATTGACAGCCAATCTTCCTATCAGGTCTAGGGCGGGTTCTTCCTTCCTATTTATTGTTTGCTCACATTCACATTGGTGCTTGCTATTGCCTTGTGCGTGCTGGGTATTTACTCTTGCTGTTTGGTTACCTGCATTCATATTCCTGACCTCTGGCTTTACCTTGGCTATTCTCTTGGATTTTCATTCTGTACTAGGTTGCTCGACTGTTACCAACCCCTTGGCTATCTGACCTCCCTTTTGTTGTTGTTTGTCTTGTCTGTGTTCTGTGTCATCACCTATATCTAGGAAGGGTTTTACTGCCCAGCTGTTGCCTAGGACAGTTCAGGCAAGAAGGCAGGGATGTTTGGGTGTGTGTGTGTGTGTGTGTGTGTGAAGGGGGGGGGTTCAGTTTATGGCTCACTGTCTTGACGTGTCCCTCCCTCCAGGGTTCACCAGCAGCTACTGGGGTACTGCTCCTCTAGCAATCCCCTTACAGTGTCGCTGTTTACCATAAATATCCAATGTTTGTGTCTTATATCAAATCTAGATGTTTTGGCTTCAGCTTCTATTTAACCAAATAGTGAAGTAGAGGTTTCTTTAACAAGATCCTATATGTTGAGATAAACATATTAATTGTGAAGACATACTGTGAGCTGAAAAGCCACACTGATTAAACACCATTAAGGGACAATAATTGTGTTGCCATGGAAACATATTATTTCCATATATTGTAAAAAACAGATATCTAGTTGAAAATAAAATATTATTGTTATAAATGGCATATTCTACAAGTTGAAACAAAATTAACCTTTCCAAGTGCGCTATAAATACAGCTAATATATATATATATATATATATATATATATATATATATATATATATATCAGATATTTCTCAATCCCTGCCAAGTGTCTGCAATTGTTATCTCATAGACAATGTCTATTATGCAAAATACTTTCTGTATTATGGTTGTCAATCAGGATGATTAAATATGGATGATAGGTGATCACCTAAGTAATCTCACGTTTTCTTAAAATGTTTAAAGTAATATTTAGTTCTAGTTTAGATAACCAAAGCTATCAGTTATATTGCAATGTTTCACCTTCTACCACCAGGTGGTCATAAAAAGGATATCAAACTTATCACAAAACCACTTATCACCACCCACTAGAGTCACTAGGGTAGGCTGACTGGGGGTATTGCTAACTAAAGATTTGGAGATTTTCTCAAGTGCATCCAAAGAACACATACACACACACACAATTCGCCAGTATTATGGCATAACTCCGACACCTAATGACCTGTAGCTGCGGCTAACCATTCTGGCTGACCAGGCGATATACAAATACCATACTTGTGACTGCGCTTTAGTAACTCTACGTTCTATGAAAAACAGTACCGTACCTCTGATGAAGCTGGTCATTAGGACCAGTAAAAACACGTTAGATGTCGGAGTTATGCCATAATACTGGCGAATTGTGTGTATGTATATGTGTTCTTTGGATGCACTTGAGAAAATCTCCCAATCTTTAGGTAGCAATTAGAGATGAGCGAACACTAAAATGTTCGAAGTTCGAAATTCGAATCGAACAGCCGCTCACTGTTCGTGTGTTCGAACGGGTTTTGAACGACATTATAGTCTATGGGGAACATATACTCGTTAAGGGGGAAACCCAAATCCGTGTCTGGAGGGTCACCAAGTCCACTATGACACCCCAGGAAATGATGCCAACACCTCTGGAATGACACTGGGACAGCAGGGGAAGCATGTCTGGGGGCATCTAACACACCAAAGACCCTCTATTACCCCAACATCACAGCCTAACAACTACACACTTTACACACTCAATACCACCTCTCTGACAGTAGGAAAACACCTTGAAACATGTGTATTTGGCACTTGCAGTGAGGAGAGCTTGTCATCAGCAGTGAATTTGGCCCTTGTAGTAAGTTGAGGTTGGCACCAACATTTGCTTTGAAAATCAGGGTGGATTGAGCCTCTAACCAGCAGAGATTGGGCAAATTCATGGTGGAGGGAGCCTCTAAACACCCCAGTTTGGGCAAATTCATGGTGGAGGGAGCCTCTAAAAACCCCAGTTTGGCCAAATTCATGGTGGAGGGAGCCTCTAAACAGTCAAGTTTTGGGAAATTCATGGTGGAGGGAGCCTCTAACCAGCCCAGTTTGGACCAATTCATGGTGGAGGGAGCCTCTAAACAGCCAAGTTTTGGGAAATTCATGGTAGAGGGAGCCTCTAATCAGCCCAGTTTGGACCAATTCATGGTGGAGGGAGCCTCTAAACAGCCAAGCTATGGGAAGTTCATGGTGGAGGGAACCTCTAACCAGCCCAGTTTGGACCAATTCATGGTGGAGGGAGCCTCTAAAAACCCCAGTTTGGACCAATTCATGGTGGAGGGAGCCTCTAAACACCCCAGTTTGGGCAAATTCATGGTGGAGGGAGCCTCTAAAAACCCCAGTTTGGCCAAATTCATGGTGGAGGGAGCCTCTAAACAGCCAAGTTTTGGGAAATTCATGGTGGAGGGAGCCTCTAACCAGCCCAGTTTGGACCAATTCATGGTGGAGGGAGCCTCTAAACAGCCAAGTTTTGGGAAATTCATGGTAGAGGGAGCCTCTAATCAGCCCAGTTTGGACCAATTCATGGTGGAGGGAGCCTCTAAACAGCCAAGCTATGGGAAGTTCATGGTGGAGGGAACCTCTAACCAGCCCAGTTTGGACCAATTCATGGTGGAGGGAGCCTCTAAAAACCCCAGTTTGGACCAATTCATGGTGGAGGGAGCCTCTAAAAACCCCAGTTTGGCCAAATTCATGGTGGAGGGAGCCTCTAACCAGCCCAGTTTGGACCAATTCATGGTGGAGGGAGCCTCTGAACAGCCCAGTTTGGACCAATTCATGGTGGAGGGAGCCTCTAAAAACCCCAGTTTGACCAAATTCATGGTGGAGGGAGCCTCTAAAAACCCCAGTTTTGACCAATTCATGGTGGAGGGAGCCTCTAAACAGCCAAGTCTTGGGAAATTCATGGTGGAGGGAGCCTCTAAAAACCCCAGTTTGGACCAATTCATGGTGGAGGGAGCCTGTAAAAACCCCAATTTGGCCAAATTCATAGTGGAGGGAGCCTCTAACCAGCCCAGTTTGGACCAATTCATGGTGGAGGGAGCCTCTAAACAGCCAAGTTTTGGGAAATTCATGTTGGAGGGAGCCTCTAAAAACCCCAGTTTGGCCAAATTCATGGTGGAGGGAGCCTCTAAACAGCCAAGCTATGGGAAGTTCATGGTGGAGGGAGCCTCTAACCAGCCCAGTTTGGACCAATTCATGGTGGAGGGAGCCTCTAAAACCCCCAGTTTGGCCAAATTCATGGTGGAGGGAGCCTCTAAACAGCCAAGTCTTGGGAAATTTATGGTGGAGGGAGCCTCTAATCAGCCCAGTTTGGACCAATTCATGGTGGAAGGAGCCTCTAAACAGCCAAGTCTTGGGAAATTCATGGTGGAGGGAGCCTCTAATCAGCCCAGTTTGGACCAATTCATGGTGGAGGGAGCCTCTAAACAGCCAAGCTATGGGAAGTTCATGGTGGAGGGAGCCTCTAACCAGCCCAGTTTGGACCAATTCATGGTGGAGGGAGCCTCTAAAAACCCCAGTTTGGACCAATTCATGGTGGAAGGAGCCTCTAAAAACCCCAGTTTGGACCAATTCATGGTGGAGGGAGCCTCTAACCAGCCCAGTTTGGACCAATTAATGGTGGAGGGAGCCTCTAAACAGCCCAGTTTGGACCAATTCATGGTGGAGGGAGCCTCTAAACAGCCAAGTTTTGGGAAATTCATGGTAAAGGGAGCCTCTAAAAACCCCAGTTTGGGCAAATTCATAGTGGAGGGAGCCTCTAAAAACCCCAGTTTGGACCAATTCATGGTGGAGGGAGCCTCTAAACAGCCAAGTCTTGGGAAATTCATGGTGGAGGGAGCCTCTAAAAACCCCAGTTTGGACCAATTCATGGTGGAGGGAGCCTCTAAAAACCCCAGTTTGGCCAAATTCATGGTGGAGGGAGCCTCTAACCAGCCCAGTTTGGACCAATTCATGGTGGAGGGAGCCTCTAAACAGCCCAGTTTGGACCAATTCATGGTGGAGGGAGCCTCTAAACAGCCCAGTTTGGACCAATTCATGGTGGAGGGAGCCTCTAAACAGCCAAGTTTTGGGAAATTCATGGTGGAGGGAGCCTCTAACCAGCCCAGTTTGGACCAATTCATGGTGGAGGGAGCCTCTAACCAGCAGAGTTGGGGGAAATCAGGGTGGATGGAGCCTCTAACCAGCAGAGTTGGGGGAAATCAGGGTGGAGGGAGCCTCTAACCAGCAGAGTTGGGGGAAATCAGGGTGGAGGGAGCCTCTAACCAGCAGAGTTGGGGGAAATCAGGGTGGAGGGAGCCTCTAACCAGCAGAGTTGGGGGAAATCAGGGTGGAGGGAGCCTCTAACCAGCAGAGTTGGGGGAAATCAGGGTGGAGGGAGCAGAATTGTGCAACGCTTATGGTGGATGAGTATGAGGATGCGGAGGAATTGGAGAGGTTGAGCACAGAGATGGAGTTTCATGTTGGGGTGCTTTACACAGGTGGGCACGAAAATGAAGGCTCTATCCAGTGGTGGTTCATTTTTATCAAAGTGAGCCGGTCAGCACTCTCAGCTGACAGATGGGTGCGCTTGTCAGTGATGATGCCACCGGCTGCACTAAACACCCTCTCAGATAGGATGCTGGCGGCAGGACAGGACAGCACCTCCAAGGCATATAGGGCAAGTTCAAGCCACAGGTCCAACTTCGACACCCAATACGTGTAGGGCGCAGAGGGGTCGGAGAGGACAGGGCTGTGGTCGGAAAGGTATTCCCGCAACATGCGCCTAAACTTCTCACGCCTGGTGACACTAGGACCCTCCGTGGCGGCACTTTGGCGAGGGGGTGCCATCAAGGTGTCCCAGACCTTAGACAGTGTGCCCCTCGTTTGTGTGGACCGGTGAGAACTTGGTCGCCTACTGGAGGAACTGCCCTCCCTGCCGCCAACGTCACATGCTGGAAACATCTCCATCATATTCTGCACCAATTGCTTGTGGAAAGCATTGATACGATTGGCCCTCCCCTCTACCGGAATAAAAGACGAGATGTTGTTTTTATACCGGGGGTCAAGGATAGCAAAGATCCAGTACTGGTTGTCCTCCATGATTTTGACAATACGCTTGTCGGTTGTAAAGCACCCCAACATGAACTCAGCCATGTCTGCCACAGTGTTAGTTGGCATGACTCCTCTGGCCCCACCGGAAAGTTCAATCTCCATTTCCTCCTTATCGTCCATGTCTACCCATCCGCGCTGCAACAATGGGACGATTCGAAGTTTCCCGGAAGCCTCCTGTATCACCATCACATCATCGGACAACTCTTCTTCCTCCTCCTCCTCCTCCTCCTCCTCCATTAAACGCGATGAAGCGGACAGATGTGTGGACCTACTCTCCAGCTGTGACAGATCGGATGCTATCCCTGACTCCTCTGTGTGATCTGAGTTATCCCTGATGTCAATCAGGGATTCTCTCAGAACACACAAGAGCGGGATTGTAAGGCTCACCATCGCATCCTCAGAGCTCACCCTCCTTGTGGACTCCTCAAACACCCGTAGGATGTCACAAAGGTCTCTCATCCATGGCCACTCATGGATGTGAAACTGAGGCAGCTGACTTTGTGGCACCCTAGGGTTTTGTAGCTGGTATTCCATCAAAGGTCTCTGCTGCTCAACCACTCTATTCAACATCTGAAACGTTGAGTTCCAGCGTGTGGGGACGTCGCACAAAAGCCGGTGTTGTGGCACATGCAGGCGTTGCTGGAGAGATTTTAAGCTAGCAGCGGCTACTGTCGACTTGCGAAAGTGGGCGCACATGCGCCGCACTTTCACCAGTAGCTCTGGAACATTGGAGTAGCTCCTTAGGAAACGTTGCACCACTAGTTTGAAGACGTGGGCCAGGCATGGAACATGTTGGAGTCCGGCAAGCTCCAGAGCTGCTACCAGGTTCCGGCCGTTATCACAAACGACCATGCCTGGGCCCAGGTGCAGCAGTTCAAACCATATTGCCGTCTCATCGAGGAGGGCATCCCTCACCTCGGAGGCAGTGTGCTGTCTGTCCCCCAAGCTGATCAGCTTCAGCACGGCCTGCTGACGTCTACCAACGCCAGTGCTGCAACGTTTCCAACTCGTAGCTGGGGTCAATCTAACAGCAGAGGAGGAGGCGGTGGCGGAGGAGGAGGCGGTGGTGGAGGAGGAGGCGGTGGAGGAGGAGGAGGAGGGGGGTGTTCTTCTTGTGTCCCTGCCAGGAATGTTAGGCGGGGAGACGAGGTACACCGGGCCAGTTTGGGAAGCTGTCCCAGCCTCAACTACATTCACCCAGTGTGCCGTCAGTGAAATGTAGCGTCCCTGTCCGCATGCACTTGTCCACGCGTTGGTGGTCAAGTGGACCTTTGTGCAAAGCGCGGAACTAAGGGCCCGCCTGATGTTGAGTGACACGTGCTGGTGCAAGGCGGGGGACGGCACACCGGGAGAAGTAGTGACGGCTAGGGACGGCATAGCGAGGTGCCGCAATTGCCATCAGGTCCAGGAAGGCGGGAGTTTCAACAAGCCGGAACGCCAACATCTCCTGGGCCAGCAGTTTAGCGATGTTGGCGTTCAAGGCTTGCGCGTGTGGGTGGTTAGCGGTGTATTTCTGCCGCCGCTCCAATGTCTGAGAGATGGTGGGTTGTTGTAAAGAATGCCTGATGGTGCCTTTGATGGTGCAGGAGAAGGAGATAAGACAAACAGGGGAGGATGAAGAAGAAGTCAACAAAGTGGCGGAGGCAGATGAAGTGGTGTCCTGGCTCGTCCTCTGGAGTGCATCGCCATTACAGTGAGCAGTGGCAGTGGCAGAGGCAGAGGCAGTGGCGTGAACGGCAGGCGGCCTTTGTCCTGCCGTTGCTGCCTGCCACTGATTCCAGTGCTTGGATTCCAAATGACAGCGCATTGAAGTGGTGGACAGGTTGCTCTTCTCAGAGCCCCTAATCAATTTCGAGAGGCAAATTGTGCAGACAACACTATATCTGTCCTCGGCGCATTCCTTGAAAAAACTCCACACGTTCGAGAAACGCGCCCTCAAGGTGGGAGTTTTTTCGGGGCTGGGTACGAACTGGAACATCTTGGGAGATTCCGGGTGTGGCCTGGCTTCGCCTAAGCTGCTGACCTCTGCCTCTGCCTCTAGCTACCCTTTTTGGTGCTGCACCTGCCTCAACATCCACACTACTTTCCCCGCTTGACATCCCCCCTGTCCAGGTCGGGTAAGTGTCCTCATCATCCACCACTTCCTCTTCCAACTCCTGTCTCATCTCCTCCTCCCACACAATGCGCAGGTCAACTGGATGCCCTGACGGCAACTGCGTCACATCGTCGTCGATGAGGGTGGGTTGCTGGTCATCCACCACCAAATCGAACGGAGATGGAGGAGACTCTAGTGTTTGAGCATCTGGACACAGATGCTCCTCTGTTAGGTCCGTGGAATCGCGACATGGAGGGGCAGGTTGAGGGACAATGAAAGGAGCGGAGAACAGCTCTGGGGAGCAGGGACAGTTGGGGTTATTGTTCTGTGAAGCTTGGGAATTTTGGGAGGAAGGAGGACAAGACTGTTGGGTAATAGGAGGAGAGGAGGCAGAGCCTGACTGGCTGCTGGACAATGTGCTGTAAGCGTTATCCGACAGCCATTGCAAGACCTGTTCCTGGTTCTCGGGCCTACTAAGGTTTGTACCCTGCAGTTTAGTTAATGTGGCAAGCAACCCTGGCACTGTGGAGCGGCGCAATGCTTGCTGCCCCACAGGAGTAGGCACGGGACGCCCTGTGGCTTCACTGCTACCTTGCTCCCCAGAACCATTCCCCCGACCTCACCCACGGCCTCGTCCACGTCCCTTTCCGGGAGCCTTGTGCATTTTGAATTCCCAGTCAGAAACTGGCACTATATGGCAGTAGCAAAAAAAGAGGGTATTTGTAACCCCAATATATTCTTTGAATTCCCAGTCAGACAATGACACTATATGGCAGTAGCAAGAAATGAGGGTATTTGTAACCCCAATATATTCTTTGAATTCCCAGTCAGAAACTGGCACTATATGTCAGTGGCAGGACTTGAAGGTATTTGTAACACCAATATATTCTTTGAATTCCCAGTCAGACAATGGCACTATATGGCAGTAGCAAGAAATGAGGGTATTTGTAACCCCAATATATTCTTGGAATTCCCAGTCAGAAACTGGCACTTTATGTCAGTGGCTGGACTTGAAGGTATTTGTAACCCCAATATATTCTTTGAATTCCCAGTCAGAAACTGGCACTATATGTCAGTGGCAGGACTTGAAGGTATTTGTAACCCCAATATATTCTTTGAATTCCCAGTCAGACAATGGCACTATATGGCAGTAGCAAGAAATGAGGGTATTTGTAACCCCAATATATTCTTTGAATTCCCAGTCAGACAATGGCACTATATGGCAGTGGCAGGACTTGAAGGTATTTGTAACCTCAATATATTCTTTGAATTCCCAGTCAGAAACTGGCACTATATGTCAGTGGCAGGACTTGAAGGTAATATATTCTTTGAATTCCCAGTCAGACAATGGCACTATATGGCAGTAGCAAGAAATGAGGGTATTTGTAACCCCAATATATTCTTTGAATTCCCAGTCAGACAATGGCACTATATGGCAGTGGCAGGACTTGAAGGTCTTTGTAACCCCAATATATTCTTGGAATTCCCAGTCAGAAACTGGCACTTTATGTCAGTGGCTGGTCTTGAAGGTATTTGTAACCCCAATATATTCTTTGAATTCCCAGTCAGAAACTGGCACTATATGTCAGTGGCAGGACTTGAAGGTATTTGTAACCCCAATATATTCTTTGAATTCCCAGTCAGACAATGGCACTATATGGCAGTAGCAAGAAATGAGGGTATTTGTAACCCCAATATATTCTTTGAATTCCCAGTCAGACAATGGCACTATATGGCAGTGGCAGGACTTGAAGGTATTTGTAACCCCAATATATTCTTTGAATTCCCAGTCAGAAACTGGCACTATATGTCAGTGGCAGGACTTGAAGGTAATATATTCTTTGAATTCCCAGTCAGACAATGGCACTATATGGCAGTAGCAAGAAATGAGGGTATTTGTAACCCCAATATATTCTTTGAATTCCCAGTCAGACAATGGCACTATATGGCAGTGGCAGGACTTGAAGGTCTTTGTAACCCCAATATATTCTTTGAATTCCCAGTCAGAAACTGGCACTATATGTCAGTGGCAGGACTTGAAGGTATTTGTAACCCCAATATATTCTTTGAATTCCCAGTCAGACATTGGCACTATATGGCAGTAGCAAGAAATGAGGGTATTTGTAACCCCAATATATTCTTTGAATTCCCAGTCAGACAATGGCACTATATGGCAGTGGCAGGACTTGAAGGTATTTGTAACCCCAATATATTCTTTGAATTCCCAGTCAGACAATGGCACTATATGGCAGTAGCAAGAAATGAGGGTATTTGTAACCCCAATATATTCTTTGAATTCCCAGTCAGAAACTGGCACTATATGTCAGTGGCAGGACTTGAAGGTAATATATTCTTTGAATTCCCAGTCAGACAATGGCACTATATGGCAGTAGCAAGAAATGAGGGTATTTGTAACCCCAATATATTCTTTGAATTCCCAGTCAGACAATGGCACTATATGTCAGTGGCAGGACTTGAAGGTATTTGTAACCCCAATATATTCTTTGAATTCCCAGTCAGAAACTGGCACTATATGTCAGTGGCAGGACTTGAAGGTATTTGTAACCCCAATATATTCTTTGAATTCCCAGTCAGAAACTGGCACTATATGTCACTATATGTAACCCCCTGGGAATTCTTTGAATTCCCAGTCAGAAACTGGCACTATATGTCAGTGGCAGGACTTGAAGGTATTTGTAACCCCAATATATTCTTTGAATTCCCAGTCAGAAACTGGCACTATATGGCAGTAGCAAGAAATGAGGGTATTTGTAACCCCAATATATTCTTTGAATTCCCAGTCAGACAATGGCACTATATGGCAGTGGCAGGACTTGAAGGTATTTGTAACCCCAATATATTCTTTGAATTCCCAGTCAGAAACTGGCACTATATGTCAGTGGCAGGACTTGAAGGTATTTGTAACCCCAATATATTCTTTGAATTCCCAGTCAGACAATGGCACTATATGGCAGTAGCAAGAAATGAGGGTATTTGTAACCCCAATATATTCTTTGAATTCCCAATCAGACAATGGCACTATATGGCAGTGGCAGGACTTGAAGGTATTTGTAACCCCAATATATTCTTTGAATTCCCAGTCAGAAACTGGCACTATATGTCAGTGGCAGGACTTGAAGGAATTTGTAACCCCAATATATTCTTTGAATTCCCAGTCAGAAACTGGCACTATATGTCAGTGGCAGGACTTGAAGGTATTTGTAACCCCAATATATTCTTTGAATTCCCAGTCAGACAATGGCACTATATGGCAGTAGCAAGAAATGAGGGTATTTGTAACCCCAATATATTCTTGGAATTCCCAGTCAGACAATGACACTATATGGCAGTAGCAAGAAATGAGGGTATTTGTAACCCCAATATATTCTTTGAATTCCCAGTCAGAAACTGGCACTATATGTCAGTGGCAGGACTTGAAGGTAATATATTCTTTGAATTCCCAGTCAGACAATGGCACTATATGGCAGTAGCAAGAAATGAGGGTATTTGTAACCCCAATATATTCTTTGAATTCCCAGTCAGACAATGGCACTATATGGCAGTGGCAGGACTTGAAGGTCTTTGTAACCCCAATATATTCTTGGAATTCCCAGTCAGAAACTGGCACTTTATGTCAGTGGCTGGTCTTGAAGGTATTTGTAACCCCAATATATTCTTTGAATTCCCAGTCAGAAACTGGCACTATATGTCAGTGGCAGGACTTGAAGGTATTTGTAACCCTAATATATTCTTTGAATTCCCAGTCAGACAATGGCACTATATGGCAGTAGCAAGAAATGAGGGTATTTGTAACCCCAATATATTCTTTGAATTCCCAGTCAGACAATGGCACTATATGTCAGTGGCAGGACTTGAAGGTATTTGTAACCCCAATATATTCTTTGAATTCCCAGTCAGACATTGGCACTATATGGCAGTAGCAAGAAATGAGGGTATTTGTAACCCCAATATATTCTTTGAATTCCCAGTCAGACAATGGCACTATATGGCAGTGGCAGGACTTGAAGGTATTTGTAACCCCAATATATTCTTTGAATTCCCAGTCAGACAATGGCACTATATGGCAGTAGCAAGAAATGAGGGTATTTGTAACCCCAATATATTCTTTGAATTCCCAGTCAGAAACTGGCACTATATGTCAGTGGCAGGACTTGAAGGTAATATATTCTTTGAATTCCCAGTCAGACAATGGCACTATATGGCAGTAGCAAGAAATGAGGGTATTTGTAACCCCTATATATTCTTTGAATTAAGAGTCAGACAATGGCACTATATGGCAGTAGCAAAAAATAGTGGGTGTATATAGCCCCAATTCTATTGCTAGGGGACTTGCTGGTTATTTCTGGGGTGAAGGTGGGGGGCACACCGTTGGAACGGGGATCGGGGGTGTATATATAGGGTATACGGGAATACACTGTCAGTGTATTCCATTCAGGATCTTGGGAAAGCTGGGTTGCGGCGATTGAGCCCGTCAGTGCCACGTTACACTGACAAGCTTCTCCCTGGAATTTAGCTCTTACAAGAGCTGTTGGTTGTCTTCTCCTTCCTATCCTAGCCTGTCCCTGCCTACCCAGAATCTAAGCCCTAGCTAACTGGACGGAAACCTCCGTCCCCGGTGAATTGCAAGCTCAGAATGACGCGAACCTGGGCGGCGCTGTTCTTTTAAATTAAAGGTCACATGTTTTCGGCAGCCAATGGGTTTTTCCTACTTTTTTCAACGTCACCGGTGTCGTAGTTCCTGTCCCACCTACCCTGCGCTGTTATTGGAGCAAAAAAGGCGCCAGGGAAGGTGGGAGGGGAATCGAGTAATGGCGCACTTTACCACGCGGTGTTCGATTCGATTCAAACATGCCGAACAGCCTAATATCCGATTGAACATGAGTTCGATAGAACACTGTTCGCTCATCTCTAGTAGCAATACCTAATTTCCCAGTCAGCCTACCCTAGTGACTCCAGTGGGTGGTGATAAGTGCAGTGATGTATGCCTCAGCTGATATCTGTCAACACCGTTCAGCCTGTAGGGTAATACAAAGGAAGTGCAGGAGATCCAGTGAAACATTCTAGCTGAAGTTAATAAGCAAGAAAAGCGTTGTTATCTCATTAGGTGGATGTAACACAATCATATCCATCAGAAGCCAAAAATTTATTAGCATCGCAAAGCTCTTTGTAGGTTATACGATACATAACTAGACAATATTTATCATTTCCTGTAAAACTATCGAAGGATATTGATACATTAGACCTAGTCATCTCCTACTGCTATAAGTCTCTTAGACCATTCAGTAGACTATACTCTCTGTCTCATTCCATCGTACACCACCTTATAGTATATTATCATGATTGAGTAGACTTCTACACAGTGGGGTGCTATCTAGAGACTCAGTGTTTCCTGTGTTATACACAACCAAATTACGAGAGGAACATGTCCTAGTGTATTTTAACAATTAACTTTTAGAAGTTTATTAATAAAAGTTATATTTTTTTGTACCTATCCCCTTACAATTTCCTATGACCTAGCCTGTAACACATACAACATATGTAGAAGTATAGTCCTGTTTTGGAGATTAAGTGCATTTTTTTATCAGGCTATATACACCTTTGCATAAGGGAAATAAAAGATAATTCTAAAATTAAAAGAAGAAAAATAAGTCCAATGGTGATATTCTGTATAGTCAGGAGATTCGTTTTAAAGGGATTCTATCATTAGAATACCCCTTTTACAATAAGTGCATGTAGGAATAGCCTTAAGAAAGGCTATTCTTCTCTTACCTTTAATATTCTGAACCATGCCGTCGTTCATGAGAAATATCTTCTTTCTTTCTTATGTAAATTAGTGCTGCTTGAAAACTCTCCAGTGATGGCCTCTGTCTTCTTCACCGTCTCCACTTCTTCTTTCACGCTCCTCTTCTCTTGGTCCAAAAGCACCAACTGTGCATGTCTGTACATGCCTCTCCTGTTCGGCCACAGGAAAATGGCCAGCGGACATGTGCAGTCGATGTAGTTAGCCATTTTTTTGTGGCCTCTCCTGTTCATGCACAGTCAGACCAAGAGAAGAGGAGTGCGAGAGAAGAGGTGGAGGCGATGAAGAAGACAGAGGCAGTTGCTGGAGCGTTCTCAAGCTGTTTTTTTGCATGGGGGAAAAGTGCTCAGTGCTGTAAGCTAACTCATTTGCATACGGAAGAAAGAAAAAATTCCTCAAGAATGGTGGTGCGGATCAGACTAATAAAGAGAAGAATAGCTTTTCTTAAGGCTATTCCTACTTGTATTTATTGTAAAAAGGGTATTCTAATTAGAGAATCCCTTTAAGAATCTCACCGCCAACATTCTCCAAAAGATGCTTCAACCAGCGCTGCACCTCCCATGTGTCGACCTGTAGCGACCGCTTCAGGCGGCGCTATGCCAGGGCCCCGGGGAGGGCGGCATTTTTGCTTACCTAAGCCAGTCCAGGAAAAGCTGTCCTGGACTGGCTTAGCATCACCGTCACCGAACAGTGGATTGGGGAGGCCCTGTGGATGCAGCGCTGCTCCAGCGGCCTCCCCTCACGCTCAGGCAGAGAGCAGGTCCTCCCCCTGCCTGCTCTCTGCCTGCTAACGCCGCTCCGCCACCCCCCTTCACTCCGCCCCACCCCCTTTGCTCTGCCCCCTCCGCTCCGCCCCCTCCTCCAGGGGGGGGCGGCTTTCTGTGGTCCGCTTCGGGCAGCGAACAAGGTAGGTTCACCCCTGGCTTCAACACATTTATTTTTCCATTGCTGAATAAAAAAGACTAAAAAAGCAGGTTATATGACATTAAAAATACATGAACTTTCCAAACTTTCCAATTGATTGAGGCTGTATCTAATGGGGGTAGTTTTTTTTGCCTTGATATTCACCATGCGCATTTCTACATGTACTATTAAATGTAGACTGTAAGCCTGAATATTTTATTCTTTCTGACATGACACATACACCCATATTGACGTGCTACAGGCTCCTCCCTGATATTGCATTGGCCACATCACATGGTTACATTGTGCTCCAATTATTTTAGTTATTCAAACTCCCGCTTATGCTCACAGTACACATGTGTGGTGTAATAATGCACCATAATAATACTGTGCTCCTATAAAAAATTAAAGCTACTGTCTCAGATAACATTAAAGAATACTTCATATTCAATGCCCCTTCAGTAGGCACAACATTTCCTTTGTGGAATTCCCATAAAGCCTATGTCTGTGACTTGCTGATTCACCGAGCAGCTAGAATCAAAAAGCAACAACTTCACAATACCAAAACACTTTTGAGCAAAACTTCCACATTGAAGCAACAACATAAGCTTACTCCCTCACCAGCTTTGCTATTATTGCTTAAAGAGGTCAGAGAATCTCTCAGAAATCTTCTGATTTTAGATTTTGAGAAACAATCAAAGCAGCTAAAACTGTCCTATTATAGTTTATAAAAAAAAAGACACCAGACCGATAGCAAGCAGGGTTAAACAACCCAAGTTAAATCAAGAATCCAATTTCTTAAATCTCACGTATCACAGTAAAATTGTATACCCTTAAGCTATTGCTGATGAGTTCTATTACCAGAAACTATACAGCCTGAGTTCCAACCAAACTGCTCCCCAGTCTTCCCTTGTGCAAATCAAAAACTTCTTATATTTTCTAAATCTTCCTTCTTTCTTTCCACAACAATTAGATACTGGTAACTTAATCCTTTGTGGAACTGGAAATCACCACAACTAAGGCAAATCCCCGACCCAGACACTTTCTCTAAGGGCTAGTTCACATGGGGCATGAGGGGGTGGATTATGGCACTGAATCCACGTCATAATCCAGCCCCTCACAATGGAGGTCTATGTAGACTGCCAGGATATTTTTTTGCATGTTGCCACTCACGGAAAAAGAAATGAGCTGTAATTTCTTGAAGCAGACTCTGCGGCTGATTCGGCCCAGGTGTCCGCTTTGCGGCAATACTCTCCAGACTGGGCCCATTCATTTGAGCCTACTCCGGAGGGGGAAGCTGTGACAGTTGTGGCAGGCGCATTTTGGCCCGAGAGTGATGTGGCGTCCTGCGTCAATCTCGGAGCCATTAATCTGCCCATCCACTCTTTGTGTGAACAGGGCCTAATGGATATTAGAAGCTATTTTGCACTCATCACCTTATCAGACAAAGTCTGAAGGGACAATAGTAATCTGTCTGATATTTGAGAAGGATTCAACTTCCTTAGGAAACTTTTGCCCAATTTCACTCCTTAACTCTGATTACTCAATAGTTTAGCTAACAGATTACTCTATATTGTATAGATAGGGATAGACGAGGCTGAATTTACTGAGACCGCCAGGCCATGCTGGTACTTGATTATTCATAGCTTTCATTGCCAATTCAGACTTATAGCTAACGTCTTCTTTGATTCTCTCTTTGGGTGCAAAGAAGATCTTCAATACTGGACACTGGGACTACACTTTCAAAGTGCTCTATAGGTTTGTTTCGTGGACCCAATTTTCTCAGCTATTTTGACTCACAAAGCCCATTCTGCCACTGCGTTGGTAGGTAAATGGCATTTTCTGAAAACCTTGTAGAATCTCAAATGGCACTTGGCAGGCCTGTCTCTTTTTATCCTTCATTTTCTCTAGCAATGGAATCATTATCTGAATCTATCAGTTTAGATCCCTTGTTACTTTTTCTTCATTTCTGGCTCCCAATCACATTAAATTAATCCATTTGTTTATGACGTGATCCTGAGACTTGTTAGGCCACAAATCTCACTTCCCAGAGTCTCAGAACATTGACGCTTTTGAGCAGCATTTGTTACTTATGAACACCTCTTAGTCGCAAATGTTAAGCATCCATTTATTTCATTTACTAGAACTACACCTAACTACCAATTTTCCATACCAACAGAGTCTATAATCGCTTACCTACAAGCTACTAGCAAATTAGTGGAAGTTATCTTTCCACCACTTCTTTCCATTACCTAAAACAGTTCAATAGGCTTTATAATTTCAAACATGTCAACAATCAAAACCATTTGTCTCATTCTCTCTACGGGAGAAAATCCAAGAAAAGGTTTTGGATTTTTTTTAAGGTGTTAAAACAAACAAAAACCATATAAGTTACCATACTATAACAATATAGTATCAGTGTAATTGTAATGACTTATTGGTAACATGTCATTTGGCCGTGCAGTGAAAGCTGTAAAAACAAAACCCATAAGTGTAACATCTCTGCCTGTTCGGGTCATGGCACCACCCTCTGCTCGCATGCTGCGGCGCAGGAGGCGGGTGCAGTTTGGTTCTTGGATTAAAGTTTTTGGTCGCAATGTGTGAACTCGGCTCTAGTTCTGTGATTGCATTTGCACCACACCCGTCTTCTGCCTATGTTGCCTCTGTCTATTAAGTGGTTAATCTGGCCTTGCCCTGTGATTGACAGCTGCCTTTCTGTGAACTCCATGGGTGGGTTCTTCCTCCCTATTTAGCCTTGGTTCCCATTCACACCAGTGTTTGTTATTGCCATGTGCATACCTGCTCTTCCTGTCCCTGTTTTGCTTATACTATTATACTTGACCTTTGGCTTTCCTCTTTGACTATTCTCTTGACACCGATTTGGCACTGCATCACTCTCCTGTTACGGTACCCTGGCTAGCTGACCTTCCGTTGTTGTTGTCCGTCTTGTCTGCGTTTTGTGTTTCACATATTCATGGAGGGACTGTCCTCGTGGTTGTCGCCTATTACCTAGGGTAGGGTCTGGCAATAGGAAGGGAAAGTGGGGGGCTTCAGCTTAGGGCTCACTGTCTCTTGTACCCCTCCCAGGGTTTAGCAGTTCTGGGAATTGCCTTACAATAAGGGTGTGGTGCAAATGTAGTTTTTCTCTAATTCTACATCATTCTGAATTTGGAACATCATATGGACCATTAAAGGATACCATTAAAAGGTACAATTTGTCCTGCAAAACCTAAGCCCTAACATGGTTCTGTGAATGGAAAAATAAAAAGGTGGGGAATACATTGCTTTTTGAAGGTGAGGAATTAAAAAACCTCAAAAATCTAAAAATTGATGTTTCGGGAAAGGCTTAGCTTTTGCACAACTCCAAACAAGATTCTCCATACCCTTCCAAGATCTGTTTAAATATGCACATAAAAAGGGCTACCTAGCATCATATCCTACTACTCATATGGAAGGCACTATGGCTGTAGGATAAGACTACAAAGGGTATTGTTTTATTGTATTACTTGCATAGATATTTAAATAACGCCATGACCGGAGTAAAGGGAAAACATCCACATAACAATAATGCGTTTGCTGTTTTTCGTTTTGTTTTTATTTGCTATAAAAATGAATGAATTCAATTTAATCAATAGTTTGTATGCCCCCTACAATTCTGCCATTGAAAAACATTACTCATTCTGCAAAAAGAAGCCCTCATATTCAAGTAACTATGCTGACAGGAAATTAAAATTGTTATAGCTTGCAGAATATGAATATGAATGACGCCCTAAATAGTCTGTTACTTAATACTGAAACACTATATATTTCACACCCAGAAATGTAACATATAGGACATATATGCAGGGTATATATAGCATGCCTCCAAGATTTGCCTTTGTAAAAATGGTTTTATTTTGAACTAATAAGAATGGATTCTAATACCCACTTAGCATCTCGCACACTTTATGAAATTAGGTTACAAGATGCAAATCATTTTGGCTCGTATTTTTCAATGAAATACTACTTTATTAATCTGGACATATCATGAGAGCAGCCTGAATTAATGTAAAGCACTCCTTTTTCTAGAAGAGTCATCAATGATTAATTAAACTTTTTCATAATTAATTCATAATTCGTATATACCTTGAATTTATGCATTATGTTACATTGAATATTTATGTCCGTCAGGTTCTCGCTGTATTTGTATAGGATTACATTATAACTGTCATTTTTATATAAGATGTTAAATCATCAATCTTGAATATGAATCTCCTTTTCCCTTGTTGATCTAATTACTAATCTGGAAGCCAAGCCAACAGAAATTAATACATGTCCACATTGTTTCTATCTACTCCAATGTACGGTCTGAACTAACATCTGAGGTTGCGTAATTGAAAAATGTATAACTTCCAAACTCCAGCAAAAGGTCACAAGGAAAGATAAACTTATGTCCTGCAAATGGGAACAGAATTTTGTAGTAAAGAGATGTGTGATTTCATTTTTACACATGAATTACTTTGCAAAGTGCAGATGGGAAATAAAAGAGGCAAACAGCAGTAAGAAAACAGAGAAATCCATTTATACTCCAGGGCCTAACTACAGTACACAAGGCAAAGTTTGGAACACAACCTCCCCCACACCACAATTGTTAGACATCAAATTTACTTAAAGCAGCAGACAGGAGAAGGACAAAAGTCCCATTTAGTAGATCCTGGTGCTAAAGCTAAGTTGCATAGCCATTTATAACATTATTATTACTATACTACGTAATACTATAGTAATACTATACTATACTATAGCCCAAATAGCTAAATACTTCATATACTGTAACAGTACAAATGCAATATTACTGCAGATTACTGGCTGTAGAGTTGTTGTTTTTTTTCAGTTGGTTTCCCCCAAAGGGGGAAGCTTTTTGGCTGTAGAGTTTTAATACAAAATAGAATTCAGATTAGTATTGCCTTGTAGGTCCAGATTTACTTATACCAATCCTACATATTTTCATCTGACTTCTGTATTAAAGGGATTCTATCATTAGAATCCTGTTTTAAGCTAAACCCACGTCGGAATAGCCTTAAGAAAGGCTATTCTTCCCCTACCTTTAGATGTCTTCTCCACACAGCCGTTCCTTAGATATCCCGGTTTTAGTCCATATGCTAATTAGTTTTCTTGCAGCACTGGGGGCATCCCAGGCCATTTTCCTGTGGCCGAACAGGAAAGAAGAGGCGGAAGCGGCAAACAAGATGAAGGCAGTGCTGCAGTGTTTTCTTGCAGCACTGGGGACACCCCCATTGCTGTTTAAGCGCTGGGGACCGCCCCCAGTGCTGCAAGAAGACTCATTAGCATATGGACGAAAGGAACGGTGTCGTGAACAAGACATCTAAAGGTAGGGGAAGAATAGCCTTTCTTAAGGCTATTCCGACATGGGTTTAGCTTAAAACGGGATTCTAATGATAGAATCACTTTAACAAAACATCCCAATCAAAATTTATACCGCTACATATATGTCCCCAAGCTGTCAAAGACATTCAGTATAAAAATGATATATTTAATTCATCAATTTATTATTAAAAAGGCCAACAAAGTCATCAATTAAAAACATATCAATTAAAAATACATTTAAGAGAAGGGAGATTGTGGCTAATAGACAAGGGATTATAAACAGTACAAACCAGAATCAGTATATATAGTGCCCTTGCATATCAAAACACTGATGCCAATATATAAAGTGCTTATATAAAGTACTTTAATGTAAGTGAACTTGAAAAAATGCAAAGAAGGGCAACCAAAATTATTACGGGAATGGGTGGATTGGAGTACAATGATAGATTAACAAAAGAGATGAGCGAACAGTAAAATATTCGATATTTGTTTCGAATAGCCGCTCAATATTCAACTATTAGAACAAATATTGAACCCCATTATAGTCTATGGTGAAAAATGCTTTGTTTCAGGGGGACCCACAATTCGACTCATGAGGGTCACCAAGTCCACTATCACACCTCAGGAAATGATGCCAACACCTCTGCAATGCAACTGGGACAGCAGGGCAAGCATGCTTGGGGGCATCTAACAAGCCCAAGTCACAGATTTACCCCATCACAGCCTATCAACTACAAACTTTCTACACTCAAATAAACCTCTATCAAAGTGGGAAAATACCTGGAAACCTTCTTTCTTCCCCAATTGGATGGACAGAACCCCAAATTTAAGCTAAAGAAACATTAACAAGCACCCTTTTAAATCACGTTACCCATGACAACCACAGATGGAATAGGCAATGGGAAATCCAACAGTACCCACCCTGAACTGCCGTTGTGGATGTGTGTGTGTGTGTGTGTGTGTGATGTGGTAAGGCCTTCAAGAATTCACTTTTATGGCCCTTAACGTGAGCCCTTCCAAATTAAGTTAGAGGCCCTTAAGCTTAGCTACCAGCAGAGATTGAGGCCCTTTAGGTGACTTCAGCCTCTTAGACGAGTTGAGCCTTGCACCAGCAGAGTGTTAGTCCCTTTAAAATTGTTAGCCCCTAAAACGGTGGTTCCAGAACCATCACTCTCATTGTGTGGGATTGATGCAGTGGATTGGACTGAGGACCCAGACATTGACCTTGATTTGGATTGGGAAATTGATAACATTTTGGCATCAAGGCCTGGGGGTAACTTTGATTTAGAGGACCGCAAAGGTGGAGAATTGGATGAAACCACTACTAGCGGTAATGGTCCTTTAATATCGGACTCTACATTACCTCTACAGGGTTCTGATCAGGTGTTAATAGTCCAAACAACATGCTCCAGTACTTTAGATGTAGATCAGAAACCACTTTCCCTTCCGACACCAGATTTAACCAAGCTTCACCATCATCATCCTGCTGAGATGGAGTAACTAAAGGAAACCTTGCCTTTAAAGGCATGTTCTGGAGCTACGACTGAAACACAGAGTCCATTTGAACTGAACAAAATTCACCAGCAGTGTTTTTTGCCCTTAGGGTGAGTTGAGCCTTGCACCAGCACGTGTCCTGTAACATCAGGCGGCCCTAAGTTCTGCGCTTTGCACAAAGTTCCACTTGACCACCGACGCAATGACAAGTGCATATGGCCAGGGGTGCTACATCTCAATCACGGCACACTGGCTGAATGTAGTTGAGGCTGGGACCGGGTCGCAAAATGTGGCGGCCTGCCTTGTCTCCCCACCCAATATTCCTGGCAGGAGTGCTGAAACACTACCCTCCTCCTCCTCCGCCGTTAAATCGACCCCAGCTACGAGCTGGAAATGCTGCAACACTGGCGTGGGGAGACGTCAGCAGGACGTGCTGAAGCTCATCAGCTTGGGGGACAGACAGCACACTGCCTCCGTGGTGAGGGATGCCATCCTGGATGATATGGCAATGTTTTTTTTCCCGCTGCCCCTGGGCCAGGCATTTTTGTCGTGTGTGATAATGGACGGAACCTGGTAGCGGCTCTGGAGCTTGCCAGCCTCCAACATGGTCCATGCCTGGCCCACGTTTTCAACTTATTGGTGCAACGGTTTCTAAGAACGTACCCCAATTCACACGAGCTACTGGTTAAAGTGCAGTGCACATGGGGTGCAGACCCAGGATATCTTGATTGAACGTACATAGCTGGACCTATTGGCTCTGTATCCCTGTTTTGGGGTTACACACTGCCTTAAAAACACTTATTTTTTTTGTATCCCTGTTTTGGGATTACACACTGCCTTAAAAGCTGGGTTGAATGCATATAGCAGGCATTAATTGCTCTGTATTCCTGCTATTTTGTGGGGGGACACCCCTTGAAAAGCTGGGTTGAACGTATATAGCAGGCACTAATTGCTCTGTATTCCTGCTATTTTGTGGGGGGACATCCCTTGAAAAGCTGGGTTGAACGTATATAGCAGGCACTAATTGCTCTGTATTCCTGCTATTTTGTGGGGGGGACACCCCTAGATAAGCTGGGTTGAATGTATATAGCATCCACTAATTGCTCTGTATTCCTATTTTGTGTGGGTACGAAAAGCTGGGTTGAACGTATATAGCAGCCACTAATTCCTCTGTATTCCTGTTTTGGGGGACACACCGTCTGTGGAAAGCTCAACTCCTCTCCCTGCAGTATATAGCTCTGAAAAGAGCTGTTGTCTTTCTTCTGTTTTTTCCTGCCTACTAGAAGCTAATACCTTTCTAGCCCTCAGTAGATCTCTTTCTCTCCCTATCTCTCACCGCAAATGACACAAAGATGGCGCTGGCTATTCTTATAAATGGGAAGTCACATGTTTTCGGCAGGGAATGTGTTTTTTCAATTTTTTTTCAATGCCTCCATTGTCGTAGTTCCTGTCTCACCTCCCCTGCACAGTTATTGGTGAAAAAAACGCGCCAGGGAAGGTGGGAGGGGATACAAATTTTTACTGCGTATGCCATGTGGTATTCAATTTGAAATGAATACCTCGAACGGCCTGATATTCAATCGAATACCTATTTGATCGAACGGTGTTCGCTCTACTCTAATTAACAAACTTGGGTTATTCAGTTTAGAGAAAAGACATCTATGGGAAGATCTAATAACAATGTACAAATACAAGAAGGGACAATACAAGGAACTTTCTAAGGATTGTCTTACTCCGAGGCCAGTGACACTGACAAGGGGACATCCACTACGTCTGGAGGAGAAAAAATTTCACCAGCAACATAGAAGGGGATTTATGCAAAAAATAACAATCCAGCTCATCCTTGTATCTTTAAGACTCTTCCTGGGTTGCACGGATAAAAGCGGACTTTGACCCACAAAATCATCCAAAAAAACGAAAATCCAGCATCCACCAGACAAGAGGATAAAATGTAACTTTTATTCTTCCATGATAAAAATCATTACAGGTTACCCGAGGGTAGATGCATCCAGGTCATTAATAAAGATATTAATCAGGAGAGGACCAAATACTGTATGTACACAAGCATGAAGATCAGGGTATATCAAAATGATTCATTTAAATAACATCTAATACCCACTTGTAGATCATCAAATACTGACCACTGTGGCACCCCACTGGTGACTGTGACGCAGTCTGAATATTTACCATAAGCAAGTCCCCCCGATTCCTATCAGTGAGCCAGTTGTGAACCCAAATACATATGTTTTCCTCCAGTCCCTGTTACTGCTGAGGTCTGTTATTGGCTGATCCTCTCACTGCTATGAAATAAAATACTTGAGCACCTCCTCCATTGCACCAACTGCCTCATTTGCATAAGACTTTTTATAATGTTTTTCTCCAAATCTACTGACATACATACATACATGACATACATTACAAAGCTTTGTTGTTTATCACTGTACTTTGTAATGTTCTTTATAATGTGTCGGTGGCCGTATGCTTGGGGGGGTGGTAGACTCCCTTTAACAAATACATATATATAAGGCATTATTTTCCTTGTTAATAAAATTTCCCAAAATCACCACCAAAAAATATATTCCAAGTGTAAAACTGAAAACTCATTATTCAAGTCCATAAATATATTTTGAAAAGTAAAACTGAAAGGTTAGATGTAGGTTGTGACCTTGAATTTTACATGATGCACCAATAGTCATAATAAGCATCTACCAGTCTCATAATCTCAATTAATGGCATGATGAATGTTTATGAAATTACAGTTCATTAAAAATAATGTTGGGATCAAAATAAAATCCTTCAGAAAATAATTAGCTGTTGGAGAAATGCTGAACAGCATTTCCACTGATAGATGAGATGAACTCATTATTGATAATATGAGGGGGAGGAAGCCAACGCGCTTCTCTTCTGTTTATGACGGTCACCTGAGCAAATACAACAGGGCGAGATCTCTAGCTAATGTTATTGGCATGTAAGTGATCAAATCCATAAGAGTGTGGCTATGAATTATTCTCTTCTAATTAAATGTTATATAGCCCATGCTATTATAAGAAATCTCACAGAAGGATTTCCCTTGGTAATTTTCAGGAAGCAGGTGCATATACATTCATCCAGATAGCTTTAGTTGATATTTCGCTACTGTGGTATTTTCAATACATTTAAATCTTATGTATAGTGATCTGAAGCTGCATTCTACACTGTCTACAAATAAGTATGCGGACACCTGTGGTAGAATAGAAAAACAACATTTATTCATATTCAATAGTTGGTAGAACCCAGTAGATGCTTCCTTACGGATGGTATTGAGCGACACAATACTCCCGGATGTCTGTTAAAACTCCTGGTGTATGTGAGCCATCGGTTGGGTGCGGTTTCTCTTGCCAGCACTCGTTGGTCTCTATCTCCCAGTTTCGGGGATCTGCTGACTCGGGGCACATTCCGACAATCACTGTTCACCTTTCACTTCGTAATCATATAGGTCACTGTCGATTTGGGGTAATTCAGTTTGCTTTCAATGTCCCTTAAGGATCGACCATTTCTGTGGTACCCCACAATTACCCCTTTCTCGAAATCGGACAACTTTAATGCCAATGCTGTTTCCTATTTAACTGAGGAAGGCGTGACGTACATCACAACCGCAGATATCTTCACTTGCATGGGTGTCCAAATACTTATTGGTAGACAGTGTGTGTATAAATCAGTGGAAGAACTGCAAAACCCACAAGAGTTAATATTTACAACTATTTTACAGTCCATGGTCAGTGGAAATAAAGCTAGGCTCACATTGCATTTGGGTACAAGGTTTGGTGGAACCATCTGAAATGTTCTACTAATTTATATTCAGCTGCTTACAAATGTACTAATGTGTTTGCCAATAATATTGCTTACATCGGTTGTTTTTTGATAAAAACTTAGCCATAGTGTAGATGACACAAGTGTCTGAGCCCTTAAGATCCTACCACTAGGACTTCATCTGATGGCAAAAAAACAGAGGTCTCATGTGACCCATTTAAACAGAGCAAGGGTCACATACACACACACACTGGTGCTCCATTCAAAATATATAGGACTGACAATGATGAATTCTGGACTTGGCTATCTCGTCATATCGATAAACTCATGACTTCAAGCTCCTGGGGGAAGGGGCAGTGCAAAATCTTTAATTGGGTCACTTAACATGTGCTATCTTTAATACTAGTGTTTTCTTATGTTATAGTGAGGCCTTTGTTTTCCCTCATGCTCCAGGTTGCAATAGCTACTTCTGCACCACCAATGGCTAAACTCTTGCCTATAGATAATGAATTGCGTAACAGGACGATGATGTCCTCTAGTTCTAGAGCCCTTTTTTTTTATTGCTGACTTATCCTTAAGATAGATCACTAATAAGAGATCAGTGTGGGCTAAACTGACACCCAGAACCCCTGCTGATCAGCTGCTTGAATGGGCTGTGGTGTTCATGTGAAACCTCTTCACTGATCATCTGTATCGTAGCAGCCATGAGCTATAATGGCAGCCACATTCCATTCATTTTAATGGGATGAGGTGGTATTTCCATTATATGGCCTCTACAAAACAGACTGTGTGCGATATAAACAGTACTAAGGCCCCAACATTTGCACGAGTAACATGGCTCCTTCAAACAGCTAAACAGCGAAGGTAACATGGGTCGGACCTTAACTGATCTCTTATTGATAACTTATCCTAAGGATAGGATATCAATAAAAGAGAACTGGATAACCTTTCTGAGGATTCCAATTTCTCATTAAACCAATTCAACACAATATTGTGACATGCAAACAAAAGCATTAAAGGGCTACAATTCACCCTTCTCAGATTAAGTGGTCACACAGATCTTTATAGGGTAGCTACAGGTGCTATAGTTACTTCATGGTGTTATATAAAAGCTGCTTAATTTGTGATACATAAATTTGGACTTTTCTAACTAAGAGTCCAACTCATCATGAACTTATCTTAAACATAGAGTAAATCTTTCCTAAATACCACCATAGAAATAAAGAATGCAATAACTACACAGATGCAACTGAACAAAATAATTTCTGGCAAAATTCAAAATATGCCAAGAGGCATTGCAAATGTCTAGTAAGATTCTGAAGTTCAAGTGAGCAAGGAAGGTTAAAAATTCTGATAGTAGGCCAAACTCAACAGCATAACATAATAGTAGGTAAAGCAAACTACATCTGAGACAAATTCTGCCAAGGGAATAGTTATTGAGTTTGGTCCCTGTGTTTCTAAGAGTTAGTGAACAGTTCTGAAAATGTAATTTCAATGTGTATCTATCTAATAAAATTAAGGGCTCATTCACACTACGTAAATGGCAGCTGATTCTGAACGTAAAACAAGTTCAGAATCAGCGGCGTATAAAGCAGTTCCATTCATTTCTATGGGAGCCGGCATACGAGCGCTCCCCATAGAAATGAATGGGCTGCTTTTTTCATTACGAGCACTCCCATTGAAGTGAATGGAAAGTGCCCGCGTGTACGGCTAGCTCTGCTCATGCCGAGCCGTACACGCGAGCACTTTCCATTCACTTCAATGAGACTGCTCACAGTGAAAAAAGCAGCCCATTCATTTCTATGGGGAGCGCTCGTATGCCGGCTCCCATAGAAATGAATGGAACTGCTTTATACGCCGCTGATTCTGAACGTGTTTTACGTTCAGAATAAGCTGGCGTTTACGTAGTGTGAATGAGCCCTAAGAAAGGTAAAAAGACTTTTAAGACTTAAAAAGTAAAAAGACTCTTAGGCACTGATCACCCAAGAAGCAGATAGTGATCGGGTATGTTATTGTGCTATACCGGTTAAGTGCACCACATACCAGTCTTAAAGCCTCCTCTCCCCATGAACAAAATTCATAGACAATATTCTGCAGTCTTCACACAGCTTTAAAAATTCCTGAATTAACAAGTAGATGGCATTAGATCACTATGTAACACATTATAAATAGTTAGCTTGGTCTAAAAATAACTGCATCCTTCTTAACAAGCAAATGCAACGATTAAGTCTGTTTATTTAATTTATTAGTTACCGTATATAATGTAACCTTTCCACACTTTCTAATAATTCAAATAACCACTGTAAAGGTTAAGGTAATTCTTTTTTTCTCTCGCTCACATTTATATGTCATGGGAACGTTAAAGCCTGATTAGAAAATCGTATTGTTATCAAAGAAACATTAATAAGAAACAATTGTAGCTTAAAATTTAGAACCAATGAAATGTCACATTAACCAATTAGACTATTCCCACTCGAAATTGTTTATAAATATATATGGCGTTCCTTCTGTATTTGTCAAGTACAGTATTTTAGCGGAGAAATAATTGCTCATTAGCATTTCCTGGTGAGGTGTTTTGGAAGAGAAGGGAATATTACGGTCGTACCTACAAGGACTGCTATGGATACGATTACACTTGCTGAAACGGCAAGTAAAAACATTACTCTTTAGTGTAGTCATTGGAGATCTTCACACAGCTGATGTTTACAATAAGAGGCTAATCAAGTATCTTCAAGTCTTGCAAATTACTGGAATACGTTTAATTAAACTGGCTGAATAACTATGCTTTACTGCTTTATTTAACCAATTAGAATTACCTTAATGAAAATCAGCATTTAAGTTGCTTTTTGGTTCTTTTTTAATGGCCAGGGTTAGATAGATCACACGATAACGAAACATTAAAAATGCAACCAGGTTATTAAGGAAACGGCGGTCATTTATTATTTGCGCAAATTTTTGCTCTTTTTTTAATGCCTCAGCATTCTGTGCACCTAATTTACTAAGAAGGTGAAATTGCATAATACATTTTTTGAAACATTAATTTAAAGGAAATTATGGTTCTACTGCTGTTGGATATGTTGAGTTTTTTATGCTACCCATGTACTGGAGAGCAGTTGCCTCCTTATGTACTCTTTAAAAAAGAAAAAGAAGCAGCATAAAATGTTACTATGGATAAACCACACCACTTTCCTCAACAAAAAAAACAGGATTGCCTAAAAGCCTTCAAAATAGTCACAAACGTGATAAATCAAGCATGGAAGAAGGTTCATGACATGCTGGGTCATAGATTGAATTGTCATTGCCTGCTGAATAAGTCTAAATATATGTAGATAGATACAGTAGCAATAACATACATGATAACTAAGCTTTTTTTTTTTGATAGACCAAGGTGTGTATAGTATCAATCAATTCATATTCACTGGCTTATCCCACCACCTTATTTCCTCAACCCATTTCACCTGCCATGGGTTAGATCATGAGGGCACATCAAAAGGTTGGGCAGCTCCAATTTGCTGTAAAATAAGCAGTTTCAAAAGATGTGCAGTGAAAACTGAATCCCCTTAACCCACATTGCGGGCACTGATACTTAAAGAGGTGGTTGTACAAAGGTAGACCTCCTGGACTTCCAGAACAATTAGTACATTTCTCAAACAGCACTGCACATGCTTCTAGAACCTCCCAAAGTACCACATTCTATGAAAGTGTTATTAGACTTAGCATTGATATCCATATGCACATTCAAGGATTCCTACCACCCCATGTGAATGAACTGTTGCCTAAAAAGAAGCATGGTCTTGCAGTTAAAACATTTTTTACGATGCAAAAATCTCAGACTTCTTGGAGGGCACATTCCAAAAGTTGGCAAATATGTTTATATAGGACATATAGAGCCCTTCCAGCATAGGAGCTTTACTTACAACCATAAAAAATTGGAAATTGTCTCTAAAAAACATTTTCAAATCAACTCCATATTTTTCAGCTACTACTTATGCTGTTTTAACATAGCTTAAGTGATATAGAAGCTGATATTATCTAAATCAAATACATTTCCGATATGTTTCATGTTTTCTATGTATTTTCAGATGTGCATGCAGATAAAATGCTAAACAAAAACAAAATACACTAAAAATTTTGCCAGAAACCAATTTATCCTGAAGTCAACGGCATATTAGATCCATTTTTTGTTCAAGTAAATAAGCCATGTGAACATACCCATTAGGTATTACTATTTGCTGTTGTTGCCTTAAGGTTGTAAAGTCCACATAGGAAGCTTTCTTAGCTATCAGGGTTCTGTTACAGTGATCCATTCAGCAGCAGACTAGGAGGATTTAAAGTCTCTTCTCAAATCCACAAATACCTGCTATTAGTTGGTTATTACTTACTAGTTAGGCGCTTGTGCTCTGAAGATATCTGTTTGCTGTATCTATGACCTTGGCTTGTTTAATTCATTTCTGTTTGGTTTTTGATTTTGGCTCTGACTGTGACTTCTCAGATCTGACCTAGTCCTGCACATGTTTATCCCTCTCCTGGTTTAACCTGCCTTGTGAGTTGTTTATTGGATTCTGGTTTGATTTCAGTATTGCACAAAGCTCCTGGGGCAATAACTTGGGCCTCAGTTTCTGCACAGACCAACTGGCCTTGCAGCAGGCTCTGGTGAAGACTTCTGAGCAACCTGACTCTATCTCCCAGCTCTGTGTGAGATTTAGACAACTTGTTCTACTCATTTATTTTGTCTGCCAGTTTTCTGCATTTTTTGGGAATTGAGCCATTGGTCATGTTTTAACAATACCCCTATTGTGTACAAGAATAGGAACTATATAGTGTTTTCTGATCAACATGTAACAAGCAGGAGATCCACACACTCACAACAAATAGGTTTTATGTTCAGAACTTTTTACTGTAACTTTGAAAAAAAGAACAACTTGCAAACAGAACAGAACTGATAATAAAAGGGATGTGCCGCTATCTACCTTCTGCCGCTATGCCACTGCAAGGGGAGTTTCTCTTTACCTCATAGGGTGTTCACTGGGGTGGTACTTGGCCTGCTCCCCATCATAGACTGTTTTCATTTCACCAGGGACTGAGATACTAGGACCCTCCTCTGGGTTCCCTTAGGCTCCTGTGTTCTGTCTTATGTTGGTCTGTTCTTCTGGTCCATAGGGGTACCTTAATTTCTCATGAACTGCGCACCATTCAATGGATGAATGCCAAAAACCTGGATCTTCAACCTCCCATGGTTCTACGTCCCTCAGCCTCCTGAGTCTAGCAGGCTGACTTTTTTAATAGAACCATCACCTTCTATTGTGCTGTGGCTTCGCACTCAATGTCGTCCATATATTTCTTTTTTTATAATAAACCTTCATGAAAACAATTGTCCATACTCATGTGCTGTAACTGTGATATACGTCAGTGATTTTTTTACACTCATGAGAGACAATAAGCTTGAAACAGTTGTCTTCAGATGGGTCCACTTCAGGAGTAGTTTGGCTTGGCTTTATTCCCAGAATATGCTGATAGATTACTTGCGGCATTGATCTATAGGGAACTACCTTCCGAAAGGTGGCAATACAGTGTTCCCCTTTTGCACCAAAGAGGACTTATTTATATATACCTTTTTTGAGGCAATGTTTTCTTAATGAGACATTGAACCCCTTTCCTCTCATCCATCCAAGCTGTACCGTGTTTGACCATGATGAGAGGAAATATTTTATTTTTATTCACAGATTATGCTACTAGGTTTCAATAAAAACAGATATTGATCTCTATGGAACCCCAGTGCACCAAATGCCTCATATGCAGAAAACTTCAAAGTTGGTCTTGTTTTTCTCTAAAGGTACAAACATGACATATATAACAAAGGTAAGTTCTCTAGCATTGTAATGTGATCTGTGGTGATGGCTGAATATGCTTGGGGGGGAGGCAGTAGACTCCATTTAAATATATTTAGTATTCATTATTAAATACAATGTTATATCCAATATAATGTTTACCTAGAAGTTTATTAATCCAGCAAAGATAGCCATATTGAGCAAAAGGACAGGTCTTATACATATTAGACCCTGCTGGCAAAAACTTGAAGGTGAGAGCAAAGTGACATAAAAGTAAAACAAATATGAAGACATCAGGTCAAGACAGAAGCACAAATCCCAGTTCAATAAAAGTAAGTAGCTTCACATTACAGTAGAAAGCTAAATTCACAGATAGAAGGCCATGGGGTGTGAGTATGGAGAACACAACATGTGGGAGACTGAGAGTGTGGCAAGGTAAAAAGAAAAAAAACTCAGGTCATTGAACTCCGGAGTAGACTAGAAATCCAAGAAAGGGATTTAAACTATGCCGAGAGGGTCAAAATGCTTAATATTTAATAGTTCCAGCAGTGTTTCTAATCCTCTGTAGGTGGCTGATTTTTCTGTCTGTGTTAGTCTGTTAAGAAAGTCAAGGACAATAGACGAGGCAATTCCATGCGGTGTATGACTTTTTTCAGATAAATTGACTGAACTTCATTTACTGATTACATTGCTTTATGTTTTTAATCATTTTATGATTAACTATCAGTAATCCGCCTCTATGTAGAGATTTTCAGGTCACCGGATGAGTTTTGTGTTTACATGGAGATATTTCTACAATCCAAGATCAAACATAAATAGTTGAAATAATTGAGAATTTGCCTTCTTTTTTTGTATCAAATGGAAAATAAAGTATGTGCCCCATATCAACCAGCCGAGGAGCCTCCATATTTACCTGAATTTTAACCAAATTAAGTATAATTCTATTGAATGTGTACGGTTACATTTATTATTATTATTATTATTATTATTATTATTATTATTATTATGGCTTCACAAAAAAATACCATAAAGATTAGAGAATTCCTAATTAAAAATTTTCAAAGTAAACATACAAAAGAGTAGGATGAAAAACACACAATAGAAACAATAAAACAGTAGGTCATATGAAAAGACCAATGAAACAAATTAGTTCAGGCATTGGCGTTTCGTAGAACGCCTCGTTGATGTAGTGTTGTAGTGAGGATGCAGGTCTTCTGGAATAAGTCCACCATGAGATAATTACTGTTATAGATCAGAAGACTTTATTCCATGCTTCCATCAGGGCTCCCTGTCTAACAACTCCTCCCCCTAAGCTCAGCTCCTCCTCCATTACTACCGCACTGTTGCTAGGCAGACAAAGCAACATAAGTAAGCAGAACAGAACATACGTATAACAACATCACAGTTGACATGGCATCAATTATATATCTACATAATAATAACAACAAAGAAACATCATAACAAAGTAATAACACCAGAAAAGGGGGGAAACATAAAAAAGGTGGAGCAAACTGTTAGAGCATATAGAGCGAATAGTTGGGATAACATGTTTGGCAACGAAAATATATACATGAAAAGTAGAGCATGGCTAAAAGAATGGAACCTTATTAGTTCAAAGGGAGGGGATGATGTGTCAGCCATGAGGACCACTGAGAATAAGATTACAGAATTTCTACTATTCCTTCCCAATCATTAAAAAGCATTAATGCATTTCTCAACATTGCTCTGACATTGTCATCAGTCCCTGTCACTAGTAATACTCACAGTATATTGTAAAGATCTTTAAATGTTTTAGGTAAAAGATACCGTCCTCAAATGTTCCTTCAAAGTCATCAGTAAATAATATATAACTCCACATTATTATTATTTTTTTTTTTTTGCACTTTGTAGATTTTTTTTGCTTTTTTAGACAATTTTTTTTTAAAGGCAGCCAGTGCTGGGTATGGCAATTTTACTGGTGTTCCTCCCATAATGAATTGTCCAAAAGGATTTTAAAAACACCAGCAAAGATACATGTACTGTACAAATGCAACCAAAAAAGCAGGCTTAGCACTGTCTACTAGAACAGTGGCCCCTTAAGCTATATTAACACCTTTCCATCTCTTAACTTACTATTATGACAGGGGCAAGTGACAAACTGCTGCAATGATCACAATTGTGGCTGCTTAACCCTAGGATAGATGCCATGGTCAATACATGGTCCTTCGAAGAAGGATTAACATCCGAAACGCGTCAGTCTGACGCCCCCCCCCCTCCCCTTTTTTCCTATTTTTTCATGTGTAGTGCTGACTTTTAAGGCTGTTAAAATAAAGGAGAAGTTTTTTATTCAACAAACTCCATTGCTTCACTGGATGTTTCTTTCGTTGGATTCTTCTATGTAACTCTGTACCGAGAGAGTTTTCTGCATCCGAGCGGTATCCTCCAAGGAGGCATATGAGGTACTACAGGCATCAGGAGAATGTATAGGCTGAGTATAAACATTTCCTTTTCCCTCTTTTTCCCAGTATTTGGTCGTAACATGTTTCTTAGGCTGTCCAATGACAATGCAAGGCACAAAATTATAGAAATAAATTAATTTCCCATCTAGAAGAAGTTAAAGCTAATCAATAAGTTATTTGCTTCTGAAAGTCCTTGAAAAAGGTTAAAGGTACATCTTAAGAAAAGAATGGAGTAGTGCACATCCATTCCAACCACCGCTCCTTTCAGCATGGGGCAGATAAACCTTTCCTGTTCTTCTGATCTGTGAGGTCCTAAGCAGAAGGACTCCTGCTGACTTGCTAGCCATCATCTATTGCTGTATAGTTGCGCTTCTTAGAAGTGAATTGAATAACTTTATTGAAATCCCTACCATAGAGATGTACCATTTATTGTCTACTTACAGGCTATAATGATTTAGTAAGTAACTTACATGTAGGTATGGATGACCGTGGGACATCAATATCTTTTGTAGGGTTGTTGGATTCAGAATTATTCCATGTCCATTTCGGACTTAAAGGATGAGAAGTGCTGAGTAGAGATGAGCGACTGCTATTCGAAACGGGAGCATGCACCCATAGGGATGAATGAACGCAGCCGGCACACAGGGGGTTAAGCGGCTGGCCACCGGCAAAGTCTGCGTGCCGGCCGCTTCCATTCATTCTTATGGCTGCGTGCTATTCGAAACGGCTGTTTTGAATAGTACTCACTCATCTCCAGTACTGAGCATAACTCTTAGCAATTCTTAAACATGAACCCTGTGCTAGTACCTTCATCACCAAGGGATACATGTCTCTTTATTCCATATCTTTCTATATAAACAGGATAATAAATATGAGCTATATTCTGACACAACATATAAAAAAGTTTGTTAATGTTTTATGCTGGTTCATTCTCCTAGATATGTGCAGTAATATTATGATTTACAATGGATAAGAGTTTTTCACTACAAAGTAAAATGTAGAGTTTAACTAAGATAAATGTCCTTCTCCAGTACAGATGACTTTCAATAATTTGCATCTATGTGAATAAGAATATGTATACCTTGGCTGTCTAGTCACTTTGCTGCCGGAGGCAATAACAGTTTAAAACCTAAACATTTGGATATGTGAACAATTCAAATATTTGACAACTCAAAGAAGACATAAAGGAGGTTTGTGACAATGTCTGAAGTGAACAAGATATCTGCCATGCATATAGATTATAGTCTTAGAAATTTCATAAAGTACTTACTTGTCTTCTTCACTAATAAAATAATGTTAATAGTTTTACTGACTTACTATTAAGAAAAAGTACTCACAACCTGAAACCTTAATGGAGGAATGATGGAGTGGATTTGGTTTTTCATAGTATCTTTTTAATATAAATTTAGATTTTTCTTGGCAGGTGTGATCTGTAGAATGCCAGGTGGAGCTAAGGTGGCAACAGAACCACTCACTTTAGTCATGTCAGAAGTCTTTAGTAGAGATGAGTGAACACTAAAATGTTCGGGGTTCGAAATCTGATTCGAACAGCCGCACACTGTTCGACTGTTCGAACGGGTTTCGAACCCCATTATAGTCTATGGGAGAAAATGCTCGTTTCAGGGGTAGGCAACGTTCGAACAAATTATACTTACCAAGTCCATGAGTGAGGGTCGGGCTGGATCCTCCGTGCAGTCTTCTCCCTGCGCAGCGTCCCTGCGGCATCTTCCGGCTTTTCATTCACTCTGCCAGGCATCGGGCCTGGGTAGAGCCGACTGCGCATGCCCGCACTAGAAGTGGACATGCACAGTCGGCTCTGCCCAGGCCCGATGCCTGGCAGAGTGAATGAACAGCCGTAAGATGCCGCGGGGAAGCTGCACGGATAAGACTTCTAAAGGTAGGAGAAGAACCAGCATTGATTGGCCGACTGTATAGCATTCGAATACCGAGTATTCGAATATTTTGAATACAAGTATTTCGAATACCGAGTATTTCGAGTATTTCGAATACGAGTATTTCAAGTATTTCGAATACCGTAGTATTCGATAGAATACCTACTCGATCGAGTACTACTCGCTCATCTCTAGTCTTTAGCATTGATTCAGTAAGATTATTGTAAGAATAAACAAATAACCCAACATTAAAAATCTTAGGTTGCCAATCTGATAGGTAGTAAGTAGGGTTGAGCCAATCTTGAGATTTCAGGATCGTTCTTAAAATCCGATTTCCGATCATTTTCCATTCGAACCCGATCCCAATTCTGATCCTAATGCAAGTCAATGGGATTTTTTTAATAATCGAAGTTCAGATTTTAAAAACGATCCTATTCACTACACAGCATGGAGTCCAAAAATTGAACACCTTAATTTTTAGACTCCACGCTGTGTAGTGATTAAAAGAAAATCCTCTGGCTTCTTAGTCTCCCCTGGTGTCCACTTACCTGCACAGATCACTGCCGCTGTCTCTCCCCGTTCTTCTCGTTCCAGTTCTCTCTCATTTACAGGCCTTCAGAGTGCCGTGCATGCCCCTGCCTCCCTAGGCTAATGTTAGAGATACTGGGTGTAGGTGGGGCTTGTTGTGGCTTAGGAGAGTGTGGGCGGGTACATGGCAGGGAGACGTGAATGCATCACTCATGTCTCCCCTCTCAGTACCCGCCCACACTCTCCTAAGTCACAAGCCCAGCCTTCTTCCTAGGTCTGTAACACTAACCTGGGAGGCAGAGGCACGCACGGCTCTCTGAAAGCCTGTGGCAGTGGATCTGTGTAGTGGATCTGTGCAGGAAAGTTGAGCAATTGGGATCAGAATTCCATTCCCGATTCCCTATTTTAGGCGGGATCGGAACCTGATCACGATTGTGAAATTTACTCGATCGCCGCTCGGGATCCGATCTTTTCCGATCCCGATCACTCAACCTTGGTAGTAAGATACAGTATTTTTCTTAGATTATCTATCGAGGATGTATGTTATATTTGGATTTACACACACACACACATAACACAAACATACTGGTCAGCTATAAACCCATAAAAAGGTTTGATCAAGCACCTTGGTTATCTCACCACAATGGCACCTTGACAGGAGGAAGAATATATTAGGCAGAAGGTATATAGTCACTTATTGAAATTAGTCCGAAGCAACAAAAATAGTCAAACATAAGAGCATGGGATCCAGCACATTGTATCTTTAAACCACTGAGACATGAGGCTATAACTATAGAGAAAATTAGAAATTGGTTCCAAAGACCAAAAATTGGATGATGTCAATAGTTTCTCAGGTTCCTGAAAAGTGTAAACAGTGCACTCAAAAAATTACACGCATCCACTCTCACCTGGTGTCCAAAGGGGCAGCTCATTCTATTACAGGTAAAGAGGAGTACAGAACATGTAGTACTGCACTGTACTGTAGGGAGGCGACACTAGACAGCCAGCTTAGTCTAGGGGTTTTACTAGTGAAATGGCCATGCTGATTTGTTGGATGCTCCAGCCAAGCATTGGATGTTGAGTCTAGTTTCAAGTTACAATGGTTCAGAATGGCCATGGTATGTTGAAAATATTGTATGCTAAGGCCATGGTAACTTGTAAGGGTCATATAGAGGTGTTCAGAAAACTCAGAGTCAGTGCATCTTCAAAATAGTTTTAGCGGAGTGTTCATAGTACGAAGTGGTTAATTCTGACCAAAAGTAATTCTAGGGAAGACAACCAGAGCCACATCATACACCTTTGCTTCACCACTACATATCACACTGATGATCAGCTTATAGAAACCATGATAGATAGATAGATAGATAGATAGATAGATAGATAGATAGATAGATAGATCTCTTAAAAGGAGACCATCATGCAATGTTAAATACATTTGTGTAAAAAGAAGCCATAAATATTGTAGGCAAGACACCTCTATTGGCTAATCTGAAAATTATATTTGCAAGCTTTCAGACCAAAACCATTGTATAAAGTTGGTTTCAAAGAATCCCAAGTTTACCTCTTTAGGGGAATGTTCACACAATGGAAAATGGAGAGAAATTTTATGTGGACATCCAACTGAAATTCTTCTTCTTCGTGGCAGAACACAATACAAACCTGCAGAGCTTTCTACAGCTGATAAGGCCAATAAATGGGACTATTGAGTGGAGAATCCATGGCAAGATCACGTGATTCTGCATCATTGAAAACAATGTGAGGCAGAATCACTGCAGAATCTGATACTGTTTTGGGGGCAGAATCTGTCCCAAAATCAGTGGCAAATGGAGTGTGACAGGTGAAGATGATTTCTAATACAAAGCCATCAATAAAGATATAGAGGAAGAAAGGAAAATGTAAATGCTACTAAAATGTCCACATGTAAACTGCTGACAGATGTGAGCAGAAGTTGCTCAGGGTGCCCAAATCTAAGATTTTGCATTAGGACCCTTGAGACTCCATTCACTTCTATGAGGTTGCTGCGACTGTAATCTTCATCAACACCCACAGCTCCACTGAGATAAAAGGAGCACTGGTTACACAAGCACACTGGTGCTCAAGTCAAAAGAAGAAGGCATGGGGTAATTTCGGTCCCCCATTATCCTCAACACTAGGGACAAGGAGGTTGGACCCCCAGCAATCTTATACGTATCCCCTATCCTGTGGATAAGTGTCCTTAATGGCACAACACCTTTAAAGGTGTTTTCCAGGATGAATGCAAAAGAAGCACATACCCCAGATCCTTTGAGGGGTTCAATCTCTCTACCAATGACATGCAGACTTCCAAGCTGGAAGTGCAATGTCCCAGGTTACTGCTACGCAAAAACACTGACCTAAACAGTCACATATTGGGTACTTGTGATGTACAAGCATTGACATTACCAACACCCAACTTGTGACTGCTGCGGCCTGTCATTGGTTACAGCGGTCACTTGCACTCTGCACTTTTAGCCCAGTGAGCTTTGCCAGAAAATCCCTCTAAGGGTGCATTCACACGATGTATTTTGGCTCATAATCTGGCACGTCTACGCCGCGGGAGCTTTTGCGGGCCGTATACGCTCCCATTGATTTCAATGGAAGCCGGGATAGTATACGCGGCGCTATTTTGCGGCCATGATTTTGCGGTCCGCAAAAGCTCCCGCGGCGTAGATGTGCCAGATTACGAGCTAAAATACATTGTGTAAATGCACCCTACGATATATAAAAAGCAGAGAAATAGACAAACGTTGTAATAAATGTGCAAAGGATTGACTGAACATTTGCATTTCATGTTCTCAAATTATCCTTAATTTCTACAAAACAGGTAATGATAATAATACAGTTAAAAATGGAAACTAAATGAAATGTTAATTAAAAGCATAAATCTAAAACGTCTGAACATAGATTTCATCTATAAATCATTTCTGAAAGTAAATTCAAAGTTATTGCTTGCATATTTATTGTATGACATTGTAGGTGCTTATGCTGCTATTTCTGAAAGAGGCATCTAGTATAAACCTGGTTTTAGACTGTAGGTAGGGTTAAGCGATCGTGCTCGGAAAAGATCGGATTCTGATCAGCAATCGAGAAAATTTAACAATTACGATCGGAATTCCGAACACAATCTTTTTAGGTGGGATCGAGATCGGTGATTATTTCCCACAATGCTTTGCTACTGGCCGAGCATTGTGGGAAAAGCTAACAATGTTAGCCTTCGCACTGAGTATACGCTCCACTCATTCTGAAGGCTCCGCTGCGGTTCCATAGGAATGAATGGAAGCAGCCGGCACACAGCCTTAACCCCCTGTGCACCAGCTGCATCCATTCATTCTAATGGGAGACTAGCTAATATCTCTAGTTGCTACTTACCTGCAGAGATGGCTGGTCCGGTGCCTTGTTCTTCTTCGCCTCGCTGCCCCCGCCTCCCATGTTAGTGTTAAAGAGCTAGAAAGAAGGTGGGGCTTGTGGCTTAGGAGAGTGTGGGCGGGTACAGGGCGGGGTCATGTCCCCACCCTGTACCCGCCCACACTCTCCTAACCTGGGAGGCAGGGGGCAGCGAGGCGAAGAAGAACGAGAACACACTGGGCACCAGACCAGCCATCTCTGCAGGTAAGTGGACACCAGGGATTAAAAAAAATCCTCTGGCTACTTAGTGATTTAAAAAAATCACTACACAGTGTGGATTCTAACAATTAAAGCATTAAAACATTCAATTGTTAGATTCCATGCTGTATAGTGAATAGGATTGTTTTTAAAATACGATCTCCGATTAGTAAAAAAAAATCCCATTGACTTGCATTGGGATCGGAATTGGGATCGAGATCGGGTTCGAATGAAAAATGATTGGAAATCGGACTTCAAAATCGATCCTGAAAAGTCAAGATTGGCTCAACCCTAACTGTAGGTTCATCATCAATGAACTTAAACTTAAACAGATATACTGTAGGAAAGTTGAACTTGACAATGTGTTAACTACACTGTGACACAGAACTTTATCTCAACCTTTTTCAATGGCTTTTGTTACCTTCTGTGATAAGATGCCATACTGCAGGCAGTTTTTGGTGTCAAAACTTTACACAGACTACATTCTAGTTCTGGTGCAGTAGACACAGATATCATATCTATATAAAACATACTTTGCTGTTAGCAGTTTGCAGCATAAAAACACATTTTTCAACACTAATAACGTTCACGCTATAAAGTATACATAAAACAACAAAGAAAATACACTGAAGGTAATGTTTCCAGTTAGCAAAATCTGTCCTTCTGCAATCTTCTACCTACTTTGTTCAAGGCCCCTTTAATCATAGAGCCAATGACGCACTTGTACCATGGGCCCTATGGTAGTGGGGGCCCCGTTGGGACAGCGGGACAGTCCTGCAGCTGGACAGTCCAGTTCAGGCTGCCCCAGTTGCATACAATATTGAAGTCTGCTCCAGGCTTCACCATTCTTCCCTGGGAGCTGCAGGTACAATGTAATGGCGTCACTTACATCACACCATCAGGTCCCTGATGACTCCGGAGACAGTAGGGGAGCTAAGGGACGTGAGTATTAGTGTTTTTTAAATTTTGTGTGGTAGAAGAGGAACATTAAACTGTGGGGACCACTCAATCCTTAAAATGATACCAAGATCACCATGATAGCTCTTGCAGATCCAGAGCGATTCCATGGTGAAAAGGATGTTCTGCATTGAGATCCCAATGAAGATCTCAATTCCTGACAGCATATTTAACAGTGAATCGTTCCAAATCTGTAAGAATTATCATGATGATATTGATATCAGTTTAAAGATGAGATTCTCATCTTTAAAATGAATCCAATATAATCTGCATAGCCCTAACAGATCCTGAGATTTGGATCTCTTCAATGTCCCCCCATCCTGCCTCATACAGCATCTTATAACTGCCTGAATGAGGAGGAGGGGCGAGGATGGCAGAGAGGATGATAAATCATTATTGTCTTTTGTCTGTGTATAACTTGTATGTGACCCCAAGCGGGGGTAGTGTGAACTTCTGTCAAAGTTATCTTATCTCCTATCTCCTACTTTTGCCTTCTGATATAGAGAGATAATGTAATACCCCTCTGAGCCTAATCCCAGGGATATTCTTATGTAATACACCTCTGAACATAACCAGACATTTATCATCGTCCAAGTTGCAGGTCCAAAAGAGTTACACCAAACACTTACACAACACATGAACAAAGTTATCAATAAAGTTTACATTTTTCACTGTCCCTATCCAGTCCATACAGGAACTTTATAGACTAAAATATGCCGACCACCTTTATAGTGATACCCATTACACGCTAAAATAATAGCAATAACGATTATTACTAGAGATGAACGTATAAAATAATTCTGACAGGCGGAAAAGTTCCATCAGTCAGTTACATTTTCACCCATTGAATGTCACCATATAACATCCCAGTTTTTATCAGCTTTCAGATGGGTATAATAGTGGGTGGTGATGAGGGGGGCCCACATATGAAACCTTTGCACTGGATCTACCATTGTGTTACAACAACCCTGACTTTGATTATCTCAGATACATGTACATCTCATAGATTGTAAGCTCTCTCATAGATTGTAAGCTCTTGCGAGCAGGGCCCTCAGTCCCATTGTGTGAAATGATTTTCTTTGTAATGTATCTTTCTGTCTGTATTTGAACCCTACAAATTGTACAGCGCTGCGGAATATGTTGGCGCTATATAAATAAAATTTATTATTATTATTACATGTAGGAAAGTAATTGCCTAGTATAACTAATAATATCTTGATTATGAAATTTCTTATTTATGATTGATAACCAATGGGTTCAAGGGGTTTTCTCACAATAAACATTTACGTATAATAAAGTTTTATTAAGGGTTTAGATACAGGAATGTAGGATAAACAACAGAAAAAAGAAATAAACAATAAGCGAGGTACGTGGGTCTCCCTGGATTGATAGCAAGTCAGGGGAGGCCCCCAACGAGCAAAGCATAGTATACTACTAAATTGCCCAAATCAAATAAAGCTATCAGAGATTGAAGGGCATTGAAAACAACATAGAACCAGGAGGGGGGATATGAAGACAATGACAAACACAGAGGAGATGAGACAAAACAACAGAGAGACAAGGACAAGGGAAACGGAAAAGGATAGGAAGGGAGAGGGAGAGGGAGATCAATGAGGGAAAGAATAGGACTACCAATGACTGGGGGAGTGGAGAAGGAGAAGAAGGGGAGAGCCCAAGGTCCTCCCTCAAGAAAAAGAGGAGGAGAACTCGGAAGACTCCAGGAACAATACCCAGGGCCGCCAGAGACTGTCAAATCTGCAGGGATCCGGGGAATCCTCTACAACCATGGCTTCCATTCTCCATATAAGGGGAATCTCTTACAGAATCTCTCGCACTCCCATCAAATGTGCAGCATGGTGCCCCTTTCGGTACCACAGCGCCAACACCAGTCAGATACAGTCAGGAAAAGCCCGTGGAGGAGGTCTGGACATCTGTACCAATGAGTCAGGATTTTAAAATTCCTCTCTTGTGCACCGCAGGGCAATGCCAGTTTATGTGTTAACAAAAAGGATTTATCCCAGTCGGCAGGGGACAGACTCAAGGGGAGGTTGGAGTTTCATGAAATTGCATATCCTGTTTGACATCAACGAGAATGTCATACAAGACAGAGAGCGCACGCCGTGAGGGGTCAGCATGGGAGAGAACAGATTCCAGGGCGGACAGAGGCAATGAGAGAAGAGGTGAGAGGGAGAACTTCCTCAGAAAGGATGAAAGTTGGCTGTACTCCAGCCAAGATAGGTGAAGATCCGGATGGGAAAGGCACATTTGGGTAAACGGGTCTAGGGGAGGGTCTCCAGCAATCTGTTGGAGGTCACAATGAATATTTAGTACAGGATAGATATTAAATGTATGATTGCTGGTGGAACCAACCACCGGGCCCACAAGATCATTAGAATGGTGGCCTCTGTCCCTGTTCCGTAATCATTTGCAAATAGTAGTGGTCAGAATAAGGAAACCAGTGGAGATTTTCTTTAGATATTTGCATTCTGAAAAACTAGTTACAATTAGAGATGAGCGAACAGTGTTCTATCGAACTCATGTTCGATCGGATATTAGGCTGTTCGGCATGTTCGAATCGAATCGAACACCGCGTGGTAAAGTGCGCCATTACTCGATTCCCCTCCCACCTTCCCTGGCGCCTTTTTTGCTCCAATAACAGCGCAGGGTAGGTGGGACAGGAACTACGACACCGGTGACGTTGAAAAAAGTAGGCAAAACCCATTGGCTGCCGAAAACATGTGACCTCTAATTTAAAAGAACAGCGCCGCCCAGCTTCGCGTCATTCTGAGCTTGCAATTCACCGGGGACGGAGGTTTCCGTCCAGTTAGCTAGGGGTTAGATTCTGGGTAGGCAGGGACAGGCTAGATAGGAAGGAGAAGACAACCAACAGCTCTTATAAGAGCTAAATTCCAGGGAGAAGCTTGTCAGTGTAACGTGGCACTGACGGGCTCAATCGCCGCAACCCAGCTTTCCCAGGATCCTGAATGGAATACACTGTCAGTGTATTCCCGTATACCCGATATATACCCCCGATACCCGTTCCAACGGTGTGCCCCCCCCCACCTTCACCCCAGAAATACCCTGCAAGTCCCCTAGCAATAGGATTGGGGCTATATACACCCACTATTTTTGCTACTGCCATATAGTGCCATTGTCTCACTGGGAATTCAAAGAATATATTGGGCTTACATATAACTTCAATTCCAGGGAGAAGCTTGTCAGTGTAACGTGGCACTGACGGGCTCAATCGCCGCAACCCAGCTTTCCCAGGATCCTGAATGGAACACACTGACAGTGTATTCCCGTATACCCCATATATACACCCCAAATCCCCGTTCCAACGGTGTGCCCCCCCACCTTCACCTCAGAAATACCCTGCAAGTCCCCTAGCAATAGAATTGGGGCTATATACACCCACAATTTTTGCTACTGGTATATAGTGCCATTGTCTGACTGGGAATTCAAAGAATATATGGGGGTTATGTGCACCCACAATTTTTAATACTGGTATACAGTGCCATTGTCTGACTGGGAATTCAAAGAATATATGGGGGTTATGTGCACCCACAATTTTTAATACTGGTATACAGTGCCATTGTCTGACTGGGAATTCAAAGAATATATTGGGGTTATGTGCACCCACAATTTTTAATACTGGTATACAGTGCCATTGTCTGACTGGGAATTCAAAGAATATATTGGGGTTATGTGCACCCACAATTTTTACTACTGGTATACAGTGCCATTGTCTGACTGGGAATTCAAAGAATATATGGGGGTTACGTGCACCCACAATTTTTAATACTGGTATACAGTGCCATTGTCTGACTGGGAATTCAAAGAATATATGGGGTTATGTGCACCCACAATTTTTACTACTGGTATACAGTGCCATTGTCTGACTGGGAATTCAAAGAATATATGGGGTTATGTGCACCCACAATTTTTACTACTGGTATACAGTGCCATTGTCTGACTGGGAATTCAAAGAATATATGGGGGTTACGTGCACCCACAATTTTTGCTACTGCTATACAGTTCCATTGTCTGACTGGGAATTCAAAGAATATATGGGGGTTATGTGCACCCACAATTTTTAATACTGGTATACAGTGCCATTGTCTGACTGGGAATTCAAAGAATATATGGGGGTTATGTGCACCCACAATTTTTAATACTGGTATACAGTGCCATTGTCTGACTGGGAATTCAAAGAATATATGGGGGTTATGTGCACCCACAATTTTTACTACTGGTATACAGTGCCATTGTCTGACTGGGAATTCAAAGAATATATGGGGGTTATGTGCACCCACAATTTTTAATACTGGTATACAGTGCCATTGTCTGACTGGGAATTCAAAGAATATATGGGGGTTATGTGCACCCACAATTTTTACTACTGGTATATAGTGCCATTGTCTGACTGGGAATTCAAAGAATATATGGGGGTTATGTGCACCCACAATTTTTACTACTGGTATACAGTGCCATTGTCTGACTGGGAATTCAAAGAATATATGGGGGTTATGTGCACCCACAATTTTTAATACTGGTATATAGTGCCATTGTCTGACTGGGAATTCAAAGAATATATGGGGGTTATGTGCACCCACAATTTTTAATACTGGTATACAGTGCCATTGTCTGACTGGGAATTCAAAGAATATATTGGGGTTATGTGCACCCACAATTTTTACTACTGGTATACAGTGCCATTGTCTGACTGGGAATTCAAAGAATATATGGGGGTTACGTGCACCCACAATTTTTGCTACTGCTATACAGTTCCATTGTCTGACTGGGAATTCAAAGAATATATGGGGGTTATGTGCACCCACAATTTTTAATACTGGTATACAGTGCCATTGTCTGACTGGGAATTCAAAGAATATATGGGGGTTATGTGCACCCACAATTTTTACTACTGGTATATAGTGCCATTGTCTGACTGGGAATTCAAAGAATATATGGGGGTTATGTGCACCCACAATTTTTACTACTGGTATATAGTGCCATTGTCTGACTGGGAATTCAAAGAATATATGGGGGTTATGTGCACCCACAATTTTTACTACTGGTATATAGTGCCATTGTCTGACTGGGAATTCAAAGAATATATGGGGGTTATGTGCACCCACAATTTTTACTACTGGTATACAGTGCCATTGTCTGACTGGGAATTCAAAGAATATATGGGGGTTATGTGCACCCACAATTTTTAATACTGGTATACAGTGCCATTGTCTGACTGGGAATTCAAAGAATATATGGGGGTTATGTGCACCCACAATTTTTACTACTGGTATATAGTGCCATTGTCTGACTGGGAATTCAAAGAATATATGGGGGTTATGTGCACCCACAATTTTTACTACTGGTATATAGTGCCATTGTCTGACTGGGAATTCAAAGAATATATGGGGGTTATGTGCACCCACAATTTTTACTACTGGTATACAGTGCCATTGTCTGACTGGGAATTCAAAGAATATATGGGGGTTATGTGCACCCACAATTTTTACTACTGGTATACAGTGCCATTGTCTGACTGGGAATTCAAAGAATATATGGGGGTTACGTGCACCCACAATTTTTGCTACTGCTATACAGTTCCATTGTCTGACTGGGAATTCAAAGAATATATGGGGGTTACGTGCACCCACAATTTTTAATACTGGTATACAGTGCCATTGTCTGACTGGGAATTCAAAGAATATATGGGGGTTATGTGCACCCACAATTTTTACTACTGGTATATAGTGCCATTGTCTGACTGGGAATTCAAAGAATATATGGGGGTTATGTGCACCCACAATTTTTACTACTGGTATATAGTGCCATTGTCTGACTGGGAATTCAAAGAATATATGGGGGTTATGTGCACCCACAATTTTTACTACTGGTATATAGTGCCATTGTCTGACTGGGAATTCAAAGAATATATGGGGGTTATGTGCACCCACAATTTTTACTACTGGTATACAGTGCCATTGTCTGACTGGGAATTCAAAGAATATATGGGGGTTATGTGCACCCACAATTTTTACTACTGGTATACAGTGCCATTGTCTGACTGAGAATTCAAAGAATATATGGGGGTTACGTCCACCCACAATTTTTGCTACTGCTATACAGTTCCATTGTCTCACTGGGAATTCAAAGAATATATGGGGGTTATGTGCACCCACAATTTTTAATACTGGTATACAGTGCCATTGTCTGACTGGGAATTCAAAGAATATATGGGGGTTATGTGCACCCACAATTTTTACTACTGGTATATAGTGCCATTGTCTGACTGGGAATTCAAAGAATATATGGGGGTTATGTGCACCCACAATTTTTAATACTGGTATACAGTGCCATTGTCTGACTGGGAATTCAAAGAATATATGGGGGTTATGTGCACCCACAATTTTTACTACTGGTATATAGTGCCATTGTCTGACTGGGAATTCAAAGAATATATGGGGGTTATGTGCACCCACAATTTTTACTACTGGTATATAGTGCCATTGTCTGACTGGGAATTCAAAGAATATATGGGGGTTATGTGCACCCACAATTTTTACTACTGGTATATAGTGCCATTGTCTGACTGGGAATTCAAAGAATATATGGGGGTTATGTGCACCCACAATTTTTACTACTGGTATATAGTGCCATTGTCTGACTGGGAATTCAAAGAATATATGGGGGTTATGTGCACCCACAATTTTTACTACTGGTATACAGTGCCATTGTCTGACTGGGAATTCAAAGAATATATGGGGGTTATGTGCACCCACAATTTTTACTACTGGTATATAGTGCCATTGTCTGACTGGGAATTCAAAGAATATATGGGGGTTATGTGCACCCACAATTTTTACTACTGATATATAGTGCCATTGTCTGACTGGGAATTCAAAGAATATATGGGGGTTATGTGCACCCACAATTTTTACTACTGGTATATAGTGCCATTGTCTGACTGGGAATTCAAAGAATATATGGGGGTCATGTGCACCCACAATTTTTACTACTGGTATACAGTGCCATTGTCTGACTGGGAATTCAAAGAATATATGGGGGTTATGTGCACCCACAATTTTTACTACTGGTATACAGTGCCATTGTCTGACTGGGAATTCAAAGAATATATGGGGGTTACGTGCACCCACAATTTTTGCTACTGCTATACAGTTCCATTGTCTGACTGGGAATTCAAAGAATATATGGGGGTTATGTGCACCCACAATTTTTAATACTGGTATACAGTGCCATTGTCTGACTGGGAATTCAAAGAATATATGGGGGTTATGTGCACCCACAATTTTTACTACTGGTATATAGTGCCATTGTCTGACTGGGAATTCAAAGAATATATGGGGGTTATGTGCACCCACAATTTTTAATACTGGTATACAGTGCCATTGTCTGACTGGGAATTCAAAGAATATATGGGGGTTACGTGCACCCACAATTTTTACTACTGGTATATAGTGCCATTGTCTGACTGGGAATTCAAAGAATATATGGGGGTTATGTGCACCCACAATTTTTACTACTGGTATATAGTGCCATTGTCTGACTGGGAATTCAAAGAATATATGGGGGTTATGTGCACCCACAATTTTTACTACTGGTATATAGTGCCATTGTCTGACTGGGAATTCAAAGAATATATGGGGGTTATGTGCACCCACAATTTTTACTACTGGTATACAGTGCCATTGTCTGACTGGGAATTCAAAGAATATATGGGGGTTATGTGCACCCACAATTTTTACTACTGGTATACAGTGCCATTGTCTCACTGGGAATTCAAAGAATATATGGGGGTTACGTGCACCCACAATTTTTGCTACTGCTATACAGTTCCATTGTCTCACTGGGAATTCAAAGAATATATGGGGGTTATGTGCACCCACAATTTTTAATACTGGTATACAGTGCCATTGTCTGACTGGGAATTCAAAGAATATATGGGGGTTATGTGCACCCACAATTTTTACTACTGGTATATAGTGCCATTGTCTGACTGGGAATTCAAAGAATGTATGGGGGTTATGTGCACCCACAATTTTTAATACTGGTATACAGTGCCATTGTCTGACTGGGAATTCAAAGAATATATGGGGGTTATGTGCACCCACAATTTTTAATACTGGTATACAGTGCCATTGTCTGACTGGGAATTCAAAGAATATATGGGGGTTATGTGCACCCACAATTTTTACTACTGGTATACAGTGCCATTGTCTGACTGGGAATTCAAAGAATATATGGGGGTTATGTGCACCCACAATTTTTAATACTGGTATACAGTGCCATTGTCTGACTGGGAATTCAAAGAATATATGGGGGTTATGTGCACCCACAATTTTTACTACTGGTATATAGTGCCATTGTCTGACTGGGAATTCAAAGAATATATGGGGGTTATGTGCACCCACAATTTTTACTACTGGTATACAGTGCCATTGTCTGACTGGGAATTCAAAGAATATATGGGGGTTATGTGCACCCACAATTTTTAATACTGGTATATAGTGCCATTGTCTGACTGGGAATTCAAAGAATATATGGGGGTTATGTGCACCCACAATTTTTAATACTGGTATACAGTGCCATTGTCTGACTGGGAATTCAAAGAATATATTGGGGTTATGTGCACCCACAATTTTTACTACTGGTATACAGTGCCATTGTCTGACTGGGAATTCAAAGAATATATGGGGGTTACGTGCACCCACAATTTTTGCTACTGCTATACAGTTCCATTGTCTGACTGGGAATTCAAAGAATATATGGGGGTTATGTGCACCCACAATTTTTACTACTGGTATACAGTGCCATTGTCTGACTGGGAATTCAAAGAATATATGGGGGTTACGTGCACCCACAATTTTTGCTACTGCTATACAGTTCCATTGTCTGACTGGGAATTCAAAGAATATATGGGGGTTATGTGCACCCACAATTTTTAATACTGGTATACAGTGCCATTGTCTGACTGGGAATTCAAAGAATATATGGGGGTTATGTGCACCCACAATTTTTACTACTGGTATATAGTGCCATTGTCTGACTGGGAATTCAAAGAATATATGGGGGTTATGTGCACCCACAATTTTTACTACTGGTATATAGTGCCATTGTCTGACTGGGAATTCAAAGAATATATGGGGGTTATGTGCACCCACAATTTTTACTACTGGTATATAGTGCCATTGTCTGACTGGGAATTCAAAGAATATATGGGGGTTATGTGCACCCACAATTTTTACTACTGGTATACAGTGCCATTGTCTGACTGGGAATTCAAAGAATATATGGGGGTTATGTGCACCCACAATTTTTACTACTGGTATACAGTGCCATTGTCTGACTGGGAATTCAAAGAATATATGGGGGTTATGTGCACCCACAATTTTTGCTACTGCTATACAGTTCCATTGTCTGACTGGGAATTCAAAGAATATATGGGGGTTATGTGCACCCACAATTTTTAATACTGGTATACAGTGCCATTGTCTGACTGGGAATTCAAAGAATATATGGGGGTTATGTGCACCCACAATTTTTACTACTGGTATATAGTGCCATTGTCTGACTGGGAATTCAAAGAATATATGGGGGTTATGTGCACCCACAATTTTTACTACTGGTATATAGTGCCATTGTCTGACTGGGAATTCAAAGAATATATGGGGGTTATGTGCACCCACAATTTTTACTACTGGTATATAGTGCCATTGTCTGACTGGGAATTCAAAGAATATATGGGGGTTATGTGCACCCACAATTTTTACTACTGGTATACAGTGCCATTGTCTGACTGGGAATTCAAAGAATATATGGGGGTTATGTGCACCCACAATTTTTACTACTGGTATACAGTGCCATTGTCTGACTGAGAATTCAAAGAATATATGGGGGTTACGTCCACCCACAATTTTTGCTACTGCTATACAGTTCCATTGTCTCACTGGGAATTCAAAGAATATATGGGGGTTATGTGCACCCACAATTTTTAATACTGGTATACAGTGCCATTGTCTGACTGGGAATTCAAAGAATATATGGGGGTTATGTGCACCCACAATTTTTACTACTGGTATATAGTGCCATTGTCTGACTGGGAATTCAAAGAATATATGGGGGTTATGTGCACCCACAATTTTTAATACTGGTATACAGTGCCATTGTCTGACTGGGAATTCAAAGAATATATGGGGGTTATGTGCACCCACAATTTTTACTACTGGTATATAGTGCCATTGTCTGACTGGGAATTCAAAGAATATATGGGGGTTATGTGCACCCACAATTTTTACTACTGGTATATAGTGCCATTGTCTGACTGGGAATTCAAAGAATATATGGGGGTTATGTGCACCCACAATTTTTACTACTGGTATATAGTGCCATTGTCTGACTGGGAATTCAAAGAATATATGGGGGTTATGTGCACCCACAATTTTTACTACTGGTATATAGTGCCATTGTCTGACTGGGAATTCAAAGAATATATGGGGGTTATGTGCACCCACAATTTTTACTACTGGTATACAGTGCCATTGTCTGACTGGGAATTCAAAGAATATATGGGGGTTATGTGCACCCACAATTTTTACTACTGGTATATAGTGCCATTGTCTGACTGGGAATTCAAAGAATATATGGGGGTTATGTGCACCCACAATTTTTACTACTGGTATATAGTGCCATTGTCTGACTGGGAATTCAAAGAATATATGGGGGTTATGTGCACCCACAATTTTTACTACTGGTATATAGTGCCATTGTCTGACTGGGAATTCAAAGAATATATGGGGGTTATGTGCACCCACAATTTTTACTACTGGTATACAGTGCCATTGTCTGACTGGGAATTCAAAGAATATATGGGGGTTATGTGCACCCACAATTTTTACTACTGGTATACAGTGCCATTGTCTGACTGGGAATTCAAAGAATATATGGGGGTTACGTGCACCCACAATTTTTGCTACTGCTATACAGTTCCATTGTCTGACTGGGAATTCAAAGAATATATGGGGGTTATGTGCACCCACAATTTTTAATACTGGTATACAGTGCCATTGTCTGACTGGGAATTCAAAGAATATATGGGGGTTATGTGCACCCACAATTTTTACTACTGGTATATAGTGCCATTGTCTGACTGGGAATTCAAAGAATATATGGGGGTTATGTGCACCCACAATTTTTAATACTGGTATACAGTGCCATTGTCTGACTGGGAATTCAAAGAATATATGGGGGTTATGTGCACCCACAATTTTTACTACTGGTATATAGTGCCATTGTCTGACTGGGAATTCAAAGAATATATGGGGGTTATGTGCACCCACAATTTTTACTACTGGTATATAGTGCCATTGTCTGACTGGGAATTCAAAGAATATATGGGGGTTATGTGCACCCACAATTTTTACTACTGGTATATAGTGCCATTGTCTGACTGGGAATTCAAAGAATATATGGGGGTTATGTGCACCCACAATTTTTACTACTGGTATACAGTGCCATTGTCTGACTGGGAATTCAAAGAATATATGGGGGTTATGTGCACCCACAATTTTTACTACTGGTATACAGTGCCATTGTCTGACTGGGAATTCAAAGAATATATGGGGGTTACGTGCACCCACAATTTTTGCTACTGCTATACAGTTCCATTGTCTCACTGGGAATTCAAAGAATATATGGGGGTTATGTGCACCCACAATTTTTAATACTGGTATACAGTGCCATTGTCTGACTGGGAATTCAAAGAATATATGGGGGTTATGTGCACCCACAATTTTTACTACTGGTATATAGTGCCATTGTCTGACTGGGAATTCAAAGAATATATGGGGGTTATGTGCACCCACAATTTTTAATACTGGTATACAGTGCCATTGTCTGACTGGGAATTCAAAGAATATATGGGGGTTATGTGCACCCACAATTTTTAATACTGGTATACAGTGCCATTGTCTGACTGGGAATTCAAAGAATATATGGGGGTTACGTGCACCCACAATTTTTGCTACTGCTATACAGTTCCATTGTCTGACTGGGAATTCAAAGAATATATGGGGGTTATGTGCACCCACAATTTTTAATACTGGTATACAGTGCCATTGTCTGACTGGGAATTCAAAGAATATATGGGGGTTATGTGCACCCACAATTTTTAATACTGGTATACAGTGCCATTGTCTGACTGGGAATTCAAAGAATATATTGGGGTTATGTGCACCCACAATTTTTACTACTGGTATACAGTGCCATTGTCTGACTGGGAATTCAAAGAATATATAGGGGTTACGTGCACCCACAATTTTTGCTACTGCTATACAGTTCCATTGTCTGACTGGGAATTCAAAGAATATATGGGGGTTATGTGCACCCACAATTTTTAATACTGGTATACAGTGCCATTGTCTGACTGGGAATTCAAAGAATATATGGGGGTTATGTGCACCCACAATTTTTAATACTGGTATACAGTGCCATTGTCTGACTGGGAATTCAAAGAATATATGGGGGTTACGTGCACCCACAATTTTTGCTACTGCTATACAGTTCCATTGTCTGACTGGGAATTCAAAGAATATATGGGGGTTATGTGCACCCACAATTTTTAATACTGGTATACAGTGCCATTGTCTGACTGGGAATTCAAAGAATATATGGGGGTTATGTGCACCCACAATTTTTAATACTGGTATACAGTGCCATTGTCTGACTGGGAATTCAAAGAATATATTGGGGTTATGTGCACCCACAATTTTTACTACTGGTATACAGTGCCATTGTCTGACTGGGAATTCAAAGAATATATGGGGGTTACATGCACCCACAATTTTTGCTACTGCTATACAGTTCCATTGTCTTACTGGGAATTCAAAGAATATATGGGGGTTATGTGCACCCACAATTTTTACTACTGGTATACAGTGCCATTGTCTGACTGGGAATTCAAAGAATATATGGGGGTTATGTGCACCCACAATTTTTACTACTGGTATACAGTGCCATTGTCTGACTGGGAATTCAAAGAATATATGGGGGTTACGTGCACCCACAATTTTTGCTACTGGTATACAGTGCCATTGTCTCACTGGGAATTCCACAAATAATTTGGGGATTCATTCACCCTACATCTCAGGCTCTTGCCATATTCACCCAGGTTGTCAGTGCTGCACCAGCTCGTTCCCAGACAGCTCGGCCCGAAAAACACGTTACCTATATAGAGGATTTGGACAATGAAGACAACATGTTCTAAATCTAATGTCTGCACCTTCTCCAGAATTAAAATAAAGGCAGCGTTTAACTTTCAAATAGCACTGCACAAAGGAAGAGCTTATCAGCTTGTCTCATGACATGCTACTGAAAAGTTTCATTTGTGTATCTTAATGTAAATATAGTTGTATAAGCTTTTTGGGTTTTAGGCACTGCCAAGTTATTTATTACCACCCGCTCCCTTATAATGATGATGACGCCAAAGTCACTGTGGGTGTTCAGAGCTCACAGCTTTGGGTGACATTTGTCTTGCTCTCTGTCGGTACCAGCTGTCTTTTTGGATACCGTAAAGTTATGTTGACTTTATTAACAGCTATAGAAGCTTTAGCCAGGTTGTGACGGTGTGTAACCCTAACAACACTAAGTGGGATACACATTAATAGTCAGTCTATGTACGCTAAACGTATCACTGAAGTAATTTTTTTTCCCTCTCCCCTAATATAAGAAAGGAACAGACATTAGACCTAGACCGGGGTTCGAGGCTTGAAAAAATCCAGTATTATTTGTTCTTCATGATGTGAAATATGTGTTGAAAAGCAACCCAAGATGAAGTCAGCCATGTGTGCCAGTGTGTTACTTGGCATGCCTTTGCTGGCCCCAACTGTAAGGGTCACTCTCCATTTCCTCCATTTTCCACTCCCCTTCACACCATTTGTGGTGAAGCAATGGGATGCACTGAAGTGCACCCTCTAGCCTCGTGTGGGATAGGGACATCAGATGCCACTCCAACCCCCTCGTCTTCCTCCGCCAGCCAACGGTGCGAAGATGAGAGGAGTGTGCTCTGAATGTTTTCTGCCTAGCAGAGGCTAGTTCTCACTTACGAAAATGGCCCCACTTTGACCTGTATATCAGGCACAATGGTGTAGGTTTCAAAGAAACATGGCACCAACAAGTTGGAAAACGTGGGCCATGCGTGGACCGTGTTTGAGTCTGGCAAGCTCCAGATCTGCTACCAGGTTCCAGCCATTATCACAGGCGCAAAAATGCCAGGCCCCAGGTGTAGCAGGGAAAAAAAAATGCCATCTCAGCCAGGATGGCATCCCTGACCTCGGAGGCACTGTGCTGTCTGTCCCCCAAGCTGATCAGTTTCAGCACGGCCTGCTGACATCTCCCCATGCCAGTGTTACAGTGTTTTCCGCTAGTAGCTGGGGTGGAGGTTGCAGCTTCGTAGGGTTTTAGTCTACTCCTGCCATGAATTTTGGCCTGGGAGAGGAGATAGGCCACCCCAGTTTGCACCCGGGGAACAGACTCCACCACATTCACCCTGCCTGTCATTAAAGATAAGCACTGCAGCATCCCTGACCACAGGCGCTTGTCCATGTGTCGGTGGTCAAGTGGACCTTGCAGCAAAGCGCAGAGCTCTGGGCCCGACTGATGTTATGGGACACATGCAGGCGCAAGGCAGAGACAGCACACCAAGAGAAGTAGTAACGGCTAGGCCCAGCATAGGGAGGTGCCCCAGCTGCCATCTGCTGACGGAAGGCCTGGGTCTCCAGAAGCATAAACAAACACCAACATCTCCAGGGCCAGCAGTTTATCGATGAGGCTGTTACAGGCTTGGGCATGGGGGTGGGTTGTATTGTACTTCTGCCTGCAATGAAAAGCTTGGGAAATGTGGAGTGGCTGGGAAGAGGCGCATGATGGTGCAGGCCAAAAGGGCGCATGAGGGTGAACTCCCCAATGTGTCAGAGATAGGTGTGTAGGTGTCCTTGCATCATATACTTGCACCATATTTGGCTTTGGAAGTTAATTTTGTGCCAAAAAGTGGTTAAGACAGCGATCCCTCAGCTACTCCCGTTACACTGTCTATTGAAGTTACCATCTGTGGAAGTGGACCACCATTTCTAAGATCCCAAAGGAAGCAGGCAAGAGATGTGCAGTTCAGAAAAAAAGATGAGAAAATAAGTTTAGGCTGTAGAGCACAGAGGGATCGGAGAGGACAGAGCTGGTGTCGGCCAGGTATTCCCACAACATGCGCCTATACTTGTCCCTCCTGGTGACACTAGGCCCCTGAGTGGCAGTAATTTGTCCAGGGGGGCCATTAACGTGTTCCAGACCTAGGAATAAGTCTTCCAACAGGGTAGAGTTTTGCATGCCTTTGCTTCTACCCACTGTTTTTGCTGCTTAGCTTCCCTCCACATCTACTCTGCTTTCACCCCTAAACATCACCCCAGTTTATGCCTTTGCTTCTACCCAGGTTTTTTGTTGATTTAGCTTCCCTCTACATCTACACTGCTTTAGCCCCTAGACATCACCCCTGTCCATGTGGGGTCGGTGGCCTCGTCATCCACCAACTCCTCTTCCAATTGCGCACTGCCCCCTTACTGCAAACCGCACATGACCACAGCTTGCCTTGATGGCAACTGTGTCTCATGATCCCCACTTAGGTCCAGACAAGTCGGTGGCGGGTCCAAAACCCCAAAATTGGAAGGAAATGGCAGATGCTGCAGTATTTCTAACACCTGTTCCTGGTGCTCGGGCCTGGTCTGTGTTGTACCCTGCACCCTGCTTAACGCATCTGCCATATCCGAAGTTGTGCTGAGCGCATGCTAATGTTTCGTGTCCAGTGCAATGGATGGGATTTCACATAAGTCTGCCACCCATGGCCACTCATGGTTGAGCAACTGAGGGAGTTGACTTTGATGAACCCGAGGGTTTTGGAGTTGGAACTACATCAAAGGTCTGTGCTGCTCACACACTCTGCTCAACACATGATATGTTTAGTGCCAGCAGTGTGGAGACGTCGCACAACAGCCGTTGTTCCAGCAGGTACAGGCGTTGTAGGAGTGCATAGAGGCTAGCAGCGGCAACTATACACTTTAAAAACTATCCGCACAAGCACCACACTTTCACCAGTAGCTCAGGAACATTGGGGTACCTTTTTCAAAAGATTAGCAGCAATGAGTTAAAAACGTGGCCCAGGCATGGAATATGTTGCAGGCTGCCAAGCTACAGAGCCAATCCCAGGTTACGGCCATTATCACACATGACAACATGCCTGGGCCCAGGTGCAGTGGCAAAAACCACATTGCCGTCTCATCGAGGATGGCATGACTCACTTTGTAGGCGGTGTGCTGTCTGGCCCCCAAGCTGATGAGCTTCAGCACGGCCCGCTGACGTCTCCCCACACCAGTGTTGCAGCGTTTCCAGCTCGTAGCTGGGGTCAATTTAACAGCGGAGGAGGGTGGTGTTTCAGCCCTCCTCCCAGGAATGTTGTGTGGGGAGACAAGTCAGGCCACCACATTTTGCGACCCGGTCCACGCCTCAACTACATTCAACCACTGTGCCCAAATTGAAAGTTAGCGTCCCTGTCCACATGCACTTGTCCATTCGTAACTGGTCACATGGAACTTTAGGGCTAAGCGCTGAATTTAGGGACCGCCTCATGTTTGGGGGAAAGTGCTGGTGTGGACGGCACAGTGCGGTGGCGCAGTAGACACTCTGCCCAAAAAGGGCAGAGTGTCCCCCAGCCGGGATTCCAACATCTCCTGGGCCAGATTTCTTGAGATGAGGCCGTTGAAGCCTTGGGCATGTGGGTGGGTTGCGCTGTACTTTAGCATGAAATGAAAGGCTTGGGAGATGGGGAGTTGCTGGGAAGAGGCGCATGATGGCGCGGGCAAAAGGAGAAATGGCAGGAAAAGGTGAGGATAAGGGTGAACTCCCCAAAGTGTCAGAGGCAGATGTGGAGGTGTCCTGGCTCCTGGTCTGGACTGCAGCGCCAGCCCTGTCAACAGTGGAAGAGGCAGTGGCCGCCAGGCCAAACGACGATTATCCTGCGCTTGCTCTCACCCACTGAGCCCAGGGCTTGCCTTCCAAATGATGGCACCCGCAAGAGGTGGTGAGATTCCTCTCCGCAGATCTCCAAACCATCTTGGACTTGCAAATTGCACTAAATTTGTCATGTAACTGACATGTATATGATGAGTCTATCCATTGTCTGTTCATTTTGGTGAAAGTCAGCCTGTCAGCTGACAGACAGCTGTGCTTGTCAGTGATGATGTCACCGGCTGCTTGTACCCCCAGTTTTTGCTGCTTAGCTTGCCTCCACATCCACATTGCTTTTGCCCCTACACATCACCCCTATCCATGCCTGTGCCTCTAGCCATAAGTCTGCCACCCATGGAAACTCATGGTGCAGAAAGTGAGGGAGCTGACTCTGAGGAACCCTTGGGTTTTGTAGCTGGTACTCCATCAAAGGTCTCTGCTGCTCACACACCCTGCTGAACATACGGTATCTAGGGTTAGAGCGTGTGGTGACCTCGCACAACAGTAGGTGCTTCAGGCAGATGTAGGCCTTGCTGGAGTGTATTGCGGCTAGCTCCAGGTACTGTAGACTTGGGAAAGTGGGTGTCCAAGTGCCGCACTTTCACCCTTAGCTCAGCTAATTTGGGGTATGTTTTTAAAAATCATTGCACCACTACATTGAACATGTGGGCCAGGCATGGAACGTGTTGGAGGCTGGCAAGCTCCAGAGCCCTCCAACAAGCTAAAAAACCTGGCCCCAGGGGCAGCGGGGATAAACAAATTGCCATCTCATCCAGGATGGCATCCCTGACCTCAGAGGCAATGTGCTGTCCGTCTCCCAAGCTGATGAGCTTCAGCCCAGCCTGCTGATGTCTCCCCACACCAGTGTTGCAGCGTTTTCAGCTCGTAGCTGGGGTCAATCTAACAGCGGAGGAGGAGGAGGGTGGTGTTTCAGCCCTCCTCCCAGGAATGTTTTGTGGGGAAACAAGTCAGGAAAATTCTTGAAACGGGAGAGTTTTGCATCTTTGCCCTTGCTGCCTATGGACATCCCTTTGCCTCTAGCCACCATTTTCCCTGCTTTGCTTGCCTCCACATCCACACTGCTCTTGCCCCTAGACATCACCCCAGTCCATGCCTTAGCTTGTACCCCCAGTTTTTCCTGCTTAGCTTGCCTCCACATCCACACTGCTTTTGCCCCTAGACATCACCCCAGTCCATGCCTTAGCTTGTACCCCCAGTTTTTCCTGCTTAGCTTGCCTCCACATCCACACTGCTTTTGCCCCTAGACATCACCCCAGTCCATGCCTTAGCTTGTACCCCCAGTTTTTCCTGCTTAGCTTGCCTCCACATCCACACTGCTTTTGCCCCTAGACACCACCCCAGTCCATGCCTTAGCTTGTACCCCCAGTTTTTCCTGCTTAGCTTGCCTCCACATCCACACTGCTTTTGCCCCTAGACATCATCCCTATCCATGCCTCTTCCCCTAGCCATAACTCTGCCACCCCTGGAAACTCATGGTGCAGAAACTTTGGTTGCTGACTTTGAGGAACCCTTGGGTTTTGTAGATGGAACTCCATCAAAGGTCAGTGCAGCTCACACACCCTGCTCAAGATATGGTATTGTAGGGTTTCAGCGTGTGTGAATGACGGACAACAGCCTGTGTTTGGACAGATGTAGGCCTTGCTAGAGTGTTTTTAGGCTAGCAGCGACTCCTGTGCACTTGCAAAAGTGGGCGCACAAGCGCCGCATTTTCAACAGTAGCTTCGGTACATTTGGGTATGTTTTTAAAAAACTTTGCACCACTAGGTTAGACGTGGGCCAAACATGGAACGTGTTGGAGGCTGGCAAGCTCCAGAGCCGCTACCAGGTTCCAGCCATTATCACAGGCGTAAAAATGCCAGGCCCCAGGTGTAGCAGGGAAAAAAAAATGCCATCTCAGCCAGGATGGCATCCCTGACCTCGGAGGCACTGTGCTGTCTGTCCCCCAAGCTGATGAGCTTCAGCACCGCCTGCTGACGTCTCCCCACACCAGTGTTTTAGCGTTTGCCGCTAGTAGCTGTGGTGGAGGTTGCAGCGTCGTAGGGTTTCAGTCTACTCCTGCCATGAATTTTGGCCTGGGAGAGGAGATAGGCCACCCCAGTTTGCACCTGGGGAACAGACTCCACCACATTCACCCTGCCTGTCATTAAAGATAAGCACTGCAGCATCCCTGACCACAGGCGCTTGTCCAAGTGTCGGTGGTCAAGTGGACCTTGCAGCAAAGCACGGAACTAAGGGCCCACCTGATGTTGAGTGACACGTGCTGGTGCAAGGCGGGGACGCCACACCGGGAGAAGTTGAGACGGCTAGGGACGGCATAGTGAGGTGCCACAGTTGCCATCAGGTCCGGGAAGGCGGGAGTTTCAACAAGCCGGAACGCCAACCTCTCCTGGGCCAGCAGTTTAGCGATGTTGGCGTTCTAGGCTTGCGTGGGTGGGTGGTTAGCGGTGTATTTCTGCCGGCGCTCCAATGTCTGAGAGATGGTGGGTTGTTGTAAAGAAGCGCCTGATGGTGCCTTTGATGGTGCAGGAGAAGGAGATAAGACAGAAACAGGGGAGGATGAGGGAGAAGTCAACAAAGTGGCGGAGGCAGATGAAGTGATGTCCTGGCTCGTCCTCTGGAGTGCATCGCCAGCACTGTGAGCAGAGGCAGTGGCATGAACGGCGGGCGACGTTTGTCCTGCCGTTGCTGCCTGCCACTGATTCCATTGCTTGGATTCCAAATGACGGTGCATTGAAGTGGTGGACAGGTTGCTCTTCTCAGGGCCCCTACTCGATTTCGAGAGGCAAATTGTGTAGACGACACTATATCTGTCCTCGGCGCATTCCTTGAAAAAACTCTACACCTTCAAGAAACGTGCCCTCGATGGGGGAGTTTTTCTGGGCTGGGTACAAAAGGGAACATCTTCGGACATTCCGGGTCTGGCCTGGCTTCGGCAAAGCAGCTGACCTCTGCCTCTGGACATGTCTCTGCCTCTAGCTACCCTTTTTGGTGCTGCACCTGCCTCAACATCCACACTACTTTCCCAGCTTGACATCTGCCTTGTCCAGGTGGGGTCGGTGTCCTCGTCGTCCACCACCTCCTCTTCCAACTCCTGTCTCGCCTCCTCCTCCTGCACAATGCGCATGTCAACTGGCTGCCCTGACAGCAACTGCGTCTCATCGTCGTCGATGAGGGTGGGTTGCTGGTCATCCGCCACCAAATCGACCGGAGATGGAATGGAGGAGACTCTAGTGTTTGAGCATCTGGACACAGATACTCGTCTGTTAGGTCCGTGGAATCGCGAAATGGAGGGGCAGGTTGCGGTACAGTCAAAGGAAGGGAGAACAGCTCTGGGGAGCAGGGACAGTTGGGGTTATTGTTCTGGGAAGATTGGGAATTTTGGGTGGAAGGAGGACAAGACTGTTGGGTAAGAGGAGGTAGAGGCTGACTGGCTGGTGGACAATGTGCTTTAAGCGTTATCTGACAGCCATTGCAAGACCTGTTCCTGGTTCTCGGGCCTACTAATCTTTGTACCATTCAGCCTAGTTAATGTGGAACTTTTGTGCAAAGCGCAGAACTTAGGGCCCGCCTGATGTTAAGGGACACATGCTGGTACAAGGCTCAACTCACCCTAAGTGCCAAAAACACTGCTGGTGCAAGGCTCTACTCATGCCAAGGGCCTCAATCTCTGCTGGTAGCTCAGCTTAAGGTCATGTAACTTTGTTTGGAAGGGCTCATTTTAAGGGCTAGAAAAGTGAATTTTGGAAGGTCTTACCACATCACACACACACACACACACACACACACACACACACACACACACACACACTCAAAATGACAGTTAAGGGTGAGGGCTTTTGGAATTCCCATTGCCTATTCCATTTGTGGTTGTCATGGGGAACGTGATTTAAAGGGGTGGTTGTTACTGTTTGTTGAGCTTAAATTGGGGTTTGTGTCCATCCATTTGGGGAGTAAAGAAGGTTTCCAGGTATTTTCCCACTTTGATAGAGGTTTTTTTGAATGTGGAAAGTGTGTAGTTGTTAGGCAGTGATGTTGGGGTAATAGAGGGTCTTTGGTGTGTTAGATGCCCCCAGACATGCTTCCCCTGCTGTCCCAGTGTCATTCCAGAGGTGTTGGCATCATTTCCTGGGGTGTCATAGTGGACTTGGTGACCCTCCAGACACGGATTTGGGTTTCCCCCTTAACGAGTATCTGTTCCCCATAGACTATAATGGGGTTCGAAACCCGTTCGAACACACGAACATTGAGCGGCTGTTCGAATCGAATTTCGAACCTCGAACATTTTAGTGTTCGCTCATCTCTAGTTACAATAGATTTTTTTTTCCAGCATGGAAAACCAACATGGGAAGCTTATCCTCTGTTCTTCTGATGTGCAGACTTTCAAGCTGGAAGTGCAACAGCTCAGGTGACTGCTAGGCTCATATATGTTTTACTCATCTGTATCTGGGTTCTAGGTGTTATAAATTCTGCTCCTGAAATTGTGTCTCATTGTTATTTAAAATAAAAGGAATGTGTGAAGGCTGTGTATAAAAAAAACTCCAACAACTATATGTTACCTTAATATAATATATTGTAAATGCAGCTTTTCATTTTTGACTTTCATTCCAAAAGTGACAACAGTGGCAAGCTATTACATGTTTTGTATCAGTTCACACTAGTTTGAAGTATGCGTATGAATCCTTTTGGCGTGCACTATTGTTTAATGCTGTAGAAGAATATAAAATACTCACAAGATGTACATATAAATATTTTATGTACTGTTCTTGAGACTTCTTAATTTGCTATTCCCATTGCAAATACCAATTAAATTGTTTAGACTGAATTGTTGCATTGCTTGTCAGCTTCGGAAGCCACTACCAGTTCTATCGGAATGAACAAAGGGCGGAATATGAAATCATTTATGAGATACTTGGCAGCAACATTTATAATAATATGCAAGCTATGACATACTGTGGGGCAGAGCCACAATAGGCTGACCCACAAATGAACCTGTCACTAAGATGGTACCCTAGTTCCTATACTAAAATTGTATTTTATCTTTTTATCACGACATTTCTGCAGGTTTTTGGCTGTTTATGTATGTAGTACTAGTGACATATCACAAATCAATATACATTGCTGCGACTTGAGTCACTTCCAAATTTTTGTAAACCTTGAAAAGTGCATTAGAAATATTGTCTGGATGTTGGCAGCAAAAGCAGGGAAAAATACAAATGCTGACATTTTGACATTATTATAATGTCAAATTTTCTAGTATTTTTTCTCGTATGAAAATAGACAAGATAAAATTATCAAGCCTGTGACTTATTTTATTTTCCTATCACATGGAAGTGAAGAAGTTATTGAGCGTGTCAATAGTGTAGCATGTATATTGTGTGCAAGTTCTTGATCTCAGGCATCCAGCAACAAAAGTCTTATTTTAGGCTACATAACATACTTATCCCATCATGATCCAGTGCTATATTTTCATGCCAGCTACAACCACAATGAGGTTTTTTTGGGTAGGAGGTTGCAGCAGTGCCTGAGGACATATGTATAGAAACCTACAATACACTAATTCATTTTTGCCTCATTTCCTACTATAATACATGTCTAGTTTTGCTTGAACGCTGCTACGGAATAATCCTCAACATATCTAACTATCCTCCTGAATAACTTATTACAGTTTTCCTGGTTGTGCTTGACTACAGGTACCCAACTTTTGGATTATCCAAGTGGCACAACATACAGTCCTATAAAAAAGTTTGGGCACCCCTATTAATCTTAATCATTTTTAGTTCTAAATATTTTGGTGTTTGCAGCAGCCATTTCAGTTTGATATATCTAATAACTGATGGACACAGTAATATTTCAGGATTGAAATAAGGTTTATTGTACTAAAATAAAATGTGCACTATGCAATAAACCAAAATTTGACCAGTGCAAAAGTATGGGCACCTCAACAGAAAAGTGACATTAATATTTAGTAGATCTTCCTTTTGCAAAGATAACAGCCTCTAGTCGCTTCCTGTAGATTTTAATCAGTTCCTGGATCCTGGATGAAGGTATTTTGGACCATTCCTCTTTACAAAACAATTCAAGTTCAGTTAAGTTTGATGGTCGCCGAGCATGGACAGCCCGCTTCGAATCATCCCACAGATGTTCAATGATATTCAGGTCTGGGGACTGGGATGGCCATTCCAGAACATTGTAATTGTTCCTCTGCATGAATGCCTGAGTCGATTGGAGCGGTGTTTTGGATCATTGTCTTGCTGAAATATCCATCCCCGGCGTAACTTCAACTTCGTCACTGATTCTTGAACATTATTCTCAAGAATCTGCTGATACTGAGTGGAATCCATGCGACCCTCAACTTTAACAAGATTCCCGGTGCCGGCATTGGCCACACAGCCCCAAAGCATGATGGAAACTCCACCAAATATTACAGTGGGTAGCAAGTGTTTTTCTTGGAATGCTGTTTTTTTTGGACTCCATGCATAACGCCTTTTTGTATGACCAAACAACTCAATCTTTCATCAGTCCACGGGACCTTCTTCCAAAATGAAGCTGGCTTTTCCAAATGTGCTTTTGCATACCTCAGGCGACTCTGTTTGTGGCGTGCTTGCAGAAACGGCTTCTTTCTCATCACTCTCCCATACAGCTTCTCCTTGTGCAAAGTGCGCTGTATTGTTGACCGATGCACAGTGACACCATCTGCAGCAAGATGATGCTGAAGCTCTTTGGAGGTGGTCTGTGGATTGTCCTTGACTGTTCTCACCATTCTTCTTCTCTGCCTTTCTGATATTTTTCTTGGCCTGCCACTTCTGGGCTTAACAAGAACTGTCCCTGTGCTCTTCCATTTCCTTACTATGTTCCTCACAGTGGAAACTGACAGGTTAAATCTCTGAGACAACTTTTTGTATCCTTCCCCTGAACAACTATGTTGAACAATCTTTGTTTTCAGATCATTTGAGAGTTGTTTTGAGTAGCCCATGATGCCACTCTTCAGAGGAGATTCAAATAGTAGAACAACTTGCAATTGGCCACCTTAAATACCTTTTCTCATGATTGGATAGATCTGGCTATGAAGTTCAAAGCTCAGTGAGGTTACAAAAACAATTTTGTGCTTCAGTAAGTCAGTAAAAAGTAGTTAGGAGTATTCAAATCAATAAAATGATAAGGGTGCCCATACTTTTGCACCGGTCAAATTTTGGTTTAATGCATATTGCACATTTTCTGTTAGTACAATAAACCTCATTTCACTCCTGAAATATTACTGTGTCCATCAGTTATTAGATATATCAAACTGAAATGGCTGCTGCAAACACCAAAATATTTAGAACTAAAAATGATTAAGATTAATAGGGGTGCCCAAACTTTTTCATAGGACTGTATGTGTCTGATGGCACTTTCCAAAATCTCAACTGCCTGACCATGCTTCTAACCCCATCTCCTTAATGTATCCTTCCATAACATTTAAGAGTCTGGTTTACATCCTGCTTTATCCAGGAATCCAACCACCGTTTCCCAATAGATAATGCAGGTAAAACTATGAAATTGCGCTGTATCTTTCTATAGTATTGCAGGAATCTGGCTGTCATATTACTATGGCAAAATTAAGAGTCATTTGTAACACTTTAATGTAAGTTTATTTATCATACAATGTAATTCCCCTACTTTTGGATGTTCACATGGTAGAACCTTCATTTGGACTTCAGGACAAATTCCACACTGAAATTGACCTGAAATCTGCACCCCCATTTATAAGTTCCTTCCATCAATGAGTGTGTTCAGATAATGACATATTGTGTAACAGTATGTTCATTTTCTGTATTGATGAAAGTTTGGGAAAATCCTATAGGGGAAATACCATGTTGTTGGTACACCTGCAATCTGTATTTCCCGTCAGATGGGTTATAAGGGTCCATTCACATGGAGGAAAATGGCGCTTTATTTGGCGCTGAATTTTCAGCGCTGAAAAAAAAGCCTCCCATTGACTTCAATGGGTGCCACTAGCTTTTTTTTGCCACTAGCAGAATTTTCTACTAGCGGGAAAAAAAAGCTAGTGGCACCCATTGAAATCAATGGGAGTCTTTTTTTTCAGCATGGAAAATTCAGTGTGGAAAATTCCTCTAGCAGAAAATTTCGCTAGTGGAAAAAAAAAGTTACAAGAACCCATTGAAATCAAAGGGAGGCTTTTTTTCAGCACTGAAAGTACAGCGCAAAATATTGTGCCGTTTTCCTCCATGTGAATGGACCCTAAGGGGAATAATAAAGCTTGACAGTGCATTTCCTTGCTTTATTACTAATGTACAACATACTGCCCTGTAGCCCCCTGTTTATTACTTTTAGAGAGAGCTGCAGGTGAATCTGGAACTCTGGTTCCTTAGTCTCCCCTGCAGCCGCTCTGAGGCTGTGACATCACGGACTCCCTATAGACTTGTGCTGCAGCTTCACTCAGTAGTAAGGAGTTCGTCATCTCATCCAAAGTTGGAACAATTGCAGGGCAGAAAGGAATAAAAGTACCGGCCATCTTTACAGCCCTCTGCATAAGTAATAAAGGGGTCTCTATACAGTAGGGCCAGGGCGAACATTAGTAAAAAGCTTACCTAGTGCAGGGAAAGCACTGGTAAGGGTTAATACACCTCGGATAATCTCTTTAATCATACAAAAACTCTTTAAGGCTAAGGCCCCACTGGCCAGAATCGCCGCGTTAAAGCGCAGCGGGAATAACCGCGTTGTGAATGCATTGCGGTTCTTCTCGCAGCGCTTTGAACAGAAAATTCATGAAGTTTTCCTCTGTGAACTTTCTGTTACAATTATATCTATGGGAAAGCCGCCAGCGTTTCCATAGATATAATTGACATGCTGCGATTTTCGAAATGGCAACAGTTTTGCAGTTTTTTCTGCAAAGTGGGCATGGGATTCACATGAATCCCATCCACTTTGCAAGTACTGTAAAACGCCATGATTTTTACTGTGGCGTTTCCGGCCAGTGGGGCTCCGGCCTAAATCTTTAAAATCTACCCCAGTCACCTAGAAAGCTAGAGTGAAACAACAAATAGAAGATTGAGAGGAGGCAATAGCACTGTATTTTCCTTTCTCAAGTGTCTCTGAAACTGCATGCTGTGAGAGGGGAGTAAGAGCAGCAGAAGAGGAAAACTACAGGAAATATACATATGTACACATTTTCAGAGAGAAGGGAAGAGACCCCAAATGTGCTGGTTTCATACATTTATTTTTACAGTTCTGTCTGTATCATATCTAATATAAATTTTGTAATGACATGTATACTTTAAAAAACATCTATCCAACTATTTATATTTACTTTGCGTCATCTTCACTTTTCTTCCTTGACAACAAAGGAAATAAGATCAGGTGTCTCAAGCACGGTTTTAATAAGCAGACTCATGATCAGCATGGGTTTGTTACTGATATGGCACATTGTTTTTCTCTAATCAGGGAGCAGTAGACTGGAGTGAAGTCTCATTACAGAGGTAACTAAGAATGAAGGGGAGTAACATTGTATTTTGTCAGCATGTGTCACAGTTCCCCAGCAGTATGCCTTGTTACAACTAGTGAGCCAGATAAAGAGAAGCTTAAAGGTTGGAACGGAAGCAATGCTGCATGTTCTGTTCTATTTTACACCTGGTATATCATATTGGACTTACTGCATTTATATTTACTCGTTTTAAACAAAACCAAAACAATGTCACAACAATGACAGTCTAATGCTCTTATCAAATGATACACAATTTATTGCCTACAGCCTTATCCCTCTTTAACATCTGCATTTGTATTCCGTTCGGGGGAGTCCGCATGGGGATCCCTCCAAACAGAATACCAAATGCATTTTCAATTGGTATGCAGTGAAAGCACAGGGATCCCCATAGACTATAATGGGTTCCGTGTGCTTGCCGCCAGATCTCCACAGAGAACATGTGGACAGGAAAGTAATTCACAATCTACTTTCCTGTCCGCATGATTCATTATAATCTATGGGGTCCGTGTGCTTTCGCTGCAAACCGTTTACAAATGTGTTTGGTATTCTGATCAGGGGGGTCCCCATGCGGACTCCCCGAATGGATTACCAAACACAGATGTGAACAAGGGATTACTTTATGCACTAGACATACCAGAATTGCTAAAGGACACTGAATTCTTTTATCACATGTAGGTATGTCTGATCTCAAATCTATGCTGGTACTCACTCTAGTTTTCTGGAATGAAATAAAGCAAATTTGGTGGACTGCGACATCCAGGCCCTGACCCTAAATTCCTACCCTGCTCTGCCTACTGACTAAAAAAAAGTAGTGAACAGGGCGCAGCAGCTGAGGTGCAGCATTGTGCACTATCAATGCATCTCAGCTTGGCACACTTTGGTGCACAATGGCGCTTCTCAGATCTTGTACCAGTTTGTGCCTTTTTAAGCAATGGGCAGAGCAGGGAGGGAATTTAGGCGAATTGGGGCATAGACACAACAGTCCTGCAGATTTACTATACTTCATGCCAGAAAAAAATGGCTAAGAGAATTTTGAGTGTCTGCCCTATAGTGATTTAAGAGTAATTCTGGTGCATCTAGCGCCTCTTTTTGAATGAAGTAACTGAAGTGACACTGGTATATGCATTGCTAGGTGCAGAAGCTTTAGTAAATGTGGCCAATATGTTGTGTAAGTAAATCAATCAAAATATGTTTATTAATATGATTATAAATATTTGATATAATGACTAGAGTTGAGCGAGTACTGTTCGGATCAGCCGATCCGAACAGCACGCACGCATTGAAATGAATGGAAGCACCTGGTGCTTCCGGTTTGACGGCAGCCGGCCGCTTAACCCGCCGCGTGTCGGCTGCGTGCATTGATTTCAATGCGTGCGTGCTGTTCGGATAGGCTGATCCGAACAGTACTCACTCAACTCTAATAATGACGTCTTTTGCAGTCTTTTATTGTATAACACTGTTACAAATAAATTAATTTACATCATAGACATAGAAAATAACCAAGCAGCATACCACTCATAGTACAAAGGTAAAGATTTGACCCACAGTATGTTGGGAGCAGTGGCATAACTAGGAATGGCGGGGCCCCGTGGCAAACTTTTGACATGGGCCCCCCCCCAACTGACACCGACGTCGAAGACCTCGACCAGCCCCCTCCTCCGCACTCTATTATGTCCCTTAGTGGCCCCTGCACACAGTATTATGCCCCATAGTGGCCCCTGCACATAGTATTATGTCCCTTAGTGGCCCCTGCACACAGCATTATGTCCTTTACTGGCCCCTGCACACAGTATTATGTCCCTTACTGGCCCCTGACACAGTATTATCCCCCATAGTGACCCCTGCACACAGTATTATCCCCCATAGTGGCCCCTGCACACAGTATTATCCCCATAGTGGCCCCTGCACACAGTATTATCCCCATAGTGGCCCCTGCACACAGTATTATGTCCCATAGTAGCTCCTGCACACAGTATTATGTCCCATAGTGGCCCATGCACACAGTATTATGTCCCATAGTGGCCCATGCACACAGTATTATGTCCCATAGTGGCCCCTGCACACAGTATTATTGCCCCATAGTGGCCCCTGCACACAGTATTATCCCCATAGTGGCCCCTGCACACAGTATTATGTCCCATAGTAGCTCCTGCACACAGTATTATGTCCCATAGTGGCCCATGCACACAGTATTATGTCCCATAGTGGCCCCTGCACGCAGTATTATGTCCCATAGTGGCCCCTGCACACAGTATTATGCCCCATAATGGGCCCTGCACACAGTATTATGTCCCATAGTGGCCCCTGCACACAGTATTATGCCCCATAGTGGCCCCTGCACACAGTATTATGTCCCATAGTGGCCCATGCACACAGTATTATGTCCCATAGTGGCCCCTGCACGCAGTATTATGTCCCATAGTGGCCCCTGCACACAGTATTATGCCCCATAATGGGCCCTGCACACAGTATTATGTCCCATAGTGGCCCCTGCACACAGTATTATGTCCCATAGTGGCCCCTGCACACAGTATTTTGTCCCTTACTGGCCCCTGCACACAGTATCATCCCCAATAGTGTTCCCTGCACACAGTATTATACCCCATAGTGGACACCCATAAACAATTATTATACTCTGGGGTCTTTTCAGACCCCAGAGTATAATAATCGGAGACCCGGGGGAATAAAAACATAAAAAATTACTGTTACTTACCTGTCCCCGGCTCCTACGCTGTCTTGTACACTGTCGGCCCTCTTCTATGACGTCGGACGTCACATGACCCGGGACGCAGGCCGGGTTCATGTGACGTCAGAGACGTCAGAAAGGACGTCAGGAAGGAGGCCTGGCAAGATCGTGGAGAGGTAAGTAACAGTGTTTGTTACGTTCCCTTACCTCTCCCGGGCCTCCGATCATTATACTTGGGGGTCTGCAAAGACCCCTGAGTATAATGATAGTATTTGTGGGGCCCGCGGTGTCACTTACCGATCCTGGCCCAGCCAGGATCGGCAAGTGAATAGGGCCCATAATGGCCTATTAAAAAAAAAAAAAAAATGCAGCGGTAGCGGCTGTCACCGGGCCCCCTAATGGCCCGCGTCCTGTGGCAGCTGCCTCCGCTGCCTCTACGGTAGTTACGCCACTGGTTGGGAGAGAGAGTTAATTATACTTGGGGAAAACTTACTATCCATGTAATAGTTGTATAATGTACAATTATAAAGATAATCTATAATGACTAGAGATGAGCAAATGGCGTTCAATCGAATTGATATTCGATCGAATATCAGGCCGTTCGTGGTATTCAATTACAATCGAATACCACGAGGCAAACGCACTAAAAATTTGATTCCCCTGCCACTTTCCCTAGCGCTTTTTTTGCACCAATAACTGTGCAAGGGAGGCGGGACAGGAACTATGACAACGGAGACAGTGAAAAAAATCAGAAAAAGTAATTGGCTGGCTGAATCAGGTGACCTCCAATTTATACGAATGGTTGATTTCAGATTCGGGTCATATGAGACTGTGAACTATGTTACTGTGAGACAGGGATAGATGGCAGGGTTAGCTAGGGATTACCTTTATTTAGGTGGGAATGTTACTCAAACAGCTCTTTGGGGCTCTATCTCCTCAGGATCCCTGTCAGCTTGCGATATTCGGGAGCTGACTTTTTTCCATAGGAATACATTGACCAGCGTTGATTGGCCAAATGCAATACAGAGTACAACATTCGGCCAATCAACGCTGGTTCTGCCGGAGGAGGCGGAGTCTAAGATCGGTACACAGCAGTCTCCATTGTGGTCCGATCTCAGATGTAGCAGTGTTGAGCGCACAGCTCTGCTACACCAGAGATGTAGCAGAGCTGGCCATGCGCTGAGCTTTGCTACACCCGAGATGTAGCAGAGCTGAGTGTGCGCTGAGCTCTGCTACACCGGAGATGTAGCAGAGCTGAGTGTGTACTGAGCTTTGCTACACCCGAGATGTAGAGATGTCCACTTTAAGCACTGCTGTGGTTAGTTGGAGAACAGAGTGACAGATCAACAGAAGAGTGAGTAACTTCCTACACCTACTGGTTGGGGTACTCTTTGAGAGTGACAAAAACTCGGCTTAGTAATGATTAAAATCCATTGATATAGTGAAGCAAGAGCAGTTGCTTCACCATGGTTCTTGCTGAAAATATTTTCTTTATGATTAAGTGAATATTCTATTCCTAACTTCCTGGTACAACAAGTGTGTACTGGACTAGGTGGGGGGTCCTGAGTCAGCTACTGACAGAAGAAGCAATCCCGTCTGTATACCTCATAGGCTTCTATTAAGTCTCAGGTGGACCCACCTTGCTAAGTTAAAAGAAATACATTAAACCCCTATTACATTAGAGACTTAATTAGGGGCCATTACATATGGATTCTAGTTTCCATACACTGATTAATACTGACTACTGTACCATGCATTGCTTGCTTCTTATTAGACAGTATTGTGGTCAGCAGCAGTACTTGATCCATAAACTATCGCACAATCTTCACATAGAAATAATTCTAGGAATGTAATTTTAGACTTATGATTTAAAGTATATACAAAAAAAGCCAAATACATTATTGTGGGAATATGCTGAACTATTCAGCGCCAAAGTATGAAAGAATGATGTCAAGTGACGACTGGTATATTGTCCCAGAAAATTGTCTGACTTGGGATTGTGTCCGGATTCTAAACCCCTTTTGTCAGTTCACTCTTGTAATGCTCCTTTGCCAAATGCAGTAATGGAGAAGTAAAGCTCCTGCCTTGAGCATGATACCTGGAATAAATAGTAGAATTGGGGGAGCGAGTTAGTTTTAACGTATTTGCATGCAGTATGTTGTTTTATTAAATATGAATAATACTTACGCTTAAACGTATGATAACAATCACATTATATTACATTTTATTTTCATAAATACTTTTAGAATTTCTTTTGATGGGAAATATTACAGTTAACTTCTTTGCATTTTGGTAAAGTTCCAGTAATATCGAGATGTAAAAATTCTGTATTCCGACCTTCAGTATGTGTCAAGCTTGTAATATGTCTAAAAGACTCCTCTTATTCCTTGACAAGTATTCTAATATTACATTTCCATATACCATCTAATAAATGTTCTGAATTCAGTTGTAGCTTTACAAACAAAATACAGGAATAATTCCAGGATTGACAGATTGCTGTTGCAATAATGGTTGTTATATGTTCAAGATTTTTACAATAGACTACTAAATCAAAAAATGTTCACAACCAAAGAGCATAGTCCACAATTGTAAGCTGCTAGTTTTTGTGCCATTAATATCACCCGCAATGACTTGAGTCACATTTAATAATGATTAACTTATAGTAATGGAAAAAAAGAAATCAATTTAAGGTTATGTGTTTCCTAACGTTATAACAGTGATGATTTAAAGCAATACGTTCACCTTATAGCCAACCTATAGCATGACTGCTTTCTATTAGAAACAGCACCACACCTCTCTATGGGTTGTGTCTGATATTGCAGTCTAAGGGCCCCTTCACACGGAGGATACTCTGGCTGATTCGGAACGTGTAAACGTTGCGAATCAGCAGCGTTTAAAGCAGGTCCCATTGCTTTCTATGGGAGCCAGCATACGCGCGCTCCCCATAGAAATGAATGGGAAAAAGCAGCCCATTCATTTCTATGGGGAGCGCACATATGCCGTTTACTTGTTCCGAATCAGCCAGAGTATCCTCCGTGTGAAGGGGCCCTAACACTATTAACATAAATGAGGATTGAGTGGCAACATCAGATTTAAATAGGACCTTTCATGTCCTCGGGCACATGCAGTTTTATATACACTAGAAAGCCAACAGTGCACTTCAATTCAGTTCCCTACCGCCCTGACACTGAGTCGTGAGCAACGACTATGGGTGAGTAAAATCAGGGAGGGGGGTGTTTCTCCCAGCTCAACATCCTGGCTGAGCGGTAAGGAACGTCCCCTCTGACAGTATAGCGCTACATACAATACTGTCAGGAGGGGTGTTCCCTGCTAGACTGTCAGAAACGCCCTTCTGAAGGCCGAGAACTATTGGTAATTGCACCGATATTTCTACGGGGCACATAAGGGGAAAGCTGACAGTGTATTGAATTCAGCGCACTGTCGGCTTTCTAGCGGTGTATAAAACTGCACGTTCCTGAGGACATGAAAGATCCTCTTTGACCTGTGAACAAGCATGGCACTGTCTCTGAAAGCAAGCATGTTTTTCTAATCCCGGACATTCCCTTTAACAAGTGAAAAAAGTTGAGGATTGATTGTTTTTAAAATCCTGTATATAATCTCAGTTTTCTGATGGACAGGATAAAATCAATTTTTCAAGGCCAAGAAACGGGCATGATCATGTGAATAGAGCCTAAATAATCTTTGCTTAAACAATTATTGATATTTTATTTTCAAATCTCTAACTACTTTATGGAATGATTTAATAAGGGTATTATTATAATATAAAATGTAAAAATTGTTTATCTGACATCTGAAAACTTCAAATGAGTAAATCCATGAAATAATATCTATATTATAGGGAATCTGTCAAACTGAAAATTCCACCTTATTTGCAAACAGCAAGTAATAAAGCAGAAACAGCTGAGCAGATTGATGTATAGTTTTGTAGAAAAAGCTTCGGAATAAGTTGCATTTTATTTATTTTTTAATGTAGATCGTGAGCCCCATATAGGTATCACAATTTATTTATTTTTTTCCTACCCATATGTCTTTGTAGAATGGGAGGAAATCCACGCAAACACAGGGAGAACATACAAACCCCTTGCAGATGTTGTTCCTGGCGGGATTCAAACTCCAGGAGTCCAGCACTGCAAGGCTTCAATGCTAACCATTGAGCCGCCAATGGTCCCAGTATAAGTTGTATTATATTGACCTAAGACTTGGCTTATTCTAGGCTTGAGACTCCAGGATACTCAATGTTTTCTCCTTGAAACCAAGGTATCTTTAAAATCATGTGACCCTAGGAGATAGGCAGTGTTTCAGTCATGTGCAGCAGTTGGACAATGTGGACATAACCTAAAACACATCGTAATGATGGAAGCAAAATAAGTAAAAAATTAGTCATATTTATGTATCTATCGTCTCTTTAGGTAACAACTTTAATAGATGAATTCTAAGATGATGATTAATTGTAATATCATTTTAACAATACTTTAATATTAATTATACTCTACTTAAAAACTATTCTTATTTTTCCCTGCAGTATATTATCCTAAATTTATATCAAACATAGAAATTGAATAGATTTAAAACAACATGAAACTGGAAAAGAAAAATATATCAATGACCCAGAACAGCAAATAATGCACTTTACAGGTCTTACTTAGATGCATTTCTCAAACATCAAAACTTCAAAGGCAACTGCTGCACTCCTACATGATAAACTATTCTATACCTTATAATGGAATGCACTATTTGTTTTATTTCAGATATCAAATGTATTTTAGCACGGCCACAATACTGCCAGTATCGTGCAGGTCATCTCACATACTTTTACCACATAATCTTTTGCAAAAACTGTGCAAAATAGTAAATATAAAAAATCTATCTTTCTACATCAATCACTCACATATGAATAGAGGTCTATTTGCTTCTCATTTAGAGTCGAGTTGTTAGGATAACAGATGCAGTTCAGAGCCAAAGTAAGAACCAGTACTAGATTTACCGATTAAAATGGTTAACACGGCACTGAGTGTTCAACACCCCCCAGGCCGCACCAACTCCAACACCACAATAGTGTTCACCAGAGCCGCAGATGGCAGAGCGTTACGAGTTGGGAAACGTTAAACACACAGTGCACCACAAATCATGGGAAACCAGAAACTGAGACTCTTAACAGCAGATGTTTCAGGTTGTGGTGTTAGTCCAGGGATCCAGAAGGCTGAAGCAGGTGGTAGCACAGAGTAAATCATAGTCGTACAGTCCGGGTCGTCAGCAAGAGAAATCCAAATGGAATGTCAGGCAGGCCAAGTTGGTAACAGGAGCGGTAGCAGAATACAAAGCAAAGTTCAGCGAGAAGAGGTCTAGCGGAAAGCTAGGTTGTTACCAGGAACAGGCAGAGTACGGAATCAGGAGGCAAAGGCAAGGTCAAAGGTCAAGGCAAAGGGTCAGAAGCACAGGTAATCAGAACAGGACATAGAGATCAACTAAATAGCCAGTGGTGGACTGGAGCCAAAGCCCTCCTTAAACAGGCTCCTACCCGCCGCTAGGCCAAAACCAGAAGTCCCCCATCCGAATAAGGAAGAGAGCAGCAACCCCAGCACAACGCGGAAGCGAGGACTCGGGAGTGCAGCGGGGAGAGGGTGGCAGCCTCTGCACAGTGCTGTGGAAGCTCCGGTCCTCTTCCTAACACTAGTATTTGTGGCATCACCACTCTACATTCAAATGGTTCACAATTCACTGGTGGGGGCCATTATCAAGCAAAATGCACCAGAATCCTGGTGTAATTTGCGACAAAAAACTGTTTAACATGCTGCACATCATATGGATAGAGTGTTTTAGACATTTTAGACTTTTTAGACATGTTCATTCCGTGTACAAAAAAAAGACATATTTGTTGGGAAGTGATGTTTCCTCACATGAAAGGGATGTGGAATAAGTTGAAACACTGCACCAAAAATATGGCAACTCCCAGCATGCAGTTGCTCTGTTCTTCTTGGAACTCCCGTGGAAGAGAGTGGAGCATGTTGGGAGTTGTAGTTTCACAGCAGCTGGAGAGCCGAAGTTTCCTGACCCCTGGTCTAGACAGTGTAACAAAATGTCAGATTCATCAAGCAGCATCAGACACTTTGATAAAATCTGGCACAGTTTAGGGCTGTGTAGTCTAAATTAATTTAAAATTTAGACATGATTAGTAAATCTGCCCCATTTTGTTAAGGCTACAGCCCCACATAGTAGAAACAAAGCATTTTTGTCTGCTACAAAAACAAAGCAGGAAAAAAACAATGTGTTTTACCGTATCAGCAAAGTTGATGAGATTTTGTTTATCTCACCCACAAAATGAGCAGAAAAAATGAGCTGCGAAAAAAGTGAAAAACGCTGTATGTTATTTGATCTGTGAAATTGGTAGTGTTTTTTCCGTATATATTCAATATGGAAAGAAAAACTAGGAAAAAAATCTAAAAAAAAAATGCTCACAATTTTCACTGTTTTTTTCTGCAGAATTTTATTATTGTGTTTCACTATGTGGGGCCTTAATCTTAGGCGCTGTGTTTTTTCATTGCATCTTTGCTGTGTTTTTTTCTGCAGTTTTTCTTCCTTCATTAAATCTATAGGGAAAACATGAAAATGCAACTTTTTGCAGTTCTGTTTTCTCAATGTGTGGATGGCATTAGCCAGAATCGAATTCACTTTGCCGATACTGTAAAATGCAGTGTTTTTTTCCCACTGTATTTCCTTAGAAGACAAAAATGCTGCATTTTCACAATGTAAGGGCCTTAGCCTTAAGGAGCAGGGTTTTTTTTTATTGCTGCACTCCAAAAGGCTGCTATACGAGCACTTCTTTTTTACAATGACACCATTAATTAACTGATTTTAATTATTTTTATTTCAGAAGGAATTGAAAAAAAAAGCATACCATTGTTTCTTTTAGATTGTGTGCCGTAAAAATAACATCAGCTAAAATATGACAATGCCAACTGTTCACTTTAATACTTTTGCTCAGCAACAACATAATCCAAAGAGAACATAATTTTTTTGTCAACACTTTCCAAATGACATAATTATTCTTTTTTATGTGTATGAGAGCTGTTTGTTGTGAGATAAGTTGGATTTTTTTTCTAGATCAAATTTTTTTTAATATATAATAGTCTATGGGAGATGTGGGGTCTCTGAAATCCAGGTAAAAGGGTTGTTGTACTTGCACGTGAGCACTAACGAGTCCATAACAATCACCCAAATACTGTAGCCCTTTCAGCTGTTCAGAGGCAATGTAAAGAGTGAAAAGAGCTAGACCCTGACCACACCGACATTGTTGGCCTATCCTGAGGAAAATCCCTCATTTTTACTTCAATAGAAAGTTTCTTCACATAATGGATTAGTAACTTTTATCTCCCACTACCACATTTAGAAAGACAGTTGTCTTTAAAGGGAGTCTGTCGGGTGCAAATTATCTCCCTCAACAATAATAATGCCATGTAGAGGTCTTTAATAAGAGCAGAAACACATTTCACTTAAGCAGCACAGAAACAATCAGCTTTTTAAGGATATGCAAATTAGCCTGCAAGTGCAAAGGGGGCAGGACTGATCTGTCCGAATTGCTTGCAATGTCAATCATGGCTAAATGGAAGGCACTGGGAAGTGATATCAGAAGAGAGTTGGAATGCTTGCCGCTGTCTATAGGCAAATCAAGTTGACCCTCAGTGCACTTGCAGTTTGATTTGCCAAGCCATAAATAGATAATTATCTTTGCATTGCTTTATCATTTCAGGTACAAAAATTACAGGTACAAACTTGTCATAGCAGAGAATGTATATTGTTGACATTACTAGAGAACTGAACCTGCTGCACACTCAGCTCTGCTGCATCGGACTGCTACATCGGACACTGCTACATTGGCCAGCACTGCTACATTGGAGATGAAGCAGAGCTGGCCGTTCGCTGAGCTCGGCTACTCTGGAGTAGCCGAGCTGAGTGCACGGCCCGATGTAGCAGTGCTGGCCAATGTAGCAGAGTAGCAGTGTCCAATGTAGCAGTCCGATGCAGCAGAGCTGAGTGTGCAGCAGAGTTCAGCTGAACATGCTGCACACTCAGCTCTGCTGCATCGGACTGCTACATTGGTCACTGCTACATCGGCCAGCACTGCTACATCAGGCCATATGATGTACATGCATCTGATGTACTGAGTGTGCATTGAACCATGCTGCACACTCAGCTCTGCTGCATCTGATGTAGCAGTGCTGAGTGTGCGCTGAACCATACTGCACACTCAGCTCTGCTCTGCAGCTCTGTGTGTGCTGAGCTGTGCCGCTTCTCCGTGTAGCAGTGCTATGTCAGCACTGCTACATCTGAGATCGGACCACAATGGAAACTGCTGTGGACGGATCTTAGACTCCACCTCCTCCAGCAGAACCAGCGTTGATTTGCCGAATTCTGTACACTGGCCAATCAACACTGGTCAATGCATTCCTATGGGAAAAAGTCAGCTCGCGCTTATCGCAAGCTGACAGGGATCCTGACCAGATAGAGCCCCAAAGAGCTGTGTGAGTAACATTCCCCCCTAAATAAAGGTAATCCCTAGCTAACCCTGCCTGTAGATCTGTCCCTGTCTCACAGTCACATAGTTCACATTCTCAAATTAATCGAATGTTAAACTCACCATTCGTCTAAATTGGAGGTCACCTGATTTCGGCCACCAATTCCTTTTTCCATTTTTTTTTCGATGCCTTCATTGTCGTAGTTCCTGTCCCACCTCCCCTGCGCAGTTATTGGTGCAAAAAAAGTGCCAGGAAAGGTGGGAGGAGATACGAATTTTTACTGCGTTTGCCTCGTGGTATTCGATTGGAATCGAATACCTCGAACAGCCTGATATTCGACCATCTCTATTAAGGTTTATTAAAGGGAGTCTGACATCAGCATATTAACCCAGCCATGCAGTTTTGATAGATGAGGTTACCTGAAACAAATTGTGTTGATTCCCCTTGTGAATCAATGCCTTTGTTGCAAAGATACATATATATATATATATATATATATATATATATATATATATATATATATATATATATAGTATATATATATATATATATATATATATATATATACATACTATATATATATATATATATATATATATATATATATATATATATATATATATATATTTATTTGTTTCATAAGCAAATTATCCCTTTGGATCAGTGAAAGTGTTACCAATTACCTCTCTGGAACAACAGCAACACCCACATTGCTTCAAAGAACTAATTTGTATATTGACAAAAATAACATTATCTCTGAATGAGAGACGTCCATTCGCAAATGGAAAATACTGGTTGCTTCAGATGACTCTAAGCTATCTATTTAGCTTGATATGCTGGCTTCTGGTAACAGACTGCAATCAGTGAAAATAAAATGCACATTTTTCATTAAAAATATTTAAAGGAATTTTAGTAATAGTCCAAAAAGTTCCAGGAATGAGTCACATGAGTTTTATAATTTGTGAAGAGAAAGGCTTGGTAGGTAAAATAGTTAATATTTTCATCTTGTTACCTTTTTATAGTCAAAAATGTAGATCTTTATTCCTTCTGTTAAACTGCCTAATCCACCTTGCTTGGTGAATGGTTCATTACATAATGTATTTGAGAAGGAGACCTGCTTTGCCACTTTCTACATGCTCCGGATCTGCAGTTGCTGTGATTATAATAATCCTTAATGATATAATCTTCATTGATTTTATCTTTTATTACATCAGTAAGCTCTTTGCACCCAATGGTTCATGGAGAGACATGTAGCGCTGTTATCTTCACTCGAGTAAAACTCTTTATTTCAGTTTGAAGGTACAATAAAGGTCAAACAATCCTATGACTTTTTCAAATTGCTTCTGTTCATATAATCTTTTATGTTGTAAAACAATTGCATCTTAAAGATGCAATGAATTCTGGGTCTTTTTATTAAATGCCTTAAAAGTTTTAAATAGTTATAGTTGCTATAATGTGAAGGCAGTGCTTGCTTTGCATGCCCAGATATTCTGGTTTTATATTGTATATTCTGACATGTTCAACCTTGATCTTCTTGCGCGATGTCAATGTGTCCTTTCTTGCTAGCAACGTCTGCTATCTTCCATAACTCTGTATCAGGCTCAGGTTAGTTTAGGAGAGAAACCTTCAGGACTATTTGAAGAGTTTTGTTAGCTGGAAAAGAATAATCTCGGTAAATACTTGTTATTTCCCTTAATGTTTTATACAATGTAATTGATATTGTGTATTTCAGTGTTGAGGTCAGTTTTTTTGTAACATGTTGATATGTTGGTAAGACTGAGTTTATATCATGTCAAGGAGATCTGCTTGCCTGTACTTTTATCAGTACTTTTATCAGGGTCATAACATGACTCAAGGGAAGTGGCAAGCAGTCTTTAAATGGTTACTGACCTTTCAACATACTTTGCATAATCAATAGTACAAGCGAATACAAGAAACTGTAATCTATTTTATCTGAGATACATGTCTCTTTCTCCTAGGTGTCGCTGTTGCTGATTGACTGTTCAGTGTATCTCACAGATAATAGTGTTTGTGACTTTGTTTCTTACCTGCGGAGGTACAAACACTACTGTCTATCTGTTACTGACTCCAGCTTGTTCGTGACTACCATACCTCCCCTGCCAGCCCTGACCTTGGCCTACACCTCACTACTTTCTACCTGATGCCTTTTGCTTTACATTGATGTTTTATGGCCCTTGGCCAGCTGTCACCAGCACTGGGACCACTCCAACAGGTAGCACCTGGTATTTGTTAGGGGCTGGCATGGATTAATCTCTGTATGTCTGGGTTCTCTGGTTTTCAATGGGGTGTTTCCCAGAGATTCGGTCCCACCTTCTGGGTTCTGGCAGCACTCAAGTGCTGGCTATTCAGTTGATCTCCATATGCTGATAGTAAGTGTTTCTTGTTCTGATTACCTGTGTCCCTGATTCCTTTTGTCTTGACTTCTAACCTTGCCATGACCCCTGATTCCACACTCTGCCTGTTTCTTTTAATGACCTTGGCTTGCCTCTAGACCTCTGCTCCCTTAATTCTACTTTGTACTCTGCTACTGTTCCTGTTATTGACTCAGCCTGCCTAACGTTCCACTTGGATTTCTCTCTGTATTGCGTTGCCCTCTTGCTGATGACCCAGACCATATGACTATGTTTTACTCTCTGCCACCAACTGCTGACCACCTTCTTCAGCCTTCTGGAAGTTTGCCATAATTTGTGGTGCACTGTATGTTTGGCGAATCCTGACCTGTAACCCTCTGCCCAGCAGTACACCCAAGTCCATCCCCACCATCTGAGGCTCTGGTAAACACCACTGCAGGGTTGGAGTTGGTGCAGCCTCAGGGTTGTTGAACACACGGTGCTGTGTTAACCATTTTAATTGGTATATCTAGTACTGGTTCTTACTTTGGCTCTGAAACTGCATCTGCCATCCTAGCAGTATTCTTCTCACAACAAAGTGCAGCTTGCCATAGATGGGTTGAAGGGTGAAAATTAGTGAAGCTACTTAGACTAGGTACTTTGGAGTGACCTAAAGTCAAACGAAGTAGGTGACATAGTGGGTTCATACCAGGTGAGTGGTAGAAGTCATACAATGACTAGAAATAATGTTTTTTTTCCCATATATATAGGTATACTTTAAGGAAATGTTAGTCAAGGTTTTCATCTCTGAAGATGTAAGGGAGAACAGATCTTCTAAGAAACCCGCATTAAATAATTCCAGAGTGCTGTTACTTTTTTGGTTTCTCAAACCTTTCAACACTGTGGTCTTTATTCAGTCTTTAAGGAATGGATGACGGGAGAACCCTGTGAATGCCTCCAATGCTGTTGCCAGGATTTACAATTATATACAGTATGTTCTTTAAATGGACACCATGTTTGTTGGTACATTACATTTTACAAATAAAGAACAGGTGAAATCCCACAACCTCAATGTCCATCTCTTATAGTCTCTGGCAGACCCCCTAGGTGAAAACAATAAAAGTCTGGTATTGTACAGGGGCTTCCTTGTGAATCTCTTTTAGCCTAATGTGGAAACTCTATTGTCAGCTCATCACCTATTAGATTGATGCCATGTTCGAGCATGTTCATTTAGGTGCGAATATGAAGACAATAATGGACATCAAAAGGAGATTCTTATGCATTGATATTTAAGAGCATAAAATACAGATTATTCTCTGTAGCTGAAAGTATTTTAGATAGTAAAAGAAAATGAACTACAAGAGCTTCATGTAAATATTACAGAGATATAACTGTCAATGATCCTTCTTAAGAACTAAACATAGTGGTTTTCCTGAATGAAATAGTTAAAGCAGTGATCCAGCTCCAAACTTTTTTTTTTTTTGCTTTTCTACTAGAGTTTTCATATTTTGGTGCAATTTAATGTGTTATATAATAGAATATAGTCAAAATCTGCCTCAAATATTACTGCTCTGGGCTAAGAGCCACACAAAAAACCGCTGCAGGAAAAAACATGTTTTTTTCCCATAGTTCGTTCTGCTTCCATGATACCTATAGGGAAACCACCATTGTTTCCATAGGTATAATTGACTTGTTGCAATTTTTCTAGCGATTTCCGTCCACTTTACAGGGACTGTAATATGCCAGGTGGAACCCCAGCCTAACATTCAGTTCTGAAAGCCCTGAAAGACATTTACATATGTGCGATTGATATTAGCAACTCTTTTTATCCAGTAAGTTTTGCTTCTATAAACTGTATATTTGGGTTTAATGGTCCTTTAAGCATCACTTTTCACATGCTGGATAGCAGAAAAGAGAAAGACAATGATATCACATTCAGCATGCGGCAAACAAGCCTTTCCATAATCAGCTTCATGCCCTATATACAGGAATTTTGTAGTCAGTGTTTTTCCCTGCTGGTTACAAACAATAATTTTGCAAGTATGATGTGGCAGAAAGAGATTAGTGTCAAATGTACAAATACCTGATAAGCTCATTTTTTACAACTAACACAGTTGCCAGAAAACTTATTTATGCTAAATAAGTACAAATAAGAGACAGAGCAAGCGTGTTATTTATGCTTGCCCAGTAACAACAACCTGGAGGAGAAGTACCTGTTTCAGGATTTATAGCAGGACATATGCTGGATTATACTGCGGAGCCTAATCACAGTAAGTGACTTCACATTTGCTATTCAGAACATATCCCCAGTGATGCACTACAAAGACTGCCTGTCACATTGCAAAGAAAACAAGTGCTGTTTCAGAGCAGTTTGCAAAGTGACATTTACTAAACTGACAAAATGGAAAAATGCTATAGATTTGCTTTAGACATGGCTAGTCAAAATCACTGTTAATATTGCGGCAACATAAAAGCATCCAGTTGCGATTGTTGATATCTGACCTGCACTATCAATTTAAACACAGACCATTTTTATACAAACTCCATTTCATGTACCATGAAATTGCCCTATAATGCATTCAATCAGCGCTAGATTGTAATGTCTATGGTTAAGGCCTTTTTACAGCAGCCTATGAACGCAGTGTACCTTGGACATAATTCTAAGCTTTCACAATAAAATATGTAAAATCTCTCCATTTTGATATCTTTTCCTAAATCACTAACTGATGTAGTGTGAAATATTGCATATGCTAAACGCTCATTTTTATGTTTTCTACATCATATACAAAATGTAATATTTATTCTATTGTTGGGTGTAGGAACTACTCACAGACTTGACGAAATACAGTATGAAGACGTTTTGAAGTTAAGTTGGAACAGTAAGGCTAAGGCCCCACTGGGCGGAAAAGCAGCGCTAAAGCGCGGTGTGAACAAATTGCGGTTCTTCCCGCAGCGCTTTCAACAGAAAGTTCAGAGTTTTCTTCCGCAGACTTTCAGTTACAATTATGTCTATAGGAAAGCCGCCGGCGTTTCCATGGATGTAATTGACATGCTGCAATTTTCAAAACCGCAACGTTTTTGGAAACAGAACATTCTTCCATTTTCATAAAAAAACAAACAAAAACACTGTCATATAAAATATTAAAGAGTTTGTCCAGGATATCTACTCTATGGGAACACTTCCAGAACTGGTACAGGACAGGAAGCAGAAAGCTCCCTGTTTAGTGGCCAGCATCATCACTGTAGCTCCCATTGACTTCACTGGCTAATATACAGGCACGGAATTCCATGTTGTGTACAGTTACGTTGTAGAAGTGACCCCACATTGATCAGGAAGGCTGCTGCCTCCCCCTCCCGCACTGATCAGATATTATGGATAGGCCATAAAATCCAATATTCTTTAAAAATGCCACAAATCAAAGCAAATTTATTAAAGGGATCCTATCATTGGATACCCTTTTTTCTGACTAACACATATGAATAACCTTAAGAAAGGCTATTCTTCTTCTACCTTTAGAAATCTTCCCCGTGCTTCTGTTTGGTAGAAATCCAGGTTTTCTTTGGTATGCAAATGAGTTCTCTCGCAGCAGTGAGCGTGGTCCATCTTTGGCACATTTAGCACATCTTTAGCGCATGAAAAGGTTCAGGTGCTAAAATTGTGCCACATTAACACTAGAGATGAGCGAGTAGTATTTGATGGAATACCTCCCCGCCATAGGTGTTTGTGTAAGCGGCCGAACACCAAGGGGTTAAATGTATTGAATGTTCAATGCGCTTAACTCTTGGTGTTCGGCCGCTTATATGAATACCTATGGCAGGGAGGTATTCAATCAAATACTACTCGCTCATCTCTAATTTACACCCATCTACATCAGAATGGGTTAATAAATTACCCTCAGTATTCATAGAATTTACAATATTTTACTGTACACTCACTACACATTATTTGTGTTTATAGTAGTATCATGGCTGGCACAGTGTTGTATGCAGGATTTTTAAATGAAGGGCCACATAGAAATATACATACATAATGGCTACACAATAAACTACATTCAACTAACATCAACAATATCTCTGTGCCATAACTAGTCACATTACAAGGGGCAATAATTTTCATATATTAATTTTCAAATAATAATTTTCAAAACACCTGTATTTATACATGTATATAAAAATACATTGTGACTGAAGTTTTTTAAACGGGTTATTCAGTTTTTAAAAAATATGGGAACTAATAGGATGCAAAACACTTCCTAATATATATCCTGTTTCACCACTGCTTTATATTTAGGTCATAGGTGATGTTTCATTTACAAGCTGACTACTCCTACCTGTGGACAGTTACATAGTAGATGAGGTTGGATGAAGACATCAGTCCATCAAGTCCAACCTATAACCCTACAGTCCCCTACAGTGTTGATCCAGGGGAAAGCAAAAAACCCATGAGGCTCATGCCAATTGTCCCATTTCAGGGGGAAAAAATTCCTTCCTGTTCAGGGGTTTGCACACAGGCAATATGTGTGTGTACTGCAACTTCATTCTACACGAGAGTGGAGAAGGGAGGAGTACACGGAGACTGAAAGCAGGAAGATGGATCATAGATTTATTGCATGTAAATAATAGTGATATAAAGAGCAGCAAGTAAAATAAAGCCAAGCAAAGGGTGCATAAGGGAATAGAGAGTATCCACTGCTGTATCTGCAGATAATTTTTGGTAATTGAATAACTGCGGACTGTGGCCAGACTGTGTCGCACATCAACAATTTATAGAATACTGTGTAGAGGAAAACATAGACAAAGACCACACATTGCTGTATTGTACAGTGTTATATTCTACAAGGCTACATTGTACAGTGTGATATTGTGCAAGGCTACATTGTACAGTGTTATATTGTACAGGGCTACATTGTACAGTGTTATATTGTACAGGGCTACATTGTACAGTGTTATATTGTGCAAGGCTACATTGTACAGTGTTATATTGTACAGGGCTACATTGTACAGTGTTATATTGTACAGGGCTACATTGTACAGTGTTATATTGTACAGGGCTACATTGTACAGTGTTATATTGTGCAAGGCTACATTGTACAGTGTTATATTGTACAGGGCTACATTGTACAGTGTTATATTGTACAGGGCTACATTGTACAGTGTTATATTGTACAGGGCTACATTGTACAGTGTTATATTGTGCAAGGCTACATTGTACAGTGTTATATTGTACAGGGCTACATTGTACAGTGTTATATTGTACAGGGCTACATTGTACAGTGTTATATTGTACAGGGCTACATTGTACAGTGTTATATTGTGCAAGGCTACATTGTACAGTGTTATATTGTACAGGGCTACATTGTACAGTGTTATATTGTACAGGGCTACATTGTACAGTGTTATATTGTGCAAGGCTACATTGTACAGTGTTATATTGTACAGGGCTACATTGTACAGTGTTATATTGTACAGGGCTACATTGTACAGTGTTATATTGTACAGGGCTACATTGTACAGTGTTATATTGTGCAAGGCTACATTGTACAGTGTTATATTGTACAGGGCTACATTGTACAGTGTTATATTGTACAGGGCTACATTGTACAGTGTTATATTGTACAGGGCTACATTGTACAGTGTTATATTGTACAGGGCTACATTGTACAGTGTTATATTGTACAAGGCTACATTGTACAGTGTTATATTGTACAGGGCTACATTGTACAGTGTTATATTGTACAAGGCTACATTTAGAAACAAGTAGCAAACAGTGTCAACATGATGCAAAGCTGTGCTCCGAGATTATCATGCCGTGACCTGTTTAAATGCTCTTTTAGGGTTTCCAGAGACTATATTATTTCTATAACTATAGTTCCTATTTCCAGTCACATTTGTTATTTTCTTGAACAATAACACTTCTCAAAGCTGAAAATTTACTTTTTATAGAGCCATTTCTAATTTGTTTTCCACACCTCCAGAATCAAAAAACACTTCACAACCAGGTTCACAACTATTGGGTTTCCTTCTGCATCAGGTAGTGGGCTACATTGTAACAATCAAAACCATATAAATTACACAAACTATAAAGGAAAGACCAAAAATAAAAAAAAAATATATTTAATCTATATTATTATTATTATTGTTAGTATTATTATTATTATTATTATTATTATTCCATGAATATTATTATTATTATTATTATTATTATTATTATTATTAGTAGTAGTAGTAGTAGTAGTAGTAGTAGTAGTAGTAGTAGTAGTAGTATATACTTGTATATACGTATGCAGTAGCTCAATGGAATATTAGAAATATGTTGTTCTAAGGAGAGAACAGATGCAAACTATTAGTGTACAAAGTTATAAGCATCTACTATAGAAAAACAACGGTATACAAAAGTGCATGAAATTTTGTAAGACTCTTTATATTTTCATCATGTTCCATGTATTTAACACTACACATTTACTAATTTTAATAAAAAAGAAACAAAAGACTTGAAAATAGGAGATAATGGTCCATTTTACATCTGCATGTTGTCCTAATGCCTGTAGAATAGCTTTTAGGAAACTTACAGTGAATGGCAAAAATGAGTAAACTATCCGGGATGATTCCATGCTTGGCTGGGCACTGCTGAGCACAAGGTTGTTTCTTTGATTGCTGGGACCTGACCACCATACTGAATTTGTTTTGTTGGCTGTGTGCATTAAACTCTGCCTTGCTGACCTTCATGCATCGCGTTTGAGTCATTATTCCTTTTTAATAGTAGGACACTGCAATGTACTTGTTAGAAACAGGATTGTGTCTATCGTAATAGTTTGTTAATAGTAAATGATGTCACCGAATCACAATGAATAGCAATACACATTTGTTTCACTTACGTTTTTGGATTTCATAGTCAAAATTAAATAGAAAAAAATAACAAAATAAAATAAAATGTTATGTAATATCCTTGCTATGAATTATGATATATTTCACATAGTCAATTTATGCCACTGTGAAAGGGATTTCAAGTATGCAACTGTATTATTTTTAAGAACTAACAGTTGTTTGACCCTTGTGGTGACAGAATCACCGTGAGAATCATTCAGGGTTCTGACCCTAGAACTGTCATATCATATTGACAGCAGTAAGGATATGAAGCCATACAATGAAGCTGCTTTCCTATGTTCTGTATGGCTGCATTTAGATAATATCCCTTAGAAGTAACAGAGGTGCTTAGGTTGTTGCCTTGCTGCCAAGACACAAGTCTTGTTTAAAATAGATCCCTATCCATACCACTGGCCCTAATATATAAAACTGATAGCTTATGGGTTGGGGTCAAAAGCAGCAGAAGATATGCATTAGTACAGTATGGAACATGATGGACAAGGCAGGGGATGCACGACTATGTAGGAGTAGTAGTGGTGGAAGCAGAAGCACAGTATTGTCTATGATGGAGAAGGCAGGAGATGTGCAATAGCAGTATAATAGTGACAGAAGCTGCAGTCCAGTAAAGAATATAATGGACAAGACAAGAGATGTGCAGCTGTGTAGGGGCAGCACTAGCATCAGTGGCAGTAGCATCAGTACAGTATGGAATATGATGGACCAGTAAGTAAATGTGCAACTGTGTATGGGTAGTAGTAGTGATAGTAGCAGCAGTTTAGTGTGGAATATGATGGACTTGGCAGACAGGGGCAGTGACATTATTGGCTGGTGATAACAGCTTCACGCTATGGAGGACATTCTTGTTCACTTTAGTGTAATGCTCCTTGCTGCACTAAATACCCTATCTGACACTACACCAGTGGATGAACATGGGCATCATGGAGGCTTAGAGGATAGCGTTATTGTGCTGGAGTCCTGGGTTTGAATAGGCAAGGATAACATCTACATGGAGGTTGCATGTTCTCTGTTTTTGTGTGAGTTTCATCCCAAAGGCATAGACATACTAATAGGGAAATTGGCATGTCAGGCCTACTTGGGACAGTATTCACTGTAGGAATGATAACTTTTATTCCAGTGTCCAAATCAAAACTAATGGCCTCAAATTGGAAACTCATATAAATATAAAATCAGCATTATATATATATATATATATATATATATATATATATATATATATATATATATATAATTCTGTTAAAAAATTGGTGTAAAAACACGTAAAACATGGGGCTATTTGCCTACAATTCACACTGACAAATACCACCAGCAACAGGCTACAGCTATGAATGCATGCCTGGCTGTGAACATGCACACCCCCCCAAAACAAACTTCCATAGCCTATGTAGCAACCCAATATGCTAGGGTAAATACACTGGGGTGGGTATACCACGGTAGGGAGAAGAAGGAGAGAAGAAGAAAAGGTGTGTAAGACCCAGCTATACATTCTCACTCTCTCCCCCAGTACACTGAATACCTCAACTCCCTCATCATATAGAGAATGTCTCAAAATCTTCTGAAGTGGCCCAAAAACGTGAGGCGGCCAAACTGCACAACTGGGAGGCACATATAGGGCCCTACCCTGAGGCTACTGGCCTAACACCACGCCAACAGGGAACGGACCCCACATGTACCCCCTCAGGCCAGCCAAAGAGCCACTCCAGAGAGTTACACACAGGGCATGTATCTAAATAACCTGATAGTATAAATCCAGGTCATGTATCTAAATAACCTGATAGTATAAATCCAGGTCAAGTATCTAAATAACCTGATAGTATAAATCCAGGTCATGTATCTAAATAACCTGATAGCACAAACCCAACGTGTTTCTTCAGTCTAGTGAATCATTAATATTGTGTGTGTATTAGCAGCAAAAACTGCACAAGATGTAACAATACAATTGTCAACATGTAGCGTGACCGACAGGTGTGACCGCTCTGATGCTGGTGTTTGTGGGAGTCGTGGGCCCGCGACCTTACGTACTGATCCTGGCTCCTGCTCAACACCACAGAAGGAGAAGCGCTGACGGCCGTGAGCATTAGCCAGGATCGGTAAGTAAATAGGGACCGTTACCTGTTGGAGTTACTCCAGCATGTAACAGCCTATTAAAATAAAATAAATCACAGAGGTAGCGACTGCCGCTGGACCCCCTAATGTCAACGACCACTGCTACCCCCATAGTTACATCCCTGTTTACTTGATACTTGTAGCTGCTACAACTTAGCGTTTGTTAAAGTATCTTAATAATCAGATTCCTTCCATGTCTGCTTTTATTTGTATGCAAATGGTTTCTTTCTCATATTCATTCCAGTGACAGATAAAATGGACGATCATATCATTAACATTAGCACTTCACCGCCTAATTGCAATATTTTACATAAGAAGTGGATTTTTTATTCTGGTTGTATTTTGTTCACTAAAATCAATGGCTTCAGCTCCACTCCCCCCAACATCTTAATATTTACTGACATCCACAATTCAGGCAAAACGGCAGTCAATTAATCAGAGCTGCTATTTATATCATGTGCTTGAATTCATCTCCATTGTTTTATTTTGTAAATATCTATTATATCATGGCAATATTAAGTATCTCTACATAATACTGCTTGAGAATTGGATGTACTATTGTTTCATCATAATGTTATTTTACAACTAGATGTTTTTCACTTTGTAAAAGTTATTGCAGTTTATGTAAATTTATGTTGCTGTACTCTCACAACTGAAAGGGGTATTGCACAATAACAATTTATCCTGGAATTCCCACTGCTGGGACTACTGTGTAATCTGATTGAATGGGTAAATTCACTGAATCTTTATGGGACTAACAGAGATATCTGAGTACAGTGTTCAGCTGCCTTAGCCTAAGATCCCTTGAAGCAGAGTGCAACTATAAAACAATGCATTTTTTCTGCAGTGTCTGTTTTTTCTGCATTTTCCTCTGTTTTTCCTCTGCGCACCTTCCGCTTCAATTATACCTATATTGAAAACACCAGCTCTCCCAAAGTTATAATTGACAATCGTTGCGTTTTTGTAAATCGCAGCATGCCTGCTGAAGATATTTTTCTAAAATGTGTGGCTGGGATTAGCCAGAATCCCATGCACTTTGCAGTTACTGTAAAATGCCATGTAAAGCGCTCAGCTCTGGGCGCCTTTGAGTCCTGAGTGGGTGATTTGTTGAATGGAGTTGTGATCCTTTTGGGTTGGATCTCTGAATGACTTTTGACGCCAAGGTGTTTTGTTCTTGTCTTCTCTCTTGTGTGCGATATGGTCGAGCGTGGGTTGGGATGGTGCTGTGGCGGATCTCTGTTTGTTTGTTTGATACCTTTCTTACTGTTCCCTTATTTTTTGCTCTGTATATGTATTCTCCTGATTGTATTGTTTAACTTGTTATACCTTCTTCAATAAAACGAGTTTTAAAAAAAAATGCCATGGCAAAATCACAGTGTTTGCACTACTTAAGGCCCCAGCCTTATATTTTTTAGAAGCTGATATGAACTGACTTATGTGTGGTCCAGGGCAGGTCTGGAATAGGCTTCAGCCCCAGCTGTGGGTCCTAAGGCTCATTACTGGGCCATAAAAGGGTGCAGAGCCTGCATTTCAGAGCCAATCCTGGGAGGAGAGGAAATGGCTGGATCTGTCCTGACACTGAGAAACTTCTGATATGGTACAGTGTTATTTTGGTTGATTTGGTAGTTGGTAGTAAGCCACATATACAGTTAGTATTTTCTGTTTAGTTTGTGCTCAGACGAGCAGGATTTTGATTTGATATTATTTTGCCTGAAGTTAAGTCTATATTTTACTGTACTTATTTTTGTACCTGACGTAAAGGTTTATTTATGTTGCTGTTTTTCTTAAATAAACCTCTTTACTGCAAAATTTGTGTCCCTGTCTCTAACTGGTTGGGTCTGCACCACTGCTGCTACCGAGCTACCTTTTCCACAGGACATAGTGGTCCTATGATCAGTGGGGGTATCAGCTGTGGCTAGATCTTGAATGTTATTGTGAGGTAACCATTTAAAGCTCCAATGAAATTGAATAATCATCTATATACAATGCTCAAAAGGATCAAAAGTTTTGATCACTTTTTTGTAATTTTGGTAATTTTGTGCCACTTATCTTACTATATCTCAAAACTGGATAAAGGGTAAGGGAAGACATCTGTATGTCTTACTGTCAATGCAGCCCTGCAAATACAAGATAAATACATGTCCTGGTGTGAAACAGAACTAAATAAATAGCCATTTCTCTGCTCTACATAGACCACTACGAAATGTAAAACGTACTCCTTTACTACCAGGAAGGCTCACACTAAAAATTATATTTGGCTCATACTCAATATATAATTACTAGAGATGAGCGAACAGTAAAATGTTCGATATTCGATATTCGTTTCAAATAGTTGCTCAATATTCGACTATTCGAACGAATATCGAACCCCATTATAGTCTATGGGAGAAAATGCTTCGCTACAGGGGATCCTACCATTCAACTTAGGAGAGTCACCAAGTCCACTATCACACCCCAGGAAATGATGCCAACACCCTGGAATGCAACTGGGACAGCAGGGGAAGCATGTCTGGGGGCATCAATTACCTTTATTATGTTGGGATCTCCTGTCAGCTTGCAATATACCGGAGCTGACTTTTTCCCATAGGAATGCATTGACCAGGGTTGATTGGCCAGTGTACTGCATTCGGCCAATCAACGCTGGTTCTGCCTGAGGAGGTGTAGTCTAAAATCGATCCACAGCAGTTTCCATTCTGGTCCGATTTTAGACTCCGCCTCCTCCGGCAGAACCAGCGTTGATTGGCCTAATGCTGTACACTGGCCAATCAACGCTGGTCAATGCATTCCTATGGTGAGATGAAGCAGCGCTAGCTGTGCGGTTAGCATGGCTACTCCGGACACCTGAGATAAAACAGATCTCAGCTCTGCGACACCCAACCATCCCTCCAACTACTCCTCCTGTCGCACACACAGCTCTGCACTACTGCCAACCATCCCTCCAGCTACTCCTCCTGTCACACACATCTCTGGTGTAACAGAGCTCAGCACACACTCAACTCTGCTACATCTCTACGCTCTGTTGTAGAGATGTAGCAGAGCTGAGTGTGTGCTGCGCTCTGCTATACACGAGATGTGTGTGACAGGAGGAGTAGTTGGAGGGATGGTTAGAAGTAGTGCAGATACACCAGAGATGTAGCAGAGCTGGCCGATATTAGCAGTCCGATGCAGCAGAGCTGAGTGTGTTAGTCTGCTGCATCAGACTGCTACATCTGCCAGCTCTGCTACATCGGGCCATGCGCTCAGCTCAACTCTGGAGTAGTTGAGCTGAGTGTGCAGTATCGGATTAACCCCCTCCCCCCCACCGTTGTCCACTTACCTGCAGCTCCCAGTTCCTCTTCTTGGTCTGGTCCTCAGAGTGCCCTGCCCCCCTCTCCCCCGACTAGTATTATAGAGAAGGCAGGGCTTAGGAGAGTGTGGGCGGGTATCCCTGCCCGGGTCTCCCCACCCAGTACCCGCCCACACTCTCCTAAGCCCCACCTTCTCTATAATACTAGCCGGAAGAGGGGCGGGGCTTAGTATAGTGTGGGTGGGTACTGGGAGGGGATACGTGATTGATGCCCCGCCTACTAAGCCCCACCTACTCCCTGCCTCTCTACAATACTAGTCTAGTCTAGACTAGTCTGAAGAGGACAGAGGACCCCGCCTCCCTAGACTAGTATTGTAGAAATGCAGGGAGTAGGCGGGGCTTAGTGCGTCTGGAGAGTGTGGGCGGGAATACGTCAGAAGACTCTGAAGACAATTGGACAGAGGACCGGACAAAGGAGAGCTGGGAGCTGCAGCTATGTAGGTAAGTGGACAACGGTGGTGGAGGGGTTAATCACTACACAGCGTGGGGTCCAACAATTTTTGGACTACATGCTGTGTAGTGAATAGGATCGTTTTTAAAATCCAATCTCCGAATGATCGGAAATTGGATTTTAAAAACGATCCTGAAATGTCAAGATCGGCTCAACTCTAAGTGCTGCTGATGTAGCAGTGTCCAATGTAGCAGAGCTGGACCTGCTACACACTCAGCGCTGCTGCATCGGATTGCTACATCCAGGGGCGGATCCAGGGCCGGGCGAGCCGGGCAACCGCCCGGGGCCCCGCACTTAGCGGGGCCCCGCGGCGCAGCCGGGACCTAACAAAATGGTCCCGGTTGGCATGTCCCGACTCCAACTGAGCTCAGCGTTAAAGCAGGAGCTGAGCTCACAGCTCCTGCTTTAAACGCCTATGTATTTCAGCTCATCGGCGGTAGGACGCCGATGAGCTGAATGCATAGGCGTTTAAAGCTGGAGCTGTCACAGCTCAGCTCCTGCTTTAACGCTGAGCTCCGGGCCTCCGGCATTTGTAGCCGCGATGTGATGACGTCATCACATCGCGGCTACAATATGTGTATGAGGGAGAGAGCTGCGAGGGAACGAGGAATGGTGAGTGTGTGTGTGTGTGTGTGTGTGTGTGTGTGTGAGAGAGAGAGAACGTGAGAACGGCATGACACTGGGGCAGATGGAGGGGGAGAACGGCATGACACTGGGGCAGATGGAGGGGGAGAACGGCATGACACTGGGGCAGATGGAGGGGGAGAATGGCATGACACTGGGGCAGATAGAGGGGGATAGAACGGCATGACACTGGGGCAGATGGAGGGGGAGAACGGCATGACACTAGGGCAGATGAAGGGGGGGAATGGCATGACACTGGGGCAGATGGAGGGGGGGAGAACGGCATGACACTGGGGCAGATGGAGGGGGAGAACGGCATGACACTAGGGCAGATGAAGGGGGGGAATGGCATGACATTGGGGCAGATGAAGGGGGGAGAACGGCATGACACTGGGGCAGATGAAGGGGGGAGAACGGCATGACACTGGGGCAGAGACGGGGGGGAAATGAAACTGTGGGCAGATAAAGGGGGAAAATGGCATGAAACTGGGGACAGAGATAGAGGGGGGACATGAAACTAGGGGTAGATGAAGGGTGTATATGAAAATGGGGGGAGATATAATTTACGGGTGACTGTAGGAGGATTATACTGTGTGGAATCACATGAAAATTGAATGAGAATGAGTGGAGTCAACATAAAAGTGGGCGGGGCCTAATTTGCTGCGGCGTTCCGCACGTTTTATTCCCTCTTTCTAGTCTTCAACAGTTGGGAAGTACAGGTTAGAAGTGCGAGACCCCCAGTAAGTAGGGCCCCGCCAAAGTCAATTGCCCAGGGCCCCGCAAACCCTGGATCCGCCACTGGCTACATTGGTACAGCTGAATGTGTAGCAGCTTCAGCACGGCTTCATCTCGGCACAGGAATGCATTGACCAGCGTTGATTGGTCGAATGCCGTAATTCTGTATGGCATTCCGCCAATCAACACTGGTCAATGCATTCCTATGGGAAAAAGTCAGCTCGCGCACATCGCAAGCTGACAGGGATCCCGATGAGATGGAGCCCCAAAGAGTTGTGTGAGTAACATTCCCCCCTAAATAAAGGTAATCCCTAGCTAACCCTGCCTGTAGAACTGTCCCTGTCTCACAGTCACATACTTCACAGTCCCAAATTAGTCGAATGGTAAATCCACCATTCATCTAAATTGGAGGTTATTTGTTTCCGGTCGCCAATTACTTTTTCTGATTTTTTTTTTTCACTGCCTCCGTTGTCGTAGTTCCTGTCCCACCTCCCCTGCAACGTTATTGGTGCAAAAAACACGCCAGGGAAGGTGGGAGGGGAATAAAATTTTTACTGCGTTTGAGGCCTTGTATTCGATTGTAATCGAATATCCCAAACGGCCTGATATTCGATCGAATCTGTATTCAATCGAACAGCGTTTGCTCATCTCTAATAATTACCGTATATACTTTCAGGGTCTCTGAGGATATGGCATTTTTTATACAATTTAAAGTAGTCATTGTACAACTTAATAACTTAAACAACTTAATTGATAGTGTAAATTTTTTGTGCCATCAAAATCACTCAACACACAGCCATTAATGTCTAAACCCCTGGAATCAAAAGTGAATACACCCCTGAGTGAAAATAGACAAATTGTGCCCCAAGTGTCAATATTTTTGTGTGGCCAACATTATTTTTCAGCACTTCCTTAATCTTCTTGGGCATGGAGTTCACAAGAGCATCACAAGTTGCCACTGGAATCCTCTTCCACTCCTCTATGATGACATCACAGAGATGGTGGATATTAGAGACCTTACACTCCAGATGCTCAATAGGGAATAGGTATAAAGACATGCTTGGCCAGTCCAAAACATTTACCTTAGTTTCTTTAGCAAGGCAGTGTTGTCATCTTAGAGGTGTGTTGGAGTCATTATCATGTTGGAATACCGCCCAGTTTCCAAAGGAAGGGGATCATGCTCTTCTTCAGTAATTAGAAGTATATGTGGGCATTCATGGTTCCCTCAATGATCTGTAACTTCCTGCAGTCAACAGCATTCATGCAGCCCCAAATCATGACACTCCCATCACCATGCTTGACTCTAGCCAAGACACACTTGTTTTTGTACTCCTCACTTGGTTTCTGCCATATACAATCGACAACATCTGAACCAAATAATTTTATCTGTTGGGCATGTTTCCAGTAATCCATGCCATTAGTCTGCTTGTCTTTGGAAAACTGTTTGTGGCCTTTCTTGTGCATCATCTTTAGAAGAGGTTTCCTTCTGGAATGACAGTCTCGCAAAACAATTCGATGCAGTATGCGGCACATGGTCTATGACAGGCTGACACCCCCCCCCCCCACCCTAATATCTGCATCAATGCTGGCAGCATTCATGCTTCTATTTTGCAAATACAACCTCTGGAAATGATGCTGAGCTCGGGCACTCAACTTCTTTGGTCGGCCATGGGGAAGCCTGTTCAGAGTGGAACCTGTCTTGTTAAACCGGTGTAAGATCTTGGCTATCGTGCTTCAGCTCTGCTTCAGGGTGTTGCCAATCTTCTTATAGCCTAGGCCATCTTTATTCTTTTTTTCAGGTCCTCAGAGTTCTTTGCCATGCAGTACCATATTGAACTTCTAGTGACCAGTATGAGAGAGTGTGAGGGCGATAACACCAAATTTAACACATCTGCTCCCTATTCACACCTTGTAACACTAACACTAGTGATATGACTCTGGAGAGGGAAAATGACTAATTGACGCTGGGTTCACACCTGCGTTCATGTCTCCGTTCTATGGTTTCCGTCTTCTGCATGGCAGAAGACGGAAACCATAGACCGGGTCCGGCCGTGCGCGGCGGTGAGCGTTTTTTATCCGGACACAGAGTACTGCATGTCCGACTCTGTGTCCGGATTATAAAACCCGGTTTCGCGGCGGAGAGCGCAAAACTCTCACTGCCGCTCACGGCCGGACAGCTTTCTCACCCATTCAAATGAAAGGGTGAGTAAGTCTCCTGCAGGCTTCCGTCTCCTGCATCTGTTTTATGCAGGAAACGGAAACCTGCAATAAGGACCGATGAACGCAGATGTGAACGAGCCCTGAGTCCAATTTGTCCATATTCACTTAGGGATGTACTCACTTTTGTAGCCCGGGTTTTAGACAGTAATGGTTGTGTGTTGAGTGATTTTGATGATAGACCAAATTTACACTGATATACAAGCTGCACATTGACTACTTTACCATGTATCAAAGTGTCATATCTTCAGTGTTGCCTCATGAAAATATATAATGAAATAGTTACAAAAATGTGAGGGGTGTAGTCATTTTTGTAAGATACTGTGTAAAAAAATAAATAAATAAATAAATAAATAAATATATATATATATATATATATATATATATATAATTTATTTTTTTACACAGTAAATATATATAAATATATATATATATGTATATATATATATATATATATATATATATATATATATTTGTAAAACTCCCTTATTTTGTGTACAGCAACGAGGAATATTAAAGTCGTTTATAAACAACAGAAAATAAATAGGCGTTGAAGTGTACCCCACCAAATATTTCATGTTAGGCTGTATTCTTACTCGAATAATGTTGGAGGCATGCAATGTAGTCAAATCCTGAATGATTGTTAGACATCATGCTTTAGTAATCTTAATCTTTGAACATTTGGTAGAAGTAAAGTGACCGTGTTCCAATTTTTTATAATTAAACAATGGAATAATAGGGACCTCCAGCACTTCTCCTTCTAATAGATGGTGCTTAATAATGCAATTCCTCCAGCACTTTACAAGTGTGTTTTATGGTGGATTAAAAGTTGACTCTGTTAATTTTGAGAAATGATGTTCTTTAGCAGGATTAGTCCTTTACTCTTTTAATCAAAGTAATTTTAATAAATTAATAACCCAATATATATGCAATGTCCAAACTTAATATGAACGAACGGCTTTCCATGTGTATTATGATCGACGTTATCTTTTTATGTTGTATTGTATCATAAAGGCATTTTTTTTACATTCTAGGCACTTTGCCCTTCAGCTGTCATTTGGCTTGCTTCCACAGCAGCGCAGTTTGACACTGACAGCAACAATGTCCTGCATTTCATCCGATTCCATCCTTGACAACTTTAAGAAATAACCTTTCACAAGCAAGCCATCTGCTGCTTTGCTTATAGGCTTTGCTTATAGGCTACTAATTCTCCAGAGCTGGCAACCAACAAATGCATAACTGACAGAGAAGAAGAAACTAGCAAGCATTTTCATTTTAACTGGTTATTCTGGGCAAAAACGTGATTTTCAGTCTTTTCTGCTTAATAATGATAAAGTACAGAAAGTGCTAAACGGAGTTACAAAAGTAATTACCATTTAGGATTGCCTTTTATCATTTAATTATAGAGATAATATAACTGAGATTCATGTGGGTGTGCGAGACTTGGCACCAAGAACTGCCAATAAATCAAGCTTTAGTCACAGACCCAACATCGAGGTTGGATTCAGGCAGGAAACTATTGGTCACCGGTGTGGAAAATGGGAGTCGGGGGTAAAGAAGGTGGGGGGAGGGTTGAATGTTTAAACTTCTGAGCACACATACCACTGATCATTACACTACACGGCGATCACATTAGACATAGTAGATGACAGTGAACATACTGTAGATACCTAAAACCTGCTGGTACTGGAACTCATGGAGTTTGTGAGAATATCTTGCAATGGTAAGCACATTTCATTATTTGTAGCTATAATAAGGGCTTATTTTAGACTAAAAAAAAAGAGTTTAGGTTTCATTTTAATATAATAATTATATAAAAAAAAGCTATTTGGAATATTTGATGCATCTTTGGTGCACATTACTTGTTAAAGTGTTCTACCTTAGGATGCTTACTACAGAAGATGTATTGCATGGTAATAATCCTCCTCTCTATCTTTGCATTTCAATACATACAACTGTCAGGTACTGTAACAATGTAAACCTGCATGTACTCTGTTTCTCCAAAAATAAGCCCTAGCTTGATTTTGCAGGGTTTTTGGAATAGTTTAAATATAAGCCCTACTCCATAATAAGTCCTAGTTACAGTCAGCACCTCCAGTGCTAGGTTATGTCACTGACATCATGGAAACAAAGGAAAGACATACTGTAGCTCCCATCCTTCCAGGACAAGTTCTCTGCTACGTCCTGTCACAACAGGGCAAAATCTGTTCACCCACTCCCAGGTACCACCTCCTGCCTCCCAAGCTGGCAGCTCCTGTTTGCCTACATGAACATATGTCAAATACCACCCCTGGTCGCTCCCACTCCACTACAGCACCTCCTCTTTAGCATAAAGGAGAGGAGATAGAGAAGGCACAGTGCCACTGCTACACAAATTTTTAGAAAGTGAGAGTGCCTGTAAGTTTATTTAATACCTACTGACCCTGCACTACCAATTGTGAATGTAAGTTAGGGTTACTATCCTTAAAGAGGACCTTTCACCACCTGGGACACATGCGGTGTAATGCACTTCTAGAAAACCAATCAGTTTTTATGGTCTGTGCCCCCCGGTAAAGATCTATCGGTACCAGTGCCATAGCTCTTCACTGTCAGAAGGACTTTTCTGACAGTCAGTCAGTGAGGAACGCCTCCCATAGACGAGTACTGGGGGGGGGGCATTCTTCACCGCTCAGCGTCATGGCTGGTCGGTAAGCAATGCTCCCCCTCTCACAGTACAGCACTATAGACGCTACTGTGAGGAAGGGCATTCCTGACTGACTGTCAGGAACGTCCTTCTGACAGTGAAGAACTACAGTACTGGCACTGATAGCTCTTCACTGGGGGCACAGAACGTGAAAGCCGATAGTGTGCTGAATTCAGTGCACTGTCACCTTTCTAGCGGTGTATTACACTACTTGTGCCCTAAAGGACCTCTTTAACCATTTTACAAGATTTGTCTGTAGCAAATCAGAGAAGATTCTGATTCATTCCGCTGCCTAAAAAATAAGACCTCCCCAGAAATAAGCTCTAGCCCTTTTGTTATTGAAAAAAATAATATAAGACCCTGTCTTACTGTCAGAGAAACACAGGTATTAATACCTTATCACATAGATGTTAAGCCAAAAAATCCCCTCTAAGCCGGGGCCCCACGGGCCGGAAATGCAGTGAATTACCTGTGGCGGAGACGCCGCAGGAAAAATCGTCACGTTATACGCCCTATTTAAAAGAAATAGCTGAAGAACTAAAACAAAATGTACCTTGAACATGAAGACATCAATGGACTGGTGCATTAGTGTGGAGTAAAGCAGTCTTAAAGCTGTACCTAATTAAATATCCCTTTCATTGCTTCTGGCTGTAATATTGCTTTACTAGTCAATTGAATATGTGCAGTAGAGATGAGCGAACAGTGAGATATTCAAGATTCAATATTCGTTTCGAGTAGAGCCTCAATATTAGACTACTCAATCGAATATTGAATCCTATTATAGTCTATCGGAAAAAATGCTCGTTTTAGGGGAAACCACTATTCGACTAAAGGAGAGTCACCAAGTCCACGAATAGCAGGAGGAGAGTGTTTAGGAGGAGCGCTGTAAAGTTAAAGCGCACAGATCCCGTTATAGTCTATGGGGTCCGTGCGCTTTAACGGCACAGTGCTTGCAGTTGCACTGATAAAAAGTAAGCTCCCTCATAACCGCAAGCTAACAGCTCTCCCGACTAGCAAAGATGAGCCTGCAGCAAATCAACGCTGGTTCTGCAGCAGGCTCATCCTTGCTAGTCGGGAGAGCCGGCAGCTTGCTGTTATGAGGGAGCTGACTTTTTGTCATAGGAATTCATTGACCAGCGTTGATTGGCCAGTGTACAGCATTCGGCCAATCAACACTGGTTCTGCTGGAGGCTCATCTGTGAGGAGGCGGAGTGTAAGATCAGACCACAATGGAGACTGCTGTGGTCCAATCTTAGACTCCGCCTCCTCACAGACGAGCTTCCGGCAGAACCAGCGTTGATTGGCCGAATGCTGTACACTGGCCAATCAACGCTGGTCAATGAATTCCTATGACAAAAAGTCATCTCCCTCGTAACAGCAAGCTGCCAGCTCTCCCAACTAGAAAGGACAAGCCTGCTGCAGAACCAGCATTAATTTGCCGAATGCTATACACTGCTGAGCAGAGTGTATACTCAGTGTGAAGGCTCCGCTGCGGTTCCATATGAATAAATGGAAGCAGCCGGTACACAGCCTTAACCCCCTGCCTGCTGGCTGCCTCCATTCATTCTAATGGGAGACTAAACTAACATCTCTAGTAGCTACTTACCTCCAGAGATGGCTGCTCCGGTCCCGGTGTTCTTCTTCGCCTCGCTGCCGCTCCACGCTGCTCTTCTCGCCTCACTACCGCCGCCTCCCAGGTTAGTGTTTAAAGAGCTAGGAAGGCGGAGCTTGTGGCGTAGGAGAATGTGGGTGGGTACAGGGCGGGGAGACGTGACGTCTCCCCTCCCAGTACCCGCCCACACTCTCCTAACCTGGGAGGCAGGGGGCAGCGAGGCGAGAAGAGCAGCATGGAGCGGCACCGAGGTGAAGAAGAACGGGCACCGGAGTAGCCATCTCTGCAGGTAAGTGGACACCAGGGGGGACTAAGTAGCCGAGGATTAAAAAAAATCCTCTGGCTACTTAGTGATTCACTACACAGCGTGGATTCTAACAATTAAAGCGTTCAATTGTTAGATTCCATGCTGTATAGTGAATAGGATTGCTTTTAAAATCCGATCTCCGATTAATAAAAAAATCCCATCGACTTGCATTGGGATCGGAATTGGGATCGAGATCGGGTTCGAATGAAAAATGATTAGAAATCGGATTTTAAAATCGATCCTTAAAAGTCAAGATCGGCTCAACCCTAGTCATCTCATCTCATCTCATCTCATCTCATCTCATCTCATCTCAATGTGCAGTAGTCCTAATAATAACCAAAATGTGTAAGTAAAGGGGTTATGCACCTGTTAATTTTAGATCGTGGACTCTAATGGCAGATCAGTTGTTTACCTAGTGTGCAGCTCTTAGCAGTGTTTGTATGCCAGGTGCTGTGCTGCTCTCTCACAATATTCTCGATAGTGGCTATTATTGGTACCATAGCTGCCACTATCAAGAATATGGTAAGTTTGCAGAGCAGCACCTTTCAGGTAAGTAATGCCAAGAACTGCATATATGAAGAAACAGCTGATCTGTGGGGATCCCAACAGTCAGTCCCACACTAATCTAAAATTGATAGCCTAACTTAAAGGGGTTGTCTGAGATAAAATGTAATTACTACAGTAATCTAAACACCCTTCCCCCACCTACTTTCTAAATCACATAATTTATAAAAATGTATATTTAGCCATATTTTTTGGTTATCTGATGGCGTTCCATTTCCCACGCCTAAACAGTGGAAGGGGATTAACGGCTGGAAAGTACAGAGCTGCATCGGGGCTATTGCATGCAGGCAGAGTCAGAAAAGAGGGAAAAGGCGACTCGCAGGAGGAATTCTTGAAGGAAGATACGTAAGTATAATGGGGTGGGGTTAGGAGGTGAGCTGGGTTAGTTGGGATGGGATAGTAGTGGGCAGGATAGCTAGAGAGACAAGGAAAAGGTGTGAGAGGAAGGGGGAGGTAGTGACAGGGAGATCAGCCTATAAGTCCAGCTTCCAAGTACCATGATGCTTTAGGTAAGACAGCAGGAAGCTACACCTATAAACAAATGCAGAAGATGCCAGGAGCTTCCAGAGAAACCCAGAAATTCCTCACAACACACCCAAAGGTATTTGGGTTCACTTATCAACCCATTAATAGCAGGAACAGAACTTAAAAAAAAAAAAAAACAACAACATTTTTTCCCCCAGAAATCCCCATAAATGATAGATCATCATAAGGTGGGTAACCCATTCAGTCTCTTACAGTATATTAGACTCCATTTCAATTTGAGTTCAGACTAGAAAGATATATAATTAGATACCGTAGAGAAAATCGGTTCTGTATTTAACCTATTAGGCATCTTTCATTGCTGATATCATAGGCATATTTGTTCTTTTCGTATGTATTTAATATGTATTTTACATACAAAAACAGATGTAGAACAATAAGGCAAAGATGGAGTAGGGAGGAATTTTCTTTCTAACAACATAACGAAAATATGAAAAATCAGGTATTTTTAACTGATAATCCACTGGTGAAGATTTATCAGTATCAGCACACCATAAAAATAATCCGCCAGACTTTTCAGATTTATGAACAGGCTATACACCATACTTTTGAATCAGCTATTGTCTTAAAGAGAAAATCACCTTTCCTGACATGTCTTTTTAAGGCTAGGGACCACAGGATGCGGCACTTTAGACAGAAAGTTTGCAGAGTTTTCCTCCACGGACTTTCTTTTACAATTATACCTATGGGAAACTGTTGATGCTTCCGTAGGTATAATTAAAATGCTGCAATTTCCAAAACCATGCTGATTTTGGAAATCACGGCATAACCGCGCCGCGGTTTTCCACAAAGTGGGCATGGGATTCACTGGAATTCCATCCACTTTGCCATTACTGTAAAACGCCGCAATTTTTCCCACAGTATTTCTGGCACAAGCAAATCGCCTCATGATTTCAGAAACACAGCTTTTTTTGTTGAAGATTTTGTTGCATTTTTTTCAAGCCAAATCCAGGAGTGAATTGAGCAGGAGAGATAAGTATAAGTATTTTCTATATATCTCACTTTCCTCTCGCAGTCATTCTTGGCTTTGGCTCAAAAAAAAAAAAAAAAAAAAAAAAAAGCTGTGTTTCCATAACGTGGTTTGGAGCACAGGCGGTTTTATATACCACTGGAAAGCCGACAGTGCACTGAATTCAGCGCACTATTGGCTTTCACGATCCATGCCCCGGGTGAAGAGCTATCAGTGCTGGCTCTTCACAGTCAGAAGGGCATTCCTATAGCTCTGTACTGTGTGAGTGGGGAGGAACGCCCCCTCTCCTCCTGATAATACTCATCTATGGACTAGTACTGTGAGCAGAGGATGGAGGCGTTCCTCCTCGCTCACACTGTACAGCGTTATAGGCGCTGCTGTGGAGAAGGACGTATCTGACAGACTGTCAGGAACGCCCTTCTGACTGTGAAGAGCTACGGTACTGGCCCGATAGCTCTTCACCTGGGGCATGGATCGTGAAAGCCGATAGTGCGCTGAATTCAGTGCACTGTCGGCTTTCCAGTGGTATATAAAACCGCCTGTACCCCAAACCATGAAAGGTCCTCTTTAAGTGAATAACTGCATGCCTCAGTGCAATTCTGGATTATCTATTCTTATAGTTCTACATTGTACTGTTTCTTTTTAGTTAGAACTTAAAAATTAGGAATGAATTTATAACCGAGTTTTACTAATAAGTGTGTCTCTAATTGTGCTAGACTGGGCACAAACGCTCCCATTTGACAAGGAGAATGGTAACACACGTTATACAGGACGACTAACAAAGTAACAGCACAATGCAGAATTCTAAGGAAAAATCAATCAACATTGCTATATTATGGGAAATACAATTATTACTAAAACAGACATGTCAGGAGAGGTGACAGCTGCTCTTTAAAGCATTGCCAGGTTGGCTGTGGCTTAGCTTTTGTAAAATACTTCCATATAGGTAATAACTTATTTGTACATGATGCAACTCTAACAGCACTTTTTCTGATACTTTGTGTTTATACAGTAAATTCAGTTTAGAAATACCTGTATGGCATGAGGCCTTGAGATCATATTTGTCAATGTATTTATGTCATAAAGCGGTTGTAAATACATTGCTAAATCTTCCACACTATTTTTTATGGTTTCATTTTTAAAATGCATGGTTTTCTGTATTTAGGATGAAGGTGATATATGCTCTTGCAGGTATTCGCACACTGCTGCTTTTCTCTTTCTTTTGTCATCGCTACATTTTTTGGAAAAGATTAATGTGAATGCTAGAAAGTTTGTAAGGATGAACAAAGGAGTTGGCAGATCACTTCATTCATTTACATTATAGATCAGCAGCGCAGCTAACTATTCCATTATGAAAATGAGGAAAAAAATCCATTTTATAATGGTGATACAGAGTGAAAACTCAATGTCTAAGTTATGTTTGTCTTTGGTTACACAGACGTACACAAATGTGATAGTGTAAAGGGGCGATCACACTTGCGTCCATGTCCACCTGCCGGGTTTTCATCCTATTACCCGGGAAACTGAATAGAGGATGGCTTCCCGGTGGTAAGTTTTAAAACCCATTCATTTGAATGTTTTTTTTTTAAAGCAAGCCGTTGGCGCCCATATGCAGCCTTTCTACGGGGAAATCATTTTTTTTTTTTTTTTTTGCACAGAAACAAAGTCCTGCATGTCCAACTTTGTGTCCGTGCAAAAAAGCAATTAATGGGTTTTGAAACTGATGGCCAAGAAGTAGGGTTGAGCGATCGTGTTTGGATCCGATCGCGATCGGAATTCTGAACACAATCTTTTTATGTGGGATCGAGATCTGTGATCTTTCCCCACAATGCTTTGCTTAGCCTTAACACTGAGTATAAGCTGTATACTCAGTGTGAAGGCTCCGCTGCAGTTCCATAGGAATGAGTGGAAGCAGCCGGCACACAGCCTTAACTCCCTGTGCACCGGCTGCCTCCATTCATTCGAATGGGAGGCTAAACTAAACATCTCTAGCAGCTACTTACCTCTAGAGATGGCTGCTCCGGTGCCCTCTTTCTTCTTGTCCTCGCTGCTGCTCCGCACTGCAGTCTTCTTGCCTTGCTGCCCCGCCTCCCAGGTTAGTGTTTAAAGCTCTAGGTAGGCGAGGCTCATGGCTTAGGAGAGTGTGGGCGGGTACAGGGCAGGGAGACGTGACGTCTCCCCTCCCGGTACCCACCCACACTCTCCTAACCAGCCCATACTCTCCTAACCTGGCAGGGAGGGGGCAGTGAAGGGAGAACTGCAGCATGGAGCGGCAGCGAGGACAAGAAGAAGGAAGGCACCGGGCACTGGACCAGCCATCTCTGGAGGTAAGTGGACACCAGGGGGGACTAAGTAGCCAGAGGATTAAAAAAAAATCCTCTGGCTATTTTAGTGATTCACTACACAGCGTGGATTCTAACAATTGTTAGATTCCATGCTGTATAGTGAATAGTATTGCTTTTAAAATCCGATCTCCGATTAATAAAAAAATCCCATTGACTTGCATTGGGATCGGAATTGGGATCGAGATCGGGTTCGAATGAAAAATTATCAGAAATCGGATTTTAAAATCGATCCTGAAAAGTCAAGATTGGCTCAACCCTACTCATCTCATCTCAATGTGCAGTAGTCCTAATAATAACCAAAATTTGTAAGTAAAGGGGTTATGCACCTGTTAATTTTAGATCGTGGACTCTAACGGCAGATCAGTTGTTTACCTAGTGTGCAGCTCTTAGCAGTGTTTGTATGCCAGGTGCTGTGCTGCTCTCTCACAATATTCTCGATAGTGGCTATTATTGGTACCATAGCTGCTAAGTCAAGATCGGCTCAACCCTACCAAGAAGCCATCTCCTATGCAGTTTTCCCAGGAAATAGGATGGAGACCTGGCGGGTGGACACGGGCGCAAGTGTGAACGCCCCCTAAGCTGGGGCATATGCACACCTTAATCAGTTGGACTATTGCACAGGGAAGGGTTAAACCCCTTCCACAACAGCATCTGCTATTATATCGAAAGTTCAGTGTTATTCCAGCTACTCTACCAAAAAACTAGAGCCCAGTTTGGTGTTTAGGGAATAATCTGATATCTACAAGCTCCAAAACCCCTGAGTACGCCACTTGTGTGGTGAAACATGGGGACAGCTAGTGTGTAAGTTTTTAGTTATCAGAATATCACTTTCCTGAATGTAATATAACAGTGGTTAGACTGCGGATACCAAAGATGTTTAAGGGTAAGTTCTCACAGGTTTTTTGGATCTGAATCTGAGGAGGAGGTCGCCTCATGTTCCGATCCAAAAGGTGGGTAGCAGCGACTGAAAGCTGGTGCACTGCAGCGGCATCCAGCCAGGCACTCCGCTCTGGATTAGGCCCAATGAATGGGCCCAGTCCGGAGGAGGGAGTGTCTTCAGGCCGAATCGCGAGGCAAAACGGCCTGAAGAATGAGCACCTCACATCTTTTTCTGGGAGCCGGCACAAGCCGACTCCCGCAAAAAGCTCTTGAGCGGCTCCCTTTGATTTCGATGGAAGTCGTCTTTTTGGTCAGGATTTTGAGGTGAATACGGCCTCAAAATCCTGACCAAAAAACTCTGTGTGAACTTACCCTAATCAAATAGAAATATATCAATGGTTGATCCCACAATAAGCAATAGATTGTGAGTTTGTTTTAGTGTGCCTTTATTTAGTTAGAAGGTTAGAAGGAGGGTATGTGGGTTTTTATTTGGTCTTGAATATCTATTCATGAAATATGGAATATTTTAAAAAATATGAATCAAAGTTATTTTAAGTAGGAATGTGTTAATGCAGTAGAGTTACCTAGTAGTGTTGTATTATATGTTATGATGCACTTGCACTATGTTGGATTATATACTTTTTACGTACTTGTGTTGTAGTTTTGGAGCTTTCAGAGACTGGATTATGTAAATATTCCTATGTAAGCTGTAACCTGAGACTTGTAGTGATGGGCAGTGAAGCCCCCTCAACAGTCTGCATAAGTGGTGGAACAGTGGTCAGGCCGAGTGCGCACTGCTTCATTCATTGTAATGGAACAGATGGAGGAAGCAGAGCACTGTACTTCAGCAACCTCTGGTGGTCAAATTATAATAAATAGAGTGCTTCTGTCCTACCACCGCTCCAATCAGAATGTGGGGCAAAACCCCCTACTCTTCTGATCAATGGGTTTCCCAGGAGTCAATTCCCCAACGAGCTGCAATGTATTCCCTATTCTGCGCATAGTAGATAACTTGCTGAAATGGGACAACCCCTTGAATTCTCAAAATGGTTAAGAAACATAAATTTCATAATTCTGTTAAAGAAAGTCACTGCTCAAAAAGGTATGTACTCTTTTGTAACTATTGTTCTTGCTCAAGAAATTCCTAAATAATAGTAGCAAAAATATTTGACAATGTCCAGAACATAAATATTGGTGGTCTTTCTATATGTAATCAATCTATTTTTTGACAAGGATCACACCTCAGGCATCAAAGAGGTTAAACTACTGGGATAATAGTTATTACGGATTGTGCCAGTTCTAGCTTCCACTATGGATACTATGAGCCATACCTATGAATTCATATAGATGAAAGTACTAGTGTGGAAATAATCGCTTTCTTACGATGCACACTTTCTTGACAAAAAAACACTCATCAAGAAGAAGTTGTTGGAAACAACTAGAACTTTCTATGTGTGAATGTAAGAAACTACAATGTTTATCACTCCACAGCAAAGACAGGATTGAAGCATTTCCCCATCAAGTCTCCATACTCAAACCCAGGGCTGGTTTTAGACAAACTGGGGCTCTGGGCAAAATTAAATGTGGGACTCCAAATGTTGAAATATTGTACCTACAAAATAGTCACATTCTGTTAATTTAATGTGCTGCAGTGCTGGTACTTACAGGGGTGTTGTTAAGGTCTTTAAGGCTGGGGCTCCCCACTTTGCAAAAATGTAGCATATTACAGTACCTGAAAAGTGGAGGGGATTCTGGTAAATACCATGCACACATTGCAGAAAAAAAAATCTGCTATGGAAAAGCTGCGTTTTCACAGCATGTCAAATATAACTTCAGAAATGCTGGTGTTTTCCGTAAAGGTATTATAGCTGCATTAAGTCTGCAGAGAAAAACTCTGAGATTGCAGTGAAAAACACTGCAGAAAAAAAAATGCAATGCGGTTCTGCCACAGTCTTTTCGGCAACTTGGGGCCAAATTAGTTGCTTGTGACCCCTTATAAATCAGGTGCACAATAACTATATCTACCCCGGTAAACAATAAAAAATACTTATATGCATACAGAATTATCAAATAGGACCACTACACCAGGACTAAATACTGTCACGTCACCCACTGACCGCTATACCAGGACTACATACTGTCATGTCACCCGTTGACCACTATACCAGGACTAAATACTGTCACAAAACACACTGACTGCTATACCAGGACTAAATACTGTTACGTCACCCACTAACTGCTATACCAGGACTAAATACTGTCATGTCACCTGTTGACCACTATACCAGGACTAAATACTGTCACAAAACACACTGACTGCTATACCAGGACTAAATACTGTCACATCAGCCACTGACAGCTATACCAGGACTAAATACTGTCACATCACACATTGACTGCTATACCAGGACTAAATACTGTCACATCAGCCACTGACCGCTATACCAGGACTAAATACTGTCATGTCACCCACTGACTGAAATATCAGGACTAAATACTGTCACATCAGCCACTGACTGCTATATCAGGACTAAATACTGTCACATCACCCACTGACTGCTATACCAGGACTAAATACTGTCACATCACACATTGACTGCTATACCAGGACTACATACTGTCACGTCACCCACTGACCGCTATACCAGAACTAAATACTGTCACGTCCCCCGCTGACCACTATACTAGGACTAAATACTATCATATCACACACTGGCTGCTATACCCGGACTAAATACTGTCATGTCACCCACTGACCGCTATACCAGGACTAAATACTGTCACGTCACCCACTGACTGCTATACCTGAACTAAAAACTGTCACTTTACCCACTGACTGCTATATCAGGACTAAATACTGTCACATCACACACTGACCGCTATATCAGGACTAAATACTGTCATGTCACCCACTGACCACCACACCAGGACTAAATACAGTTACATCAGCCGCTGACCAATATATCAGGACTAATTACTGTTACCTAAGCCGCCGCCCACTGAACCAGGACTAAATACTGTTACTTCAGCCACTTACCACCAGCCTTAAGGCTCATGCACTACTTTGTGGAAATGCAGCTTTTTTTGTTGCAGATTTTGCTTCAGCTTTTTGAGCCAAAGCCTAGAGTGCTTAGAAAGGGATTGTGAAATATCTAGGAAGTTCTTCTACTTCTCCATTCTGCTCAATCCACTCCTGACTTTGGCTCAAAATACAGCAACAAAATCTGCAAAAAAAAAAAAAAAAATTCTGCTTTTCTTTAACATGAAACACAGTGTTTATGGTGGCTACAGAAATGTGAAAACAAAGTAAATAGAATGTAATTATTTAATCTCAACCACACCAGGTTAATTTTAGCTGCAGAATTTCCACATATATTTAATAGGGGAAGAAAACGCACCAAAAGCTCAGTGAAAAACGCTGTGGAAAAGACTATGTTTTTGTTGCTTTTTTTCCCCTCACTATTTTTTAGCTGTGTTTCACTGTGTTGGGTCTAATCCTTTTAAGGGATCCCAATCGTCCTCCCCACACGTAACCGCACATACATCACCTGTGATTCATCGTGTCCTTTCCTAAGGGAACTGATTGGTCTCAGTAGTCACATGTGACAATGACAACTGCCAGAATAAACCCTCAGGTGCGCTGGACTGGACAGCCGCGGGAGACACCGGAGTACCGGGGACAGGCAAGTATGGGTTTTCTTTTTTTCTTATTTTTCACATTCCCCAACCTCCTTGCGGAAAACTGTAATTCTTGGATAATCCTTTTAACATCTCAATATACTGAGCATCACATAATAAAATACAATTCTAGTATGTATAATGGCAGGCATAAACAGAAGAAAACACAGATAGATAGATAGATAGATAGATAGATAGATAGATAGATAGATAGATAGGAGATAGTTAGATAGATAGATAGTTAGATGGATGGATGGATGGATGGATAGATAGATAAATAGACAGACAGACAGACAGACAGACAGACAGACAGACAGACAGACAGATAGATAGATAGATAGATAGATAGATAGATAGATAGATAGAAGATAGATAGAGAGACATATGCTGTACATACTTACACATACACATATACAATATATACACACACCTGTCTATAAACATACAGGACTAACACAGTATGACACTGTAAACAAATATACACATCTATACATAATAAATATACACATTCTACCCCAAACATATACTCACCACATTTGGCTGAATAGCTGCGAGCATTTGGAGATGGAGGAAGCTCATGTGCAGCTCTGTCTGGTAGTCCGGCTCTTACATCGGGCAGACTTCCTCCTTCATACTACGATGTGCAGGATGAGCCAGACCGCAAGTGAGGGGAGGAGCGGCACGGGATGCTGCTAAACGACGGTAAGCTATAGAAGCAGCGATCAGAACACCTTGCCTATGCTGATGCTTTTATATACTCCAGAGTATCAGTCCTCATAGTAGGCAAAGTGTGGAGCCCCTAAAGGTGTGGGGGCCCTGGGCAATTTCCCAGTTTTCCCAGTTTTCCCATCCCCTAACTCCAGCCCTGCTCAAATCCAGCCATTGCTGGTTCCCTAACAAAACCTAGAATTGTCGCTAAAGATGAAACAGTTGAAGTCCTGGTTTATTGTCATGACATTACTACAAATTAAGGCAATAGTGATTGGTTGTGAATAGCAGGAGACATAATGGACTCCAATACACCACATTTCCTTTAGGAAATGGTGTAGTCAGAGACAAGGGTTTGTAATGAAGGTACCACCTATATCTGGATGGTTGATAAAGAAACTAAGAAGCTGCTTGTGCTTGTAGGAGGATCAAACAATCCTCTCAGGTGGTCTCTGTGCAGTCTGGAGTCCATTTAAGCTGCGTTCACACAAAGTTTTATGGACTAGATTTTAACGTGGAGGCAGCCTCAGAATCCGCCTCCAAAAAACACCTCCCACGGCTAGCCGCGACTGGATGCAGGAGCAGTGCACCAGCATCCAGTTGCAGCATTCCGCTCCGGATTAGGCCCAAATGTATGGGATGCCATGGCGGATTCAGCCACAGAATCAGTGTCAAGATAGGGCAGCTCACTTCTTTTTTCCGCAAGCAGGAAAAAACTACAAGCATAAAAAAGAAGTGAACGGCATTGAAGTCAACGGGAGGCATTTTTTAGAGGCGTATTCTGATCCGTATTCCACATCAAAATCTGGTCCAAAAAACTCAGTGTGAACTCAGCTTTACTGTGTGTCTGTGCCATCATATCTTCACTGTTGCCAGCTAGTTTAGAGCTGCCAAGATAGTGGACAATTCTTTAAAATAACCATCCTCCTTTTCTCAGTCTCAGGAATTGTCAACTGGACAAAATATCTTTGAATCCATTGTAGAGGCATGTATAGCAGTCAATGATGTCTCACCAAGATGAACAGTACCTTAAAGTAGACTGTATACATCAGATGGGAGAGTCTTTTACACCAACTTGTATCAAAACCCAATGTCTAAACAGACCATACCAGTAGTCATTTACATATCTGTCTGAGACATAACTACATGTTTACCTCTTCAGTAATCCCAGATTTTTATCTGAATTTTTTTTTTTTGTTTGTCAATAAGTATAACTATCAGTCACTAGTTAGGCAGCAAAAACTGCAAAACACAGAGTGAGCTCATCACATCAATTGTAATATAATAAGAAACAATAAGTCCAGACAGAAAAGATTAAGCAGAAAGAAAAGTTCTAAGTGATCATTTTTAATTTCCTTCCTAATGGTTACTACTAGAGATGAGCAAACAGTAAAATGTCCGAGGTTCGATATTCATTTCGAGTAGCCCCTCAATATTCGACTACTGGAGTCGAATATTGAACCCTATTATAGTCTATGGGGGAAAAAATGCTCGTTTCAGGGGTAGGCAACGTTCGATGAAATTATACTTACCAAGTCCACGAGTGAGGGTCGGGCTGGATCCTCCGTGCAGTCTTCTCCTTGCAGCGTCCCCGCGGCGTCTTCTGGCTCTTCATTCACTCTGCCGACTGCGCATGCCTGCACTACAAGCGGACATGCGCAGTCGGCTCTGCCCAGGCCCGATGCCTGGCAGAGTAAATGAAGAGCCGGAAGACGCCGCGGGGAAGCTGCACGGAGAAGACTTCTAAAGGTAGGAGAAGAACCAGCATTGATTGGCCGACTGTATAGCATTCGGCCAATCAATGCTGGTTCTGCATCGAACTTTTACATTCGAACATCGAGTGGTACTCAATCGAGTACGAGTATTTCGAATACCGTAGTATTCAATCGAATACCTACTCGATCGAATACTACTCACTCATCTCTAGTTACTACATTTAGAGTTAAAACTCCTATCTGAAAATGTATCACTTATTAAGTCATGTCAGATTAAAACAATCTTTTTTCCATCAATTCGATGCATGATTCCTGCCAAGCAAACAAGTTACATATTCACATTTTAGTAGAATACCTCTGTAGTAAAATTGGTTTAGTTATTTTTCATTGAAGTTGTATAAGGGGTTGGCATTATTCATAACAATAGAAACATTGTTCCAAGAAAAATTGCAAGTTTGTTTAAAACATTTACATATTTGTAATGACTGATTGTTTGTCAAAGTGAAAATAGTGCTTCAAAACACCCAAGCCAGAGCACTTTCCCTTGACTTTACATTCATTACAATGACTTTCCATTGTTTGAGCCTTGCCCTTGTGCACCACTTTAGAGATTCCAAACAATTGACTTAATTGTAAGCAATAGTAAATGCATAAAAAGAAAGTCGCAGCTGCAAGATAAGATGCAGTCATATTGATATATTGTTTTCTTAGCGCTGACAGAGAAGTTTAAAAATCATTTATTCAAATCTACATTTATTTGGAGAGTAAAGATAAAATAAAGTGCGCTAAGTCCCAAATCTAATAGCAGGAAATTACTGGAAAGTACATGTGATGAGTGTGTCTGAGTCATCTAAGATATCTTAAAAGTATGCTCAGTGATTTGATGTAGGCAGCTTCTTTTAGGATTACATGTACAATAGTAATAACATTATGCAACTCTCTGTGAAGCGATGCAGCCATTTCTTTAAGGAGCAGGTGGTGCACAGCAGGTGGGTGCCATAAAATGGGTATATATTTCAATGTAAGAATCTTGTTGGGCTCTTAGAACTAGACACATACAGACGTTGTAAAGATATTGAAAGGCAAACTTTTATAGAAATCTGTTTCCTCTCCTTTCTTCTCATTTTCTTAACCTTTTCACCATATGCTTACAAAAAAAAAAAAAATTCTGACAAAATTATGTGATATCAGCACCCTGGACAGCTCTTCTGTATGACAGAGTCAGAAGAGAACTGTAATATTAGGATGGTTTTTAATGTATTTTAGGCTACTAATTAAACTAAACTAACAGTTTAATTGCTTAGCCGTTTCAGGACCAGGCCATTTTACCTGGTGAAAGATGAGACATTTTTTTTTAAGGTAGATTGTGAGCCCCATATAAGGCTCACATTTTCCCTATGAGTATGTTTTTGTAGTATGGGAGGAAATCCACGCAAACATGGGGAGAACATATAAACTCCTTGTAGATTTTGTCCTTGGCAAGATTCAAACCCATGACTCCAGTGCTGCAAGGTTACAGTGCTAACCACTGAGCCACCGTGTTGCCCCACATTTTTTTTCTTTTGAAGGTTTCAACACATTTTACTTTTGGGTTATTTAAACAATTGGTACTATAAAGAAATTAAATATTTTACCCCCTCCATTTCAGTAATTTTTACATAGGTGACACTTGTGTTGCTGGGGGGTGAGGCTACAATCTTTGAAGTGGACATGGCAGTTGCACATTTTTTCCCCATGTTTTCTTTTCTATTTTGTTCACATTGTGACCCCCTGGATATATAAAGGTAATTTGCGATCTTGAAACAGTTAAATGGGAGATGACTTAAAAGTCCCAGGTATAAATACTCTATTAGGAAATGTTATGCTAAAAGTGGAAGGTCTATATTACAGAAACTCCACTTATAAGCAAAAGCAGTGCATAGCTACCTATTTCACTGAAAGACCAAACATGTCAGTGCATTATCTCCCTATATTATAAAAATGAATTCTTGTCTGTCTGTCTGTCCGTCTGTCTGTCTGTCTGTTCTCTAATGCGAACCAAACGACTGGACCGATCTTCACCACATTTGGTACAGAGATACTTCAGATATCCGGGAAGGTTTAAGATGAGACTCCAGCTCGCTCGGACATACCGTTGCTGAGATACAGCATTCCAAACACAGTGCCCCCCCCCCCTTAGCCAAGACAAACCTGCAAGACTTTCACTCATATTCCAACTGCAATACACACGGTCACTCCACATGCACAATACAACACTGATATCCAAACTGAGATATACGCATCAGAGGATTAGATACACAGATCAGCACACAGTATCACACGCCAGAGGATTAGATACACGGGTCTGCACACAGTCCCACACACCAGAGGATTAAATACGCACTTCTGCACACAGTTCCACACACTGAAGGATTTGATACGTGCGTCTGCACACGGTTCCACATGCCGAAGGATTAGATACAGGCGTCTACACACAGGCCCACACTCCAGAGGATTAGATACGTGCGTCTGCACACATTTGTACACATCCATAGGATTAGATACACACGTCTACACACAGTTCCACACTCCAGAGGATTAGATACGCGTGTCTGCACACAGTACCACACGGGGGAGGATTAGATACGCATGTCTACACACAGTACCACATGCCATACGATTAGATACGCACGTCTGCACACAGTACCACATGCCGGGGGATTGGATACACGCGTCTACACACAGTTCCACATGCCGTAGGATTAGATACGCGGGTCTGCACACAGTTCCACACACCAGAGGATTAAATACGCACTTCTGCACACAGTTCCACACTCCAGAGGATTAGATACGCGCGTATGTACACAGTTGTACACGCCATAGGATTAGATACACGTGTCTGCACACAGTACCACATGCAGTAGGATTAGATACGCGCGTCTACACATAGTTCCACATGCCGTAGGATTAGATACGCGCCTCTTCACACAATACCACACAGGGGAGGATTAGATACGTGCATCTGCACACAGTACCACAAGCCAGAGAATTAGATACGCGTCTCAGTACACAGTATCACACGGGGGAGGATTAGATACGCGCGTCTGCACACAGTACCACACGGGGAGGATTAGATACATGCATCTACACACAGTACCACATGCCATAGGATTAGATACGCGTCTCTGCACACAGTACCACATGCCGGGGGATTGGATACGCGCGTCTACACACAGTTCCACACACCGTAGGATTAGATACGTGCCTCTTCACACAATACCACACAGGGGAGGATTAGATACACGTGTCTTCACACAGTTGTACACGCCATAGGATTAGATACACGCATCTGTACACAGTACCACATGCCGTAGGATTAGATACGCACGTCTACACACAGTACCGCATGCCGTAGGATTAGATACGCGTGTCTGGTCTGCACACAGTACCACATGCAGTAGGATTAGATACGTGCGTCTACACACAGTTCCACACGCTGTAGGATTAGATACGCGCCTCTTCACACAATACCACACAGGGGAGGATTAGATACACGTGTCTTCACACAGTTGTACACGCCATAGGATTAGATACACGCGTCTGTACACAGTACCACATGCCGTAGGATTAGATACGCGCGTCTACACACAGTACCGCATGCCGTAGGATTAGATACACGTGTCTGCACACAGTACCACATGCCGTAGGATTAGATACGTGCGTCTACACAGTTCCACACGCTGTAGGTTTAGATACGCGCCTCTTCACACAATACCACACAGGGGAGGATTAAATACGCGCGTCTGCACACAGTACCACACGCCAGAGTATTAGATAAGCGCGTCTGCACAGAGTAACAAATTCCATAGGATTAGATACGCGCGTCTGCACACAGTACCACATGCCGTAGGATTAGATACCCACGTCTACACACAGTTCCACATGCTGTAGGATTAGATATGCGCCTCATCACACAATACCACACAGGGGAGGATTAGATACGTGCATCTGCACACAGTACCACACGACCAAGGGTTATATGTGCGTGTCTGCACACAGTTGCACATGATGAAGGATTAGATACGTGTGTCTGCTCTAAGTACCACACGGGGGAGGATTAGATACGCACATCTGCACACAGTTCAACACGCTGGAGGATTAGATACGCATGTCTTCACATAGTACCACCACCAGAGGATTAGATACGCGTTTCTACACACAGTATTACACGGGGAAGGATTAGATATGCGCATCTGCACACGGTACCACACGCCAGAGGATTGGATATGCACATCTGCACACAGTTCCATATGCCGGAGGATTAGAAACGCACATCTGCACACTGTACCACATGCCGTAGTATTATATATGTGCCTCTGCACACAGTTTCACAAGCCGGAGGATTAGATACGTGCGTCTACACACAGTACCATACGCCGGCGGATTGGATACATGCGTCTGCACACAATACCACATGCCAGAGGATTGGATAAGCAGGTCTGCACACAGTACCACATGCCGTAGGATTAGATACGTGTGTCTGCTTACAGATCCACATGCCAGAGGAATAAATACACGCATCTTCACACAGTTGTACATGCCAGAGGATTGGATAAGCAGGTCTGCACACAGTACCACATGCCGTAGGATTAGATACGTGTGTCTGCTTACAGATCCACATGCCAGAGGAATAAATACACGTGTCTACACACAGTTCCACACACCATAGGATTAGATACACGCCTCTTCACACAATACCACACAGGGGAGGATTAGATACGTGCATCTGAACACAGTACCACACTTTGAAGGATTAGATACAGGCCTCTGCACACAGTGCGACATGCCAGAGAATTAGATACGCGTCTCAGCACACACTTCCACATGGGGGATGATTAGATACGCGCATCTGCACACAGTACCACAAGCCAGAGTATTAGATACGCGCATCTGCACACAGTACCACAAGCCAGAGTATTAGATACGTGCATCTGCACACAGTACCACATGCCAGAGTCATTAGATACATGCGTCTGCACACAGTTTCACTTACTGGAGGATTAGATATGTGCATCTGCACAAAGTACCACACCAACAAGGATTGGATACTTGCATCTAAACACAGTACTACACGGGGAAGGACTAGATACAGCTTTACTCCAGGTATCCATAACAACTGATCACAGGTTTTTCACTGACATTCAAAATGAGATACACATAATCACATGACTCTTATGGACATACACACAAACCACATACAAAATAATTCAGTGCAAAATTGGACAATTCTTATGGGGTCACTACACAAACATAAAATGTTATATACCCGTGCGAAGCCGGGTCCTCCTTCTAGTATATATATATATATATATATATATATATATATATAGCCCATTATTTTTCTATGGTAATGGTCTAAAGCTTCACATCCTTTACTAGGACCCTGGAGAAGACAAAGAAGATGTATGGATGGGATCCAGCTGAGGCTCGTAGGTTGATCCAAGCTGAGCTTTTGCATTAAGGTCCGTTAACCTGAATTAGAGTCTTGACAGACTTTGAAATATTGCTAATATATTCAATTTGTGTGCCATGATTCTCAAAATTTTAAACAATCTGAGAAGGAGGCCTTATTAAAAAAGTTTTGTGTTAAGAACTATAAAAAAAAACTTACTTCAGTTTTCAAAGTTTCAATATGGAAAAATTCCAAGAACTTAATGTGGGTGATGTGAATTTTGGCATCTTGGGTGAAATATGATTAAGAAAGGCACAGAATGTAATGGAGTGGGATGCATGAGTAGTGGCAGTGGAATTCTAAGAGAAGTATTGCAGAGGATTGAGTGTAGGAAGTCATTTGGTAAATAATTAACTTTAATGCCATCTATAGGGGGACACCCTATAAAAGGCTGACATATTAAACAGAAACAAATGTCTATAGATGGGTGCTCCAACATTTTTGAAAAAAAAAAAAAAAAAGACATGGACCACGAATCCCAATATTATTGATTTATGTTTTTTGGTAATATCTACAAAAATGAACATGAGGTTCTTGGTATAGGTTCTCTGTACATGGCGACCTCCACCACTCAGGCAGTGGACTCAGAACCAGTAGGAACATCCCTTATTCACTCCCCTGCTAATTAAAACATCTGCAAATGGCTGCCATTGTTCTTTGGAGGAGACTTTGGTTTAACTGATATTTCAAGTCTCTGTAATGTTTCAAGCCTCTTTAATGGGTCAGAAATTGACTTACATGTGAGCTACTATAGCTGCGATTAAAGAAGCAGTTTCCCAAGGAATATTGCCTGTAAGATTCCCTATACCAGCTGGTAAGTGAATACTAAGATCAAACATAAAAGTAAAATCTCTATCATTCCTAAAGTAAATGTGAATACAAGTAGTGCTGCAGACAGGAGTTTTCAATCTGCATAGTGTACGGTAGTTTTTCTTTTTTTTTCTCTCTCTCTTTGCCTGGCTTTTGTGAATGCATTGCTTTTCCTTAGATTTGTCTAACTGGGCAGGCATTTTCAGATGTGATGTTTATCCTCATCCCTCGTTCACATCTATGTTTGGTAATCCATTCGGGGAGTCCACATGGGGACCCCCCGAACGGACTACCGAATGCATTTGCAAGTGATGTGCAGTGAAAGCACCTGGACCCTATAGACTATAATGGGGTCCATGTGCTTTCTGTGCGATCTCCGCACAACTCATGCAGAGAGGAAAGTAGATGTGTTCCCTGCAGAGATCTTCCGGCAAGCACAGGGACCCCATTATAGTCTATGGAGCCCATGTGCTTTTACTGCACACTGCTTGCAAATGCATTCAGTAGTCCGTCCATGGGGGCGCCCCATGCGGACTCCCCTGAACGGAATACCAACACAGATGTGAACGAGGGGTTACTTTAGTGTCATTGTCCACAATTCACAGCATTTTAAGCTACAAATAAAAACAGTCCTTAAAATTATGAAGTGCAAGTAAAACATCAACTCAAACTTCCTCTCAAAACAGCATTGGCAAAAAATAAATAAAAATGGAATGAATCAATCCACTTGAAGCATGTGTAACAAGTCATTCTACAGGATGTTTTCAGGGAAATATAACATTCCTTGTGTAAGTGCATTGTAATGGTAATTGTGCGGGCTTTAGTAATTAGAATCTCGTAAGCCCTTACACCAGTTAATAACCAGTATATCCTGGAAATGAGGCTGTAGACACAAAACCATTACAAATTCATATAAGATAAATGATGCAAAAAAAGAGTTTAGAATCAGAATTCATTCTTTTATTGTAATCTGTAAAAGTAATAAAAAATATAACCGTGACAATGACAAAACTAGAAATTATTTACTGCTTCCAACCTTGGCATCTTCCTCATTCGATGTGGTAATCTGCAGCCATTTGAACCACGTTCTTGTTTTTCTTACTTAGGAAACTCAACAAAATATTTTAGCACCCTTCTTGCACAATTTTTATGCTTTTATTGACTTTTGCCAGTACAATTTGTAGATGAAATATCCAGAAAGGCCTATGAAGTGAAACCTAGATTTTGGATGGGCTTTCAAATTGTGTGGTCGCCAGTGCAGTCTTTCAATAACCTGAGATTTCCTAAGAGACAACTTTAAAGGATCTTTGCACTATTGTTCTTCATAATGATATTTTATAAGTGCCATCCATTGCTTTTTATTAGATTCACACTTATATAGTCTCTAAGGCTTCAAATCCTTGAGGACAAGCCCCCCAAATATTTCACCTCATCCTACTATTTCATGTGACCTGTGTATGAGTCTCATATTCTGTGCACATTGAAGTAAATCAGTTCCTTTGCCGATTACATTGGAGTGACAACAGGTAAAGAGCGCTCAGAAAAAAGAAGAAAAGAGTGGCGACATTTCTGGAAGGTTTTGTAGTCGTCATTTACTAGTTCTGTAGCCTCATATTTATTGAGTGAAATCGCTTGAGTTAGCAGATTATTATATTAACGGTTATTATTTCTTTTAGCCATCACTATTCTATATCCTGTTTATATCATACCTTGTGTAGATTAATTGATATAAATGAATGATGATCAATTAACTGGGATCATATAATGACATGGAGGCATCAGGCCATATATTAAGATATGTAGATTAGAGTTTTTATATTATTTGGGATGCGAATGTTTGAGGTTTTGATATAAGACATACAAAAGGTAATGGATGTTTGATCGAGCATCGTATGTTCGTGTACAACACCTTTATTGAAATGAGCCGTTCTGTCATTCAAACACAGAGACGTTTCTGGAATCATTTCAACATTGGCTGTTATGGTCGTGTTCTGAAGACACAATAATGAAGTGGGTAAACAGGTTCTTTGAGACCCAGAACTGCATGAGCAGGTGACCGAACGGTACGGACCCCGGAAAACATCAAAAGGGTGCGTCAAGCAGTTGAAACCAGCCATCGACATTTAGCCGTACAGCATGCTCGTGCTCTTTGCAATGTCGGACCGATTCAGAGGAGTATAGACAACTTCTCACAACGTCTACAGGAGTGTATGGACAACAATGAACGCCATTTAACAAATGTAATTTTTCATACGTAATCAATGTTTTAATTTCTTTCTTCTTTTTTTCATAGTAGACCCCTACTATGCTCCATTTATTAGGGAAAGACAATAACATGAAAGCCAAAATGCCAAGAAGTTTGAAATAAATTCTGAGACAAAAAAACACAATTGGCAGTAATTACTATTCTTTCTCTAACAGAACACTGTGGTTGGTGGGAATAATTGTGGCTCATTTCTGGTGCATGGCCAAGGATGTACCATTTATATAGCCTGCTCCCCACTTTTTAGAAAAGTGGGTGGAGTTGAGAGCAAGACAGACCAGGGCAGGGAAATCTATGCCCAACAAATTAACTATAATTCATGTCAGAAAGCTGGCCTGAGTTATACCTGAAATCTATGCAAATTCCAGACTGACAAAGATTTCAATTCTGATGCATTAAGAGACTGGAGCCTCTTAATAATTGATGTGTGGTGTACTGATATATAGACCACCAATCTTAATACATTTCCCCCAGTGTATGTAGGGCTTTTTGTAGATTACTATTGACTAACCTGTAACACATCAACGCAACATTTTTTAAGAATACATGTGGTTCTGAACCAGAAGTTGTGACATTCTTTTCATTGACTTTTGACTGGTATAGAAAATCACTAGCTTCAGTAGTTACCTTTGCATGGACTGTGTATGACTGATGAGTTCAGTGATTGGCTATAGTGGGCCATTATCTCATGATATAGCAAGAATCTGAAGCAGAGGGTAAGGAAGCAACAGTGCTATAATGGGGGAAATCCAAAGAGCTTGTACTGTATTTTTCATTACCTTATCTTAAGCAGTCTATAGCAGGGGTCGGGAACCTACGGCTCTTTTGATGGCTGCATCTGGCTCATGGACAAATCTACTCCTTATCTGTCCCTCATATACACAGTACTGGGGGGGGGGGGAGCATGGCCAACCAGCAAAGCGGCAGGATGCAGGTTACCAGAGCTCCGTCCTGCATCACATGCATCACTCTTCATGTAGCAGCTGCTGAGATGTTCTGGATTGCAGTGGAGGTCCCCGTCCTGATGCCACTCTGGAGGTAGGAGCCGCCATCTTGCAGCCTGCTTTTCTCTGGCGGTAGATGACACTGCTCTATGTCTGGCCCCTGCCTGTGTTCATCCGCTTTTCCACCCAGCGACAGCAGCATTGGAAGTCTCTAGACAGAGGCACAGTAGCAGCTCCCCGAGGAAGACCCCCCTCGCTGCCATGGTCCTGCTCAGTGTTACTTGGACAATTGGCCTGGTCAACATACTCTCCTCAACATAGGACACCATACCAGCAACAAACCCTTGGATTCTCCTTCCCTTTGTATATCCAGGTACATCTGTGTCCCCACTACTTTCATCCACCACTCCATCATAGCAACAACATTTTGTATGGCATTTGCATTTGCATTTTTTATTACATTTTGAAATATGTGGCGTTCATGGCTCTCCTAGCCAAAAAGGTTCCTGACTCCTGCTCTATAGGTTAAGGTGTCTTTGATTAAAGACCCTCTCCAGTGATTGCAAAAATAAAATATTTAGTACAGGACATACTGCAGTATATTGAATGCTGTGATGGTACATCCATCTGTTTATACAGTCTAATTGTGTGCCTCTGCTGGTTATGTTATCTACACACTGACCTCCCAATTCACACACCAGCCAGAAGTCACTTATTCTATGTAAGCCTATGAAAGTCAGGATGTTATGCTATTGTGCAGTTACATAGAATCCAGGGATTTCTGTAAGACCTGTTTTCAGGCTGATAGAACTAAAGGACATACAGTGTGTGCTCTCACCTTTCATTATACTTCAGGATGCACTTTGCTAAAGGACAATATATTAAAAAAAATCCCTAAAGGGACTTTACAGTTAATGATGATCATTGAGCACAAATGAATTTTTTCTTCTTTTTTCTCAAAGGGCATAGTACAGTAATATAATCACATGATGACAATGACAAACTCTTGTAATGCACTTTTCTCACCCAAGGACTCAAAGCTCACGAAACATGGTGGAGTGGGGGAGTTAGTGGCTGCTCATCACCAACATCCAAACCGGTCAGTTGTTTTACAGGAAGTCATTTTACCTATCATTATGTTTGTGGCATGAGTACCCAGAGGCAACACCATGAAAACACATGGAGAAAATACAAATGCCATGTACATGTTACTTCTGGCCAGATTGAAACCAAGGACCCAAGATTCAAACCCAGGACTCAATGTACATCCTTTCTTCCTGCAATTACCTGCAGCCACCACTGGAAGGCCTGTTTCCATAGAATTTATGCATTGACCTCACGTGTATGCAGTAAGCTTCTAAGGAAATGCTGACATCTGCAACGGTGCCTCTGTTGGAGACTCGAACGTCACAGTGTTCATCTGAAAATCAACCAATCAAAAACCCTGCATAGAAAGCTTTTTCCTCTGCTGGTTTATTTTTTAAAATAACGGACACTTGACGGACCTCATTATAGTCAATGGGGTCCGCTGGACTCTGTTTCTCTGACGAAACAATACAAGAGAGAGGCAACGCTAATGTAAACCCAGCGTTAGCTCCATGTACTGGCACCTGCAGGCATATAAATCATTTAACTATAATGAACATTTACTGCAACCAATATGTTTGTGGATAATTATTTTTCATTTTGTATATTTTGAACTATTATTTTATGGAAAAAACAACCAAGACTGATATAAATATACATTGTTATACAGCTAAAGATATTGCTACCAAATAATGTTTTTCTTCAGCTTAAAAGCATGTAATGATATATAGGAATACACAATCTGACAGCAGATAACAGCAGTGTGACTGACTACAGTATGTCTACCCTTTCCTGCCTGATTTAAAACCTAAGACCCAGCATGATCCTTGACTTTCATCTTTTCTAAGAAATCTTTTTATTCTTCTCTTATATTAACCTTTTACGGGTAGCGAAACAACACATTGTATGGTTTACTGTGTGAAAACTATCTATCATTGCAGTCCAAGCTTCAGATCAGGGTTTGCAATTTCACTTTGATCTAGAATGACCAAATCTAAAGCATCCATTATAGGACGGCTATTTATAGAACGGAGAAACCTTAAAACAAGTGAGAACCAAAATTGTAAACATGTATGCAATGTTATACAGACATTACACAGAATCAGTGATTAAACTTGATGTATCTAGATCTAGTGGATCTTTTATTTATTTATTTATTTATTTATTTATTTATTTGTCATTATTATCATTGTGTTATTATTGTGTTATATAAGACTCATCTATTATTATTACCCCATCCCCAATACTGTCAGGCCATATAACATGGCTACTAAAAAAAAATGGTGATATTGCTATATATTTATTTTCATAAATGTGCAGTTATTATATGACCTGTCTATCATCATGACTGCTGTAAAGCTGACTGCACTGACTTCACTGCACTGTTAGTTTAGCCATCAGCATTTGGTTGTAGAGATATTAGTGCCATTAGTTTTAGGTACTGATACCACTGTACTCTCACAACGGTAAAGTGTCATTGCTGGGTGGTGAGGAACTCCCGCTCTGAGAGTACAAGTCTATAGAAGTGAAGCCAGCCCCTCTGACAGTACAGTGATATCACTACCTAAACTAATGGCACTATCTCCACAACCAGGGCAGATAGTGACAAACCTGTCACTGCTGCAGCTGTACATAACCCGATCTTAGAGGACAGTATAGGTCTGCTTTACTCTTGTATTGTGAAAATAGCATTTTCTCTGCCATTGTTGTGGTGTGGCAGCTGTCAGTTAAACTTATCCTAAGCGCCCTAGACAGTGGTTGCAGCTTCTAGCATCAAACATTCAAGGCACTGTGCAGGAAGCTACAGCAAGGGCTAGTATGACATGTCATATACTACAACTACTAGGAGATGGAGATCTTATAATATTAAAGAATATTTGCTCAACAGAAAAAGACGTTTCATTTTTAGCAGGTTTTAGGTTAGGTCCACACTGGACATACACAAGATTAGATGAGGTGGGCTTTCTGGCAGCTAATCCACTGGGATTTACACATTTTACCCATATGCTATTGCTGAATTCCCATGCAAATATCACTCTGTTTCTGCATTTTATTCTGCGGATTTATTCAGTAATACTGGATTGGTAGCACAGCAGAAAATTAGCAGTGAGTTAAAATATGTATAGTGAGCATTAAACTCATTTTACCTACTGTGACACAAAGGTAAAACATGGCTAATTCACCAGTAGAATGTTTCCTATGCTAATTGTAGTCATTCTTAGCATATACCATGTTTATGAAGGGTTAACATCAAATTTACTTACACTAACAACATTTAGGTTCTAATTCTGGAATTGCTTAGCTGTACTGTGTGCTGACCTGAAGATATAACACACATTACAGATTCTGATAGTTTGACCAACTCTGCTTTACCAGTCGGGTTGAGCCGATCTTGAGATTTTAGGATCATTTTTAAAATCCGATTTTCGATCATTTTCCAGCCGATCTCGATCATGATCGTGAAAATTGCTCGATCACCGATCTAGAGCCAATCTTTCCCGATCCTGATTGCTCAACCCTAATGTTAGCTTTTCCCACAATGATTGGCCAATAGCCAAGCATTGTTGGAAATAACCTCCGACCTCGATCCCACCAGAAAAGATCGTGATCGGAATTCTGATTGTGATCGTGAAATTTACTTTATCGCCGATCGGAATCCTATCTTTTCCGGTCCCGATCGCTCAACCCTATTTACCAGTCTTCTCATAAAAATAACTGCAGACCCAGGCCAACCTGGAAACATCCACATTGGCCAAGTATTTATAATGACATAATACAGTATTTTACATGCAAAACATTATTAGAAATAGATGACATGACAAAGCCCTGTCCTGAAGTTCTACTGACTAGAGGGTTAAACACAAAGAGGCCCCTTTATTGCAATTACAAGCCTGAATGTCCAGTGAAATGGGAATGGATAGGCCTCTGGACATTTATATCTTTACCACTCTTTGTTTTCCTGAGATCAGAGGTCACTTTAAGATCACAGCTGGTCCACAATATGAACTTAGTCGCACTGCCAGACAATGACATGGCCATTGTCCAACATTTTATTTGAAATCAAAGGTTTATGACTGTCCAAGTTATGAGATGAGAAGATATGTTATGACCTCTATATGACCATAGAATGTTTCATCTTTTCTGAACATACAGTAAAAGCGCCATCTTCAAGAGTTTATTGATGTACACAGTAACATATGTCTCACCGGAGTGTGGCGTGAGCTCCAGTATGCACTCTAAGATACAACAGCAAAAATGGACACTCAGTTCCTCTCATGGTCACAACTATAGTTAACATTTACTGTTACTATAGATCAAGACATTATACTGGATTTTTCTTAAATGCGATAGTATTTACTATTAGCTGGTGCCCTGATTGTGCAGAGACAATTTCTTATAGTTTCCATTTGCACACAGTACCTACTTTCATAGAAACCCTCCCAAAGAACAAGGTTAAATTAAGAAGGTAATTCAGCAAGGTGTGACGTCATTGACAAGTCTGCAAGATGCTGATTGAGCAAAAGTGAAGCATAATTAGCAGCATTTTTCATCTCAGGGGTTCAGTTTTAGCAGATTTATCTCTTGATCAGAAGAATGATCTATTTATAATGAATTATGTCTCATCAAAGGAATTCAGATACCGTCATTTTCTGCATTCCTGTTATCTGCTTGTGAAGGTGTATAAGAGTGAATACCAATTAGGAGTCTTTCTACTGTATTTGCCATAATGATGAAACACTGGAATATGTAGATGATGATTGTATCGAGGTTAGAAGGAACAATGACAAGTTCATTTTGTTAAACCTAAAATTGGTTATTATTCAAGTAATGCTTATTAAATATGTTTAATTTCATTGGTAATACTTATGGACGTCATTCCTAATTTCAATAATCCCATAGTCCAACCTATTGAATACTGAAACTGAATCAAGTGTCTTTGTAATGATTAGATGGATTAAATATACAGGAACACTACTGAAAAATGTCACGTGACACGTACAAAATTGCCAAATACTCATCATCCAGGAGAGTAAAGGATAGAAATGGAAAAAGGCAATCACTACATTTTGTGAAATGGTGTGATTTTTTGGCCACCACTGTATCTATATAGTGAGAAGGTGACAGGCAGAGTGCTGGAGTCCAGATATATCAGCCCCGGGTTTCTGACATATATGTGGTCCTGGGCAGATCTGGAGTAGGCCTCAGCCCAGTTGTAGATCCTGGGCTCATTACTGGGCCAGAAAAGGCTGCTGCTCTTGCATTGTAGTGCAGTTCCCTGAGGTGAAAGGAGGTGTATGGTTCTGTCCTGTAACCCTGAGTCTGGTGATACTATATTACGCCTGTTTTGTTCATGTGGCTGGAAGTAAGCCACACACAATGGCGTAAGTAGCAGGGGTAGCGGCTGCAACAGGGCCCGGAGACAGCTGCTACCACTGCAGGTAAGTAACGGGCCCTATTTACTTTCTGATCTTGGCAAGGGCTGGGATCGGTAAGTGATGCCGTGGGCCCCACAAGCACTATTATTATACTTGGGGGTCTTTTCAGATTGGAGGCCAGGGAGAGGTAAGGGAATATAAAAAACATTGTTATTTACCTCTTCGTGCTCCATATAGGTTTCAGGCCTAGTTGTGTGACGTCCCTGCGTTCCGGGTCATGTGACGTCCGTACATCATTAAAGATGGTTGACACCACTGAGTACTGCAGCAGAGTTGGGGATAGGTAAGTGACAGTGTTTTTTTTTGTTTGTATCCCCCCCTTGGTTTCCGATTATTATACTCTGGGCTCTGAAAAGTATATATAATAAAAATATATAAGAATAATTGTACATAGGTGCTCATTATGGGGCATAATACTGTGTGCAGGAGCCACAATAGGACATAATAGTATGTGCAGGGGCCACTATGAGACATAATACCATGTGCAGGGGCCACTATCGGCATAATACTGTGTTCAGGGGCCACTATGGGGCATAATAGAGCGCACAGGAATGCGGCGGGGGTTGGTCAGTCGAGGTCTTCGGTGTCAGTCAGGAAGGAGGGACCCATGTCAAAAGTTCGGCATGGGGCCCTACCATTCCTAGTTATGCCACTGGCCACACATAGTTAGGTTATCAGTTTTTTTTAGTGGAAAAATGATGCAGAGTAAGTGTTAATAGTTTATTTTTGCCAATTAACCGAATACAAAGAGAAATCTAAATCACATCAATATTTTATGAGACCACTGTTTACCTATAAAGCACCATGAATTCTTTGAGGTATGCTTGTACACTTGTAGTTTTTGAATTAATTGAATTGGCCTTGTTTCCGTATTAAAGGCATGACTTTTTGGGAACAACTCTTCAATAAAGACCACTTCTGGACAGGCTTCTATTGTATGTGGGTCCACTGGTTTCTGCCAGTTCTGATCTGATGGTGCTGCTGGACATTTTGTGATTTTAAAGGGAAGCAAGCATGATATATATCTAATCTTTGCATTACTTTCCCTTGGCTTTGGTGCCTCATCAAATTCAACTGTGACAGAAGGCAGTATGTACTGTCAGGGAGGCATCTGATTGGCAGGACAATGATCCCAAACATACAGTCAATGACATTAAGAACTATCTTTACCATAAAGAAGTACATGCAGTCTTAAAGGTAACAATGTGGACTCTGCAGAGCCCTGATCACAACATCATAAATTATCATTAATTCTCTAAGTTATTTTTATCAACCTTCCAGACGAGTTCCTTTAAGAACTGAGTGCAGGTGTACGTAGAAGAATTGATGCTGTTTTGAAGACAAAGGGGGGTCTGACCAAGTATTGATTGATTTAATTTAAATTTTTCTTTCGTCCATTCACTTTATATTTTGTTAATCGACAAAAAAAATAAATAAAAAAAAATACTTTGTAACACTTTTCCACGTATACCTAAAGCTTTTTAGAGAAGATAAGATAATCCTTTAATAGTCCCACAATGGGGAAATTCAGTGTGATACAGCATCATGGTTAGTACAGTAGTATATAGAAGACAGAACACATACAAGCTCATAGCAGATAGAGAAATGCTAGGAGTCATAGCAACTAAAAAGAAAGAAAAAACGTCAGAGTCATTTAGCTCTCTGTGCGAAGTGATGTTGATAATACAGCCTGACCGTGGTTGGAGGACATGAGAAAGGGGGCACAGCATGTAGACATAACAGGCAGATTCAGCTTTTTTTTTTGCAGAGGTGGGGGTCATATGCAGCTATCCTGATAACATGTGATAGTTTTTTTTGTAGGTAGTAAGAGCTCATGCTCACAACTGATAGTTCAATATCTTGCATCCGCACTATTGTTTCTTAACCACAAAAAATGCCCCCAAAGTGCACCATCTTTCATCGCAAGTCCTCCTCCTTTCTTCTTACCGCAGTCACATGTTCTATCCACCTGAAGAAGTCTGAAGCCATCCAGGGAGACAGGGTGCTGAATTATTCCTCCATACTATGTGCCTCTCTTGCCATGCTTCCTTAACTTGTGTGTGTGTGTGGGGGAATGATAACAAAGGCTGTAACAGAGCCTCCATGGTTCCACAGGAAAAAGAAATTCCAGTCAGCCGACCACAGGCATCTTCCAAGCATAAACAATAGATGCCAAAAGATTTCCTTGAAAGAAGGAGTCCACAATTTTTCATGCAAGTTTCTCTTCCATACTTTGTCTGCCTCAAAATGTGGTAGGGAATTACCTCTTTATTGTACACAGTTTTGATGATGACTGCTCTTTAGTATAGTTTTATTAGGGCAGAATTTTGATCTATGAGCATATGTTGTTCTATATGGTCTACTAGGAGTTTGAGGAAGTTTTAAACAAACCTTATGTCTCCTCATTGATTCAGGGTGCATGGTTTTCCCTCTCCACTTTAGCTCTGTTTCTTCAGATTGACTGCTACATACTAATACAAGTATATATGAAGCTCCCCATCAGTGCATGGAGAATTATCTTCTATAATACAAAACATAACTACCAGTTAGAAAATGAAGACGTCAGTACCACACATATCTGAGGTAAATAAAGCTATCCACTTTTGCTCCTTTCTTTCAGTGATCAGTGGGGGTCCCAGCACACAGACTCCCATTGAGCAAACCTATGATGTGTCAGACATTTTATGATAGTTACACTCTACATTTACATTAAACAGTTAAATCTTACTGGGGGTTGGGCTGTTCCATATCTGCACCTTAGAGCATTGTTGGTAACTAACTCTCTACATGATGAAAGTGGTTGCGCACAATGAATTATTGAGTACATTTAATGCGCCTCTGTTTAGACACAAGAAGGATGGATGGCTTAATATTTTATAATGAGTAACTCTGACAAATGAAGAAGTCTTGATTCACCAATCTTGTCTTCAAACTATGAGTCACATAATAAGAACAAATAAGCAATCTTGTAATGTGAAAATGATACGGCACACTTTACAGCTATTAGAAATGGTGCCCTGATTGGAGATACATAAATGCAATAAATAATATCTAAATATATAATCTTCTAGGTTCTGAAACTACTGGCCTGGACTATGAAGAAAAGTCATTTTTCAGTCTTGGTTATTAGTTACAGGCAATTGTATTACATTTATCAACTATCATGTACAAGAAATTGCAGCCATCGTATTAGTAAGTTGATATCTCTTTCTGAAGCAGAAGCATGCATTGTTCATGAGGTTTTGTAAACTAATACACTATTTGGTAGGAAGGTTTAACTAGCCAAATCTGGAATGCATCCTGCCTATACCTCTGATGTAACTCTATCTTATTTTCATCTTTTCCTGGGGCTGAAGAAACACATTAAGATTTTACAATTTCAGGCCTATTATGAAATAAAAAAAAGACCAAAAATGCTATCGGTTTTAATTGTCACTTTATCCTCAGTCAAGGGCATCAACAGTGAAGGACAGACCGTATTTCTCAAACGTTAACTAGATATCCGTTGCATAAGCAATTCAATAACTCTAGTAACTTATTTGTATTAGTAATATATTGCAGGAAACCTTGCTTTTTATGTTCCCATCACGTATTACCTTAGCTACCCCTGGTGCAGGTTATACTGTAACTTGCCAAGCATTCCAGACCAAATATTCATTCCATCCAGATGTAATATACTGTAGAAGGTTTGTTTGAAATCTTTATTTCTTTTTGGAATTGATGTGCATCCATCAAGCTCGGCAATCAATCTCAGTGTAATATATGTACATAGCTCTGCTGTTACCTTCACAATATATAATACAATCTGTACTCTTTGCATGGCATGAGGAGAAAACACACAAAATAAACCATATTTCTACTTTCTCACATGCACTGTTTAACAAAAAATGGAATATTTGCACTAAAAGTGTTACTTTCCCATATCCTAATAGCATACAAATCACTACTGTATTAAAGTGATATCTTTAACATTCACTAACAACAAAAATTAAAAAAATGTAATGCTAAAAATATTACAAAAATTGAAATATCTATTCTACTGGGTTGTTAACTATTTTTATGCTGTCTGTTTTGATTAATCTTAGATATTGAAATGGTTATTTTTACAGATGTAGCAATCCTTCAAGGGGAGAATTTAAATCTGGGGGAAGTGAAAAAATAAATAAATATAAAAATGCATACTTACCTGTCCCTGTTGCTCCAGTGTCCTCCCACACCTCCTGGTTAGTCTCCTCTCCCAGATCTCTTCTAGTAGGAAGAAGACCTGTGATGTCACAGGTACTGACATTCAGGCCCTTTGCTGATTGGCCTCAGCGGTTACGTGATCGCTGAAGCCAATCAGCAGCTTCAGCACAATGCCAGAAGACGCCAGAGGAGCAGATGACATGGGAGGCGCAGGAGGACACCAGAGTAATGTGGAAAGTAAGTATGCTTTTTTGTTTTATTTTTTTTCACTGCCCCAAGCTTATTTAAACATTAAAAAGATTGTCCATTTTTGACTGGACAACCCATTTAAGATTACAGATGGCGCAATGCAAGCATAATATTTTGCTCCTGCTGTTAGTGCTGTAGATTACCATCAATTCAAATGAATTGAAAGGAAGGGTCTGCTGTAAATACAGAACCCGTTCACATAGTAAATGCAGGGACTCCTATCTAACTGTAGGAGCCCCTGGACTACTTTATTCTGTCCACAGGATCTCACAGATGTGCCAGAATTATTAAAGGGGGCATCTGGGATAAAAATATTGATTTATTTTTCTAAAGATATTGATGATCTTTCCTAATAATATCCATGCAGATCGAACACCTGACACCCCCACTGATCAGCTGTTCTCAGCAGATACACAGATGATGGAAAAATCAGCTTGAAGAAGAAACAGATAGCTTTGTTATTATTTAAACGGAGTCCAATGAATCTGAGAAAGGGCAAATGATCTTGTGAAAGGAGAAAGACGAATCAAAACCACAAAAAATACAGTAGTATGAAAAAGAAAAAAAAGAACTTATACTCACCTACAGCCCTTTTCTGTGTTCTGCTGTTTAACTGTTTTCTAGTCTGTCAAGGGATCTGGAGATAAACCAGAATTATTAATAAGCCCCCAGGAGTAGCTTAATCACATTGACTATTTAGGGCTAATCCCGGAGGTGGGGATGTGAAATGGCTGGATCTGTTTCATATAAATTGCCAGGCAGTTCCTGTCATGCAAATGAATGAAAGGACCACCCAGCAATTCAAATGAATAGCAGACAGCAAGGCTGAATATTGCAGACAGCACTAGTGCTATCCACCTTTGGTTATTAATTTTCCTATCCCTGTGTATCCTTGTAGATTGTGATTCCTCATTGGTAGAATTCTCTTTGCCACTTTATAAGATAAGTTGATTATACAATGCCTGGGAATTAGCAGTGTAGAAATGGCAGGGGCAGAGGAAGCCCAAGATGGTGGCTGCTTTCTCCTATTCTGGTCCCAATGGCTTTTAGCTCAAATTCTCTTGTGGACCATGTACCTCATGTACTCCATGTGCTATAAAATAGCAGTTCTTCTTTCATAGGCTGCAATAGGCTTCCCGGATTCATTGCAACCAATTGGCAGCCACAGATCTCACTATGGGGTTGGCAACCTGTCCCAAAATGCAACGCCGGGAAAATTGCAGACTTCAGGCAGCTATAGCAGATGCTCGGCCACCATATTTAAATATCCAACATCCACCAGTTGGAGACTGGGGTAAAGTTTAATCAGCAAGGTTGGATTGTATCATATATTGCATGCAGTTCCTGATCTTTTGTTCTAGGTGCAAAAATTTACTCCATAGAGTCAATGAAATAACCTCCATATTAATATTCAAATAAGTCCTCCTTGGTGGAAAAGGGGAATTTGTTCTAGCACCACCTTTTGGAAGGTAACTCTCTATAGATGAATGATTGGTTTGTTAGAAACCTATCAGCATAATCTGAGAATAAAGACAAAAATATCAATAATTTCAAAAAGAAGACGGACCCATCTGCAGACAACTATTTCAAGGGTATTGCCTCTAATCAGTGCGAAGTAGGGGGCTGGCTACTTAAGCGGTCAAGATGTTGCTCTCATTATTAGAGATGAGCGAGTGCTATTCGAAACGGGAGCACACACTCATAGGAATGACTGGACGCAGCCGGCACTCAGGGTGTTAAGCAGCCGGCCGTCGGCAAAGTCTGCGTGCCGGCCGCTTCCATTCATTCCTATGGGTGCATGCTATTTGAAACTGCCGTTTCGAATAGTACTCGCTCATCTGCACTCATTATGTCTAAACCAGCTAGCCAGTACCCTGATTTGCACTGATGAAATACAAGAGCATCAAAACAGCTATCTACAGATGGGTCCTCTTCCTTTAGGATGGAGTATTCTGGCTTGGCTTTATTCTCAGATTATGCTGTTAGGTTTTAGGAGAATTAGGCATTAATCTATACAGAGCTGCCTTTCAAGAGAGTAAGCTCTTCTTTTCCAGCAAGGAGGGCTTATTTGCATATTTCTATCCCAGAATTCTTAGTGGGGCATGCACTTACTAATAAATACATATATACTTCACAGTGGCCACATTGCAGCAAATCAGCAAATCCTTCCGACCATAATTTCTATATGACATGTCATAAAGTCATTGTAAGATTGTGACATCGTAACACCAAGTAGTGTTAGTGGAAACTGTAGATTTTTGTGTCTTGACTGGTCCTTATGTAACATAAAACATATACAAGACAACACATTGCTAATTCATATTCACAAAAAATATGATAGATCTAAGTTATGGAAATTTCAGATGAGCACAACAGAGATTTAGGTGTTTATTTACCCTCCTTCTATGTTTCCTTCTCACAACTGTATATGACAAGACAGGTCAGAACGAAAGTAGAATTCCCCTTTAAAGTCATCTTAAAGTGACAATTCTCATATGGATATGTTTGTGATATAGCTAAAGGAAAAACAGATTAATATAAAAACATTAGAGTATATCCCAAGGCAGTCACCAACAGACAAGAAGCTGCCTCAACCTGTTTTGTTCATTTTATAAGTGGAAAGTTTTGGGATTCCACACCAGCATGATAATGTTTGATGTTGTTTTGCTACAGATTATACTACCTTCTGATACAGAAAACAGGAGTTTTTGCCTGAGTTTTGTTCCACATTTTGTTCAGTATGAACATTAAATGCATTGTCTCTTCATATACTCATCCTTTAGCTTTCAAACGTAATACAAAATTGAATCTGCACTAAAACATTTCTTAAAAGACTATATTCAGCAGATCTTTCTTCAATTGTATTTATTGCCCTAGGCTAGCATATCCATTTCTCTTGGGTTTCTGATTTAGTATAAGCTTGTGTTTCTGATCTTGGAAGTCCATCTTCGTGTATCTTTGAGACCACAAACTACAAATTTCCTCGCTAATACATAATTAATGTAGACTGATGTCCCTCAAGGGTACGGGCTTTGAAATGTGAGCAATCAACAAATATACTGTTCATATTTCTTCACTGTAAAATAGTTTGGAAACTTTAAGATTTTTGACTTTTTTCTTCCTGATACTAAACTTAAATGTGAAATGTTCGAGTATATTTTGATATTTTAGTTGGCATACCAAAGCGCTGTTCATCAAAATATTCTCTCTATGTAATAATGTATGAACAAGGAGTTATTTTATAGCTGTTTTTCGAGACGCAATTCTGTATTTTTCAGATCATGATAAGTGACTGTTTGCTATTTTTTTCAATGCAATGAACTTTATCTAAAGCATACGTTCTGTTTCACACAATTTCCCTACGTAAGGCTGAGGCCACACATGGTGGGAATACAGCTTTTTTGTTCCAGATCTTTAGTTTTAGTTTTTTTTTTTTTTGTTTTTTTTGTTTTGTTTTTTTTTGGGGGGGGGATTGAGCCAAAGCCAGGAGTGGATTGATCAGAAGATAGAAGTGCAGGTACTTCCTATATATTTCCAATTCCTATTGTAGCCTTTCTTGGCTTTGGCTAACCAAAAAGGCAGCAAAATCTTGAACAAAAAAGCTGTGTTTCCACAATGTGGTGCTTCAGCCACATGGGACATCCCGCAGCAAAAAAGCGCTTCCAGAAAAACCACAGCGGCAATGCATCGTGGTTCTTCCTGCAGCACTTTAGACAAAGAGTTTGCAAAGTTTTCCTCTGCAAACTTTCTGTTACAATTATACCTATGGGGAAACCCTGTATCAATGTATATACAGAGATAATTGTCAACAATGAGTAAGATTACGTTCAAACAACTATGGAAAAAAATGTCCTTTTTTCACGGTGGTCTTGCACTGGTATGAGGGTATGGAGGGGCTTGTGAAAAAGGGTAAAAATAGGACATGGCCTATAGTTTGGGTCCATGACATGTAAATAGTCACTGTTCATTGCCATTGAATTTAATGTTTTTTTAACAAATATCAAATGGCCATTAATCACTGTAGTGTGAATGTAGACTTAGACTTCCCACTTCCCACTTTCTACCTCAGGATCAACTCATCACCCAAAGTGAATGGAAATCTCCAAACATTACCCTGATGGCAAATGTAGGTAGCTTTCTTCCCCTCCTTATCCAGAATGTATACATGTGCTGTACTCGAGATTATAGTATGATTATCCTTTACGCATCTTGGGATTATTTCTATAGGCCACTGTAGCACTCTTTTTCTAGTGACCCTTCACCTATTCAATTTTTATTGTTTTTTTATGGACTTTTTAACATATTTTTGGATTAAATAAAGCTTTGTTAAAATTATTGTGTGTTTTATGTTCAGATTTAGTGTTTCTAATATGGACTCTTGCATATAGTTAAATTGGAACATTAATACAGCAATAGCTACAGTACTTCTCTATGCATTTAATTTCTTTTTTATGAATGATTTTTATTGCTTTTTTGTTTCAAAACAAGAATACAAGGAAAAACAAGCAGTAATAAGAAATAAGGTCTGATCGGCAAGGACTCACCATGCAAGGCAGATAAAATAAGCAAAAGAGGAGGGGGTAAATGTGGGGAGAGTTACCAAGGGAGTAACAAAGAATGCTTGATTGTATCTCACAGTACAAGAAAAACAATAAGGAAACAAATAACAATGTAGTGCAACAGAGTATGGTATGATGGAGGTCAACAAAATCCATGGTTTACACTATACAGGAAGGCCACATTACAAAGAGTGCATATAGTCCTACTTGCAATTTCTCTGCCACGTTACCATTGAGTAAAGAGATTTTACCCATATTTGAGCATATAAATATTCAAGGCTGAAATTAAACTTTATTATTACAGGTGAGTGAACAGTAAAATATTCGATATTCGTTATTCGTTTCGAATAGCCGCTCAATATTCGACTATTCGTTCGAATATCGAACCCCATTATAGTCTATGGGGAAAAATGCTTTGTTTCAGGGGAACCCACCATTTGACTCAGGAGGGTCACCAAGTCCACTATGACACCTCAGCAAATGATGCCAACACCTCTGGAATGCAACTGGGATAGCAGGGGAAGCATGTCTGGGGGTATCTAACAAGCCCAAGTCACAATTTTACCACACCATCACAGCCTATCAAATACACACTTTCTACACTCAAAAAAACCTCTATCAAAGTGGGACAATACCTGGAAACCTTCTTTCCTCCACAATTGGACGGACAGAAACCCAAATTTAAGCTAAACAAACATTAACAAGCACCCCTTTAAATCACGTTGCCCATGACAACCACAGATGGAATATGCAATGGGAAATCCAACAGTCCCCACCCTGAACTGTCATTGTGGATGTGTGTGTGTGTGTATGTGTGTGATGTGGTAAGGGCCACATTAAGGGCTACAAATTCACTTTTCTGGCCCTTAACGTGAGCCCTTCCAAATTAAGTTACAGGCCCTTAAGCTGAGCTACCAGCAGAGATTGAGGCCCTTAAGGTGACTTCAGCCTTTTACCTGCAGAGTTTTAGGCCCTTTTGGTGATTTGAGTCTTGCACCAGCAGAGTATTAGTATTAGTAAAATTGTTAGTCCCCAAAATGGTGGTTCCAGAACCATCACTCTCATTGTGTGGGATTGATGCAGTGGATTGGACTGAGGACCCAGACATTGACCTTGATTGTGATTGTGAAATTGATAACATTTTGGCATCAAGTCCTGGGTATAACTTTTATTTAGAGGACCGCAATGGTGGAGAATTGACTACCATTAATGGTCCTCTAATATCGGACTGTACATTACCTCTACAGTGTTCTGATCAGGTGTTAATAGTCCAAACAACATGCTTCAGATGTAGATCAGAAACCACTTTCCCTACTGACACCAGATTTAACCAAGTTTCATCATCAACCTGCTGAGATGAAGGCACTAAAGGAAAACTTGCCTTCAAAGGCATGTTCTGGAGCTACGACTGAGCAAAATCTAAACACAGAGTCCTTTGGAACTGAACAAAATTCACCAGCAGTGTTTTTGGCCCTTGGGCTGAGTTGAGCCTTGCAACAGCACATGTCCCGTAACATCAGGCGGGCCCTAAGTTCTGTGCTTTGCACAAAGTTCCACTTGACCACTGATGCGTGGACAAGTGCATGTGGCCAGGGACGCTACATCTCAATCACGGCACACTGGCTGAATGTAGTTGAGGCAGGGACCGGGTCGCAAACTGTGGCGGCCTGCCTTGTCTGCCTGCCCAATATTCCTGGCAGGAGTGCTGAAACACCACCCTCCTCCTCTGCCATTAAATTGACCCCAGCTACGAGCTTGAAACGCTGCAACACTGTCATGGGGAGACGTCAGCAGGCCGTGCTGAAGCTCATCAGCTTGGAGGACAGACAGCACACTGCCTCCTAGGTCAGGGATGCCATCCTGGATGAGTTGGCAATGTGTTTTTCCCCGCTGCACCTGGGGCCAGGCATTTTTGTCGTGCGTCATAATGGATGGAACCTGGTAGCGGCTCTGGAGTTTGCCAACCTCCAATACGGTCCATGCCTGGCCCACGTTTTCAACTTATTGGTGCAACAGTTTCTAAGAACGTACCCCAATTTACATGAGCTACTGGTTAAAGTGCGGCGCTTGTGCTCCCACTTTGGCAAGTCTACAGTACCTGGTGCTAACCTCAATACACTCTAGCAACGCCTACATCTGCCTGAAGCACTGGCTGTTGTGCGAGGTCACCACACACTGAAAACCTAGATACCATATGTTGAGCAGGGTGTGTGAGCAGCAGAGACCTTTAATGGAGTTCCATCTCCAAAACCCAAAGGTTCATCAAAGGCAGCTCCCTCAGTTTCTGCACTATGAGTTTCCATGGGTGGGAGACTTATGTGAAATCCTATCTCATCCTTTCCACTGGACAAGAAACATTAGCATGTGCTCATCACAATTCCTGATATGACAGCTGCATTAATCAGGGTGCAGGGTACAACGCAGATCAAGCCCGAGCCTGATCGAATATCAGGCCATTCGAGGTGTTCGATTCCAATCGAACACCACGTGGTAAACTCGCTAAAAATTTGATTCCCTTCCCACCTTCCCTGGCGCGTTTTTTGCACCAATAACAGCGCAGGGGAGGTGGGACAGGAAATATGACAAGGTAGGCAGTGAAAAAAATCGGAAAAAGGAATTGGCGGCCGGAAACAGATAACCTCCAATTTAGACAAATGGTGGATTTACCATTCGACTAATTTGGGACTGTGAACTATATGAATGTGATACAGGGACAGATCTACAGGCAGGGTTAGCTAGGGATAACCTTTATTTAGGGGGGAATGTCACTCACCCAGCTCTTTGGGGCTCTATCTTGTCGGGATCCCTGTCAGCTTGCGATATGTGCGAGCTGACTTTTTCCCATAGGGATGCATTGACCAGCGTTGATTGGCTGAATGCCCGTACAGTGGCCAAGCAACACTGGTCAATGCATTCCTATGGCTCGGAACTACTAAAGGAATAGCTGAGCTAAGCGTGTTAGTACTACTAAGGAATAGCCAGCTGAGTGTGCAGTGTGGGAGATTATCCTATAACTGCTGTGGATTCCTGCTATTTTTCTGGGGTACACCCCTGAGAAAAGCTGTTTTTCACGTATATAGCAAGAAGTAACTGCTGTGGATTCCTGCTACTTTGTGGAGGGACACCCCTAACAAAAGCTAGTTTGCACGTATATAGCAAGAAGTAACTGCTGTGGATTCCTGCTATTTTTCTGAGGGGACACCCCTAACAAAAGCTGGTTTGCACGTATATAGCAACAAGTAACTGTTCTGTATCCCTGTTTTCCACCGTCTGTGGAAAGCTGGACTCCTGTCCCTGCAGTGTATAGCTCTGAGAAGAGCTGTTGTTGTTCTTCGGTTTTTTCCTGCCTATCTGAAGCTAATGCCTATCTAGCCCTCAGCAGATATGTTTCTCTCCCTATCTCTGACCGCAAATCTGGTGAGTATGGCGGCAGCCGTTCTTATAAATGGGAGGTAACATGTTTTCGGCAGCCAATGGGTTTTTTCAATTTTTTTCAATGCCTCCGTTATCGTAGTTCCTGTCCCACCTTCCCTGCGCAGTTATTGGTGCAAAAAAAGCGCCAGGGAAGGTGGGAGGGGATACAAATTTTTACTGCGTATGACGCGTGGTATTCGATTGGGAACGAATACCCCGATCGGCCTGATTTTCGATCGAATACCTATTCGATCGAACGATGTTCGCTCATCTCTATTTATTATATTAATGGTCTCAGCCATAGATGATGGGTTCGGAAGTTGACAGTATGAATGGCCAGTATTATATGGCTGATAACTGTAGAGGTATACAGAAAAAATAGTCGCCATGTCACAGAGGTATTCTATTGTAGACGCATTGTATTATGGGATTGCTTACGCTCCATACGCCATGATACAATCTCCTTACATGTACGCTGAAATGTGAATGACACATGGTGACTTATTGTACATGCATACCCATCTATCTTGCATGCTAATGATATAAATGTATAACCCTAATGTGCCAGGTCCTAACTAACATTTAGAGAAGCCTCAGGCGTTATTATACTTCTAAACTTTGTCCTTTATGGATTTTCCAAATAATTTATAAGTAGCCATTGAGAGATAATGTTGATACAAAATATAGCTCATCTCTTTGTGGCAATAATGAAGAGTATTTAAGAAGAAGACATTACTGAACATTTTTATAGAATATCCAATATCAAGTCAATATATGCTCATAAAAGCACGATACTATCATCTCAGATAATTAGGCCAAGATTCAAGTAAAAGAGATCCTTGCTAATAAAGACGTTCTACAACCCTTTTGTGACTCTGGGATTCATTCCAGAATTTCTAAAGCAAACAACATATAATCGACCATGACTGAAATTCATAGCATTGAAATCCGGGACAATTCATTGCATCTGAGAACTGAACAATAGTACTATTGTCACGAATCTTGGCCCTAACACATTGCAATCTATAGAACTTATTTGGTAAGAAAACATTCCAATAATAGGAGCACTATCGAGCTGACTTTGCATTGCAGAGAGCTTTATAAACTAGTCTCAATATTGAATCATTTTATTATCCATTTATTGTTTGACAGGGCTATGGTAAGATGCAATTATATCTTTACTTGAACCCTTGAAGATGTCTCTTAACCCTTAACAATAACAGTATACTGATTTCCAGTCTGTTTTAGTATAGGTTGCAAACAGGTATCCCAATTCTTGTGTTTTTGGTATTTACCAACGATACATTGTTTCTCAGTAATTTGCCATATGGAATGTAAAATATTAAGCTAAACTTAAACATCTGTCCTGTGGGCAAGCAGAATAATAAAATCACATGTTTTCTATTACACGGAGCTGCCATTTTCAGCCAGGATTATTATCCCGTATACTTAGAAATAGGCTTTCTTCAGAAAACGTAATTTTGCTAGTGACCCTGAAATAAACATGAAATGAGATTGTGATAGCTTACTGAATATCACGCAGGCAAGAAATGACCCAGGAGGAACGGATATAAATATTATTTTCCCTTCCATGTGCTGATTCCAGGTTTTGAGGTGTCTCATCTTATTAAAATTGTCTAGGTGTCATTACGCTCTGAGCACAGGTACTACAATGGTCTATGAGTCATCAGTAAACTAAGGAAGATCATTTATTAAAATCTTAGTTCGTGTCAGTTTTTATTACCGGTTAAATTCCCTCAATACAGCCCTAACAGCTTTTATTTCCAGCAGATTTTTTTTTTTTTAAAGAAAGGTGACAGGGAGTTGAAATAATGTGCAATACGCAGATTTGTTTGAAGTTTTAAGGTCACTTGTAAGGTTGATTTTTTTTAAATAGTTTTTAGACTTACATCAATTTAATACCAAGAATATTACTGTAATATTTCATTTGACTTTAGTGGCAAAGTATTACAGTACATTACACATTAAGGGGGTTTTTCATGTGAAAGTTATCAATTGGTCAATAACTGAGACCTGCTAAAAGAAGCCACTTTTTGTCTTACACTGTACAACTGTATAGATTTTCCAATCATGTCGCATGTCACATGATGTCATCCCTTATGGATTTCCAGGCTTGATGTTGTGCACATATGTAATTCACTGGTTCCTTCTTGCCTGACTTATCTTGAACATGTGAACATGTAAGAGACTATAATGATAAGGACGACAGGAGGAGTTGGTGGGTTCAGAAACTACTATGAGGAATAGAGATGAGCGAACAGTGTTCTATCGAACTCATGTTCGATCGGATATTAGGCTGTTCGGCATGTTCGAATCGAATCGAACACCGCGTGGTAAAGTGCGCCATTACTCGATTCCCCTCCCACCTTCCCTGGCGCCTTTTTTGCTCCAATAACAGCGCAGGGTAGGTGGGACAGGAACTACGACACCGGTGATGTTGAAAAAAGTAGGAAAAACCCATTGGCTGCCGAAAACATGTGACCTCTAATTTAAAAGAACAGCGCCGCCCAGGTTCGCGTCATTCTGAGCTTGCAATTCACCAGGGACGGAGGTTTCCGTCCAGTTAGCTAGGGCTTAGATTCTGGGTAGGCAGGGACAGGCTAGGATAGGAAGGAGAAGACAACCAACAGCTCTTGTAAGAGCTAAATTCCAGGGAGAAGCTTGTCAGTGTAACGTGGCACTGACGGGCTCAATCGCCGCAACCCAGCTTTCCCAAGATCCTGAATGGAATACACTGACAGTGTATTCCCGTATACCCTATATATACACCCCCGATCCCCGTTCCAACGGTGTGCCCCCCCACCTTCACCCCAGAAATACCCAGCAAGTCCCCTAGCAATAGAATTGGGGCTATATACACCCACTATTTTTGCTACTGCCATATAGTGCCATTGTCTGACTGGGAATTCAAAGAATATATTGGGGTTACATATAACTTCAATTCCAGGGAGAAGCTTGTCAGTGTAACGTGGCACTGACGGGCTCAATCGCCGCAACTCAGCTTTCCCAGGATCCTGAATGGAATACACTGACAGTGTATTCCTGTATACCCTATATATACACCCGATCCCTGTTCCAACGGTGTGCCCCCCCATCTTCACCCCAGAAATACCCTGCAAGTCCCCTAGCAATAGAATTGGGGCTATGTACACCCACTATTTTTCCTACTGCCATATAGTGCCATTCAAGTCCTGCCACTGACATATAGTGCCAGTTTCTGACTGGGAATTCAAAGAATATATTGGGGTTACAAATACCTTCAAGTCCTGCCACTGACATATAGTACCAGTTTGTGACTGGGAAATCAAAGAATATATTGGGGTTACAAATACCTTCAAGTCCTGCTACTGACATATAGTGCCAGTTTCTGACTGGGAATTCAAAGAATATATTGGGGTTACAAATGCCCTCATTTCTTGCTACTGCCATATAGTGCCAGTTTCTGACTGGGAATTCCAAGAATATATTGGGGTTACAAATACCCTAATTTCTTGCTACTGCCATATAGTGCCAGTTTCTGACTGGGAATTCAAAGAATATATTGGGGTTACAAATACCCTCATTTCTTGCTACTGCCATATAGTGCCAGTTTCTGACTGGGAATTCAAAGAATATATTGAGGTTACAAATACCCTCAAGTCTTGCTACTGCCATATAGTGTCATTTTCTGCCTGGGAATTCAAAATGCGCAAGGCTCCCGGAAAGGGACGTGGACGAGGCCGTGGGCGAGGTCGGGGGAATGGTTCTGGGGAGCAAGATAGCGGTGAAGCCACAGGGCATCCCGTGCCTACTCCTGTGGGGCAGCAAGCATTGCGCCACTCCACAGTGCCAGGGTTGCTTGCCACATTAACTAAACTGCAGGGTACAAACCTTAGTAGGCCCGAGAACCAGGAACAGGTCTTGAAATGGCTGTCGGATAACGCTTACAGCACATTATCCACCAGCCAGTCAGCCTCTGCCTCCTCTCCTCCTATTACCCAACAGTCTTGTCCTCCTTCCTCCCAAAATTCCCAATCTTCCCAGAACAATAACCCCAACTGTCCCTGCTCCCCAGAGCTGTTCTCCGCTCCTTTCATTGTCCCTCAACCTGCCCCTCCATTTCACGATTCCATGGACCTAACAGACGAGCATCTGTGTCCAGATGCTCAAACACTGGAGTCTCCTCCATCTCCGTTCGATTTGGTGGTGGATGACCAGCAACCCACCCTCATCGACGACGATGAGACGCAGTTGCCGTCAGGGCATCCAGTTGACATGCACATTGTGCGGGAGGAGGAGATGAGACAGGAGTTGGAAGAGGAAGTGGTGGATGATGAGGACACTGACCCGACCTGGACAGGGGGGATGTCAAGCGGGGAAAGTAGTGTGGATGTTGAGGCAGGTGCAGCACCAAAAAGGGTAGCTAGAGGCAGAGGCAGAGGTCAGCAGCTTAGGCGAAGCCAGGCCACATCCGGAATCTCCCAAGATGTTCCAGTTCGTACCCAGCCCCGAAAAACTCCCACCTCGAGGGCACGTTTCTCGAAGGTGTGGAGTTTTTTCAAGGAATGCGCCAAGGACAGATATAGTGTTGTCTGCACAATTTGCCTCTCGAAATTGATTAGGGGCTCTGAGAAGAGCAACCTGTCCACCACTTCAATGCTCCGACATTTGGAATCCAAGCACTGGAATCAGTGGCAGGCAGCAACGGCAGGACAAAGGCCGCCTGCCGTTCACGCCACTGCCTCTGCCTCTGCCACTGCCACTGCTCACTGTGCTGGCGATGCACTCCAGAGGACGAGCCAGGACACCACTTTATCTGCCTCTGCCACTTTGTTGACTTTTTCCTCATCCTCCCCTGTTCCTGTCTTATCTCGTTCTCCTGCACCATCAGGCGCTTCTTTACAACAACCCACCATCTCTCAGACATTGGAGCGGCGGCAGAAATACACCGCTAACCACCCACACGTGCAAGCCTTGAATGCCAACATCGCTAAACTGCTGGCCCAGGAGATGTTGGTGTTCCAGCTTGTTGAACTCCCGCCTTCCTGGACCTGATGGCAACTGCGGCACCTCACTATGCCGTCCCTAGCCGTCACTACTTCTCCCGGTGTGCCGTCCCCGCCTTGCACCAGCACATGTCACTCAACATCAGGCGGGCCCTTAGTTCCGTGCTTTGCACAAAGGTCCACTTGACCACCGACGCGTGGACAAGTGCATGCGGACAGGGACGCTACATTTCACTGACGGCACACTGGGTGTAGTTGAGGCTGGGACTGCTTCCCAAACTGGCCCGGTGTACCTCGTCTCCCCGCCTAACATTCCTGGCAGGGATACGAGACGAACACCCCCCTCCTCCTCCTCCTCCACCGCCTCCTCCTCCACCACCGCCTCTGCTACCGCCTCCTCCTCCGCTGTTAGACTGACCCCAGCTACGAGTTGGAAACGTTGCAGTACTGGCATTGGTAGACGTCAGCAGGCCGTGCTGAAGCTGATCAGCTTGGGGGACAGACAGCACACTGCCTCCGAGGTGAGGGATGCCCTCCTCGATGAGACGGCAATATGGTTTGAGCCGCTGCACCTGGGCCCAGGCATGGTCGTTTGTGATAACGGCCGGAACCTGGTAGCAGCTCTGGAGCTTGCCGGACTGCAACATGTTCCATGCCTGGCCCACGTCTTCAACCTAGTGGTGCAACGTTTCCTAAAGAGCTACCCCAATGTTCCAGAGCTACTGGTGAAAGTGCGGCGCATGTGCGCCCACTTTCGCAAGTCGACAGTAGCCGCTGCTAGCTTAAAATCTCTCCAGCAACGCCTCCATGTGCCACAACACCGGCTTTTGTGCGACGTCCCCACACGCTGGAACTCAACGTTTCAGATGTTGAATAGAGTGGTTGAGCAGCAGAGACCTTTGATGGAATACCAGCTACAAAACCCTAGGGTGCCACAAAGTCAGCTGCCTCAGTTTCTCATCCATGAGTGGCCATGGATGAGAGACCTTTGTGACATCCTACGGGTGTTTGAGGAGTCCACAAGGAGGGTGAGCTCTGAGGATGCGATGGTGAGCCTTACAATCCCGCTCTTGTGTGTTCTGAGAGAATCCCTGATTGACATCAGGGATAACTCAGATCACACAGAGGAGTTAGGGATAGCATCCGATCCGTCACAGCTGGAGAGTAGGTCCACACATCTTTCCGCTTCATCGCGTTTAATGGAGGAGGAGGAAGAAGAGTTGTCCGATGATGTGATGGTGATACAGGAGGCTTCCGGGCAACTTTGAATCATCCCATTGTTGCAGCGCGGATGGGTAGACATGGACGATGAGGAGGAAATGGAGATTGAACTTTCCGGTGGGGCCAGAGGAGTCATGCCAACTAACATTGTGGCAGACATGGCTGAGTTCATGTTGGGGTGCTTTACAACCGACAAGTGTATTGTCAAAATCATGGAGGACAACCAGTACTGGATATTTGCTATCCTTGACCCCCGGTATAAAAACAACATCTCCTCTTTTATTCCGGTAGAGGGGAGGGCCAATCGCATCAATGCTTGCCACAAGCAATTGGTGCAGAATATGATGGAGATGTTTCCAGCATGTGACGTTGGTGGCAGGGAGGGCAGTTCCTCCAGTAGGCGACCAAGTTCTCACCGGTCCACACAAACAAGGGGCACACTGTCTAAGGTCTGGGACACCTTGATGGCACCCCCTCATCAAAGTGCCGCCACGGAGGGTCCTAGTGTCACCAGGCGTTTGAAGTATAGGCGCATGTTGCGGGAATACCTTTCTGACCACAGCTCTGTCCCCTCCGATCCCTCTGCGCCCTACACGTATTGGGTGTCGAAGTTGGACCTGTGGCTTGAACTTGCCCTATATGCCTTGGAGGTGCTGTCCTGTCCTGTCGCCAGCGTCCTATCTGAGAGGGTGTTCAGTGCAGCCGGTTTCATCATCACTGACAAGCGCACCCGTCTGTCAGCTGAGAGTGCCGACCGGCTCACTTTGATAAAAATGAACCACCACTGGATAGAGCCTTCATTTTCGTGCCCACCTGTGTAAAGCACCCCAACATGAAACTCCATGTCTGTGCTCAACCTCTCCAATTCCTCCGCATCCTCATACTCATCCACCATAAGCGTTGCACAATTCTGCTAATACTAGGCTCCCTCCACCCTGATTTCCCCCAACTCTGCTGGTTAGAGGCTCCCTCCACCCTGATTTCCCACAACTCTGCTGGTTAGAGGCTCCCTCCACCCTGATTTCCCACAACTCTGCTGGTTAGAGGCTCCCTCCACCCTGATTTCCCACAACTCTGCTGGTTAGAGGCTCCCTCCACCATGATTTCCCACAACTCTGCTGGTTAGAGGCTCCCTCCACCCTGATTTCCCACAACTCTGCTAGTTAGAGGCTCCCTCCACCATGAATTTCCCAAAACTTGGCTGTTTAGAGGCTCAATCCACCATGAATTGGTCCAAACTGGGCTGGTTAGAGGCTCCCTCCACTATGAATTTGGCCAAACTGGGGTTTTTAGAGGCTCCCTCCACCATGAATTTCCCAAAACTTGGCTGTTTAGAGGCTCCCTCCACCATGAATTGGTCCAAACTGGGCTGGTTAGAGGCTCCCTCCACCATGAATTGGTCCAAACTGGGGTTTTTAGAGGCTCCCTCCACCATGAATTTCCCAAAACTTGGCTGTTTAGAGGCTCAATCCACCATGAATTGGTCCAAACTGGGCTGGTTAGAGGCTCCCTCCACTATGAATTTGGCCAAACTGGGGTTTTTAGAGGCTCCCTCCACCATGAATTTCCCAAAACTTGGCTGTTTAGAGGCTCCCTCCACCATGAATTTCCCAAAACTTGGCTGTTTAGAGGCTCCCTCCACCATGAATTGGTCCAAACTGGGCTGGTTAGAGTCTCACTCCACCATGAATTTGCCCAAACTGGGGTTTTTAGAGGCTCCCTCCACCATGAATTTCCCAAAACTTGGCTGTTTAGAGGCTCCCTCCACCATGAACTTCCCATAGCTTGGCTGTTTAGAGGCTCCCTCCACCATGAATTGGTCCAAACTGGGCTGGTTAGAGGCTCCCTCCACCATGAATTTGGCCAAACTGGGGTTTTTAGAGGCTCCCTCCACCATGAATTGGTCCAAACTGGGGTTTTTAGAGGCTCCCTCCACCATGAATTGGTCCAAACTGGGGTTTTTAGAGGCTCCCTCCACCATGAATTTCCCAAAACTTGGCTGTTTAGAGGCTCCCTCCACCATGAATTGGTCCAAGCTGGGCTGGTTATAGGCTCCCTCCTCCATGAATTTGCCCAAACTTGGCTGTTTAGAGGCTCCCTCCACCATGAATTGGTCCAAACTGGGCTGGTTATAGGCTCCCTCCTCCATGAATTTGCCCAAACTTGGCTGTTTAGAGGCTCCCTCCATTATGAATTGGTCCAAACTGGGCTGGTTATAGGCTCCCTCCTCCATGAATTTGCCCAAACTTGGCTGTTTAGAGGCTCCCTCCACCATGAATTTGCCCAAAATGGGCTGTTTAGAGGCTCCCTCCACCATGAATTTGCCCAAACTCTGCTGGTTAGAGGCTCAATCCACCCTGATTTTCAAAACAAATGTTGGTGCCAACCTCAACTTACTACAAGGGCCAAATTCACTGCTGGTGACAAGCTCTCCTCACTCCAAGTGCCAAATACACATGTTTCAAGGTGTTTTCCTACTGTCTGAGAGGTGGTATTGAGTGTGTAAAGTGTGTAGTTGTTAGGCTGTGATGTTGGGGTAATAGAGGGTCTTTGGTGTGTTAGATGCCCCCAGACATGCTTCCCCTGCTGTCCCAGTGTCATTCCAGAGGTGTTGGTATCATTTCCTGTGGTGTGATAGTGGACTTGGTGACCCTCCAGACACGGATTTGGGTTTCCCCCTTAACGAGTATATGTTCCCCATAGACTATAATAGGGTTCGAAACTCGTTCAAACACACGAACAGTGAGCGGCTGTTCGAATCGAATTTCGAACCTTGAACATTTTAGTGTTCGCTCATCTCTAATGAGGAATACTGAGTTTATCTGAAGCTAGCAGAAATGTAAGGGTAAGTTCACACAGGTAAGTTCACACAGGGTTTTTTGGTCCGGAACCTGAGGCGGAGGCCTCCTCAGGTTCTGGACCAAAACATGGGTAGCTGCGACTGGATGTCGGTGCAGCATACCGTCATACAGTCACGCACTCCGTGCTGGATTAGGCCCAAATGAATGGGCCTAGTCAGTAGGGAGTGTCTTCGGGCAGATGTCGCAAGACGACTCCGCCTGAAAGAATGAGTATGTTGCTTCTTTTTTCCGGGAGCCGGAACAAACGACTCCTGGAAAAAAGAACTGACTAGCTCCCATTGAAATCAATAGGAGCCGTCTTTTTGATCAGAATTTTGAGGCGAAATTACCCTAAGGCTCAAATTTCTCACCATTACCATATAAAAGTCAAAATAAGTGTTAAAAACACATAATAATCATACTAAGAGCAGGTACACACTAGCGCCTGATCTCCGTTAGTAAAGTCTTGCATGTCCGACTTTAAATGAATGGGTTTGAAAACTGTCTGCCGTTTTCCGTCTCCTGCCCAGTTTCTCTGCATAACAGAGATCGGCCGCTGGTGTGAACCAGCCCTAATAGACTCATATACACATTATCTCATAATAAATCATACCATGTATGAACGCATTCTGACACACATTTTGCCATACCGGCTTCATCATCTTTACCAGACAGTTAACTCCATAAAATAAAACCTTCAAATCATTAAAAAAAAAAGAATGATAAAATGAAAAAGTCCATGTGACTACTGTAAGCTGAAGGGGGAAAAGTTACAATTCTAGAAAGATGGGGAGATAAAAATTTAAATGAAAGCAAAGGAAAATCACCATGTGTGTTCTTAGAGTCTACTCCATACGAATGTCATATTCTCCATCTCATAGTCTGCTGGTTTTCTTGCATGAAGCAACTAGCAAGATCCTATGAACATATTTTGAATGTCTTCATAACTTGCATATAATGGCTGTCTATTCAATTTGTAAAATAACAGTCTTATGGAGCCTTCACACGATGTAACGCTGCGCTCATTCTGATCGTAAAAAGATGTTCAGAATGAGCGCGTAAAAAACAGCTCCCATTGACTTAAATGGGAACCAGCATACGTGCGCTCCCCATTGAAATCAATGGGAGGCATTTTTCCCTATGCTTTCAATGTATTACGCACATAATACATTGAAATCATAGGGAAAAATGCCTCCCATTGATTTCAATGGGGAGCGCACGTATGCTGGTTCCCATTTAAGTCAATGGGAGCTGCTTTTTACGCGCTCATTCTGAACGTCTTTTTACGATCAGAATGAGTGCAGTGTTACATCATGTGAAGGCTCCATTAGGCTAAGGCCCTACTTAGTGGGACACAGCAAAAAAATGCTGCCAAAACGACCACGTTGGCAATGTGTCACCGTTTTTCTTGCAGTGTTTTTCACAAAAAGTCTACAGAGGTTTCCTCGGTAGACTTTCTGCTTCAATGATACCTATAGGGGAAACACAATTTTTTTCCATAGGTATAATTGACATACTGCAATTTCGAATATCGCAATGGTTTCGGAAATTGCAGCATTTCTGCTGCGCGTATTCTTCTGAAATGTTTGGATGGGATTACGCCACATGAAGCCCCGACCTTAGAGTAAATATAAACAGATATACAATTCTGAAAAAAATGAAATAGTAAATTATTATTTTATGTAAAGCAGCTTTTTTTGTTAACCCTTTGAATGAATATAATTCCTATTTACTGACAAATACTTACAATGGCCATCCGTTCAGTTTGTGAAATAAAAGCTCTAAAGTGATTTGAATAGCTATAAAGAAAAAATTAAGAAAAAAAAAACTTTAGTAGTAAATTATTATTTCAATTAAAGCCTTTTTTTTTAACCCTTTTCAAGTACATTGTTTCCATAACAATACATGAATAGCCAACTCCTATTTACTTGAAGAACACATATGATTTATTGCATACAAGCTTCATACAATATTGAATAGGCCACTAAATGCAATTTTCATAGAATACTTTGTATTCGGATCCCTAAAATCCATCATCGTAGCAATTTATCTTTTGTAATTGACCCTATATATTAGGATTCCCTGTTGACATTTCCACCTTCTTAAGAGAACAGTCTAGATTTTATACATCCTACTAAGGCAATGTGGATTTATATGGTTGGCTTGAGTAAATGAATTAATGACAGGAAGATCATAAAGCTGTCCTCTCCTCTTTATACTGTCATTAGGAATAGATCTGTAAAGCTGTTGTGTATTGTCTTACACACTTCATGAAGATTTAGTTCGCTTGTGTGATTTTGTCCATTTTATGGCCTTAAATTAGCACTCCATGAAAATCACAAATTAAAGTCAGTGGATTTGCGGTGATGCATTAGTTTCCCAATGTACTATAAAAGAGTGTCTCTAAGATAAGAAGCCATTTCTATCCTGTATCAGGCCACAGTATAGACATAGGACATAACCAAATGGAAACATGCCTAAAGAAGTAGTGGGTAATATAGAATTGTTTCCGGATATTGCTCAAACACATATTATATTACAAAACATATATTATATTTAATATTATTCTAACTTCAATTTTCTCTATCATATTTCCAGTAGTAAAATCTATAATTGCCAATGACTTAAATGGTATAATCCTGTTATCAACATCCCCATCTAAAATTCCAAATCTCATCTGTTATATTGATAAACTATGTCCTTGTGTTTTTTTTTTTTTTCAATTTAGCATGCTGAAATATTAGTCTCGAGATCCGTATCTATCATGTATCTGCTGTGACTGGTATTGAATTATCATTTACTTTTACATAGTGGATGTTGTACATCTGCAAATATTTCCATACCTCAAATCTTCTTTTGTCCCAATTAGCAAAGCATGTAAATGTGTGAAGATCCACAGTGGGTTATGGATTAACCCTTAATTTATAACAGGCCATCAGTCTATAGCGAAACTTTACCTGGTTACATTTGCCTAAAAAGTGACAGGTTTGGGGGGGGGGGGGGTTTGTTATAATTTTAAAGAACATGCATACTTTTAATTTATAGATGCTAAATTTATACCTAATACCTAAAACAAAAATAAGTTAAAATATGAAATTTATACTTCTTACCCAAAATATAAATCTGTTTGAATGGTGAACATTGTTATTATAGTGACCACACAAATTCTAACATTAAGACTGCATGTTTCAATATCTGTGTGTATGTATATATATATATATATATATATATATATATATATATATATATATATATGTTGTATATATCAGAGTACTGTGCAAGAGTTTGGAAACAGTGTTGCGATATAATAATGCTTTTGAAAATAGAACTGTTAATATAACTGTCAAATAAAGAGAAATCGAAATCAAATCCATATTCGGGTTGAGCATCCTTTGGAAGTCCTGAAAGTGATGATATGTTCTCCATTTCAACGTCACTGGGTCAGGGATTTTATAAATGGACTGAGCTGACATGGCCATGTGACCAAAGAAGGTGAAGCCACAGGGCCTGTTAATTTGAAGTGTTGCCACTTCAATCAGATGACCTATGGGGTCCTGAGTAAGAGACACCCAAGAATCCTCAATTGATGACTTACCTTAAGGATAACTGACCTTAAGGCTGAGGCCCCACTTTATGGAAATGCAGCTTCTTTTGTTGCAGATTTTGCTGCAGTTTTCTGAGCCAAACCTAGGAGTGACCACAAAAGGAATGGGAAATATATAGGAAGCTCTTACACTTCTACCCTCTGCTAAATCCACTTCTGAAGTTGGCTCAAAAAAACGCAATAAAATCTGCAACAAAAAAAGCTGCGTTTCCGCAACGTGGGACCTTCGCCTCAGAAACGCAACTTTTTTTTGTTGCATATTTTGTTGTGTTTTTTTGAGCCAAAGCCAGGAGTGGATTAAGCAAAAATTAAAAGTAGAATTACATCCTATATTTCTCCCGTATCCTTTTGTAGCCATCCTTGGCTTTGGCTCCAAAAGCTGCAATAAAATCTGCAAAAAAAAACAAAAAAAAACTGTGTGTCCACACTGTGGGGCCTTAGTCTAAAACACAAAGACTACATTACAATATTAGTTGGTCTATGGTTTAGTTATCTGGTTTTTAATTCCCTTACCACCACACTATTATCTGTAGGTGAACTTCTCCAGATTTCTTCATTTGATGTATTTTTATATATATATATATATATATATATATATATATATATATATATATATATATATATATATATATATATTCAGATACTTTGCTGGATGATATCTCATTAAATAAGATCCCATAACATATAATATCAGTACTGGCATAGTAAAGCTCTCATCTGTTAAGTATCTGGAGGGATGTTTGAAAATTTGAGTAATTCAATACACCGTGGAGGAAATTTGTCGGATGTGGGACTTTGGCAATAAATTGATATTCTGTGCATTATTTTTTGAAATCTACAATATTCCTTTAAAAATAATAATGAAAACATTTGTCTTCCATTTCTGAAGGAATTATACATAGAGCAGATTGCTACACGCTGCTTCCAGATAATTGAATGAACTAATGTCTGAGGATTTTGACACTTTACTATAAATCAGATAAAACAATAAATCATTAATGATTTGCAGCCCTTGTATATCATAATTTTATATTCTACATTTTGTACTTGCAAAAGATGATTTAATGAAATGCCCGGAGACAAATATGTACTACTACCATTATATTTCCTTTTTATTTGACTTTTTTTTTTAGCCTTTTTATTTCATTTTCGTTTTTGATTTATATTTTATCAACTTCATTAAAATATGATAAGGTTACTAAATAAAGAGAAGAAAATACTGTACATTTCTGCGCTTGTTGCTAGAAGAGAGGACATTTAGCAGCACTTAGCTACTACATTATCATTAGGCCACGGTCACACCTCACTGTTTCTTGCTTCTAGCCGGTCACATGGGACAAACACACTGCAGAACTTCCAGAAGAAGGATTCTGCAATGTGATACTGAGCAAGCCATGGCGGTGATAGTCTCTAAGCTTGTGCACTGCTCTTGCTGCTCAAGTAGAATTGATATATATATATATATATATATATATATATATATATATATATATATATATATATACATATATATATTCGCAGCAGTCATTCACTCAGCAAACATATATACAGCACACAGCAAACTCAAGCACCTTTTGGTCATGTTTTATGATCACATGATGTGCTCTTCAAGGATCCTACAGTCAAAAGAAAAAGAAAACTTTAGATGGGAGAGTCCTGCACACATTAATATATGTGGGTACAATGTGGGAACAATTACCACCACAATCCCCACATACACAGATGTAGGCAGGGCTGTACATAGCAGCAGGCTGAATGGCTGCTCCCTGTACTCCTGGGAAATTGGTGCCTGAGTTCGGAGGCTCACCTTAACTGATGGGGGTGTTGCCCTACCTTAGATATACATATACACTTGAAAGTTCTGTCTTAGTATTTCTTAAAGAAAATGGCGTGAGTCTCATCATCAGAGAACCTTCAAAAGGAAAGTGTTTGCCCTCCATTGGATAGCCTCTGGACCCCCAACCTTATTTTTTTTTGCATGTCCTTTGTTAATGGTGTGCTTCCTTATCAGAAGTTTCTGTACTATAATAGGAAATATCCTCAAAAAACATGGTACGTTTTTGTTTTTCAAGTGCCTGTTCCTAGAGTCTGTTGATTCAGAGACTTCCTAAATCCACTTACTTTGCATGACAATTGCTGAAATTCTACATTTCTTTAGTATTGTCTGTATTGTTAGCGACTTGTGTATGATGCACATCCTGTATTGTTTGTCTCATGCTGCTGTCTATAGTATGTTATTCGTATTATACCTGTCTAATTTACAAGGTTGTTTTTTTGCAGGACAATTTGTACTTCAGAGTGGCACTATTCTCCTTTACATAAAAGTTATTAAATTACTTTTATTAATCCTTTTATGGGAGGAAGTGAAAAAAGCATAAATTTTGTCTTTTTTTTTGCTTTTTAAACTTAGTTCTATTCACTGTGTAGTAAAAATATTAATAGTTAACAACTAAACAATTTAACTTTGTTCTAAATATCAGCACAATTTACAATTTAATACTAAAGACTAGAGATGTGCGAATAGTATTCGATCAAGTAGGTATTCAAAATACTCGTACTCGATCGAGTACCACTCGCTATTTGAATGTAAAAGTTTGATGCAGAACCAGCGTTGATTGGCCGAGTGCTATACAGTCGGCCAATCAACGCTGGTTCTTCTCCTACCTTTAGAAGTCTTCTCCGTGCAGCTTCCCCGCGGCGTCTTCCGGCTCTGAATTCACTCTGCCAGGCATCGGGCCTTGGCATAGCCGACTGCACATGCCCGCTTGTAGTGTGGACATGCGCAGTCGGCTCTGCCCAGGCCCGATGCCTCGCAGAGTGAATTCAGAGCCGGAAGATGCCACGGGGACGCTGCACGGAGAAGACTTCTCGGAGGATCCAGCCCGACCCTCACTCGTGGACTTGGTAAGTATAATTTGATCGAACGTTGCCTACCCCTGAAACGAGCATTTTCCCCCCATAGACTATAATAGGGTTCAATATTCGATTTCAGTAGTCTAATATTGAGGGGCTACTCGAAACAAATATCAAATTTCGAACATTTTACTGTTCGCTCATCTCTACTAAAGACTAATACTAAATATGTATAGTTTATGTTTATGTTGCAGTTACTTTAGGCTAAGTATACATTAGTGCTCGGTTTCCAAAGTAATGTTTCAGTACAGGGATACCATAACTCCGCACAGAGAACTAAATGATTCTGAAGCTTTTGTTTCTTTTTGCTATGACTCTTACTATCTTTTTTTTATCTTCTATTCTGAGCTTTTGTATTTTTTTTTTCTTGTATTATTATTGTATTATCTCTGCTGCTGTGACACACTGAATTTCCCCATGGTGGGAGTATTAAAGGATTATTTTCTCTTATCTTATTTTATTAGAAAAAATAGTGACCATCAACATTTGTCCATTTGAATTTAGTGTCAAAGCCCTGTGCTATTAGTTACGGTAACCCTGAGTAGTCACTTCCACTATTAAAGTGTTGTCTGGGGAGTTACAATTTGCCTGATCTAGGGATTCCTGATAATACACCCAGGGGATTCGACCATGTCACGACCCTGAGGTATCAAGATTATAAGCAGTGTTCTGTCCTCCTGGGTTGCTCCACCCCAGTGGGGTAACTACTAATGGTGGGGCCCCGTGGTGAACTTTTGACATGGCCCCCCCAAAGACCTCGACCGACCGATCCCACCCCTCATTCCTGCACACAGTATTACTCCCCATAGTAGCCCCTGTACACAGTATTACTCCCCATAGTAGCCCCTGTACACAGTATTATTCTCCTTAGTGGCCTATGCACACAGTACTATTCCCCACAGTGGCCCCTGCACATAGTATTATTTTCCATAGTTACTATAGTGCATAATACTGTGTGCAGGGGCCACTATGGGGAATAATACTGTGTGCATGTTCCATTATGGCATAGTGATGCCCCAAAGTGGCCCCTGCATGCAGTATTGTGCTCCATTGTGGACCCCTCATGAACAATTATTATACCCCGGTGTCTTTTCAGACCTCAGAATATAATAATTGGAGACCCAGGGGACGATATGAACATAAAAAACACTATTACTTTCCTCTCCCTGGCTCCAGAACACTCCCCAGTAATGCCGGTCATCTTCATTGATGGAAGAGACATTCCTTGAACCAGGGCTTGCGTCATGATGGGTAAGGATGCAAGTCCCGGTCCATGTGATGTCTGTGAAGTCACCAACTAGGCACAAATGCCTGCCGGAGCCAGGGGCAGTAAGTAACAATGTTTTTTATGTTCCCTCACCTCTCCTGAGCCTCCAATCATTATAAATCGGGGTTCTGAAAAGACATGATTATGTTTGTGGGGTTTTCGGGCCTGCAGCCTCACTTACTGATCACAGGTCCTGCTCACAGTCTCTGCAGAAGAAGAAACGCTGGCAGCCATGAGCAGGAGCCAGGATCGGTAAGTGAATAGGGCCTGTTACCTGCAGCAGTAGCGGCTTTCACTGGGCCCCCCTAGTGTTCCGGGCCCTATGGTAGTCACTACCACTGCTATCCTGGTAGTTACGCACCTGTTCCACCTCCTACCTCACCGATCTCACAAGTAATTAATGCCTTTAAAATAGAATTCTGATGCAAATATTGAAGTAAATTTAGGTCTTAATCTCTATATTGTACAGTAGACCCCTCTTTAACTGTATTTTAATAAAGTCACATGAATTAGATGTAAAGCTATGCCCATCAAAGACATGACCATTTTATGTAGACAAGCACTGAGTTTGATGTAACTCTGAACAAGACATTCAAGAAAAAAACCTCATTTCATTCTTTCTCATATTGATATAACTTTAAAATACATTGGAAATTTCTGCTTGATATGAAATTGGATAAATGACACCAGTAGCATTTCCTGTTTGACATATAATATTATGCAAAATCTTTAAAGAGTTTTTTCCCGTTATTAAGATTCCCTCACATAACTTTTCAATGAGCTTATACGGCTGTTAAACTGGGGATCCATATTATTCACAACATCTGTCACAAAAGCTTAATGTTGCCTTTCCAAAACAAAATAATCAAAGTTTTGAACTGTCATTGAAAGATAATGTGCAATACCCTTGGTACAGAATTCAGTAATCTCTCCACTCTCTTGAATTAAGATGAAACACAAGGCAATTCAGTTCTGAGAAGAAACTAGGTCACCCTGGTTCTCCAAGCAGACATCATTTTCAATGCATTTATCCCTCACCAGAAACACCCTTACATGTAAACATGCAAATTTTCAGCGAATTTACACATGTATATTCATCACGTAAATGAAAGGAGAGTGAAATTTGACAGCAGAAACTCACAGCCACCGTTGTATTTGATTTCTCAAATTCAATGAAATTTTTTGCTAACAACAAAGATTTTCTGGCAAGTGAAAATGGTCTATACTTAGTAGCAAATCGTGTTTTTTTAAATATTTTATTGATATTGCTGATATGTTTTCAAGATCATGCACAATGGTAACAGTATGCAGTTAAAAGTGAATGTGAGATGCTCCATAAAGATGGAAAGTAGCCTCAGGGTCATCAGACGGACCAAGGATGTCCAGGCAATCTATCTAACTAGCTATCTAGGTAAAGACAAAGTTGGCAGCACTCCAAGGAATGAAATTTCAACCAGTGCTTTAATTCCAAAGCATCTATTGATTTATGAAAAATAGGTTGAATGTTGCGGGATGATTGTGAGATGTCTTCTTATCAATGTGCCAGTTATCGTCACTTGTTGTAAAATGAGAGTGGCAGATTCCTTGAACTGAGAGCCTTTGGTTTCTCACTCTTGTGGATTGCTATGTGTTTAGGATGTTCAACGTTGCATGTCCTGGTGAATGGGAAAATAATAATGAATTGGAATAGCGCAAGAGGTGACCAGAGGCAAATCTCTGCAAGAACAGATCGTCTGATTAGAACAATGGTGCCTAGTGATCCATTCTGTATTGCAAGTAATATTGGATGTCACATCCCCAGGCTATGATACCAAATGGTGTCAACAGAAAAAGTGAGAAAGTGTTTGCACAACACTTGGCTATGAGCCAGACAAGCAGATACATTTGTTCCATTGCTTCCACTGCTCTCATAGGCTATATTGGTGTTCAGCGATCTGGCAAAGGAGACTGCAATGGAGATATATCCTGTCCAGTGATTAGTCCAGCGTTTATCTCATATGCGTCGATAACCAGAGATTGGTCTGGAGACCATATAGACAATGTCATGAAGAGGTCTTCACAAGGGAATGTCTTCACTTCAGCTTCACTAACAGTTTGATGAGACATTGATTTTGTCTCCATAGTTTCCTAGGAGCTGCTTTTAAAGAGGACGTTGCCAAACCACATGTTTCTTGTGTTATTGTGAACAGCCAACATGCCTAAACATTCTACCATGACCTGCAGCATCTGTGCATTTGTCTCCCATCGAGTACATCTGGGTTGGCAATTGCAAAGCAGCAGACAGCAGCTAATCTTGATGATTTGCATGATAAAGTGCATTCGTTGTGGCATAAACTTCTTCAGATAAATATTACTAACCTTATTGATAGCACGATAAGCCAGCAGTCCAAGCCCTGCCCAGAAGTTGACTCAATATCAAAAATCTCACATCAGGAGAGAAATGTATATCTATAACATAACTCTTAATAAATACTAATAAAACCTATTGTAAACCAGTGTGCCTATCATGTAGATAAATAACAACACAAATAAGAAGGTTCTGAGAGAGCTAGTAACCTGCTCTGCCATAAAACCAAAAGACAAAATGGCACATATTTCATAGAGTAACCACTATTACTTTTCATGTCTACATCAATCTCCTCCTAGTCATAATTCCATCATAATAAGAATAGAATAGAAAATAGTTACCTCTTACCAAGCCATTGGAAAATGAGGAACAGAAACAGGATTAGATTTCTCTAGTAACTTACTAAGAGGGGTGAGTATTTAGAAACTTTAGAATATTGAAATTATACTATTTTGAATATTTATTCTTTTTATTTTTGGGGGGTTTACTAATGCACAAGAATAATATTTGTGGGGCCACATGGTGGTTCAGTGGTTAGCCCTGCAGCGCTGGAGCCCTGCTGTTCAAATCCCGCCAAGGGCAAAAAAACATCTGCAAGGAGTTTGTATGTTCTCCCCGTGTTTGCATGGATTTCCATCCCATATTCCAAAAAAAAGAGATACTGATAGGGGACAAAAAAAGGACATTGTGAGCTCTATGTGGGTCTCACAATCTACATTTATTTAAAAAAAAAAAATAAAATAATAATAATAATAATAATAATATTATTTGTAGTGCTATTCCAGTACAGGCAATGGTGGTGTAGTTAGGCTTTCCTGTACCCAATGGCAAAGTTTCCCTTATTTCCTTTATCAGTAACCACCTGGCATGTGTAAAATTGAGCTGTGTACCAATATCCCCAAGCAGTAGTCTTAACCAGGGTTTTATTATTTAATACATAAGAGTAACATTTGTTTCCACTGCCCATGAGAGTAACTTTACATTCTTACACATTAAAGCCGAGGCCACATATTGCAAACACACAGTATTTTGCCGTGGAGGAAACACCGTGGCAGAAAATGCAGTATTTTTCAGTACCTGCAAAGTGGATGGAATATTGACTAATCCATCCACATATTGCAGAAAAAAATCTTCAGCGGAAATGCTGTGATTTAAAAAACTGTTTTTGCAAATTGCAGCATGTCAGATATACCGAAGGATATGCTAGCATTTTCCATATAAGTATAATCGGGACAAAAAGTTGGTGGCTCAGTGGTTAGCACTGCAGTCTTGCAGTGCTGGAGTCCTGGGTTCAAAGGAACAACATCTGCAAGGAGTTTGTATGTTCTCCCTGTGCTTGTGTGGATTTCCTCCCCTACTACAAAAACATACTGATAGGATTTTTTTTTGATTTTTTTTTAAAAGCCCTTATATGAGGCTCACAATCTGCATTAAAAAAAAAAAAAAAAAAGTTTTCCTCTACAGACTTCCTGTGAAAAGTGCTGATGAAAAAAAGTGATGCATTTACACCCCTTTTTTTCCTCACTTTTTGACTGTGGCTGATGACATGAGGCCTTATCCTAAAAGCCATCTGACATTTGTCTTCCTAAGTTCCTAGCTTCTTAAATCCTTTTATAATACTATGCTATCCTCCTCTGTGTTAACTAGTTTTAAGAACTTAGTATTATCTGCAAATTTTGTGATTTTTCTCCATAAGCTCTATTCCAGGTCATTAATACAAGTATTAATAATAAAAGGACCCAGTACTAACCATAGGGGTCAGTGCTGGTAATGCACCACTAATAACCACCTGCTGTCCTATCTGTGAGTCAGTTGTTAACCAATTACAAATATTTTCCTCTAAAACCAGTATTTTCATTTTATGTACCAACATTTTATATAGTACAGTATTGAATGCCTTTGAAAACTCCACATATACTCCACCTCCTGCTACCTCTCCTATGTGGCCAATGGTACAGGTAGAATTTAAGTAAATACCACTATTGATTTTCTTGCCTTCAACTTGCAATCTAGGTCCATGAAATAATTTTTAAGGGCCTTCCACCTACCTTGTTATTGGTGTCAATGTGCACCTTGACTGCTGGATCATCACTAACCCTGATCCCTGATGTGTCAAACCTGATAATATATGATAATATATGTCATATGTTTGGGTGCATTCTCCCCTGGCCCTCAAACTTGTTAGGAGAAGTGCCGGAACCTCCGCAGCAGCAATGCGGAGGTTGACGGCTTTCTCCAAACACGGACTGGGATCTCTCCTCTTCTGGTGAAGGGTTAATGTGGGTTCCTGCCGGAAAAGTATTTATTCATCACTTTCTTTCCCTTTCACCATTGGTTATTTGGTCTGTACTGGATGTTAAGCTCTCCTCTTCTGTGTTCCATGTGTGTCCTGTCTGACTTCTTGGTTTTATCCCTGGCTCTGCTCTTTTCTCCTTATTTTGTATTTCTGCTTTCTCCTGCTACGGCCTTAGCTTGCCTTCAGACTCCTGCCCCTTGAAGACGCCACGGGGAAGCTGCACGGAGAAGACTTCTAAAGGTAGGAGAAGAACCAGCGTTGATTGGCCGACTGTATAGCATTCGGCCAATCAATGCTGGTTCTGCATTGAACTTTTACATTCGAATAGCGAGTGGTACTACTCGCTCATCTCTAGTAATCAGGACACTCACTGTCTCTGTTAGGTTATGTTCACACTGTTTTTAATGGGAAGCAGAGATCGCAGCAGCATATGGAAAAAAAGAAGCGTTTTGCTCCATCTTGCTGCTGATCCCACCATGGAGTCCATATCTTTAGACTCATTTTTCATCTGGGCCTAACAGCAGCAGAAAGACACGATGAAATGTCAATGCCCTGCATCAGCATCCAGTTGCGGCCGACTACAGGCAAGAATGCCGGAGGTGGAATAAGAAGAGGAATTCCTCTTCATTTTCCACTGTGTGAACATACACTTAGTAGTCTTGCTAGGATTTACTCACTTTTTTATCAGAAATCCTGCTTTAAAGCACATAAACCTATATATTATGAAGCTCAACTTCTCTCACTTTATGATTTTCTGCTATGAAATGGAGAAGTATAAATGAATAGTACTGGAGATGATAAAAAAATTGTAATATAAATTTTCAGAAAGAAGTGCCTCTTTCTGCTCTAATCAGGCTGTTTGTTTTCCTGCTCCACTATCTTCGGCTAGAATTTCTGAAAATCACTGTTCCTTCTCCAGACAAACTGCAGGTTATATGACTTAGATGACTCATCTCTATAGAATCTAGAATCTTCTCTGATCTGAAAGTTTGCTCCTGAGGGAATGTGGTACACACTTGATAAATAGGTACCCAAAATCTTCGAAACACATTGTGTGTGTTCGTTTGGTGTTCTTTGGAAGTAAAACTATTTATACTATATCAATCCTGGATCCACACAGTTTTTTGTCTGAACTTTCACATTATCTCTATAGAAGTCTTTGAGACACTGGGTTCCTTTATTGGTTCCAGTATGCACACTTTTGGGTATCCAAAATATTCTTCTCAATGATGCTTGGATTTCACTGGAGGACCTGGGAGGCCTTATGAAGCCATGCTCCTTGGGGTACTGGTAAGCACTTCAACTCTCCTATTTCCTGGACTCCTCTCCTGGGTACTGTCTTGCTACACTTGCACCAAAACGAGGTATCCATTGTTCACCATCTGCTCAAGGTGGTGAGAGCCTGCATCCCAGCCAAATGGAGGCACCCGAAGCCATATCCCCTCAAACTCTGCTTCCAAAAGATCAAAGAGCAATGACTCATGGACCATCTGACATCTCATAACAGCAACCAGGCCCACCAGAAATCATGGCATTATTGGATGATCTTCCAGGATTCAGCTGAATACAAATATATAACAGTATAGAGACGGAGAATAGAGCAGATTTTCCGGTTCCATGTTCATTGTATGACAACTAGTGTCCGCTCATCAGTTCAGAGAGGACTGTAAACTCCAGATGTATGTTGTGGGAGAAACTGCTAAAAACTGCCATGTAATGACCAGATATACCATTGCCCCTCGTGTACACACATGGCATGCTGTCTATCCTGAAAAGTGAAATGAAATGACAGGTAAGCTTTAATTAGCAATAGAATTAGTCTTAATATTTACCATGCTCGGTTACTGTTAGCCAACAATGCACCATAAGGTATTCCATATTCATTACTTTTCTGATGGTTGTAAAATAAACAATTTCCGTATTATTGACATTAATCTCCTATGAGTATTATAATAATTATAATATGACATTACAATGAGAAAATAGTAGAAAGTACTACATCAGATTCTCTGAGTTTATGCTTCTATGGTGCTCTCGAACATATCATTGTCCCTTTCTTTATTGATGTGGCACCTACAGATATCTCACACTTAATATGTTGAATTATAATATAACATGTATTATATAACAGGTTTTATGTAGCCATATGAGCTCAAAGATTACTAGAATAGACTTCATCTGTATGAGCACTTAGACTACAGTGTTGATTTATGTGCATTTTACATAATTGACTAGTAGTACTAGTTGCATAGTATAGAATTGAGTTGGCTTAACCCCTTCCAACAGCAGCTATTTTTCAATATTTAATATTAATTTTTTTAATCCCCACCTTCTAAAAACCATATCTTTTTATATCTCTTCTTACAGGGTTCTATGAGGTCTTGTTTTTGCAGAAGAAATTGTACTTCCAAATGGAGACCATATACAGTAGTATTCTGTACAATGTACTAGGAAGGGAGAAAAAAAATCAGAATGGAGTGGAATTGGGGAAAGATGCAGTTGGACCATTTTCTTTGCAGCGTTCACTGTGTGGTAGAAGTGACACACTACCTTTATTCTATGGTCAGTTTTTGTTATATTTTATTTGGTAGGCTAACATTTATTTATTTTTTTACATTGCAACGTTAGTCAGATAAGAGGATAAGTATTATATATTTTAATAGTACATGCATTTATGGACAGGGTTACCTAAAGAGGCAGACATGTATGTCAGTCTTAGTAAAGACCCAGATCAGAGCAGGGAATTACTCATTTATGAAAAGGATTTTGTCTCTTCCTAAATCAGATGAACACCTATGTGCCAAAATATAGATCTATACCAGTTAGGAAGTGGAATAGATTTCCATTATAACTCATGCCAGAATATTAGTGTGTGTTATAATTAATATATTGGGCTAAGGCGTCCCCACCTCATCCTGCCCTGCTCTGCCCACATTCACACAATGTGGTGAGCAAGGTGCAGAATGGGGGCCAAGCATGCACCACAATATAACTCCTCTACACCAGAAAACTGTTGTAGAGAAATTGCTAAATTCCCTCTAATGTGTTTACTTTTTATTTTTACGATAGGGAGGGGGAGAAAGTGACATTAATTGTCTCATGTTTTGTGCTTTTTTCAATTAAAGCCCTCCCGGGCAGGGCCCTCTACCCCACCGTGCAAGTCGGTCACAGTTAGTATTATATCTACCTGTATATTTTGTGTATTGTATGTAAACCCCCAAATGTAAAGCACCATGGAATTAATGGTGCTATATAAATAAACAATAATAATAAAAATAATAATAAATAATTAAACTTTTGAAGGGGCACATAAAAGTCTGAGCTCATTGGAGCCATTATATAGCACCAACAGTGGTATATGGGGAACTTCTGTAGCACCTTATGTTTCTGATTTCTTGCAGAGGCATGCAGTTATTTTTTCTGGACTAGTGAATTAGTGAGAAGATTACTTATTACTAATATATTTTGCTTAAGAGGAACTGCTTGTGATAAAACATAATGTGGCACATGAAGTGCCCAAAGTTCTATATTATTAAAGTGCAGGGACTCCATCCATCTGTGAGCAAACTCCATGCACAAAAGTCATTCTTTTGCAAAACACCTAAAAATTACAAAAACATTAAAGGGATTTTATCATTAGGATCCCTTTTTGAGGTAATACCAGTTTGGAATAGCTTTAAGAAAGGCTATTTGTCCCCTAGCTTTGTAATTCTGCTCGCACCGCCATGCCTCTCCATTACGTCCTTCACGCCGTCATTGCAGGGACGAGCCTGTGTTTGAGATGGAAATGCAATGCATGCTCAGTCAGCTCTGCCATTGGGCTTTGGGTAGAGCTGTCTATGCACATCTTTTCGGCCATTTTACTGTGGCCGCTTACAGGAACAGTATGCGTGTGTAAGCGGCCACAGTAAAATGGCCGAAAAGATAAGTGTCAACTCTGCCTAAAGCCCGATGGCAGAACCGACTGAGCATGCGTGGGATTTCCATCCCGAATGTGGGCTCGGCCTGGCGATGATGACACTGAGAACGTGGCGGAGAGGTGTGGTTGAAGAAGATGGAGGCATCACTGGAGACTCATTTGTATACCGGGAAAAAACGGTATATCAATGGAAGGGCAGCATAGAGCAGAATTAAAAAGGTAGGGGACGAATAGCCTTTCATAAGGTTATTCTGACGTGGTATTACCTCAAAAAGAGATTCTAATGATAGACTCCCTTTAAGCCTAACTTTAACAGCTAAAGCAGCAATTAGAGCAAAGTTTTGGTTGCATAACACAGCCCACACTTGCAAATAATGGTACCGCTCGTACCGCACTCCTGCGCCATCACTGCATCATAGCAGCACAACAGCTTGTGGCAACGTGGCCATCCCTACAATGTACTATTGCAGCTCAATAAATGTATTGCTGTTCAGCTGCAGAGTACAGTGGTTTTATCATTGAGTTATCAACCCCATAACACCATTCAGATAAGTACAATTTCATACCGGAATACGCTTGTGCAAAATTCCATTCTGCTCCGTACATTAGTAAATTCTCTGTATTGTTTCACATGTCCCTTGTTGCTCCACAATGCAGAGAAATATAAATATAATACAGTTGTTAGAATATAAGTAGAAACATAAAAGGTCATTTAACAGCTTTAAATAGCTTTGCCGTAACATTCAAGGGCTTCGGAAATCAAAAGAACATAATTGAATTGATCTATTAAATAATTACAGCGTCCATGCATTTGTATATAACTATGCAGCACAAACAATTATTAGGAAATCATGATAAATATAATGTATCCAATGATTCTAAGATAACTAATTCTCACAGGTACTTAGGAAGAGAATATCTGTTGAGATCAATATCCAATTAAAAGTGTGGCTATTTTTATTCTTGTGTTAGACTTCTCATCAAATTACAAAGGCTCAAGCCATTAGTAAATCTTATTAGTTTCATGCTGGTCCCATGAGATCGGTCCCCACCTTACTACACCACATCTTCTGGAAGATAATTCAAATCACAGTTTGATCTACACTTTTTCCATTTTAGCTGGTTCATAGAGCAGTCGCATGAAATTGTACGGCTCCCTCAAACAGTAGCGGGGTTACTAAAAATATTACACAACATTCACAACATTACTTCCAAATTTGGTGAAAACTGCCTTATGAAAATAAGCGTCTGGAGAGATGAAAAATCTATAAATAAATGAAGACAAGAAAATTATGAAGAGAAGAACATGAAATAAATGGGCTGTAGTTTGGGATGTTTATCATGGCAAGCAAAGAGTTTTCTCTATCCATTCTTTTAATAATATTTCAAGAGTGATTGAATGCTACAAGTAGAACAGTCATATGGAAAGGGATTCTATAGTATTGACATGCTCAGATGGTCTTGGTTTGCACTAGAGATGAGCGAACAGTGTTCTATCGAACTCATGTTCGATCGGATATTAGGCTGTTCGGCATGTTCGAATCGAATCGAACACCGCGTGGTAAAGTGCGCCATTACTCGATTCCCCTCCCACCTTCCCTGGCGCCTTTTTTGCTCCAATAACAGCGCAGGGTAGGTGGGACAGGAACTACGACACCGGTGACGCTGAAAAAAGTAGGCAAAACCCATTGGCTGCCGAAAACATGTGACCTCTAATTTAAAAGAACAGCGACGCCCAGCTTCGCGTCATTCTGAGCTTGCAATTCACCGGGGACGGAGGTTTCCGTCCAGTTAGCTAGGGCTTAGATTCTGGGTAGGCAGGGACAGGCTAGTATAGGAAGGAGAAGACAACCACAACAGCTCTTGTAAGAGCTAAATTCCAGGGAGAAGCTTGTCAGTGTAACGTGGCACTGACGGGCTCAATCGCCGCAACCCAGCTTTCCCAGGATCCTGAATGGAATACACTGTCAGTGTATTCCCGTATACCCGATATATACCCCCGATACCCGTTCCAACGGTGTGCCCCCCCACCTTCACCCCAGAAATACACTGCAAGTCCCCTAGCAATAGAATTGGGGCTATATACACCCACTATTTTTGCTACTGCCATATAGTGCCATTGTCTGACTGGGAATTCAAAGAATATATTGGGGTTACGTGCACCCACAATTTTTGCTACTGGTATATAGTGCCATTGTCTGACTGGGAATTCAAAGAATATATTGGGGTTATAAATACCCTCATTTCTTGCTACTGCCATATAGTGCCATTTTCTGACTGGTAATTCAAAGAATATATTGGGGTTATAAATACCCTCATTTCTTGCTACTGGTATATAGTGCCATTGTCTGACTGGGAATTCAAAGAATATATTGGGGTTATAAATACCCTCATTTCTTGCTACTGGTATATAGTGCCATTGTCTGACTGGGAATTCAAAGAATATATTGGGGTTACGTGCACCTACAATTTTTGCTACTGCTATACAGTGCCATTGTCTCACTGGGAATTCAAAGAATATATTGGGGTTATGTGCACCCACAATTTTTACTACTGGTATATAGTGCCATTGTCTGACTGGGAATTCAAAGAATATATGGGGGTTACAAATACCCTCATTTCTTGCTACTGCCATATAGTGCCAGTTTCTGACTGGTAATTCAAAGAATATATTGGGGTTATAAATACCCTCATTTCTTGCTACTGGTATATAGTGCCATTGTCTGACTGGGAATTCAAAGAATATATTGGGGTTATAAATACCCTCATTTCTTGCTACTGGTATATAGTGCCATTGTCTGACTGGGAATTCAAAGAATATATTGGGGTTACAAATACCCTCATTTCTTGCTACTGGTATATAGTGCCATTGTCTGACTGGGAATTCAAAGAATATATTGGGGTTATAAATACCCTCATTTCTTGCTACTGCCATATAGTGCCAGTTTCTGACTGGTAATTCAAAGAATATATTGGGGTTATAAATACCCTCATTTCTTGCTACTGGTATATAGTGCCATTGTCTGACTGGGAATTCAAATAATATATTGGGGTTACAAATACCCTCATTTCTTGCTACTGCCATATAGTGCCAGTTTCTGACTGGTAATTCAAAGAATATATTGGGGTTACGAGCACCCACAATTTTTGCTACTGGTATGTAGTGCCATTGTCTGACTGGGAATTCAAAGAATATATTGGGTTTACAAATACCCTCATTTCTTGCTACTGGTATATAGTGCCATTGTCTGACTAGGAATTCAAAGAATATATTGGGGTTACAAATACCCTCATTTCTTGCTACTGCCATATAGTGCCAGTTTCTGACTGGTAATTCAAAGAATATATTGGGGTTATAAATACCCTCATTTCTTGCTACTGGTATATAGGGCCATTGTCTGACTGGGAATTCAAAGAATATATTGGGGTTATAAATACCCTCATTTCTTGCTACTGGTATATAGTGCCATTGTCTGACTGGGAATTCAAAGAATATATTGGGGTTACAAATACCCTCATTTCTTGCTACTGCCATATAGTGCCAGTTTCTGACTGGTAATTCAAAGAATATATTGGGGTTACGTGCACCCACAATTTTTGCTACTGGTATATAGTGCCATTGTCTGACTGGGAATTCAAAGAATATATTGGGGTTACAAATACCCTCATTTCTTGCTACTGGTATATAGTGCCATTGTCTGACTGGGAATTCAAAGAATATATTGGGGTTACAAATACCCTCATTTCTTGCTACTGCCATATAGTGCCAGTTTCTGACTGGTAATTCAAAGAATATATTGGGGTTACGTGCACCCACAATTTTTGCTACTGGTATATAGTGCCATTGTCTGACTGGGAATTCAAAGAATATATTGGGGTTACAAATACCCTCATTTCTTGCTACTGGTATATAGTGCCATTGTCTGACTGGGAATTCAAAGGATATATTGGGGTTACAAATACCCTCATTTCTTGCTACTGCCATATAGTGCCAGTTTCTGACTGGTAATTCAAAGAATATATTGGGGTTATAAATACCCTCATTTCTTGCTACTGGTATATAGTGCCATTGTCTGACTGGGAATTCAAAGAATATATTGGGGTTATAAATACCCTCATTTCTTGCTACTGGTATATAGTGCCATTGTCTGACTGGGAATTCAAAGAATATATTGGGGTTACAAATACCCTCATTTCTTGCTACTGCCATATAGTGCCAGTTTCTGACTGGTAATTCAAAGAATATATTGGGGTTACGTGCACCCACAATTTTTGCTACTGGTATATAGTGCCATTGTCTGACTGGGAATTCAAAGAATATATTGGAGTTACAAATACCCTCATTTCTTGCTACTGGTATATAGTGCCATTGTCTGACTGGGAATTCAAAGAATATATTGGGGTTACAAATACCCTCATTTCTTGCTACTGGTATATAGTGCCATTGTCTGACTGGGAATTCAAAGAATATATTGGGGTTATAAATACCCTCATTTCTTGCTACTGCCATATAGTGCCAGTTTCTGACTGGTAATTCAAAGAATATATTGGGGTTATAAATACCCTCATTTCTTACTACTGGTATATAGTGCCATTGTCTGACTGGGAATTCAAAGAATATATTGGGGTTACGTGCACCCACAATTTTTGCTACTGGTATATAGTGCCAATTTCTAACTGGGAATTCAAAATGCGCAAGGCTCCCGGAAAGGGACGTGGACGAGGCCATGGGCGAGGTCGGGGGAATGGTTCTGGGGAGCAAGGTAGCAGTGAAGCCACAGGGCGTCCCGTGCCTACTCCTGTGGGGCAGCAAGCATTGCGCCACTCCACAGTGCCAGGGTTGCTTGCCACATTAACTAAACTGCAGGGTACAAACCTTAGTAGGCCCGAGGACCAGGAACAGGTCTTGCAATGGCTGTCAGAGAACGCTTACAGCACATTGTCCAGCAGCCAGTCAGACTCTGCCTCCTCTCCTCCTATTACCCAACAGTCTTGTCCTCCTTCCTCCCAAAATTCCCAAGCTTCACAGAACAATAACCCCAACTGTCCCTGCTCCCCAGAGCTGTTCTCCGCTCCTTTCATTGTCCCTCAACCTGCCTCTCCACGTCACGATTCCACGAACCTAACAGAGGAGCATCTGTGTCCAGATGCTCAAACACTAGAGTCTCCTCTATCTCCGTTCGATTTGGTGGTGGATGACCAGCAACCCACCCTCATCGACGATGATGTGACGCAGTTGCCGTCAGGGCATCCAGTTGACCGGCGCATTGTGCGGGAGGAGGAGATGAGACAGGAGTTGGAAGAGGAAGTGGTGGATGATGAGGACACTGACCCGACCTGGACAGGGGGGATGTCAAGCGGGGAAAGTAGTGTGGATGTTGAGGCAGGTGCAGCACCAAAAAGGGTAGCTAGAGGCAGAGGCAGAGGTCAGCAGCTTAGGCGAAGCCAGGCCACACCCGGAATCTCCCAAGATGTTCCAGTTCGTACCCAGCCCCGAAAAACTCCCACCTCGAGGGCACGTTTCTCAAAGGTGTGGAGTTTTTTCAAGGAATGCGCCGAGGACAGATATAGTGTTGTCTGCACAATTTGCCTCTCGAAATTGATTAGGGGCTCTGAGAAGAGCAACCTGTCCACCACTTCAATGCGCCGTCATTTGGAATCCAAGCACTGGAATCAGTGGCAGGCAGCAACGGCAGGACAAAGGCCGCCTGCCGTTCACGCCACTGCCACTGCCTCTGCCACTGCCTCTGCCTCTGCCACTGCCACTGCTGACTGTGCTGGCGATGCACTCCAGAGGACGAGAAAGGACACCACTTCATCTGCCTCCGCCACTTTGTTGACTTCTCCCTCATCCTCCCCTGTTCCTGTCTTATCTCCTTCTCCTGCACCATCAAAGGCACCATCAGGCGCTTCTTTACAACAACCCACCATCTCTCAGACATTGGAGCGGCGGCAGAAATACACTGCTAACCACCCACACGCGCAAGCCTTGAACGCCAACATTGCTAAACTGCTGGCCCAGGAGATGTTGGCGTTCCGGCTTGTTGAAACTCCCGCCTTCCTGGACCTGATGGCAACTGCGGCACCTCGCTATGCCGTCCCTAGCCGTCACTACTTCTCCCGGTGTGCCGTCCCCGCCTTGCACCAGCACGTGTCACTCAACATCAGGCGGGCCCTTAGTTCCGCGCTTTGCACAAAGGTCCACTTGACCACCGACGCGTGGACAAGTGCATGCGGACAGGGACGCTACATTTCACTGACGGCACACTGGGTGAATGTAGTTGAGGCTGGGACTGCTTCCCAAACTTGCCCGGTGTACCTCGTCTCCCCGCCTAACATTCCTGGCAGGGACACGAGAAGAACACCCCCCTCCTCCTCCTCCTCTACCGCCTCCTCCTCCGCCACCGCCTCCTCCTCCGCCACCGCCTCCTCCTCCTCCTCCGCTGTTAGATTGACCCCAGCTACGAGTTGGAAACGTTGCAGCACTGGCGTTGGTAGACGTCAGCAGGCTGTGCTGAAGCTGATCAGCTTGGGGGACAGACAGCACACTGCCTCCGAGGTGAGGGATGCCCTCCTCGATGAGACGGCAATATGGTTTGAGCCGCTGCACCTGGGCCCAGGCATGGTCGTTTGTGATAACGGCCGGAACCTGGTAGCAGCTCTGGAGCTTGCCGGACTCCAACATGTTCCATGCCTGGCCCACGTCTTCAACCTAGTGGTGCAACGTTTCCTAAAGAGCTACCCCAATGTTCCAGAGCTACTGGTGAAAGTGCGGCGCATGTGCGCCCACTTTCGCAAGTCGACAGTAGCCGCTGCTAGCTTAAAATCTCTCCAGCAACGCCTGCATGTGCCACAACACCGGCTTTTGTGCGACGTCCCCACACGCTGGAACTCAACGTTTCAGATGTTGAATAGAGTGGTTGAGCAACAGAGACCTTTGATGGAATACCAGCTACAAAACCCTAGGGTGCCACAAAGTCAGCTGCCTCAGTTTCACATCCATGAGTGGCCATGGATGAGAGACCTTTGTGACATCCTACGGGTCTTTGAGGAGTCCACAAGGAGGGTGAGCTCTGAGGATGCGATGGTGAGCCTTACAATCCCGCTCTTGTGTGTTCTGAGAGAATCCCTGATTGACATCAGGGATAACTCAGATCACACAGAGGAGTTAGGGATAGAATCCGATCCGTCACAGCTGGAGAGTAGGTCCACACATCTGTCCGCTTCAATGCGTTTAATGGAGGAGGAGGAGGAGGAGGAAGAAGAGTTGTCCGATGATGTGATGGTGATACAGGAGGCTTCCGGGCAACTTCGAATCGTCCCATTGTTGCAGCGCGGATGGGTAGACATGGAGGATGAGGAGGAAATGGAGATTGAACTTTCCGGTGGGGCCAGAGGAGTCATGCCAACTAACACTGTGGCAGACATGGTTGAGTTCATGTTGGGGTGCTTTACAACCGACAAGCGTATTGTCAAAATCATGGAGGACAACCAGTACTGGATCTTTGCTATCCTTGACCCCCGGTATAAAAACAACATCTCCTCTTTTATTCCGGTAGAGGGGAGGGCCAATCGCATCAATGCTTGCCACAGGCAATTGGTGCAGAATATGATGGAGATGTTTCCAGCATGTGACGTTGGCGGCAGGGAGGGCAGTTCCTCCAGTAGGCAACCAAGTTCTCACCGGTCCACACAAACGAGGGGCACACTGTCTAAGGTCTGGGACACCTTGATGGCACCCCCTTGCCAAAGTGCCGCCACAGAGGGTCCTAGTGTCACCAGGCGTGAGAAGTATAGGCGCATGTTGCGGGAATACCTTTCCAACCACAGCCCTGTCCTCTCCGACCCCTCTGCACCCTACACGTATTGGGTGTCGAAGTTGGACCTGTGGCTTGAACTTGCCCTATATGCCTTGGATGTGCTGTCCTGTCCTGCCGCCAGCGTCCTATCTGAGAGGGTGTTCAGTGCAGCCGGTGGCATCATCACTGACAAGCGCACCCGTCTGTCAGCTGAGAGTGCCGACCGGCTCACTTTGATAAAAATGAACCACCACTGGATAGAGCCTTCATTTTTGTGCCCACCTGTGTAAAGCACCCCAACATGAAACTCCATGTCTGTACTCAACCTCTCCAATTCCTCCGCATCCTCATACTCATCCACCATAAGCGTTGCACAATTCTGCTAATACTAGGCTCCCTCCACCCTGATTTCCCCCAACTCTGCTGGTTAGAGGCTCCCTCCACCCTGATTTCCACCAACTCTGCTGGTTAGAGGCTCCCTCCACCCTGCTTTCCCACAACTCTGCTTTTTAGAGGCTCCCTCCACCCTGCTTTCCCACAACTCTGCTGGTTAGAGGCTCCCTCCACCCTGCTTTCCCACAACTCTGCTGGTTAGAGGCTCCCTCCACCTTGATTTCCACCAACTCTGCTGGTTAGAGGCTCCCTCCACCCTGCTTTCCCACAACTCTGCTGGTTAGAGGCTCCCTCCACCCTGATTTCCACCAACTCTGCTGGTTAGAGGCTCCCTCCACCATGAATTGGTCCAAACTGGGCTGTTTAGAGGCTCCCTCCACCATGAATTGGTCCAAACTGGGCTGGTTAGAGGCTCCCTCCACCATGAATTTGTCCAAACTGGGCTGTTTAGAGGCTCCCTCCACCATGAATTTGCCCAAACTGGCCTGTTTAGAGGCTCCCTCCACCATGAATTGGTCCAAACTGGGGTTTTTAGAGGCTCTCTCCACCATGAATTGGTCCAAACTGGGCTGGTTAGAGGCTCCCTCCACCATGAATTGGTCCAAACTGGGGTTTTTAGAGGCTCCCTCCACCATGAATTGGTCCAAACTGGGCTGGTTAGAGGCTCCCTCCACCATGAATTGGTCCAAACTGGGCTGGTTAGAGGCTCCCTCCACCATGAATTTGCCCAAACTGGGCTGTTTAGAGGCTCCCTCCATCATGAATTGGTCCAAACTGGGGTTTTTAGAGTCTCCCTCCACCATGAATTGGTCCAAACTGGGCTGTTTAGAGGCTCCCTCCACCATGAATTGGTCCAAACTGGGGTTTTTAGAGGTTCCCTCCACCATGAATTGGTCCAAACTGGGCTGTTTAGAGGCTCCCTCCACCATGAATTGGTCCAAACTGGGGTTTTTAGAGGCTCCCTCCACCATGAATTGGTCCAAACTGGGGTTTTTAGAGGCTCCCTCCACCATGAATTTGCACAAACTGGGCTGTTTAGAGGCTCCCTCCACCATGAATTTGCCCAAACTGAGCTGTTTAGAGGCTCCCTCCACCATGAATTGGTCCAAACTGGGGTTTTTAGAGGCTCCCTCCACCATGAATTGGTCCAAACTGGGGGTTTTTAGAGGCTCCCTCCACCATGAATTTGCCCAAACTGGGCTGTTTAGAGGCTCCCTCCATCATGAATTGGTCCAAACTGGGGTTTTTAGAGGCTCCCTCCACCATGAATTGGTCCAAACTGGGGTTTTTAGAGGCTCCCTCCACCATGAATTGGTCCAAACTGGGGTTTTTAGAGGCTCCCTCCACCATGAATTTGCCCAAACTGGGCTGTTTAGAGGCTCCCTCCACCATGAATTTGCCCAAACTGGGCTGTTTAGAGGCTCCCTCCATCATGAATTGGTCCAAACTGGGGTTTTTAGAGGCTCCCTCCACCATGAATTGGTCCAAACTGGGGTTTTTAGAGGCTCCCTCCACCATGAATTGGTCCAAACTGGGGGTTTTTAGAGGCTCCCTCCACCATGAATTTGCCCAAACTGGGCTGTTTAGAGGCTCCCTCCATCATGAATTGGTCCAAACTAGGGTTTTTAGAGGCTCCCTCCACCATGAATTGGCCCAAACTGGGGTTTTTAGAGGCTCCCTCAACCATGAATTGGTCCAAACTGGGGTTTTTAGAGGCTCCCTCCACCATGAATTTGCCCAAACTCTGCTGGTTAGAGGCTCAATCCACCCTGATTTTCAAAACAAATGTTGGTGCCAACCTCAACTTACTACAAGGGCCAAATTCACTGCTGGTGACAAGCTCTCCTCACTGCAAGTGCCAAATACACATGTTTCAAGGTGTTTTCCTACTGTCAGAGAGGTGGTATTGAGTGTGTAAAGTGTGTAGTTGTTAGGCTGTGATGTTGGGGTAATAGAGGGTCTTTGGTGTGTTAGATGCCCCCAGACATGCTTCCCCCGCTGTCCCAGTGTCATTCCAGAGGTGTTGGCATCATTTCCTGGGGTGTCATAGTGGACTTGGTGACCCTCCAGACACGGATTTGGGTTTCCCCCTTAACGAGTATCTGTTCCCCATAGACTATAATGGGGTTCGAAACCCGTTCGAACACACGAACATTGAGTGGCTGTTCGAATCGAATTTCGAACCTCGAACATTTTAGTGTTCGCTCATCTCTAGTTTGCACAGTTAAGTTCATGTATCTTCATGACAAATAATGATTCTGGATCCTGGAGATTACCACCAAATACCCTTGTCATTTCAAAAGCTACCAATCAGTCATTTTTTGTCTCTTTGTAAAAATACAAGAACTATATTATTTATAACCTCAATTCCAAAAATGTTGGGATGTTGTGTAACATATAAAGAAACCAAGAATGCAGTTATACTATGGGGTCCCTTCAAACTCCAGAATATAATAGTTTTTTTTAGGAATCAAATGTAGCATCGGGCTATGAGTCCCAGCACCAGACACACTGATCAAATGGCAAAAAACAGCACTGAGCATCCAGCGCACTGTGAGTCACATCAAACTCAACCCTCCAGAGATGTTCACCAGAGCCCCTAATGTTGGGGATGGACTTGAAGCTACTGTAGGGCAGGAAGGTTACATGTCAGAGAGCACCGGATGTACAGCGCACTACTAGTCTTAGCAGACCCCAGAACTGAAATCACTTACCGTAAAACTTCCATAGACAGGATGAAGGTCTGAAGATCCAGAATGCAGCAGATGGTGGTAACCAAAAGGTGGCAGCAGTACACCAATATAGTAGTTGTCCAATCCTAGTTGTCAACAAGAGGTCAGCACAGTACAGAAGGATAATCCAGGAGAGAGGTCAAACAAGCCGGGTAAGTAACAGGAGAGCAAGGCAGCTCTGAATTCACTTTGCCAGGCATCGGGCCTGGGCAGAGCAGACTACGCATGTCCGCTTGAAGTGCGGGCATGTGCAGTCGGCTCTGCCCAGGCCCGATGCCTGGCAGAGTGAATTCAGAGCCGGAAGACGCCACGGGGATGCTGCAAGGAGAAGACTGCTCGGAGGATCCAGCCCAACTCTCACTCGTGGACTTGGTAAGTATAATTTGATCGAACGTTGCCTACCCCTGAAATGAGCATTTACCCCCCCATAGACTATAATAGGGTTCGATATTCGATTCGAGTAGTCGAATATTGAGCAGCTACTCGAAACAAATATCGAACCTCGAACATTTTACTGTTCGCTCATCTCTACTGATTACCCCACGCACACTGGCTGACTGACAGCATGATCTGTATCAGCATGCGTATACATATATACTGACTATATAGATGTATGTAGGCTGTCAATCCATGTTATAGAATTACCTTCATTTTATAACTTTATAACAGTGTTAACAACGCCACTGGGCTATACAATATGATCAGTATGGCAAATTTCAGTGGGATTTTATTTGAAAGAAATAGATGACCTCTTTATCCAAAGTTGTATTTCTTTAAGGCTCAGAACACATTCAATCACACATTGTAAAAACAAACTATTTGTTTTCTTCCTAGGAAAGAGTGCTTGGCGATATACAGTAAGGTATGTCATTAACAATCCTACAATAGACTAACAGTGGTGCAACCTGCGGTATCTTTGGACAGACTTCACCTTGAAGGATGAGTCGAGGCTTTCATAGCAACAGTGTTGTAGGTAACATTTTTAACCACAGCAACAAATAAATAGCGATAGAACATTTTTAGTAGCCATATTTTCATCCGGTCAACAACGTCGCTTTTTCTTTATCATATGTGTTAGAATTATTTGGAAAGAAATACTGCTAACCTGCCGCGCGGCCACCATATACTGTGTATATAATGTATTCTCATTTACAAAGGCAGCAATAATAAACATTCCTTCTGAGTCTTCCAGAGCTCTGCTACCTTGTGACTCAGATTCACATAGGAATAGAGCATGTATTACAAACCCATAGGGAGATTTGGCTTCAATACCTGCAGATGAATAGTATGGTTGTGCTTTTTCCAGGTCAGAGATGAGAATTTCATGTAATCACATCTCAAGAATGTTTTATTGTTTATATAAATCAGAAGACAGGAACCACATTGCATTCTATAGGAAGACAGCGGCATTTAAATGACTGGGAATATTACATTGGGAGGCTTACTCTCCAGTTTCGGATATTGTTGCTGAGTCTCATTTAAATTATAAGAATCTTAGCCGCACACATTGCTGCCTTTAAACTGCTCCATTTTATATGTAATTGTCTTCGTCTTATCTCACTTTGAACTGCCGACAGGATTTTAATAATATTTATTTTCTTTGTTTTGACCTCTACATTCTGGTAAAAAAGAACATATATTATTCTTTGTTTTAGCAACTGGAGGCAGGCATTCTTGGTGCCTCATCTATTTTCTTATGTAAAATTACTTATCCAACAGCAAATTCTCTAAGGCCCGAAGCTCAAGGACTGTAGAGTCATTTATATAATGAATCCCAGAGTGAAAGTAATTCATCTGGGGACAGAATGTACTGAAATTGAAACTAACAAGGGAGGTTTAGAGAGAAAATACATTTCTAATATTTGTCAATCTACTTTCTGCAGTATTAGCTTTTTATAGCATCTAAATGCATAAAATGCAGAGCAGTAAAAGTCGGAACAGGAACCATAAATGAAGCAGTTGGATTTTATTCTCCTGTTTCCTTTGCCTTCTTTTGGCTACTGCAAACAACACATAAGTATTTATAGAATCTATAAATAAGATTGAATATTTTATTGGTTCCTTTGTTTCCGTTATTGAGGTTTTTATTTTCTGCACTGCTTGGGTGTGTATGCGTCTATTTGAAAGAGAGCGCTACAAGGATGAAATACAGTATGAGAGGTGTATTCTAGAGATAGTGATCATACAGTGTTACATACTTTATGTGCTTGAGTGTGTCTAGACTTTGAAGCTCAGTTCTAGCTTAACTTTTCCAGCAAAACCTCAGCAAATAGCAAACAGTAGATAATATTTCCCATGCAGTTTAGCAGTCTGCAGGGCTTTCTGCATGTTCCTGAAAGAGTCTTGCAGAAAACACAGAGATATATAGTGTTGACCATCTACTTTTTCAGAGAAGGGGATGAGGCTTAGTCAAGGGGGTTGGGCATAGAAATATTTTTGCCCTCTAGGCTGCTGATAGTTTCATCCTTTTGCAGCCAATTGTCTTATAGTCACAAACAAGAGAAGGAGGAGGAGAAGGAGGAGCACAGCCGAGGTCCTGGGACACATAAAATAAGAAATTTATGAAGTATGAGAATTTTATTCTTACTACATTGTAGACGGCAACAATAACTTTAATACATACACTAAAAGGGGTAGGTATGAATCAGAGATGGTAGAAGCCACAGCAAACCAGGCATTGTAGTATTACTTGGCAGTGTTCATAGGAGACGTCTCAGTTCTGACCCATAAGGTGGGTTCCAGTTTATTTATTTTAAGGTTAACAGTTTTATAAAAAGGGACAAAGGGGTAAGGGGAACAAAGCCAAAGAAGGGAATAACACAAAAAAAAAACAACTAGAACTAAATTATAATTCCAAACATCAGTTCTAACCCCTCCAAATGCTCTAACCTTCTCTTCTCCTGGAGAGTACAAGACTTCACCATTGCAACATGGTTCAAACAAGTAGACTGCCATTTGGTCTGATGCAAAACAGGAGTATCAATCCAACCATAGAAACATAGGGGGATTCATTGGGGCGGGGTGGGGGTACTTACTGGACTACCGCCTTCTATGATGCTCTATATGGGAATATAAATGTTATTAAAAATCCCTTTAATTATCCTACAACAATAACTGAGACATAATAAAAACAAGTCCCAGTAAGGTGTAAAAATAATGGCCAACTATGGTCAGAATTATTCTACTGGCTTTATAGGTCAATAAGAAAATAAAAGGTCCCAGTGCTGGGTAAATGGATTATGCACTGTGATGTATGGACATAAGCAACAGAGCACCAGAAATAGCAGCTTCTAAGAATCCCACCAAAAAAGTGGGTTTACCTACATTTGGATGTTGCTTGAATTATGGGACTGTTTCTCATATAAATAGGCCCTTAACTCTACTTTGTGACATAATAATACAGCATAAGCAACAGTCCATGGGCGCCCCTATCACATAATTGCAGGTTACTAATGGGTCACATGGCAACTAAGTGCCTAACAAAGACTTTCAGGTCTCACATAGTGGCCAGTGGATTTCAGATTCAACTTTCCCAGTGGAAATAAAATATGAATTAAAAAATATATTGGCAAAAATTAAAGTAAAAAACAAGAAACTAAATAATAAATTATTTTAAAAAAATGTAGAAAATTTCTGCATTCTAAAGGCACAAAACAATCTGCTTCCTGCAAGGGTTAGAGTGGTATGATTCATGACTCTGTACTATGTGACATATATGAAGACAATAATAGAACATTAATGACCTCAATGCATTTTTCTTCTATTAACCTTCACTGGACAAAATCAAACCATGTAATGTATATCTGCCTCTAAGGCAATGCCTTCTGTTCTATAAAGAAAAAAATGAAAAACTGTATGAAAAATTATAGGCACTTGGAGTTAAACCTGTCCCTATAAGAGATGAGCGAATACCGTTCGATCGAGTGGTAAACACAGTAAAAATTTGTACCCCCTCCCACCTTCCCTGGCGCTTTTTTTGCACCAATAACTGTGCAGGGGAGGTGGGACAGGAAGCAGGAAAACGTCGGCATCGAAAAAAAATAGGAAAAGGTCATTGGCTGGCGAAATCAGGTGACCTCGGATTTATAAGAATAGTGTCAGCCATATTCATGTCAGATGCGGTTTGGTGAGATAGGGAGAGACGTATGCTGAGGGTCAGATAGTGATTAGCTTCTGCTAGGCAGGAAAACTGAAAACAAACAGCTCTTTTCAGAGCTACACTGCAGGAAGAGTGTATACACTCAACCATATATACACTCAACCTGCCAAAATTTCACAAAGGCCCTTTTTAGGGCTCAAATTCATTACAAGTGGTATACACTATATACCTGTCCCATAGAGGTGAGACGAAAGCTTAATACTGTCATCAACTGTACACATCTGAAAATGCGTCAGGGTATCACAAAGGGATGGGGACAAGGATGAGGACGGGGACATGGAAATCCAGCTGGGGATCCAGGCCGCAGTCGAGCTACTACGGATCCAATGGCTACTGGAGAGGGGCAGCCAGCAGTGCCCTCATCCACAACGTCAAGCAGGGTGCAGGGTACCCCGCTGACGAGGCCCAAGCACCAGCAACTAATGTTACAGTGGATAGCGGATATTGCTTCCAGTGGCATTTGCACCAGCCAGTCAGCCACTACCTCCAGGCGTGTAGTAACACAACAGTCTGCCTCTCCTGGCGATGTAGTGGTTGTGGACCCGCAACCAGCATGTCCCGTCCTCAGTGCTAATGACGAGACACAATTCCATGTTTCTGTGCCAGCTCACAAGTTCCTTGTCCTCCTTCTCGTCCTCCTCCTCCTCCAAAACCACCACCATCATCGTTAAAAACTAATTAAAATAACCCCATTATGGCTCACCCCAAGGGCCTTACAAAAAAATTTTTTAGGGCTCACCCCAAGGGCCTGATAATTAATGTTTTAGGGCTCACCCCAAGGGCCTAAAAAATAATGTTTTAGGACTCACCCCAAGGGCCTGAAAAATAATTTTTTAGGACCCACCCCAAGGGCCAAAAACTTAAACTCTGCTGGTTACAGGCTCAATTCACCCAAAGGGCCCAAAACACTGCTGCTTAAAGGCTGAACTTACCCAAAGGGTCAAAACACTGCTGGTACAAGGCTCAACTCACCCCAAGGGTCAAAAACTAAAACATTGCTGGTACAAGGATCAACTCACCCAAAGGGCCTAAAACTCTGCTGGTGCAAGGCTCAACTCACTTTAAGGGCCTAAAAGTCTGCCGGTGCAAGGCTCAACTCATTTTAAGGGCCTACATCTCTGCCGGTGCAAGGCTCAATTCACCCCAAGGGCCAAAAACACTGCTGGTTAAAGGTTAAATTCACCTCAAGGGCCAAAACACTGCTGGTTAAAGGTTAAATTCACCTCAAGGGCCAAAACACACTGCTGGTTAAAGGCTCAATTCACCCAAAGGGCCAATAACTAAAACTCTGCAGCTACAAGGCTCAATTCACCCCAAGTGCCAAAAACTAAAACTCTGCTGGTGCAAGGCTCAAGTTACCTCAAGGGCCAAACACACTGCTGGTTAAAGGCTCAATTCGCCTCAAGGGACAAAAACACTGCTGGTTAAAGGCTCAATTCACCCAAAGGGCCAATAACTAAAACTTTGCTGCTACAAGGCTCAATTCACCCCAAAGGCCAAAAACTAAAATTCTGCTGGTGCAAGGCTCAACTGACTTCAAGGGCCTAATACTCTTCTGGTACAAGGCTCAACTCACTCCAAGGGCCTGAAGCAAAGTTTAGGAGGCCTCACCCCAAGGGCCTGAAAAGTAAATTTTTGCATGGCTCAGCTTAAGGGCCTGTAACTTAATTTGGAAGGGCTCACGTGAAAGGCCAGAAAAGTAATTTTTGGAGGTCTCAGCATATCATACACACATAAACAATGACAGTTAAGGGTGGGGGCTGTTGGATTTCCCATTGCCTATGCCATCTGTAGTTATCATGGGCAACATGATTTAAAGGGGTGCATGCTAATGTTTCTTTAGCTTAAAATTTGTGTTTCTATCCATACTAATGTAGAGGAAAGAAGGTTTCCAAGTATTTTTCCACTTTCATAGAGGTTCTATTGAGTGTGGAAAGTGTCTAGTTGATAGGCTGTGATAGTAGAGTAATACTGGAACTTGGGCATGTTAGATGCCCCCAGGCATGCTTCTCCTGCTGTCCCAGTTGCATTCCAGAGGTGTTGACATCATTTCCTGGGGTGTAATTGTGGACTTGGTGACTCTCCTTAGTCGAATAGTAGTTTCCTCTGAAACAAGCCTTTTTTTCCCCATAGACCATAATGGGATTCGATATTCGGTCGAATAGTTGAATATTGAGGGTCTACTCTAAACGAATATCGAATATTTCACTAATCGCTCATCTCTAGTCCCTATCAAAATGTAGCACTTCTACGTATCTGTCCCAAAATATACTAATCAATATATTCATTGTTTTGCTCTTTAAATAACTGTGTACAATAGTTTTTAATGTGAACGTGTATGTGGTATATACAGTGCGTAGCGATATTTTATAGCCCTTTGTTATGAACTTTTAAACTCTGGCACATTACCTTAGAGTCCATTCAGCAGCCTCTTATTCAGCATGTTTTAGGTTTTACTGCAAATTTGCTTCATGTAGCAAGAAACAGCTTTATTCTTCATCTAGGAGTATTCAAATCAGGGGAACTACTGTGATTAGACAAGGGTGGGCATTATAGAACTTATTATGTGTCTTGTTAAAGCAATTTGCTGTACATTAGTTAACTCGCTCATTCATGGTGCTGAATTGTTGAACCAATAAAAATGTACAAGTGGGAAAGGCATGTTATGTAAATAGTAATGAACCCAATTGCTATTCACACTTTGTCACTTTAGTAATAGGGATATCACCGTATTTAAAATTAATAAAAAGTTAAAGGAACACTAAACACAGAAACTGCACGGATACATAAGACAATATCCTAGCATACTTACTGTCTCATCTCCGTCTTTCATTTGATCCTACAGATGACTACACGTGACTCTAATAAAATGCTGCAACCAAAGCCATTGAAAGCAATAGAAAAAAGTGAAGTCCCAAACAGAACAAATCTCTAAAAATATTTAACCTTCCATGTTCTGAACTCTAATGAGATTAGTCTGTTAGGAAAGAAGACGTCCTTTTGTGCTTCCTCTGTATCTAATGAATTTCATCTATTTTAGGTTGTATTTACATGGTCCTTCACAGGACCAAAAGAACAGAAAATGATGGATGGATTGGATGGAATATAGTCAATAGGGTTCATCGGGTGTCCTTTGGGTGTCTGTTTTCCTCACCTAAAATTGCTGGTCAAAAAAGTCAAGCTTACAGAAGTTTTTTTTTTAATTTTGTATTTCTGATGGAATGTTCTGGATGGACACTTGGGGCAAATCAAAGTCAGCATTAGATGTAAACTGGTTTACCAAAAAGCTTACTCTCAACTAACACTTTACACTAAAAAAACACACACATACAAAATACAAATTCAATAAGATAATGTCAATGACATTCCTATATACAGTCATGATTAAGTTAAACTAGTTTGTATCTTTAACCCCTTACAGAGGACCATACCATAGAAACATTTTCACATCTTGTAGGTGCTGAAATATGAACTCTCAACAAGCTCCTTATGTCCATTCACAATTTAGCAAATGAGGAAAGACTGGAACTTAAAGGGGTTGTCCCATCACAAGGATCCTATGTATACTGCTAGTTTATGTGGATATAACACTTTTTCTAAATACATTGCCTTATCAAAACTGCTTTGTTTGACCGCTATCTTAATTTACAGTCCTATGAAAAAGTTTGGGCACCCCTATTAATCTTAATCATTTTTAGTTCTAAATATTTTGGTATTTGCAACAGCTATTTCAGTTTGATATATCTAATAACTGATGGACACAGTAATATTTCAGGATTGAAATGAGGTTTATTGTACTAACAGAAAATGCGCAATATGCATTAAACCAAAATTTGACCGGTGCAAAAGTGTGGGCACCTCAACAGAAAAGTGACATTAATATTTAGTACATCCTCCTTTTGCAAAGATAACAGCCTCTAGTCGCTTCCTGTAGCTTTTAATCAGTTCCTGGATCCTGGATAAAGGTATTTTGGACAAACAATTCAAGTTCAGTTAAGTTAGATGGTCGCACAGCCCGCTTCAAATCATCCCACAGATGTTCAATGATATTCAGGTCTGGGGACTGGGATGGTCATTCCAGAACATTGTAATTGTTATTCTGCATGAATGCCTGAGGATTTGGAGCGGTGTTTTGGATCATTGTCTTGCTGAAATATCCATCCCCGGCGTAACTTCAACCTCGTCACTGATTCTTGAACATTATTCTCAAGAATCTGCTGATACTGAGTGGAATCCATGCGACCCTCAACTTTAACAAGATTCCTGATGCCGGCATTGGCCACACAGCCCCAAAGCATGATGGAACCTCCACCAAATTTTACAGTGGGTAGCATGTGTTTTTCTTGGAATGCTGTTTCTTTTTGGACGCCATGCATAACGCCTTTTTTTATAACCAAACAACTCAATTTTTGTTTCCAAAATGAAGCTGCCTTGTCCAAATGTGCTTTTTCATACCTCAGGCAACTCTATTTGTGGCGTACGTGCAGAAACGGCTTCTTTCTCATCACTCTCCCATACAGCTTCTATTTGTGCAAAGTGCGCTGTATAGTTGACCGATGCACAGTGACACCATCTGCAGCAAGATGATGCTGCAGCTCTTTGGAGGTGGTCTGTGGATTGTCCTTGACTGTTCTCACCATTCTTCTTCTCTGCCTTTCTGATATTTTTCTTGGCCTGCCACTTCTGGGCTTAACAAGAACTGTCCCTGTGGTCTTCCATTTCCTTACTATGTTCCTCACAGTGGAAACTGACAGGTTAAATCTCTGAGACAACGTTTTGTATCCTTCCCCTGAACAACTATGTTGAACAATCTTTATTTTCAGATCATTTGAGAGTTGTTTTGAGTAGCCCATGATGCCACTCTTCAGAGGAGATTCAAATAGTAGAACAACTTGCAATTGGCCACCTTAAATACCTTTTCTCATGATTGGATACACCTGGCTATGAAGTTCAAAGCTCACTGAGGTTACAAAACCAATTTTGTGCTTCAGTAAGTCAGTAAAAAGTAGTTAGGAGTATTCAAATCAATAAAATGATAAGGGTGCCCATACTTTTGCACCGGTCAAATTTTGGTTTAATGCATATTGCGCATTTTCTGTTAGTACAATAAACCTCATTTCAATCCTGAAATATTACTGTGTCCATCAGTTATTAGATATATCAAACTGAAATGGCTGTTGCAAACACCAAAATATTTAGAACTAAAAATGATTAAGATTAATAGGGGTGCCCAAACTTTTTCATAGGACTGTATTCACGTCATTGTTTACATTGCATTTCTATGACCACAGGCCTATGCTGAGCTTATCTGCTCAGTCTCCAAGTGACCTAGCTGCCTTATCTCAGAGGGGGGGGGGGGGGAGGGAGGGGCTGAGTGCTGGGAGCAGCTCTGAGCTGTGTATGTCTCTGCCACAGACAAGCAATGGAGCTCCTTCGGGATTTCTGAGCTCTTATCTCCTTCTCTTCCACTTATCAGTCGGTTTAATTGAATTTGGCTGATAAGGGCTGAGATAGGGAGTTCATTACCTCTGTAAGTGTTACAAACTGACTCAAATTTAGCTTTGCTACACCAGCCTCTACATAAGCTTCATACTGTGGTAATTCATTTACAACCAATCCCTCATTACTGATTTCAAACATAGCAGATAGCAGAGCAAGTAGAGCTGCTGCTCACTCGTCATACAAACTGTAGCTGCAGGTATTGCAGCACAGTCCTAGTATAATCTATGGGACAGCACTGCAGTTGTACTTCGTTTTACACATCTTTGACACAAAGGTATTCTGAAATGCTATTTATTAACAGTAAGAAACAACTTTGATGGTCAGTGTCACTTGTCACATAATAGAGTGTTTTTGTACTTCCACTAGTAAATAAATGAATAGTAACATAGATCAGTATATCAGGTTAGAAGAAGACACAGATTCATCAAGTGCAACCTATTATCCTACAGTATTGCTGCAGTGTAGAGGAATGCAGACAGCAACATAATGCTGATGACAATTTCCCCATATGTAAAAAAGTCTTTCCCGACTCCAAGTCCAGTAATTATTATAAACTCTATCATCTCCACAAATATACTCATAATATTTAATATTTTTCCTTTCAAGAAAGGTGCCCAGGCCCCCCTTGAATTAGCACAATGAATGCATCTACATCATCCTGTTGCAGTAGGCTCCATAGTCTCACTTATAGTAAAGAATCCCCTTCTATGTTACTGGTGAGATGTTCTCTCCTCTAGGTGTAGAGGAAGTCTCCTTGTTACCATCTCAGGTCTAGAGGGAAAAAGATAATTAGAAAGACCTTTGTACCGGGCCTTCATATTTGTACATTAGATCTCCATGTAGCCATCTTTTGTTCTTAACTAAATAACCAAACATTTGTTAATATGTCTCTGTACTCCCATCCATCCATTGTCCACACTATCTTGATCATTCTCCTTTGCATCCTTGAAGTGTAAGGTGCATAAAAGTCTCCGACAGATCAACCTTCTCATTTAACATCAGCGTCTGACCTCACAAATGGTTTTCTAGATCAATTGACAAGAGTTCCAAGAAATACTTTAAAGTCTTGTAAAAAGCTTTCCCAGAAGAGTGGAAGTTAACCAACACCATATTATTGCCTGTGTATATAATGTACTTTAATAATAATCATAATACTGTACAGTATCATCTCATCATTTTTCCCATGGAAGGATGGGAGCCCAGGCAAATAACAAAGAATCATATGTCTTATATTTATCATCTGGATACAAGAACAACCTAACTAAATACATACAGCCTAACCATAAAGAGAATGTAAACGCATGTTCATATAGGGTTAACAGGTTTTCAAGGCAAATATGTCAGTACTATATTCTACGGTGGTGCATTTTTTAATGAAGAAAGTAAAGCACAAGAAAGTAATTAGATTGTAATTTCTGGAGGTGATGTGATTTTTTCCCCCCATTATTTGTAAACAATAATTTGTACAGTATATATTAAAAATTTCAGCTTCAGTTGCCAAAATTCTTGCCCCTAGCTGCTCTGCAATACACAACTATTTTTTTTAAAGGTATTACATTTTCAGATTTGTTGTTATCCCTTACCACTCTGACATAACTGTATATTTCAGTGATCAGGTTCAACGTGCAAATTGACATAATATTGTTACATTCTGATTATGTCAATTGTAACATTCAACATGTTACTACAAACTCTTAGATTTAATGGTTCATTATTACTATTATTATTAGTATTAATTTATGTATAAAGAACCAATTATGGGATCATAGCAGGTGAGGATCTAACAATAGCCCCTGTGTCCATCATGTGTATGTATAGCTTGAAGTTCCTGGGTCCCAGTGAAAAATCTGTAATACTTACCTTGTGGCATTTACAATAATGGTATATTTTATGTGGCAGAGAAATCTTTAGACCCCTCAGAGTCTGGGGTCCAGTAGAAACTGCTATCACTGCACTCTTTATAGCTGCACCCTTGCCTTCTATAGGTAAAATCTAATAGGTCACCTGCCAATAACACACTGATAGGCAATACATTACATGGCAAAATAGGAGTATTGTGTAGTAGGTCTGTGTTCTGAGAAGCAGATTTTGCAACTGAGGCCCATTCACATCTGTATTTGGGCTATCCTGTTCCCCTCTCTGCATTTTTCGCATGGAAACCAAGCAGAAACTATACAGACCCCATTATAGTCTATGGGTTCTACGGGTTGCAGGAAAAACCGCAATGCATTTCCACTATGGTTTTTTCCACAGCCCTTTTTGGCTGCGACCGGCTAATGGGGCCTTAGCTTAACAGAGATTCACTTTGATGTTATCTGTTCTGCAGAAAAGATGTGTGAATAAAACAAAGGTAGAAATCTGCCAAGGACCACAAGAAATCTTTCACATGGATACCTTGGGAGTTATTTTTATAGATGTTTTTCATTAAGTATACATAAAAAAGTCTATTAACACCACTGCTATTATGGTCCCATCACAAGTTTATATGAATGCTCACAGACCTTTGTCCTGTTCCATTTAATTGACTACAAGTTGCTAACAACAGACAACGGTTTGTAGATTATTAAAATCTGTTCTGTGCCGTGCTAAAAGAGAATAAGCAGATTTTATAGCTTTGTTCTAAGCAACAGTTATCTAACCCCTATCAACTTCAACAAAATGTGCTATAAGTTTAAATGCGTCATTTAAGTAGTACACTAATGTCATGTCAAATGAATCACTAGAAAACATTAATGCTATTGCAACCCTATCAAACATGACCTTTAATTCTGCAAGGTCCCTTCAATTCTAAATGGATTGGTCATTTATCGATTTGTCCTTCATGCTAATGCAGTATTCTGTTTCACATACAATTTAGATGCCTATTAATTCTAGTAGAATGTGGCAGATCCAGTCTTACATGGATCTGCTGTCAAAATATGCCCAATCATATTAAACGTCCATAGAATACAAACAGTACATAGTCAGACACTAATTGTTGTTGCATAAATATACAACTTTCAATATAAAGTATTTAACTCTTTTAAGCTTGGAATATATGTAAAGGCATTGTATAGGACTTTAAAAAGTGAAAAAAAAAAAATACAAAAAATAGCTTCACTCCCGTCCATAGTAGGTAATGTTTGATATTGTAGCTCCAGTACTAGTACAGCTAAACAGCAATACAGTACAAAGCCCGAGAACAGACATGGCATTTATTAACAAAGGAGCCATGGTTGTGTAAACCTGTATAATTTTGTGCATTGGTAGTTCACTATTATAAAAGAAAATATATTTTTACATTGACCCTTTAACTCTTGAATGTATCTGGTATTCATTTTATAGACATATGACCAAAGATTAGGAATATTACTATAGAGTGACTACAATTGGATACTCTAGCATTCCATCAATCATTGCAGATCCAGACACATGTGAGATCAATATGGAGAAACATAACCAAGTAAATTAATATATAAATAGAAACTTAAAAGTTTTCTGTGGCTCAGAGAGTACAAAAGGAAAAGAGAAATGAGATACAAGGATATGAGACTGTTGACGTATCCAACCCAATACTATCAGGAGATCATTCATTCCTAATGTTGGTGTTTGGATGACACAAAAACAGGTTGTCTGAAGATATATCTTCACTGTTCATACATGATAGTTTTTGAAACCTGCATACGTCTATTTAAAAACTGCATACATTGTTCAAAAACACATGCAGATTTCCAAAAACTTGACAAATACATAAACACATTGTGCGAACACAGTCTGAGATAAACCCTTCAGGTGATCATGACTAGCCCCAACCTCCTGGCTGATCAGGCAGTCAATAAAGTTTAGGAAAATGCTAATATTCTTCAGTAATTCTTGCTGGGTGGGCTAACAAATGAAGTCATGTGTTCAATGAAAGGCACATGATAAAGATAATAAGTCAATAAAAATGGTGGAGACTACTTCTTATTTTAAAAAAGGCCAATGAGCATGAAGTTTCCAAGTCTGGTGAATGTCATGGTGACAAAGTTGCATTGACTGTAAAAAGATAACAAGCTTAAATTTTCGTATATCAATTATACATCATTTAATGTTACAATATTTAAATCTTTTATGTCATTCATCAGTAGATAAGCAGTCTTTTAGAAAGTTATCTTGTACAGCGGTGGAATAGGGGTACCATAGGCCCTGTGCTGTTCAGTAAGCACCCCCATTTACCCTTATTTATGCCAAAGATCCATATACTCACCTCATCTGGGCCCTCACTAATTATACATGAGGGTCTGAAGAGATCCCTGAATAAAATTATAGCAGATCTGGTTTGGACATGTTTGGTCTGAACAAAACCACCAGGCAATTATTCATGGGTCACATCTTGCGAAGTTCCCCCAACAAATGCTCACCTCCAGTAGACCCCCATTCCTCTCAATACTAATCAACTGTATTGTTAGATGCCAATATAGTTGATCACAAGTTTGGATTATAATGGGGCTAATGTTCAATTTCACCCATTTCATCCTTATTTTCATAATCCACCCCTAATAGTGAATAACACATTCACTCTATTTTTAGATAAAATGTAACCACAGAATTAACTGAACTTCTGCTACTTTAATATGGGCATTCTCATATTTACACTGTTAGACTGTGCGTATACTGTAGATATATGTAGTATGTTACCTACTGTATCTATTGCTTTGACCCTCATCTATATACTGTAAACATCAATAAAGAAAAATCTTTTGACATCTCTTGTATAGCTATCATGTATTCAAAATACTTCTTAAACACTATTATTTTGCTTCATAAACATCTAAGGTGTTCCTTAGTTTATTAAAATACAATTTAGTATTTTCTCTTATAATTAGACATTCAGAAATGCTGAAGGCATCGAGAGAAAATACAACAAACAGGTTGCAAGTATCGGGAAACACAAACAAGCATAAACACTTTTAATGCATTCAGATTTGTTCCTCTTTAATTGTTTGCCTTTCTAGTTGGAATAATAATGAACGTCTTGAACATACCTAAGTATAACAATCATATTCCCATCCTCATAGTCTGTATTTACATCCTAATTGTATATAATGACATTTCAAATCTCAAATATATAATCATATCAAATTATAGACTCTATATACTTTTAACATAACATGATAGAAAGCATCTATAAATTTATAATATTGGAAAGCCTTCAAATGCTCAAAAAAAAACAAACAAACAAGAAAAAAAAAAAACAATAAAAGCTTTGCTTAGTATGCACTGCAGTTTGTGGTGCTTTAAATAAATTGCCTTATGGTTTATTTGCAAAAAGTTCTTGAAAGTTGTTGGAATAAAATCTAAACATCTGGTTTATTGAGCTCCTGGGGAAGGAATCCGGAATCTAATTTACTATGTCATTAAGCAGAAAGAAGTATGAATGTTCTATACCTGTTTTATTGTTGACAGTAGTAAGGTTGCAATGTATCTATTAGTCTTCAGCAAATGCATACAATGTGTATGTATTGAAAGTAATTATTAACTATGAAGTCTATCTGTCAGTCAGACTATACATTTATCTATGTGCTGAAATAAACCATAACTATAAGATATACCCATGTTCTACTGGCACACATTATACAGGGGATTTTGTTATATGGCAAAACTTTTAGTGAAATGCATGTTGGGCATTTGGTATATTATCCTGGATGGTGCTTTTTTCCCTCTGGCTTCACATTTTTGGACATTTCTATCACATATATTTGGGGAGTGACTTACCCCACGAATTTCATTTTATACTTATGTACTTATAAATAGCTGTTACTATATTTAAGATGTTCACCTATTTTTTATATTTTTTACTCATATTGTGTTATTTATGTATTATAGACAGAGGGTAGCACCAGTATACTAGCATTCCTTTTTTACTCGTCACCTTGAAGTCCATGTTCCTATGTTCCATTACTTTTTATTATGTAATTTGTAATTTCTTAACATATATATATATATATATATATATATATATATATTTATATATGTGTGTGTGTGTGTGTGTGTGTGTGTGCGTTTTATATATAAGTGTGTTTATGCTTAGAACCAAGCATTTATTATTCTCTCATCATTGCCTTCTAAGGGAAGATTCACATGATCACACTGTCACACTGGTCGTGTGATGTCCGTTTTTTTTAATGGCTATTCTCATCACCGCTATTTTGATAGTCCGTGGTCATGGACTGTCGAAATATAGGTTGTGTCCTACTATCTGCTGTTTTCATGGATCCCTCTGTTTTCATGGTTCCCCCATACTGAAATGTATGGGGAATCCATGAAAATAGCCACCCCTTGGGTGCAAGATTGTTTTTTTGCACCACTTTTGTGTGCATCTCATAACTTTTTATTTTTCCATTGGCGTAGCTGTATGAGGCTTTGTTTATTGAGGGGAAAACTGTATTTTTGAATGGAACTATTTTTGAGTACATAAAATGTACTTAATAACTAGAGATGAGCAAACAGTAAAATGTTCAAGATTCAATGTTTGTTTCGAATAGCCACTCAATATTCGACTGTTCGATCAAATATCGAACCCCATTATAGTCTATGGGAGAAAATGCTTCGCTACAGGGGATCCTACCATTCGACTCAGGAGGATCACCAAGTCCACTAAGACACCCCAGGAAATGATGCCAACACCCTGGAAAGCAACTGGGACAGCAGGGGAAGCATGTCTGGGGGCATCAAGTACCTTTATTATGTTGGGATCCCCGTCAGCTTGCGATATGCCGGAGCTGACTTTTTCGCATAGGAATGCATTGACCAGCGTTGATTGGCCAGTCTACGGGATTTCGGCCAATCAACGCTGGCTCTGCCTGAGGAGGCGGAGTCTAAAATTGATCACAGCAGTTTCCATTCTGGTCCGAATTTAGACCCCGCCTCCTCCGGCACAACCAGCATTGATTGGCCGAATGCCATAGACTGGCCAATCAACGCTTGTCAATGCATTTCTATAGTGAGATATAGCAGAGCTGGCCGTGTGGTTAGCCCGGCTACTCCGGACAGATGAAAGAGCTCTGCACTACACCCAACCATCCCTCCAGCTACTCCTCCTGTACTAACACGACTAGCTCAGCTTGGCTATTCCTTAGTACTACTAACACGCTCAGCCCGGCTATTCCTTAGTGTAATAGCCCAACAGACTTGGAATGGTTGTACTAAAACACTAAATATCAATATCTTATTTGTAACATCCTATTTCTTTTTGTATTATTACTTTGCAAATCCTTCTTGTAACAAATGTTGTATTCATTTTAATATAACTGTTAAGAGGACATTGCTCCTTTGTGATACTTCTCAATTGTACAAAGACAAAAATAAAAAAGACTATGTATAAATGTGACAGAAGCAAAATGCGGCAAATTATTTAGAAACTATATAGGTGCTGAGCAGATCAAGTTAATGAAAATCATAACGTAGAAAGTGATTTTAGCTGTTAATTTCAATATATTGTATAGGGATATATATGCTACTGTTACAAAACAAATACTCTTTTGCACTCAATAACCAAAATGATCAAATTTCCATTGTCCTACTCACTGAATATATTGACTAAGATCTGCAGTTATCAGAAATTCCTGCCTTGAAATCTAAAACGTAGAAGCTATATATAAGACATGCTTTATTAAGCCCACAGGGGTCCTGCAAATAGCTACATCTACAGAAGGAAGATTAAACAAAGATTAAGGTGAGAGATTATTTAATTCAGTACAGATGCACAGTTTAACTCTAAAAGTTCATCTAAATAAGAGACCAAAACTAAAACGGCAAAAATATAAACATATTGGAATTTGTATGAGTAGTCTATCTTTTATAAATGATGGGGTCGGGGGTTAACCAGGGGGTAAGGGTTAACAATGGGGGATTCCTTATACTCTGAACCCTAGTTTACCCAGCATCAAACTAATAGCAGTTTCAGAAATTCACTTTTTGTTTAGATACATAAATAAAACAGCCAACCCCAACACTCTATATTACCAAAACGTGTACTTGGTACTACAAATTGAGACAAACCAAATTCTTTTTTCAGACTTTCAGAAAATAATCTACAGTTTATAATGTCATAGAACATTTGTACTGCTCCATTTTCCAACATTAAAATGTACAGTTGTGTATTGGAGAGGTGTTATAAAAAGAAAGCTCACCTGTCCCTGACAATAAATTGTACACTGCTGGTGTGTCCATTTGGGCTTGTGCTCGGGCCTTGTTCAGTCTGGTCCAAGGCAAGTGTGGTGCCTATTATCAAAAAGGGCTGTAGGTCTTCCCCAGGTAATTATAGACCAGTAAATTTAACATCCATTGCAGGGAAACTGCTTCAGGGGCTCTTAAGAAACTATATACAGGAATATGTTTATGTATATAATATAAGTGACAGAGATCATGGTTTCACTAAGGATATAAGTTGCCTGGACAGTAGGTGGTGGTGTTATAGTGTTCCTGGAATTTTTAATTGTTTCACACTGTCATAGATGTTTAGTTTGTAAAATCAGGTTCATTAGCTTGAAAAATATTGTTTGCAATTGTATTGAAACCTGATTAAAGGATCATATACAGAGAGTTGTGTTCAATGACTGCAGCTCAGACTGGTCCTCTGTTATAAGTGGTGTACCCCAGGGTTCAGAGCTGGGTCTGCTGTTATAAGTGGTGTACGCCAGGGGTCAGTGCTGGGTCCTCTGTTATAAGTGGTGTACCCCAGGGGTCAGTGCTGGGTCCACTGATATAAGTGGTGTACCCCAGGCCTCAGTGCTGGGTCCTCAGTTATAAGTGGTGTACCCCAGGGGTCAGTGCTGGGTCCGCTGTTACAAGTGGTGTTACCCCAGGGGTCAGTGCTGGGTTCTCTGTTATAAGTGGTGTACCCCAGGCCTCAGTGCTGGGTCCTCTGTTATAAGTGGTGTACTCTAGGGGTCAGTGCTGGGTCCGCTGTTATACAGTGGCAGCCATAAAAAAACCACACCATTTCACAAAATGTAATGATTGTAGCGAAAAAGATTTCTTGTCTTTTTCCATTTCTATCCTCTTATCTCTAGTATGACGAGTATTTGGCAATTTTGTACATGTCACGTGACATTTTTCAGTCAATTTCATAGTAAGAGGTATACATATTATCTGCAGGGACTCAATTTATATGCATCACATACATTTGACAAAATCCACTGGTGGTGGGTTACAAGCAGAAATGGCAAATTAGGTTCAATGTGTAAAAATGTAAAATTACGCATCTGGGTAAAATAATCTGCATGCAACATATGTCCTAGGGGGAGTAAAAATGAAAGAATCTCTGGTAGAGAATGGCCTGGGTGTGGCTTGCACACTGACAAGCAAAAGGGTAAAAATGTTTTAAACTTTTGAATTTCATGCTCCATATCTCACCATTCACTACGGCTTCAACCGTGAGACTACCATCATTTTGTAGGCAATCATCTCGACTATCTCATACATAAATGTGACTTGAAACTATTTAGGGGAATATTGTCACTCCTTAGGGAGAGACCACCATATAGGTGTGTGGAGACTTGTTAAGCCTTTAGCACTCCACTTTGCAAGGAACTATGGGAAGAATATGCAAATCTGCCTTCCATGATGTAATTAGGAAGACAGTTGCTGCCTCATTGTTGCAAACCAACAGAGGGCGCTCACCTGGTATTAATCCCAGCGTCATTGCTAAACAAAGGCCTCTTGGAAGGTCGGGCATGAGGCTAAAGGGAGCAGCCATTATTGGGTTATTTCACTGGAATCCTGTCTTAAGACAGGCTTGCACATTCCAGTGAGCGCCCTCTATTGGTTTGCAACAATGAGGCAGCAACTGTCTTCCTAATTACATCATGGAAGGCAGATTTGCATATTCTTCCCATAGTTCCTTGCAAAGTGGAGTGCTAAAGGCTTAACAAGTCTCCACACACCTATATGGTGGTCTCTCCCTAAGGAGTGACAATATCCCCCGAACCCTGTCTAAGCCTCTCACCTCTACCAGATTATAGTCCTCTCTACATTGGGCTGATGAGATCCAACCAGATCGAAACAGCTGTCCTCGATTGAGAGACTATACCTGGTATTAATCCCAGCGTCATTGCTAAACAAAGGCCTCTTGGAAGGTCGGGCATGAGGCTAAAGGGAGCAGCCATTATTGGGTTATTTCACTGGAATCCTGTCTTAAGACAGGCTTGCACATTCCAGTGAGCGCCCTCTATTGGTTTGCAACAATGAGGCAGCAACTGTCTTCCTAATTACATCATGGAAGGCAGATTTGCATATTCTTCCCATTGAAACTATTTAGTATATGATTAGATATGCAGATTCTTGTCATGTAACTGCATTGTCACTGTTTGCTCCTGGCAGTGGAAAAATCTTTTTCTTCTTGTATACTACAAATTACAATCTGTTCTCACATCCCCTAATAGCTCAGTGTGTTATTAGGTTGATTCCCAAATGAATGGTCACTGGTTCAAATCAAGGAACATCCATTCAAAAGCCAAGAGTTGTACGTCCAGGCAAAACACTGGAGTAAGCAAGTCGGCTCCTCACAAGGTTTATTAGTTCTGACGTGAAAAACACAGCAGTGGAGGTGGCGCATATGCTTCATAATTGTAAGATCACAAGCATCATTCAACATATGTTACACAAGTCTGGAATGGTGGCCGAAAAAAGCTGAAGAAACCTCAACTTCAATATCGTCATAAGAAGCGTTGGTTCAAGTCTGCAAAAATGTTTGAAAAGTGGACAGTAGGAGATTGGAAAGAAGAGACCAAAGGTAGATTTACAAAATCCTAAAAATTTTAATTAGATTGTCAGGAGTAAATCGATAATGCAGTCGCATAACAAGAATCTGCATAACTAATCATATGCTGAATAGCTGCATGCCAATATGTATGAGATAGTCAATATGATTGTCTATTAAATGATGGTAGTCTCACAGAAACTGTAGTGGTTGGAGAGATATGGCGCATGAAAGTCAAAATTTTGAAACATTATTACCCTTTTGCTTGTCAATGTAGATCCTAAATCATCCGCTCCTCAAACAATCATCTCCAAGATTTTTCCCGTGCATCCCCCATACTCTGTAACTCCTTACCAAGACACATAAGATTGACCCCCACAATCACAAGCTTCAAGAAGGCCCTGAACACTTACCTATTCAGGAAGGCCTACAACCTCCAATAACACTATTATCACCACATCACCATCTGAACTGTCTTCCCCTCTCCTTCTGTCTCTGTCCCCCTTCCCTCATAGATTGTAAGCCCTCGTGGGCAGGGCCCTCTACCCCACTGTGCCAGTCGGTCACTTTTAGTATTATATCTACCTGCATATTTTGTGTATTGTATGTAACCCCCAAATGTAAAGCACCATAGAATTAATTGGTGTTATATAAATAATAATAATAATAATAATAATAATAATAATAATAATAATAATAAATTAAATAAGATCATGCAACATCAATCGGCTGCTTCTAAGGTCAGTAGGATATTGCCATATGCTATTAAAAGGGGTATGGACTTACTGGACAGGGATATAATATTATCACTTTATAAATCATTGGTATGACCCCATCTGGAATATGCAGTTCGGTTTTGTGCACAAGTTCATAGAAAGGATGTCTTATAGTTGGTAAAGATTCTAAATAACAAACCTTTATAAGTATATAAATGGCCCATACAAGAAATGGCCCATTTCTTCTATAGGAAAAAGCTGTTCCTGATAAAATCCCTTCAATAGACAAGGGGCATTGCCTACATCTGAAAACAAAAAGATTTAATCGCCAAAAATGACAAGACTTCTTTACTATAAGGACTGTGAATCTATGGAAAAGCCTACCAAAGAAATAGGTCACAGCAGCACTGATGCTTATGGAAGTACATAGCACACTTATTTATTTTACTTGTCCCTTCAGTCATTACCTTTCCCATCTCTTGGTTGAATTTGATGGACAAAAATCTTCTTTCCACCATACTAACTATATAAATATGCAACAACCTCCTCTTATAATTGCTTTGTCCTTTAGTTTTCGAATGTATTCCTCAAATACCAGTTTAAGGTAATCAGTTTGGTTTCATTCATTTATTAGGATGACCACTATTGTTATCATGTTTACATATCTAAAATAAAGAATATCTAGAAATTTTCTTTTTGCTCTTTGCTACTGATAAAATAATACAAAAGATAAGAAAGAAAAACTTGAAACGAACCTATAAAAGTTAAAAAAAAAATTAAGGGTATGTTATATATTCAGCTTATGTCCTTAAACATAAACAGTCAATTTTCAGAAGAAAAAAATAAATAAACTCAAGGTGAGAAGCTGTAATTTTGCATTTTATTATTCCAAAGAGGGAAAACAAGTTTAGGGCAATTGTTAATGCATTTACATGGTTTGCTACATGGCGTCTAACAGAGTTAACATATGCCCGCAGTTTTAGTTCTGACTTTTGATATAATCAAATAGATTGATGACTGTATTAAAAGAATGGACAGTTTGTACTGAGCTAGTTCCCCTGGAAAAAAGGGATTAAATGTTCAGATTTTGCATCCTGCTGAACAACTGACAGCTATCAGCAGCATAGGGTCACTTGCGGCCTATACGGCATACATAGAGCTGTACAAGGTTCAAGATATTCGTTGAATGTAATTAATTAACATTCTCTTAATTTGTCATGCATTGTGTGGATGCTGAAATCCTTACAGTAGGTATCCATGAATGAGAACCTTATTATACTGTGCAGTGTTTTGCCATATTTTTCACTTTCAGTGTAGCTTTAGCATAACTCCAGTATAATTTAGGACTGTATGTAGACAATAAGGAAAGTCAGTGTTTTCCACTGCTAGTAATTTTACTATAAATTATTTACCAATTCAATGAGTTCAAGTAACAATTATACAATAGGTTTGGACATAACTATCGTAACACATACAGTCTCTAGAGTATATCATTTAATAGAACTTTAAAAATATATGAATTAAATAATATCAGAAATATGGATATTATAGGATGTCAAGCTCAGTAATGCCCGATCACAATGTTAGAGTCATTCAAACATTTAAAGAACCAGAAATCATCTAAAAAGAAAATTTAAACAATTTACCTTGCATCTGTTAAGAAAATGTTTTGTTTTGTTTTTCCCAAGGCTAAGGGCCTATGTAGCAAAATGCAACAAAAAAAATAAATAAATATGCATTAAAAAAACACTTTTTCCATTGCGTTTTTGCTGAGTTTTTCTCTGAGGATTTCCTGCCCATATTACATCTATAGGGAAAATGCCAGCATTTCCGGAGGTATAATTGATATGCTGCGATTTTCAAAAATGGAGGTATTTTTGAAAACACAGTTTTTCCCTCTGCAGATTTTTTCCTACAATTTGTGGGTGGGATTATCCAGAATCCCTTTTACTTTGTAGGTACTGTAAAAGGCAATGTTTTCTGGAAACAAGGCGGCAAAAATGTTGTGTTTTCACAACGTGGGGTTTCAGTGTGTGTTTTTGAATGAAATGTGTGATTAAGATAATTGCCTTATTCACTCATCTGCATTTCACATATAGCTGCATTTTTCATGGACGCCATATGTGCACATTAATTTCAGTGTTATCATTCAGATAATAGGAGGAGATATAGTATATATATAATATACATAATATATATAATAACAGGAGACTGGCCAACTGTAAAGCAGCTTTGATAGAAGTACTTCCTGAGTCCAAACCCAAATACATTTCAGCGTGGGAAGCTGATCTTGACATGGAATTCAATGCGGACGAAATCACCTCCATCTTGCAAACCTCACATGGTTTCTCCAACTGTGTACGGCTCCAAGAGTCTCATTTCAAGCTCTTGGCGAGATGGCATCGCACCCCAGTTTGGTTACATGCTCAAAAGCTGGCAAAAGATGACTTGTGCTGGAGATGCCACGCTGATAAAGGTACCACTTTCCATATTTGGTGGACATGCCCGAAAATAAAGAACTACTGGTCTCAAATCACACAACAAATCCAATGCATTACCAAGTCCACCCTAGTGTATCCCCCTGCCTCAATTCTTCTCTACGTCGTTCTACACACCAAACAAATCCAACCTTGTAACTCACCTTTTCGAAGCAGCTAAAAGCCTTGTTCCCAACTATTGGCTCCAAACCACCGTTCCGTCAGTTGTAGAATGGAAAGAGAAAGTAACACAAATTTTCAAATTCGAAGAAATGCTCAGCTGGTCCACTGGCTCGCACGGACGCTTCCTGAGAACCTGGTCCCCATGGGCCCGCTACTGTCGAATTGACATCTCTATAGACCACCAGTAATCTCTCCCAGAAAATGTTAAGTACTCCAATTTGCTCCCCCATACCGTCCCCTCCCGTAACCCGACTACCATGGACTATCTCTCTCCCTCTCCCCCTCATTTTCTCCCATCCCCTCTTCCCCTGCTCCTACCTATCTCCTTTACGTTGTAACTCTTTCTTCCATACAGGTCATGTTGTAAGCTTTATATTATCGCTTGGACTTGCTTTGTTCAACCCATACTTAGCAGAGGGCTTCTCCCTCTGCTCATTGTTTGTATCCTCTATGCTCAACGTGTTTGTACATTCACAAACTTCCTTTTTTCTTACCGCTATATTTGCTGTAAAATTTGAAAAATGTTAATAAAATAAGATTGGAAAAAAAAAAAATAGGCTGGGGTGCTGTCTTTGATGGGCATAGACCTCATATGTTCGCACATCGTGGACGTGTGAATGAGGCCACAGGCAACTAAAAACCATCTACTAATCATCTGATTGCATACACATATGTATCTTGACTGTTTGGTTTTTGTTCGTAAGCTGAACAACTGGAAGTCCATATTCTAAATGAACAAATTGCTATTATGAGCTTCACCAATTACAACTTGGAAAGGAGTTTCCTGCTCCCAGAAGAGGAACTGGCTTGGGTTGCTGCATAAAAAAATTGTAGCCTTGGGCGTAACTTGAGGGTGTGCAGATGGTGCAGTTGCACTGGGCTCAGGAGCCTTAAGGGGCCCATAAGCTCTGGCATCAGTATCGAGATTGAGATTTCCATCAAGGAAACCCATAGATTACCCTAACAACACAAAGGTTAATTAAACTCCTTAGTGCCCTTAACTACCACTATTAAGAATTTGCTGTAGCGATGAGGTAAGGGGCCCTGGACAAAAGACTGCACCCAGACCCACAAGACTTTAGTTCCGCCACTAATTGTAGAACTGCAGTTATAACACTGCTGCAGCTAGGACAATGCCTGCTGCAGTAGGGATTGGGTATAGGCATGCAGCTGCAAGCCAGATGGTGCTGATAGCCTGTGATTCAATTATTAGGGGAACAGACATGGCAACCTGTCACATAGACTGTGATCATGAAAAGATGTGTTGTCTACCTGGCGCTCAACACATAGTGGTTAATAGATTACTGTGTGGTGCTGCTAAGGATCCTTGTCATGGTGCAAATTGGCATAAATGAAAAATGGACTTGGGAAAAAAGCGGAAGGCAAAGACTTCAAAAGTAGTATTTTCTAGAATGCTACATTAAAGAAGCAGCGAGTGGATCAAAAGCTGGTATAGGAAGGAGAACTGGGCTAACATTGCTGTGGGTTACAGACTTTATGGTAAAGATGAGCCTCATCAACTACAGTGCTTGCAGGGAGGGTACAGCTGTGAAAGGGGAGACAAGGCTCTCTTCAGAATAAACGAAAAGCGATCAAAACAATAGACATTTCCCAAAATGGTATAAATAAAAAGTAGATCTGGCCTATAAAAATTTTTCTTATGGATTCATGCATGCATACACTGAAATATAATAAAAATGGATTAAAAATACATAAATGTGGTAGTGCCGTAATTATACTGTCCCACAGAATACAGTTGTCATGTCATTTTGGTTGCACGGTGAACATCTCAAAAGTGAAGCCCATAAGAAAATCATTCAAATACAGTATTACTCTAATTCCACCCCATTATGAAATGTTTTTTCCCAGCTTTCCAGTACATCATATGGAATATTAAATATCATTATGGAGTACACTTCATCCCACAGAAATAACGTGCTCATACGGATCAGTGAATGGAAAAATAAAAAAGTTATGATGTTTGGAAGGCAGGGAGTATGTCAGAGCTATGTGGAGCCTCTACAGCAGCATCCAGAGACTGTATATCTCCCTTGTATGGCGCTGAATGTGTTGTTGTACTGCTTTTCTAAATTCATCAGGCCCCATACATGCAAAGATGGAAGCACTTCCTTCATCCCGTGGAAACTTAGTACAGATATCTCAGTACAATGTACAAAGTCCAAAGAACATGTTGTTATTTCTGTTGCTATTGGATTTGCAGAAAGTCCATCAGAAAAAATTGTGTAGCCCTTAGTTAGAAATCAGATGCAGAGGCCATATTTACCTCTATGGAAGACTTTTATGGCTTTATACAAAACAGAACTAGATGAACGGCCCTGTGCTTGAACCCTTAATAAATAGAGATGAGCGAACAGTGTTCTATCCAACACATGTTCGATCGGATATCACGCTGTTCGCCATGTTCGAATCGAATCGAACACCGTGTGGGAAAGTGCGCCATTACTCGATTCCCCTCCCTGGGACAGGAACTACGACACCGGTGACGTTGAAAAAAGTAGGAAAAACCCATTGGCTGCCGAAAACATGTGACCTCTGATTTAAAAGAACAGCGCCGCCCAGGTTCGCGTCATTCTGAGCTTGCAATTCACCGGGGATGGAGGTTTCCGTCCAGCTAGCTAGGGCTTAGATTCTGGTAGGCAGGGGTAGAATAGGATAGGAAGGAGAAGAGAAACAACAGCTCTTGTAAGAGCTAAATTCCAGGGAGAAGCTTGTCAGTGTAACGTGGCACTGACTGGCTCAATCGCCGCAACCCAGCTTTCCCAGGATCCTGAATGGAATACACTGACAGTGTATTCCCGTATACCTGTTAAAGGTCCAAAGGTACCAATAGATAATAGTGCTGTGTTGAAGTATACCATTGATAAGCAGATTACGTAGTAGCTGAGTGTGAACTGAAGGTAGATTGTCTCCTGAAAGCAAACCATGGTTGCCAAAGGTCTTTAAAAGCCTGGTGTTTTCGTAGCTCCCAGCTATATAATTCTTCTAACCTGGCTAGTTCATCTGCTTTGTGTACCCATTCTTCTATAGTAGGGGGGTCTTTCTCTAGCCAATGTAGGGGTATCAGTAGTTTTGCTGCTTGAACTAATAATGTGACTAGGTTTCTAGCTGTGGGAGCCCAAAAGTTCTCTGGTAAACCCAACAGAACAGATACTGGTGAAAGCTTAATATTGGGGGGTCCGACTTTGCGGAGGATCTCTTCTACCTGGGACCAAAATCTACGCACCTTGTTACAGTGCCAGAACATATGACCTAGGGAGCCACCTGGTGATTCACATCTCCAACATATATCGTTATTACGCAGGCCCATTCTCAGAAGATCTGATGGAGCACGATACCATCTCGTTACAATTTTATAAGAATTTTCTTGGATTCTCACACATGGGGAGAATCCATGGGATTTGGTGTGGATATGAGCTATTTCTGGTTCAGTAAAAGTACGGCCTAAGTCAGACTCCCATCTAGAAATATAAGCTGGTTTTACTATTTTCCCCGAAGTCAGCAGGAATTTATATAGTAACGAGATGATACCTTTAGATATATTTGCTCTGAGCAAAAGGTTCTCAAACCAGGGTGGTGAAGCTATAGAGGGATATATAGACTTGAGTCGAAAATGAGAATTTTTCAGGTCAGAGGACTGTAGGAAGGTGTGTGTCTGTTCTAGGATTTGTGTAGGGACATGATCCCAAGCAATAATATCTTTCAGTCTCACTTGTTTGACCAGTCTCCATGCCTCTGACACCTCCCTCGCACCCGAGCGAAGAAGAAAAGGAGCAAGATCACCAGGTAATAAAGGTGGAGGGGAACCAATCAGGGTGTAGGATTCGTGAGTCTCCCTGAAAACCCTAGACAGGGCATTAGATATTAGATAAGGAGAATCCAAAAAAGGGGTCACACCCCATAGGCCTGCGCGTTGGCGAGAGTCAAGAGAGTTTAGCTCTAACAATACATCCAAGGATTTTTGACCCTCCGAATGCAACCGAAGCCAGCGTTTAAGTAAAGCCGCCTTATAATAGTTTGCTATATCCGGCATGCCAAAACCTCCAAATTCCTTCGGGAAGACCAGCCTATCAAAAGACAATCTAGGTTTTCTGGGATCCCAAACCTGTGTAGAGTGCGGTACATATATAGCCAGTTTATCTGATCAAATGCTTTCTCGGCGTCAGTGCCGAGGAGCACTAAAGGTAAGCGATGGTGCAAAGCGTGTTGAGTCAGGTGGAGGGCTCTGCAGGAATTATGATTGCCCTCTCTTCCAGGGACGAAGCCGCACTGTTCTTGGTTTATCAATTCAGGGAGGAAAGATTGAAGGCGTGTAGACAGAATTTTTGCCCATAATTTTACATCCACATTAAGTAATGAGATGGGCCTATAGTTTCCACATTTACATGGATCTTTGCCCTCCTTAGGAAGAATCGTAATTGTTGCTTCTAAAGCTTGTGGTGGCAAGGAGCGAGTAGACCTGATTTCCTCACACCAATTGGTAAGATGTGGTAGTAAAACTAAAGCAAATTTTTTATAATAACCTACTGGGAGACCATCCGGTCCTGGGCTTTTCCCTAATGGCAGCGAGTTCAATGTGCTCTGAACCTCTTGTTGCGTAATAGGGCTTGACAACAGAGCGGCTTGATCCAAGGAAAGGGAAGGCAACTTCAAATCGTTTAAAAAACTATCAATCCGGGAGACAGTCTCCGTAGAACAAGGATCGAGAGCTGGGGTGAGGTTATAGAGATTTTGAAAAAAGGTTTGAAATTGAGAGGCTATCTCTTCAGTAGAAGTTGCAGCCGGGCCCGAATCAGGGACAATTTTACTAACAAAAGATAACTCTTTTCGTTTCTTAAGGAGGTGAGACATAATTTTGTTGCCCTTATCTCCATGAGCATAATATTTAAATTTAGAGTATTGGTAATTTTTGGCACGCCGGACATTTAGGTGGTTTTTCAATTGCACACGAAGTTGTGATAATTCAGACTGGACCGAGGTAGCAAGAGAGCGTTTTTGAAGACATTCAAGAGTGTAAATCCTTGCTAATAAATTATTTAGTTGGGACATGCATTCTCTCTTAACTCTCGCCCCTAAAGCGATCAACTCACCCCGTATAAAGGCCTTGTGGGTCTCCCAAGTAATTGACTGGGACGTATCAGAGGCTGGATTCTCATCAAAAAAATGTTTCAGGGAGGTAGTAAGTGCATCCACATGACCCTGGTTGTCCAAAAGAGTTTCATTGAGCCTCCAGGACCAACTCCTGCGGGGGAGCTCCCGGAGGGCCAGAGACATGGAGACCGGTGTGTGATCTGAAATAGTAAAAGAGCCAATGTGAACAAGAGTAACCATGTTAAGATACGGCAGTGAAATAAACAAATAGTCAAGTCTATGAGAAGAGGAGTGCATCGGGGACTGGTAGGTGAAATCCTTAGAGGAGGGGTGGTGAACTCTCCAAGTGTCAATAATACCTGTCTCCTGTAACGATTTATGTAACCTAGAGAGGGCTTTTTGAGAATGTACTTTGGAGGGCGGAGAGGAGTCTAAACTAGGGTTCATTGCAATGTTAAAATCCCCTCCTACTATTTTTATTCCCTCAGCAAAGTCCCGAAATTTAGCAAGCGTTTGTGAGACCCACATTGTTTGCTTCACATTGGGAGCATATACATTACAAAATGAGAAAATCTGATTACCTATTTTACCTTTCACGAAAAGGAAGCGCCCTTCTGGATCGGCACATACCACCAAGGGTTCAAAGGGGACCGTCATAGCTATTGCAATCGACACCCCTCTGGAGGATTTAACATTACAACTATGAAACCAGTGTTTGTAACGGATGGTTGAGAGTTTTGGCACAGAGGAGGCCTTAAAGCGGGTTTCCTGCAAAAAACAAATATCTGAGCCAAATTTCTTTAGTAAGGCCAACAATTGGGACCTTTTTTGCGGCGTATTCAAACCACAAACATTCCATGATGTCACTTTGATAGATGCCATGTAAAATCAATGTGGGTTGAGCAGAAAGAGCTATCAGGAGAGCTTATCTTAAGTAATGTTAGACTAGCACCTTTGGACCCGAAGAACATGGAATAACTATGCCAAACATATAAAAACATGATGGAAGTCAAAAATGAAAACCAAGGGTAAACAATCTCGGGGGGGTATAGAGAGGAAGCGGAGGTTATGTAGGACCACGAATAGTACATGATCACCTGATCGTCAATGTCGACTGGAGAACCATATGGAACTATAAAAACAGCATAGCAAATATTACCAGGAACGGAAACGGCACATAAAGTCAAAAAGTTATAAGCATAAAAACTTATAAAGTCTCATAAAGAGCAGCCTCTAGTTGGATAGGTGAGGATCTTATATAAAAGGTAGACAAAATCGCAAATAACAGCAGAACATAAATACCAATGCAGCTCTTTTAGGTAAATTTACGAATTTTCGATGTTTTCCCTTTGGACACTTTAGACCATTGCTCCAAAGAGGGCAGTTTTGGAAAGTCCAAATGTTCATCCGTGACTGATAGCCACGACGTAATACGAATGGGTTCAATATGGAGAACGTCCCATGCTGCAGGCAGGTCGTCCGGGACTCTAATGGTACAGCGTCTGCCTTCATACTGAAATTGAATACCGAAAGGAAAGAGCCAGCGGAACAAAATCTTCTTCTCTCTCAAATAAGTAGTGAGTGGCCTCATTAAACGTCTTTTGTACAAAGTAGAAGGAGCTAAGTCCTGAAATAAGAGGATTGGTTCTCCATCTAGAGATAAATCCTTGTGAGATCTAGCAGCCTTAAATATTGCCGCCGTATCTGTATAGCAAAGTAAAGCACAAATTACATCCCTGGGTGAGTCGCCATCTTGTGGAATGGGGCGCAGGGCTCTGTGGATGCGCTCAATGGAAATGGAGGCTGCCTGTTCTTCCCCCAAAAGCTTAGTGAAAAGTTTCATAGCTACCTCAGGCAAGTCCTGATGTGGTATCGATTCTGGAATGCCTTTAAATCTTATATTTTTGCGCCTTCCCCTATTTTCCTGGTCTTCTATTCTTTCTAAGGCCAGATTCAATGCATTAAGTTGTTGTTTGCAGCATTGCTCAGTAGCATTGCAAAAAGAAATAATGTCCGTCTGTGTATGCTCCACAACGTCTAGGCGCTCCCCCATACGTCCAACTTCAGCCTTAATATCCCCCAGTTCTTTCATTACAGGGGAGAGGGCCTGTGCTAGGGCCTGAGAAAGCACTTTTTTCAAATAAGCACGAGAAATAGGGGAAGAATCGTGTAAATCTGATACCTCCATTCCGCCGCCAGAGCTGTCTCGGTCTGAGTCGTCTAGGCCGTCTTGGTCCTCTGCAGGAGGGAGCGTCGGCGCCATTTTGTGAATGCGCGCTGGAGAAGTTAGGGCCTTCTTACGAAGAAATTTGTCAAGATCCCCGGTACCTTTCTTGGATTTCGGGGTCTCCGGTCTGTCCCCCACCTTTTCCTTGAGCGGCTTCACCATCTCCGGACCAGGTAAGTGCGATATAAACAGGTTTTCCAGCCGAACCGACGGGAGCTCTGATGTTAAGCGGCCGTCTCGTTCAGCGGTCAGGCTCCGCCCCCATAGTGCCAGTTTCTGACTGGGAATTCAAAGAATATATTGGGGTTACAAATACCCTCAAGTCTTGCTACTGCCATATAGTGCCAGTTTCTGACTTGGAATTCAAAGAATTTATTGGGGTTACAAATACCCTCAAGTCTTGCTACTGCCATATAGTGCCAGTTTCTGACTGGGAATTCAAAGAATATATTGGGATTACAAATACCCTCAAGTCTTGCTACTGCCATATAGTGCCAGTTTCTGACTGGGAATTCAAAGAATATATTGGGGTTACAAATACCCTCAAGTCTTGCTACTGCCATATAGTGCCAGTTTCTGACTGGGAATTCAAAGAATATATTGGGGTTACAAATACTCTCAAGTCTTGCTACTGCCATATAGTGTCAGTTTCTTACTGGGAATTCAAAGAATATATCGGGGTTACAAATACCCTCAAGTCTTGCTACTGCCATATAGTGCCAGTTTCTGACTGGGAATTCAAAGAATATATTGGGGTTACATACACCCACAATTGTTGCTACTGGTATATAGTGTCATTTTCTGCCTGGGAATTCAAAATGCTCAAGGCTCCCGGAAAGGGACGTGGATGAGGCCGTGGGCGAGGTCGGGGGAATGGTTCTGGGGAGCAAGTTAGCGATGAAGCCACAGGGCGTCCCGTGCCTACTCCTGTGGGGCAGCAAGTATTGCGCCGCTCCACAGTGCCAGGGTGGCTTGCCACATTAACTATACTGCAGGGTACAAACCTTAGTAGGCCCGAGAACCAGGAACAGGTCTTGCAATGGCTGTCGGATAACGCTTACAGCACATTGTCCACCAGCCAGTCAGCCTCTGCCTCCTCTCCTCCTCTTACCCAACAGTCTTGTCCTCCTTCCTCCCAAAATTCCCAATCTTCCCAGAACAATAACCCCAACTGTCCCTGCTCCCCAGAGCTGTTCTCCGCTCCTTTCATTGTCCCTCAACCTGCCCCTCCATTTCGCGATTCCACAGACCTAACAGACGAGCATCCGTGTCCAGATGCTCAAACACTGGAGTCTCCTCCATCTCCGTTCGATTTGGTGGCGGATGACCAGAAACCCACCCTCATCGATGACGATGAGACGCAGTTGCCGTCAGGGCAGCCAGTTGACATGTGCATTGTGCGGGAGGAGGAAATGAGACAGGAGTTGGAAGAGGAGGTGGTGGATGATGAGGACACTGACCCGACCTGGACAGGGGGGATGTCAAGCAGGGAAAGTAGTGTGGATGTTGAGGCAGGTGCAGCACCAAAAAGGGTAGCTAGAGGCAGAGGTCAGCAGCTTAGGCGAAGCCAGGCCACACCCGGAATCTCCCAAGATGTTCCAGTTCGCACCCAGCCCCGAAAAACTCCCACCTCGAGGGCACGTTTCTCGAAGGTGTGGAGTTTTTTCAAGGAATGCGCCGAGGACAGATATAGTGTTGTCTGCACAATTTGCCTCTCAAAATTGAGTAGGGGCTCTGAGAAGAGCAACCTGTCCACCACTTCAATGCACCGTCATTTGGAATCCAAGCACTGGAATCAGTGGCAGGCAGCAACGGCAGGACAAAGGCCACCCGCCATTCACGCCACTGCCTCTGCCTCTGCTCACAGTGCTGGCGATGCACTCCAGAGGACGAGCCATGACACCACTTCATCTGCCTCCACCACTTTGTTGACTTCTTCCTCATCCTCCACTGTTCCTGTCTTATCTCCTTTTCCTGCACCATCAAAGGCACCATCAGGCGCTTCTTTACAACAACCCACCATCTCTCAGACATTGGAGCGGCAGCAGAAATACACCGCTAACCACCCACACGCGCAAGCCTTGAACGCCAACATCACTAAACTGCTGGCCCAGGAGATGTTGGCGTTCCGGCTTGTTGAAACTCCCGCCTTCCTGGACCTGATGGCAACTGCGGCACCTCGCTATGCCGTCCCTAGCCATCACTACTTCTCCCGATGTGCCGTCCCCGCCTTGCACCAGCACTTGTCACTCAACATCAGGCGGGCCCTTAGTTCCGCGCTTTGCACAAAGGTCCACTTGACCACCGACGCGTGGACAAGTGCATGCGGACAGGGACGCTACATTTCACTGACGGCACACTGAGTGAATGTAGTTGAGGCTGGGACTGCTTCCCAAACTGGCCCGGTGTACCTCGTCTCCCCGCCTAACATTCCTGGCAGGGACACGAGAAGAACACCCTCCTCCTCCTCCACCGCCTCCTCCTCCGCCACCGCCTCCTCCTCCGCTGTTAGATTGACCCCAGCTACGAGTTGGAAACGTTGCAGCACTGGCGTTGGTAGACGTCAGCAGGCCGTGCTGAAGCTGATCAGCTTGGGGGACAGACAGCACACTGCCTCCGAGGTGAGGGATGCCCTCCTCGATGAGACGGCAATATGGTTTGAGCCGCTGCACCTGGGCCCAGGCATGGTCGTTTGTGATAACGGCCGGAACCTGGTAGCAGCTCTGGAGCTTGCCGGACTCCAACATGTTCCATGCCTGGCCCACGTCTTCAACCTAGTGGTGGAACGTTTCCTAAAGAGCTACCCCAATGTTCCAGAGCTACTGGTGAAAGTGTGGCGCATGTGCGTCCACTTTTGCAAGTCGACAGTAGCCGCTGCTAGCTTAAAATCTCTCCAGCAACGCCTGCATGTGCCACAACACCGGCTTTTGTGCGACGTCCCCACACGCTGGAACTCAACGTTTCGGATGTTGAGTAGAGTGGTTGAGCAGCAGAGACCTTTGATGGAATACCAGCTACAAAACCCTAGGGTGCCACAAAGTCAGCTGCCTCAGTTTTTCATCCATGAGTGGCCATGGATGAGAGACCTTTGTGACATCCTACGGGTGTTTGAGGAGTCCACAAGGAGGGTGAGCTCTGAAGATGCGATGGTGAGCCTTACAATCCCACTCTTGTGTGTTCTGAGAGAATCCCTGATTGACATCAGGGATAACTCAGATCACACAGAGGAGTCAGGGATAGCATCCGATCCGTCACAGCTGGAGAGTAGGTCCACACATCTGTCCGCTTCATCGCGTTTAATGGAGGAAGAGGAGGAGGAGGAGGAAGAAGAGCTGTCCGATTATGTGATGGTGATACAGGAGGCTTCCGGGCAACTTTGAATTGTCCCATTGTTGCAGCGCGGATGGGTAGAAAGGGAGGATGAGGAGGAAATGGAGATTGAACTTTCCGGTGGGGCCAGAGTAGTCATGCCAACTAACACTGTGGCAGACATGGCTGAGTTCATGTTGGGGTGCTTTACAACCGACAAGCGTATTGTCAAAATCATGGAGGACAACCAGTACTGGATCTTTGCTATCCTTGACCCCCCGTATAAAAAACAACATCTCCTCTTTTATTCCGGTAGAGGGGAGGGCCAATCGCATCAATGCTTGCCACAAGCAATTGGTGCAGAATATGATGGAGATGTTTCCAGCATGTGACGTTGGCGGCAGGGAGGGCAGTTCCTCAAGTAGGCGACAAAGTGCTCACCAGTCCACACAAACAAGGGGCACACTGTCTAAGGTCTGGGACACCTTGATGGCACCCCCTCGCCAAAGTGCCGCCACTGAGGGTCCTAGTGTCACCAGGCGTGAGAAGTATAGGCGCATGTTGCGGGAATACCTTTCCGACCACAGCCCTGTCCTCTCCGATCCCTCTGCGCCCTACACGTATTGGGTGTCGAAGTTGGATCTGTGGCTTGAACTTGCCCTATATGCCTTGGAGGTGCTGTCCTGTCCTGCCGCCAGCGTCCTATCTGAGAGGGTGTTCAGTGCAGCCGGTGGCATCATCACTGACAAGCGCACCCGTCTGTCAGCTGAGAGTACCGACCGGCTCACTTTGATAAAAATGAACCACCACTGGATAGAGCCTTCATTTTCGTGCCCACCTGTGTAAAGCACCCCAACATGAAACTCCATGTCTGTGCTCAACCTCTCAAATTCCTCCGCATACTCATACTCATCCACCATAAGCGTTGCACAATTCTGCTACTACTAGGCTCCCTCCACCCTGATTTCCCACAACTCTGCTGGTTAGAGGCTCCCTCCACCCTGATTTCCCACAACTCTGCTGGTTAGAGGCTCCCTCCACCCTGATTTCCCACAACTCTGCTGGTTAGAGGCTCTCTCCAACCTGATTTCCCACAACTCTGCTTGTTAGAGGCTCCCTCCACCCTGATTTCCCACAACTCTGCTGGTTAGAGGCTCCCTCCACCCTGATTTCCCACAACTCTGCTGGTTAGAGGCTCTCTCCACTATGAATTTCCCCAAACTGTGCTGGTTAGAGGCTCCCTCCACCATGAATTTCCCCAAACTGTTCTGGTTAGAGGCTCCCTCCACCATGAATTTCCCCAAACTGGGCTGGTTAGAGGCTCCTTCCACCATGAATTTCCCCAAACTGTGTTGGTTAGAGGCTCCCTCCACCATGAATTTCCCCAAACTGGGCTGGTTAGAGGCTCCCTCCACCATGAATTTCCCCAAACTTGGCTGGTTAGAGGCTCCCTCCACCATGAATTTCACAAAACTGTGCTGGTTAGAGGCTCCTTCCACCATGAATTTTCCCAAACTCTGCTGGTTAGAGGCTCTATCCACCCTGATTTTCAAAAGCAATGTTGGTGCCAACCTCAACTCACTACAAGAGCCAAATTCACTGCTGGTGACAAGCTCTCCTGACTCCAAGGGCCAAATACACATGTTTCCAGGTATTTTGCCACTTTGATAGAGTTTTTTTTGAATGTGTAAAGTGTGTAGTTGTTAGGCTGTGTTGGGGTAATACAGGGGTTTTTGGTGTGTTAGATGCCCCCAGACATGCTTCCCCTGCTGTCCCAGTGTCATTCCAGAGTTTTTGGCATCATTTCCTGTGGTGTCATAGTGGACTTGGTGACCCTCCTGAGACGGATTTGGGTTTCCCCCTTAACGAGTATATATTCCCCATAGATTACTCGAACAGTGAGCGGCTGTTCGAATCGGATTTCGAACCTCGAACATTTTAGTATTCGCTCATCTCTATTAATAAACTCCATAATAATAAACTTAATCATTTGTAGAATATTTTGAAGTTACATAAATCAGTACAGTTACATTTCTGATACTGGTGCTGTATTAGATTGGTTATGCAGTTAAATAGATAAATAATAATGTTATCCTAAGGCATTGATAACAGGCTTACAAGTAGTCTTACAATAACTAAACGTCTTATACTGTACATACACCTCAATACAAACTATGTTCTATTACAGAATGGAATGGCCTAGATTTAGATATTGTATGATCAGATCATGTGTGGCCAAATTTGACTAAGGGTAACATCTGCATGGGTTTTTTATGGCATGTTCTCCCCTGCTTACTTGTTGTCCTTCAGTTCCTCCCACACTGCACTGCAGATCATGTATGCATCATACCAGCTTAATAATTAATATGAAAATGACTGTTTTGTGGTTCCACAAAAAACAATTGCTAAAAGCAAAAAAAAGAATATAAAGGTAGATTTTGACAGATATTTTTTGACATTTGCATTGAAAGAAATAGTATATGTGAGCTGTGTAGTAAAGGTTGTGTGAGCAGATCTCCGGGTGACCCTTCTAATTGGCACATGGCTATGACCTTCCCTTGTTAAAACTTCTTCCTATCAATCCCTAGTGTCTATTTACACAGAGCACTGTCGGGTATTGGCCCTTTACATGTCCTACAGTGTATATACCAATGTTGCTTGACTTACATTCGTCAGTGTCTCACCTGTTTCGGAGCAGTCTATTTGTATTATTAAAACATGCCTTAAAGTGATATATCTAAAGAATGTGATAAAAAGTAACTTAGAAATAATTTTTCACAACGCAACAAAGTTTTTTTCGACAGCCATTGTCATCAATAATAGGATCAGATATTCAGATCTTAAGGCCTCTTAGAACAGGTGAGTATTGCACGGAGTAGAATAAGAATGGGATTGTTTTTATTAGAACAATTATTTCGCTGGCTACAGGTGAACTTTCTAATTAGAACATCAGGATTGATTCTTGGATGTGACTTCACCTTGTTATAGCTCCTTCCGAAAGTGTCAGTCCCCAGTGTCTCATTACACGGCGCATAGATGCCGAGAAACACCAGGCCGGAGCCTGAAGCCCAGCAGGTACTCGCCACCACAAGAATAAGACAAATAAATATTGCAGGATAACATTTTTTTCTGACAAAGCTTTAATGGAGAAGAAGGAATGCTACACTCTTAAATGTTATTACCAACAGATGTTATTGATGACGTGATTATATGTGATAGCTGCTGATAAAATGAATCATAATGAAAGTCATTAGTTTATATCAAAACTTGTGGAAACTGGAAATCTTCATATGATAATGTTTGCTACCACATTGTATTAAAACTGAACTTGGTTATTGAATATATGTTATTAGATATCTAAGTAACTAACAGAAGTCTTTATTGTGTTCAATGTTTTGTGTATCTTAACAGAGCCAAGGTACGCCACAGAAAGTTACACCACAGGTAGGTACACGCCAGCAAGGTACGCCACAGCAAGGTACACCACAGCAAGGTATACCACAGCAACGTACACCCCAGCAAGGTATACTACAGCAAGGTACACCACAGCAAGGTACATCACAGCAAGGTATATCACAGCAAGGTACATCCCAGCAAGGTATACTACAGCAACGTACACCCCAGCAAGGTACATCACCGCAAGGTACGTCACAGCAAGGTACACCCCAGCAATGTACACCCCAGCAAGGTATACTACGGCAAGGTACACCACAGCAAGGTATACCATAGCAAGGTATGTCACAGCAAGGTATACCATAGCAAGGTACACCAAAGCAAGGTATGCCACAGCACATCAGGTGACCTGTGAATGTATCTGTATCTGAACAGAGACAAGGTGGACATTGAAACATAATGTGACCTAAAAAATTTTTGCATCTCATACAGTAAAGTATCTACTTATTACTGATGTCTTCAGCCATCAATGTGTACAGATGTGTCTTTTCTTACCTTTCCTCTGGTCTATGTGCAAAAGTTGATTTTAATGGCAGTTGCTGGAGGCCAATATGACAGCCTTCATAATGATACATATTGATGCAAGGCAAGCAGTGGTATATACAACTGTTTGCATGTCAATTGCTTATTATTAGCCTGTCCTTTGATGTGTTCCTTAGAAGAACCCCTGTTGCTTTTATGCTGCTATGTCCTTGTCAGCTATACTAATGGAAGAGTGTGTTGTATGGACATCTGCTGGGAGGTAACATGAGCATTGATACCCAGGAGGGTAATACCAGGTTTGAAATAAACAGTTAAGGTTTCATCAGGATCATAAACACTAATTCATTTCCTCAGCATACAAGAAAATTTGGGGAGGTTGAAAGGTCATGATTCTGGCAATCAAAAAACACTTATTCTAAGTGCAAGAGCGCCATTCAAAGGTGGAAAAAGACTATTACAGCAATAACTTCCACTTCATGCTACTAAAAACTGATTGGAGGAACATCATCCAAAAGGCTCGGTGATACCTGAGTGAAAGTGGATTTGTGGGTGTATATGGGTGTGTGTGTGTGTGTGTGTGTATATATATATATATATATATATATATATATATATATATATATATATATATATATATATATATATATAAGAAACTACTACTAATTCTAATTAGATGGGCACTTCCTTCCCTACCCTCTACTTGTATGTCTCTCTGTATACCCATCCGTTAGTAAGTTAGATAACCTTTTATTATGTAAAATATGATATTTTGAATATTCGGGTCAACCCCAGCTCGGAATCAGTTCACCCATCTCTGCAGCTTACTGTTTATGGGAGTGAATACAAAGTACCATGGAACTGTATTTTGCAATTCAGGCACGTCCAACACCTAAACATGATCAGGGGTAGTTATTGTCTCAAAAACACTGACTTATTTTAAAGGCATACCATAAATAACATTCAGGGATGAAGAGAAGAAAATGTAACACCATTTTTGCCAGTACTGGGTGTCCGGTGCCATTGCTATATAGCACTTGTATGAATAAACACTTTAAAAGCATTTATCTGTTTCGTAGTATTAAAGTCCTATCTTTAGGTTAGGCCATCAATATTAAATCTCAGGGGTTTAACATTTGGGATTCCCTGCAGTTTATCTGTACTAAGACAGCATGGCTCCCACAGATGTAATATTGATGGTCTTATCCTAAGAATTGGCTATCGATACTAGAACCCAGATAACCCCTTTAAATCAATAACTGTGGACATCCTTCATTAAAGGAAAATAAGTCACATTGAACCTTTTGTCTGCTTTAGACCGCAAATAGTCTCCACATAACATATATTTAGGTCTGCTTCATATAGTTGTATCTGAATAGGAGAACAAGCATGTGTAAACCACTCTAAACTTTTCATTCAATGGTTATTAATTTGGGTGAGACCATTGTAAAAAATCTGACAATAGGAAATCCATTAAATGGAGATAAACCAGGTATTAAAAGTGCAAAATAGAAAACACGTTTGTTAGCACAAATAAATTTGTACTAAAGGTGAACGGACATCAAAATGGAAAATATTTGTCATTCTTTTAGCCAACTGGTTACATTATTGCCAGCAGTATAGTTGGTGCATTGTCTTCATAAGTACACATCTCTTTACATCATGCTAGATCATGACTAACATTACCAATAATGCCAGTATGTAAGGGCCAGATAATACTGCCAGGCACATATTAGTGTCATTAGTGATGGACAAACCGATTAATTTCAGGTCAGGTTGAACTTGAATATTCCAAATACCAAATAATTTTCAATTTGTCTGGGATGAACTAAAATGGCCATCATGACATGCATTGCATAGTAAAATACTGAAAAATCTCTCACTGGTACACTTTCTTGTCTAATAGTTTCTCACTAAGTTACATTTGTAGAGCTTTGCTATTTTTCCTGAAATAGATTTGTGTAAAAAACAAACAAAAAATGGCATCAAAATGAGGTCATAATTGTTTCCAATCACTATTATAATTAAGCAGCGTGCGATAAAATGACTGAGAAAAAACAGAGCAGAGGACAGGCAAAAGAAGGCAGAGTATGAAACACTCATGCAAGTACTAACAATAGGAATGTGGGTGGCAACAGTAATATTAGTTCTGTTCTTGACAGCCCCACCAGTTGCTGCAGTGTTATCATATTTCAAGAGGATAAAAATGTTTTTTGAAAACAGTGAACCACAAATGTTAGTAAGTGTTGTATGTGTCCCTCCTCTGTTGTAAAACTTAATTTACCATGCTGTCTTTCTGTACTGTCAATCATGTCTTCTTGTCTTCACTGACATAGATCCCTTTCTCTAGAGGTCATATGGTATCTTCTGAAAGAGGCTTTCCTCATAGCCCAAGATTTCCTCTTCTTAATGAGAAAGGAGTTTTTTGGGGGATGTAGAGGAGGAAGACATGAGTGTTGGTTGAGGTCATAGTGACAAGAGGTGTGCTTCAAGTAGTCATGTGGTAGGGACACTAAGGGAAATATGTTAGGAAGTTTGAGGGCATAGAGTAATCTCATTGTCATAGTGACCCACAAAAAGGTGGGGAGGATGATGAAATTACCGAATCTAATCAAAATATTACAGATAAGACCTAGCAATTGTATTAGGGTGACATCAGAGGTAGAGGGTGGTGGCAGCTGTAATAGAAAGATTTCCATCCGATATGCAGCTCCAACATCCAAAAAACCTTCCTGGGTTAGGTCTGCTTCTAATATTGGCACCTGGAAATTTTTTGTAGCAGTTCCTTTACAGTGGATTATTTCCTGCCCCCAACTTCACCAGTTTAGGCCATTGCTTATACTCCCCCTTCCTCATTTTAGGGCTGTAAGGTGAAGCACGTATTGAGTGGCACTGTGGCACATGCTGGATCATCAGTTTGAGTTGCAGTCTATGATGAATGATAGCTGCATGCAGAAAACTACAGAAACAAGAGCTGATAATTGTGAAAGAAAGAAGAACACCTTCCAACTCATCATGATCAGTTTTGGAAGATAGTCCAGCGTTTTCTGCTGGAAAACTATGCACACTGATGGTTTGGCACAATTTTTTTCTCGAAATTCTGTAAATTGTTACTATTAGAGATGAGGGAACCTCTCAAGACTTGCTTGTGTTCATATTTGGCAGACAAAGGGTTCTTAATTTGTTTCGGGTCAAACACGTTTTGTATGAACCACACCTTAAATTGGCTTAAAACATAGCGTAGAACACTCTCGGAACTTCTAAAAAATCTGCCTATACAATTTCTAGATCTCTAAGGCAAACACAGCTGAAAGAAAACACAAATACTCACCTAACGCTGTTCCCATAGGCACTCTACATGCTCTCTGCTTTTCCCTGCCTGGAGTAAGCATTGAGCACCAGTGATGTGATGTCAACTGACCCATGCCACTCATACTATGCCACTGATATCAGTTTGATATCATTCACTTTATTCTGATATCTCATAGGCTACAGGGGGTAAAGGCAACCTTTGGTCTATAACTGTAAATGGCAAGGCAGGAAGATAATAGCTCTATTCTCCACTATAGTGTTTTAGGCCATGGCAATTGCCCACCTTCCTTCCTGTGGGTATAGCCTTGTCTGAACCTCTTTTATTTGTTAAGAAATCATTTTCTTTTGATGATATTTTGTGTATGAACTATACTTGTTAGACGTCTATAAACAAATGATGCACACTGTAGGTTCCCAAATCAGTCCTAGAAGGTGCATTTACAAATATAAATGTCATTGAAAACATTCTTTACCTACTTTTATAGGTTATGTTCAATGTTTCTTACAGTTCTACAGTACAAAAGTGCTGCTTTCCATCAAAAATTGTACCATATGTGACCTGTAAACCATTATGCAATATATAACCAGGTGTGGAACTGTTTGTGGAACTAAATAGCCATGCTTCTTGAATCCTATGCAACCCCTTTAAGAACAAATGGTTGTTTTTGGGATGTACCCACAATGGCCAGCATGTACTAATAGCTAGATAACCTATACTTAGCTACTCTGCAAAAGTACCAGGCTTAATATGGTGATAATAAATATTTTGTTTCTGTACACTGTCTAGTCTAAGTGTATACCACCTACCATATTAACGGACTTACTTAGGGCTTTTATTTTTCTTCAACATTTTTCCCCATTCTGGTGCATTTAATCCCTGCCCCCTATCCATGTGAAACCACATTCTTTTCCAGTGGAACCATGAGCAATTTGTAAAATTTTGGTAAATTTGCGACAAATTTTACTACATCTTATGTCATGGTAAAGTTACATCTACATTGGTAAATCTGTCCCACTGAGTACAGTAGTAGTTTATAAAGTAATACTCATCATGTGAGATCACATCCCTTTTCCACTGAAGCCATGATTGATTTGTAAAATTTTGGTCAATTTGCAACAAATTTTACTGTATCTTAAGTCATGGTAAAGTTGCATCTACAATTGTAAATCTGTCCTATTAGGTACAGTAGTAGTTTATAAAGTAATACAATAGTATAAAAAATATAATACAAACAATATTGAAGCCATACAATTTCTGATCAACCTCTGTACACCATACCTAATGCTGTGTTTTGTTTGTTTCTCTAAACTCATACAGGTGCCATCAATTATAATGTACTTGTGATATAGATTTTTTAGCTGCATTTTTGATAGTATTGGTTCTCATCACAGAGTGTATTTTATCAAGGAGTAAATATACCAGTATCACACTGCACAGATCATCAATCATTCAACTTGGTTTAAAAAAGGTAATCATGCTTTAGATGACCCCTTTGTCAGAGACGGAGGATTGTCATTACATTGAAAGAACTGCAACTAAACATCATAGTGCTTCTTGCTTATTAAGGAAGAAAAGGAAATAGAAGTAAAAAACTGCCCATGGATTATTTTTTTTATTTGTTTTGAAACAATGATACCTCTGGTGATCTCCCGAATGTAATTGTTGAAATAAAAAATGCTTCTCGTGTCCATTCAAAAACAAAGTTCTAAAAAAAACATTTTCACATTTCCGTGTTAACATAAAACCTATATCACATAACATGCAATAGAAATGAATATAACCTATTTTTCTGCTAAAATATTAAAAGGTATACAGACAATTGTTTTGTTAAATTGAATCCAATGGCGATCATCTGACAGATTTGGTTTTAGAAACCAAGACCTTGTGGCCACCATACATGTAATGAGTAGAGATGAGCGAGTAGTGTTCGATCGAGTAGGTGTTCGATCGAATACTACAGTATTCTAAATACTCGTACTCGGTCGAACACTACTAGCTGTTCGAAGTTTAAGGTTCAATGCAGAACCAGCGTTGATTGGCAGAATGCTATACATTCTGCCAATCAACGCTGGTTCTTCTCTTACCTTTAGAAGTCTTCTCCGTGCAGCGTCCCTGCGGCGTCTTCCAGCTGGAATTCACTCTGCCTAGGCATCCGGCCTAGGCAGAGCCGACTGCACATGCGCAGGCATGCCCTCGCATGCAGAGTCAGCTCTGCTCAGGTGTCGGGCTGGGCAGAGCTGACTGCGCATGTCCGCGCATGACCGCGCATGCGCAGTTGGCTCTGCCTAGGTCCCGATGCCTAGGCAGAGTGAATTCCAGCCGGAAGAAACAGTCGAACAGTGTGCGGCTGTTCGAATCGGATTTCGAACCTCGGACATTTTAGTGTTCGCTCATCTCTAGTAATGAGCAGTATTAGGGTTCATGCACACGACCAAGTGTGTAGACCTAGTGTGTACTGATGCTCTGATATTTTTAGGTCAGGCCTATTAAAATCTGTTGGAACAGAAAGGAAATACTGGAAAGGAACCAAATATTGGACTTGGATTGCACTCAGCCTACTGTTTATGTTAAATGTAATATTTCAGCTGACCTTTCAGATACATAGCTAAAAAAAAAACAGATACAAATGAAATAAATTCAAGATTACTGTGTCTTAGAAGGAGAAGTTTTATGTGGATGAGTTTTTATTTAAAATGGTTTACTGGGATTTAAGAAAACCAATAACAACAGTAACGTGAAAACTAAAAAATAACCATTACTTAGAGCATTTAATGTGAAGATGCCATGAATTTGGCCCATTTTCACAGACCCCCTCCTAGACTTCAGTCTATTGAAATATCTGTGAAAATGGCCTGGCAAATGGCGTGTTTTATTATATAACAGATTGGCCATTAACATGATTATATGAATGGATTACTTATTTTCTATGGAACCATGTACTGCATTAATAAAATAGCTAGCGCACAGTGGCAAATCTTGTTAGATGAATAAACACTTGCACTGTTTTATCCTAGTGTCAGCATCTATGGTCTCATGGGCCAAACTGGCTGTTTAGTTTCTGACAACGATGACCTGCATATGACTGATGCAGCAAATCACATAAATTAATTGCTTCATGGATTTATATATGGATGTATGCGAAATGGCTGCAGGGAAGTAGTCCATGATCAGCAGGGGCCATGAAGTGGCAATTTCCCGATTTTAGTCAAGGTCTGGCGCATGTGCAGTGAAGGTGTACTTTCCCCAGCATCACTAAACCATTGTGCAGACACAAGGAGTACAGATGCTAGGTAAGTCTACGGGTATGTTCACATGGAGTTTGTTGTAGGTGGATTTTCGAGTCAGAATTTCAGTTTTTCCCAAAAACTTGTAAAAAAAAGCTAGCATTTTTTTTTACCTCCATTCATTTTAATATATATATATATATATATATATATATATATATATATATATATGTATATATATATATATATATATATATATATATATATATATATATATACCGTATTTTTCGGACTATAAGACGCACCCAGGTTTTAGAGAAGAAAAAAATGGCGAAAAAAAATTTTCAGGCAAAAAAATGGTAAAATATTTAATATATGGGAGTTGTAGTTTTGGAACAGCTGCATGGCCACATTGACAGGTGACCCTGCAGCTGTACGGGGATGTATAGGGCGTTTTTTTTGTGGGGCCAGGTGTAGACCGGGCATTTTCAGACACAGGGATACCTAATGTATATGTTTCACAGTAATGTTATACTTTTCTATGTATTCTAGGGAAAGGAGGTGAACTTTTATTTATTTTATTTTTTATTATATTTTTTTTAAGTGTTTTTTTTTTTTTACTATTTTAATATCCCCCGCCTAGGGGGCTTGAACCTGCAATCATTTGATTGCAAGTCCCATAGACGGCAATACAAGTGTATTGCCGTCTATGGGAGATTCTATACATTACTATCGCGGAGGGTCATAGACCAGCCGCGATAGTAATATATATCTATGACAAGCCTCAGAGCCTTCATTAGGCTCCCGGCTGTCATCGGAACAGGTCGGCTCCTGCGGCCTCCGCTGTGCAGGAGCCGGCCTGCATCACTAAAAGGTATGAGGCCGGGGGGGGGGGGGGGTAACTAACTGTCGGGACCTGCGGAGGAGCAGTGGGTTTGCAGCATGGCCGTGCTACTGCCACCGCTGGTTTTCTTCAGCGGCAGTAGCGCAGCAATCCGCAGGCCCCAGCAGCTAAGACAGTCCCCGGCATCTGCTGTAATAGACCGGCGGATGCTGGGGAGTGTCTTAGCTGCCGGGGCCTGCAGTATTGTCACACTCCTGACGCTGAAGAAAATCAGCGGTGGCAGTAACGCGGGAATCTGCAGGCCCCGGCAGCTAAGACACTCCCCGGCATCCGCCGGTCTATTACAGCAGATGCCGGGGACTGTCTTAGCTGCCGGGGCCTGCGGATTGCCACGCTACTGCCGCTGAAGAAAACCAGCGGTGGCAGTAGCGCGGCCATGCTGCAAACCCACATTCAGACTATAAGACGCACCCTCATTTTCCTCCGAAATTTGGGGGAAAAAATACGAAAAATATATCAATCAAGCAGCTGTCAGAGATGTCTGACTATACCCTTCTTCTCCATGAGAACACATTCACAGTGGGTGAGAAGAAAAGAGGGGGTATGGAGGTATAGTTGACTCAGCCAGCATCTTAACAATTTTTGGTTGTGTTGGAGAGCAGTTTTACACTGTCCAATAAGTATAATTAGAAGTAATTAACAACTTCTGAAGACTTTTTTATTCACAAAACATTACGTATCGTCTAATATGGCAATGACAAAATTAACAATTGCGTCATTTCTTGATAAGAACAAACATACTAAGATAATCTCCTTTGTCTCCACCAGTATAGGAGAAGATAAGATAAGATAATCCTTTAATAGTCCCACAGTGGGGAAATTTCAGTATGTTACAGCAGCATAGTAATACAGATACAGGATAATAAAACAGTAATATATTACAGAAGTAGACACACTTATACTGAGAAAAAGAAGATATACTAGGAGTCTAGCAGCAAAGTAAGAGACGAAAGAAGGAAGACTTCAGGGTCACTTAGTTCTCTGTGCAGAGTGATCTTTGCTTGGTTTGATGTAGATTATGTAGCCTGATCCCGGTTGTGAGGAAGGACCTACTCGATTCTTATAAATTTTAATATAAGCATTGAAGATGCTATGAAGCTCTAGATCTGTTCAATAGCAAACTTAAATTATGATGAATCATTGCTATAAATTATATTTATTAATGTTAATAGATTGAAATAGATAGATAGATGATAGATAGATAGATAGATAGATAGATAGATAGATAGATAGATAGATAGATGTTATATTAATTCAATTCACATAAGTCTCTGTTACATTTGTTACAGTATGTCTTCATTTTATTAGAACAGGAATTAAGAAAAATCCCTTTTCACTAGCAGAGGCAAATGATTTTTTTTTTTCCCAAGTAGCTTAAAATCAGGCAGTAATTTAGAAATGTAATTTGTGATCATAGTGAAAGTAATTGAAAATGAAAAGCCATGATTGTAGAATCAAATTACAATTAACAGGCGATTCCATACAAAATTACTGTTTAATTTTTATTTTTATATTTAAGCAGAAATTTCTTTTCTAAAATAGTTTCATCTTTAAGAGAACAACTTATGCCCATGTTTCTTGAGTCTTATACTTATTATGTAGTTATTTGGAGCAGAAACAATGAGTAGATGTAAGAGACCTGGCATCTATATGTGTATAGCTCAGACAGTATACAATAGGTAGTAATCGGTTATAGATCTCTATAGCATACTTCATAGACCCTAGCATAGATATTACTAATAGAGTAATAAACACAGGCTGGTATACACCACCTAATGTAACTGTCTTAATTTCTATATATGTGCCTTATCGACAGCCCGGTATAGATTCGTTTATAACCCAGGATCTAAGGACTGCCTTATACATAGTCAACCATTGTTAATTTAATTTGTACATTTATTTTGATAATATTAAAGAGGTATCAGATATTTTTCTTCCAGTAACAGCACCACTCTTTATAATGGCCTATGTCTAGGATTACAAGCCTATTTTAGATACATTGGGCTGTGGATAATAACAACAATGTCAAATGCAGTCCAGGGACAAGAGCAGCCCTGTTTTAGCTAAAAAATAAATAAATAAAATAATAAGCTCAGGGAATGCAAAATGTTGTCAGTGTTAAGTACAAAAAATTATTCCAAATTCAATTGTATCAAGAATTTACTGATACATGTCCTCCAACATTCCCATGGTTTTTCCTCTTGTGTCAGATTGCAAGAAAACCACTTTAAATTGATTGCAAGGTGGTATAGGATGCCAGAATGGCTGTACCCATGGACTGGCTCAGTTGGATCTTTGCTGGAGGAGTGGCAAAGCAACAGGATCACTTTTACATATCTGGTGGGAATGCCCCGGCATCACAGAATCTGGAGAGAGGTTGAAAGAGAAATTCACAGAATTGGATTCTCGTCACTCAGTATTACAGCTGACATGCTAGTCTTCCCGAGGTCCCTGCCTAGGTTCTCAAAGTCTTCCCAACACCTTATATAATAATAATAATAATAATAATAAAAAATTTAATTTATATAGCGCCAACATATTCCGCAGCACTGTACAATTTGTAGGGTTCAAATACAGACAGATACATAACAAAGAACGTCATTTCACACAATGGGACTGAGGGCCCTGCTCGCAAGAGCTTACAATCTATGAGGTAGAGAGGGTGACACCAATTGTTATCTGCTGCAAAAGCTCTTATTCCATCCTTGTGGCTACAATGGACTCTGTCAACAGTCTCTCAGTGGAAGAACAAGATGAACCAAATCTTAAGATTTAAAGAGTTGATCAGTTGGATAAGAAGATCTCGATTTCTGCAGACCTGGATGCTATATAACTCAGTTTTAGTTTCGGTTCATCTGTGTTCCATCCGACTTGATTCTTCTTTCTTCCCTCCTTCTTTTCCTCTCCTTCCCTCCTTTTCTTCTTTTTCTTCTCCTCCTCCTTCTTCCTCTTCTTCTTCTCTTTATTACTGTCTCAATCTTCCGCCTACCCTTCTTTCCTCCCCCTACACACACACCTTCTCTTTCTTTCTCTTGTTACCCAGTACTAACATCTGTCCCTCCCACTTTCCCCCCTCCCCCCTTCAAGAAAATGGAAAAATAAATGGTTTGCTGAGATGGCTCTTTAACACTCCTAGATTGTTGAAGTTTTGGAGGTATATGCAATTGTCATTACTTGTTGATTTGCTCATGTGATGTTAACCTTACAATGTATGCTCTGTAAATAATCTTTGTTCAATTCAGTAAGCTTTTAAATATACAAAAACTTACTTACTCTACCTCTGTTTTTGTAGTACAGTTTGCAATTAATTACTGGTAGACTGTGAGATACTATTATAGTTGGGGAACTGCAGTTTTCCACAATTATATTGGGTACTTAAAGAGCTTTGGCAAAAAATGGATGTCCAGCACTCCGATGCTTCTTAATGTATAAAAATAGTAGACTTTATTGTGGAGACATGCTCCCTTAAAAACCGCGTATATACAACATATGTACAAATGCAGACGAGATGGAAGAACAGGAAAAACCGACGCGTTTCGGGGCTTGTTACCCCTTAGTCATGGTTTTCTAAGTCATGACTAAGGGGTAACAAGCCCCGAAATGCGTCGGTTTTTCCTGTTCTTCCATCTCGTCTGCATTTGTACATATGTTGTATATACGCGGTTTTTAAGGGAGCATGTCTCCACAATAAAGTCTACTATTTTTATACATTAAGAAGCATCGGAGTGCTGGACATCCATTTTTTGCCATTACCTCTTTGCCTTACCGGAAGGTTTTCCATGCACTTCCAGGATTCTTCTTGGGTCTCATCGCATCTAAATACAAGTAAGCCTTTAATACTTATTTTTGAATACATCATGTGGCTGTGACTACACTTTCGCAAAGACTTAAAGAGCTTTCTCAATCTTTGGAACACATGAAAATTACTGTATGTATATGACAAATAAAAATAAAAATCAGATTACATTATATACATATTAATATATGAAGTTACAAAATTATCTCCTGTCGTAAACCATCTAGGCAGCCCCAGTTGTTTCAAATTAAAATTATTCTACACCCGCTATTACATCTCATATTATTTTTTGCAAATGTAAAAGAAAGATTTTCATTGCATTGTAAGATAGTAAATGCTATTATGGCAGACTGTGACTGTAAACTTGTTAAGCAACATCAAAAGCAATGACCCTGGCTGTTGAATGTACTGTACTTAAGACATTACCGGTTAATGTTTCTCCCAAGTATTATGTTTTATATTGTGCAATGTGCATTTGTTAAATAGAGTCCCAGATCTTTTGAGGTGACGGAACCTTTTAGCGATTGTAACAATTCAGATGATCATAGCGGAGTTCACAGTGCCGCAGACACTTATAGAAGTCTACTGTAGGTACACTATTAAAATGGTGGAAAACACATTTGCATATCTTGGCGCCTGCATAGAATTTTATTTAAGCCAGTTTTCTTGGTCATTATAGATGAATGTCCCTGGATGCACTTTCTTTTAGTGGATTGTAGGATTTGTATTTCACATTTAGAGTTCCTTGGATTATTAGAACATTGAAGTAACACTTTCCCAGCAATCTTCTTTCTTAATATCACATATAGTAATACATAATCGGTATATGGAGGGTGTTGTTGCACTTACATGAAACATAATTTTAATAGGTTTTCTTGGCAATGATAAGTGAGGTTTCTTAGAAGCATCTTCCATTAATGCAGTGTAGGATATAAATTTGATAAATAGGATTTGTTGAATATACTATGGTAGCGATGAGCTGTTGCGGATATCAAGCACATGCAGCTGCACGAACAAGAATAGACAACATATGGTATTTGAGCTAGAAGTGTTAGTTTTATGGCTATATAATCCTAAAACTATATTTTAAGATTTAAACCAAAAAAGTAAGTATCTACTAGGCAATGGATTTTAATAAAGTATGTATGTTTTTTGAGGTCCATTTCCTGGTTTTAGTTGCTTAGATTATTGTACGATCCCTTAGGACATTCTATTGCCGGCCATAAATTCCCCAATAATTCCAAAGCCTGCATATGTTTGACAGGAAAAATACAAATATTAATGTTCTTGACCTTTTTAACATCCTTAGAGATATTCACTATGTCTTAGGTAAGTCCAAAGGGACCTTGTAACAATTTGTGATGATATGTCTAAGACATAATGATAACTCTAAAAGCTGAACACTCTGTTGTGGGGATTTAGGAAGATCATTATGGTTGCTGTGTTTTTGCTGGCTATATGAATAAATGTGTGTGATCTTAAGCTATTAGCAGTTATATCATGGTCTATCCTGGTGTCTAAGATCCTTTTATAAAAGAATTCAGACTACGTAGACCTTGCTCTGCTGGTATATGTTCTCATATGCTATTGGTAGGTCTATAAACTGGGACTCAGAGATTTTCCTAATAAATGAGTCATTTTGGCTTTCAGCTAAGATATTTTCATATTTCAAAATGTTGTTCATGGACATTACATAGATACATTATTGATTTTTCCCAGAGGATCAGGCTTATAAATATGACAGTGCTATGTGCAAGGAGGCTGTAAGGGCGCAGAAAGTTCCTGTATCTCCATACAATGCACCTGTAGACTATTCACATGAGATTATAGTATATAGATATTTTCCTCTGGAATAAATTGAAATTTTATTAATACTTTTTGAACATAACACATGCTGCAGATCATTCTCATTCAAGTGAATGGGACTGAACCATAATACAAATCTAAGCCTCTATACAATGTATGGCGCTGTCCTTGGTAAGCAGTAATAATGCTGCATCACTTGTCCAAATGCAGTACACCCTTCAAACAATGACTTTGTGAGATCCCAACCAGTCTGATAGTGAAGGGTAGACCAGATTTCATAGTTCAAGAAACTCCTTTAATGTAATTAATGAAAAATAATCACACATTTTCCAAGGTGCACATAGTCTAAGAGATAGACTTTTGAGAGGGAGAGGCCCTAGTTAAAGGGGTTGTCCAGGAACTGGACAACTCACAGAGGAGACTGGGTAAAGTGAAACATAAAAAAAAAATCATACTCACCTGTCCTTGGTGATCCAATGTCTGTCTGTTCTGGCAAGCACTGTGCGTTCGTTGACAAAAGTGCCCACTGAAGACAACCAGAAGTATTAGATCATTTCAATATTATGGAACTTAATTGAAAACATTTACTTTGTTATATTATTTTCAAGATAGCTATTAAAATTACTGAACTATAAAGATGTATTTTTTAGAATATCATATATACTATATCCATGCATATAAAACCATTCTCAAATAGTATATATACTGTAATGCCTTCTCGCTGCCCATAGTATTACAATAACGCATTACTATAAAATTCTAAATAAGTGACACAAACTACTTTGGTTCTTCAGTACAGGGAAAGAAAGGTGAAGATTTAGAGCAGAGGTTAGGTGAGAAAAAAATCTATGTCCAAGCCTGATATAGTCTGCAATACACGCTGCCATCATGGAAGATGGAATGATTTTCTTACGGCCACAAAGAGCTTACGCAGAACTCAGGTAAGCTTGTTCTCGGCAAGTAAATATCAGAGTCAGCTAAGCAATTCTTTTCTGCAAAGATAGACAACAAATATTTGCGTGCTAGGATTACTGTAAAGGTTACTGTAAAGACTGCAATCATATTAAGCGTTTTATAACAGTCTGCAAAATATCATAAGACCACGTTTTTAAGTATGTTCCAAATGGAAGGCTCATAGAGTATTTTTTTTTACATGTATGGATAAAATATTTTTTTATCTTGACAAGCTAGATAGATAGTGTAGAGATAATAGAGAAATATATAGATAGATAGATAGATAGATAGATAGATAGTGTAGAGATAGATAGATAGATAGATAGATAGATAGATAGATAGATAGATACTGTGGATAATATAACATGTGTGGCATTAGATTGCAGGAAACCCTGTGCAAGAAACATATACAGTCCTATGAAAAAGTTTGGGCACCCCTATTAATCTTAATCATTTTTAGTTCTAAATATTTTGGTGTTTGCAACAGCCATTTCAGTTTGATATATCTAATAACTGATGGACACAGTAATATTTCAGGATTGAAATGAGGTTTATTGTACTAACAGAAAATGCGCAATATGCATTAAACCAAAATTTGACCGGTGCAAAAGTATGGGCACCTCAACAGAAAAGTGACATTAATATTTAGTACATCCTCCTTTTGCAAAGATAACAGCCTCTAGTCGCTTCCTGTAGCTTTCAATCAGTTCCTGGATCCTGGATGAAGGGATTTTGGACCATTCCTCTTTACAAAACAATTCAAGTCCAGTTAAGTTTGATGGTCGCCAAGCATGGACAGCCCGCTCTCAAATGATCTGAAAACAAAGATTGTCCAACATAGTTGTTCAGGGGAAGGATACAAAAAGTTGTCTCAGAGATTTAACCTGTCAGTTTCCACTGTGAGGAACATAGTAAGGAAATGGAAGACCACAGGGACAGTTCTTGTTAAGCCCAGAAGTGGCAGGCCAAGAAAAATATCAGAAAGGCAGAGAAGAAGAATGGTGAGAACAGTCAAGGACAATCCACAGACCACCTCCAAAGAGCTGCAGCATCATCTTGCTGCAGATGGTGTCACTGTGCATCAGTCAGCAATACAGCGCACTTTGCACAAGGAGAAGCTGTATGGGAGAATGATGAGAAAGAAGCCATTTCTGCAAGCATGCCACAAACAGAGTCGCCTGAGGTATGCAAAAGCACATTTGGACAAGCCAGCTTCATTTTAGAAGAAGGTCCTGTGGACTGATGAAACAAAGATTGAGTTGTTTGGTCATACAAAAAGGTGTTATGCATGGCGTCCGAAAAAAACAGCATTCCAAGAAAAACACTTGCTACCCTCTGTAAAATTTGGTGGAGGTTCCCTCATGCTGTGTGGCCAATGCCGGCACCGGGAATCTTGTTAAAGTTGAGGGTCGCATGGATTCCACTCAGTATCAGCAGATTTTTGAGAATAATGTTCAAGAATCAATGACGAAGTTGAAGTTACGCTGGGGATGGAGATTTCAGCAAGACAATGATCCAAAACACCGCTCCAAATCGACTCAGGCATTCATGCAGAGGAACAATGACAATGTTCTGGAATGGCCATCCCAGTCCCCAGACCTGAATATCATTGAACATCTGTGGGATGATTTGAGAGCGGGCTGTCCATGCTCGGCGACCATCAAACTTAACTGAACTTGAATTGTTTTGTAAAGAGGAATGGTCCAAAATACCTTCATCCAGGATCCAGGAACTGATTAAAAGCTACAGGAAGCGACTAGAGGCTGTTATCTTTGCAAAAGGAGGATCTACTAAATATTAATGTCACTTTTCTGTTGAGGTGCCCATACTTTTGCACTAGTCAAATTTTGGTTGAATGCATATTGCACATTTTCTGTTAGTACAATAAACCTCATTTCAATTCTGAAATATTACTGTGTCCATCAGTTATTAGATATATCAAACTGAAATGGCTGTTGCAAATACCAAAATATTTAGAACTAAAAATGATTAAGATTAATAGGGGTGCCCAAACTTTTTCATAGGACTGTACTAAATGTACAAAAATAATGGGAGACATGTTACACCTACAGGAGCTTTTATTACATCCCTTTCTAAATTCATAGGCAATGATATGGAGCTGGTCCCCTTTGCAGCTAAAAAGAGATAACATTATTCTTGGAAAGCTTTCTACAAAATTTTAGACTGTTAGTGATTTTTTTTTCATCCAGAAGAGCATTTGTGAGGTCTGACACTGATGTTGGATAAGAGAGATTGGCTCACAATCTCTGTCCAGGTTTATTGTACAGATGTAGAGTGGGGTTAAGGTCAGGGCTCTGTGCAGACCAGCCAAGGTCTCCCACACTAAATTCACCCAATAATGCCTTTATGGACCTTTCTTTGTACACTAGGGCACAGTCATCCTTCAAACACAAAGGTAAAAGCCTACAATTGAATAAAATGTCTCGGCATCCAGGAGTAAGATTTTCTTTCACTGGAAGTAAGAGAGTTAACCTCATTGCATTATTTCTAAGCCACCAAACTATAGAATTGACACGATGCAGTCAGGCAGGTCACATTGACTAGCAATTTCCAAATCCAGAAATGTCCATCAGGCTGCCTAATAGAAAAGTTTGATTTGTCGCTCCATAGAACACACTTCCACTGCTCCATACCAGTGGCAGAGTGTTTTATACCACTCCATCCAATGTTTGGTTTTGAATTTGGCAATGTAATATTCGAAGACAGCTGCTCAGCCATGCAAAACCATGCCTTGAAGCTCATGGCATATAAATGTTACCACAGTTACTTAAAGGGGTTGGCCACTTTCAGACCAAAATAAATGACTGCAAGGAGAGATCTTGAAATCCATAAGGAGTTGATACAGAAAGTATACTGGAAAATTGTACGACTTTTTTTTATACAAACAATAACATTGGTCTCTCAATATTAGTCTGAATTGCCCTTAGATCAGAAGAGCATTAGTGATGTTTATGCACTAAATGACTTAAAGGGAGTCTGTCAGCAATATTGGTTAGAAATCTAATCACAGTTCCTTGTGGAGGTGATTTCCAATTATGCCTCTGCTATTCAGCTTTGGAGCCCCAATTTCATGTAAATTGCATTTTATGTGTATGCAAATTAATGTAAAAATGCTTTGCTCATGGAATCTAGAGCTCAGGCCAAAGCAGAAGTTTTCTCATTTGCATATGAATAAAACATCTATTTACATAATCATGGACTCCACAGCTGATTAAAAGAAGAACTTCTGCATATACATTACAACTCTCAAAGACCATGCTGACATTTCTCTTTTAGTTTCTGCCAGAGATATATTTTGGAAGTATTTCTGGGAATACAATATACTTCAACAGACGTCCCAAGGGTGTTACTACATAGATATTCAGTGGCATACATTTGCCATCGACCAGCATGTTAATGGAGTACAGAAGTGTCCTTCTTTGCTTGTCTTTTTGGCTGGACACATATATATATATATATATATATATATATATATATATATATATATATATTGCAAGATAAATGTGTTTCCTAAACACAACACAACGTTCTGATGACAAGTTATCACAAAGTGGAATGCTAACTAGCCAATAGGTGTCTAAGAGTAGCCACCCAGTGGGGGTTGTTTAGTTGAAGCCATTCCAGACTTTTGTTAGCATGTCATGACATTGTGTTGAATTGACTAAGAAAAATTTGGAATTATTAACCAAATTGAAGATCAGTTAAGTTTGGACACATCTGTATATCACACGGTATACAATTTACTCTATATTTAACTATATAGTAAAGAGAAGAAGACTAAGAAGTGATGGATTTTGGTCCAGCAAATGCCAAAAGAAGATAAATGCATTCTCCTCATCCTTAAATCCCACCTGGACAATAAACCTCTGTAGGCAGAAACAGAAAACAAAAAAAAAAAATATGTTTGTCCTTCAACAGGACTTGTGAAAAAAATGTGAAATACTATAAAAATCACAACATACTACAGATAAGTAAAAGTGCCATGAGACAATTATTGTCACAAAACAAAGTGCCAGTGCATAAATGTAGTAAAACAGCAAAGTTCATAAGTACATGTGTAAAACAACCATAATTAATGTGATATATGCAATAAATACATGGTTGGATAAAACATCTGCAGGATTAACATCATACTCAATTAGATATCAATGTAAGACACAAACAAGACTCACATAGTCCACCTGCAAAACCTGCAAATGCACAATTGAGTGTATCAGGAAGAGGATACAGGGAGTACAAGTTAAGGAAGGAGGAAGTTAAGCTAGTCACATGAACCCTGCTGCACACTCAACTCTGCTGCATCAGAAATGCGCTGAACCCTGCTGCACACTTAGCTCTGCTGCATCATAGATGTAGCAGAGCTGAGTGTGCGCTGAACTCTGCTGCACACTCAGCTCTGCTGCATCAGAGATGTAGCAGAGCTGAGTGTGCAGCAGGGTTCAGCACACAGTCAGCTCTGCTTCATCTCTGGTGTAGCCGAGCTGAGCGCACGGCCAGCACTGCTACATCTCAGCATAGGAATGCATTGACCAGTGTTGATTGGCCGAATGCCATACAGAGTACAGCATTTGGCCACTCAATGCTGGTTCTGCTGGAGGAGGCAGAGTCTAAGATCGGACCACAGCAGTCTCCATTCTGGTCTGATATTAGACTCCGCCTCCTCACAGACGAGCCTCCGGCAGAACCAGCGTTGATTGGTCGAATGCTGTACTCTATATGGCATTCGGCCAATCAACTCTGGTCAATGCATTCCTATGGGAAAAAGTCAGCTCCCGCCTATCGCAAGCTGACAGGGATCCTGACGTAATACAGTGACTTGGACATGTTAGATGCCCCAAACATGCTTCCCCTGCTGTCCCAGTTGCATTCCAGGGTGTTGGCATCATTTCCTGGGGTGTCATAGTGGACTTGGTGACTCTCCTGAGTCGAATAGTGTTTTCCCCCTAAACGAGTATTTATTCCCATAGACTATAATGGGGTTCGATGTTCGATTGAACAGTTGAGTATTGAGCAGCTACTCGAATCAAACTTCGAACTTTGAACATGTCACTGTTCACTCATCTCTAGTGTAGATCTCTTTTTCTTTGTTTGGTGTTGCTCTCTTCTTTTTGCATGATAGATAGATAGATAGATAGATAGATAGATAGATAGATAGATAGGAAAATAACTGTAGGCTTTCATCTCTGAATATTTTGCTTGTTGCAAAGGTATAAATTGTCTAATCCACAATGTTTCAATGCAATGCATTGAAAATATTTCTAGCTTTTCTGTAACACTAGGGAAATCCTCAGTTATTTACTGGTCGGCCCAATAACTAGAAACAGAACCAATTTACTATATACAGTGTTGTGCTTATTTTTTAAAAGTACAAGATTTTGTCTAAATCCAACAAATTCTTTAAATCTGCTTAAATGCAAAGCAATGTCTTCCCGGCTGACAGCCATGATGTCTATTAGGTCTTGAATCCCATCAATCGTTTACAAATCTACTATTGACATTTCACTGCTCACATCATACTCCCTCAGGGGGAGGGTTGTCAGTAAATTGTAATTAGTGGTTCACATTTAAATATGATGTAAACTCAGATAGTTAGCAGGGAATGAGGTTCTTTGAGGTTATCTAATTAATTTAGACAATGACTGCTTGTCTGCTTTTATTTTTATAGCTAATCACACTATTTGTTAAACTATAATAGACCAACCAAGCCTTATAAAGCTTTAACATGAAACATGAAACAACTGTTTAGTAGTTTATTCAATTTAATTCTTTAATCCTTTTATTCTAAATACATTATATAATTACAAATATTTCACTAATATGTGCATATATAGTGCAAGTGTATAGTTATATAATGCCCATACATCAGGATCTGTTTGGAAAATCAACTATAAACGTGTTAAAGAGACCGTGCAAAGAATTCATAATACACAGTAAAAATACCTGGTGCCTCGTTTTTTAAGGTATTTGAAACAGTTCCCAGACCCCTGTCTGGTCTATTAATAATTCAGATGCACCTGGGGCGTCTTGGTCTCCTCCCCATCCCAACCACTTTTAGAAAAAGTGATGAGATGGGAACAAAAAATGGTTCACCTTTGCCACAAAGGAGCCAGATGCCAACATATGCCCCACACTACTCCCATCTACGCCAGTTTTCTGACATATAGGGAATAGTAAAGTCCCTCCCTTTGAACATTACTTTGGATGGATGAAGGTGTCTTTTACTAGCTTCAGAAATTCTGCTTTGTTCTCATGCTATGTCACCTAATTCCTCCCATTGTTTACACAGTGTTTCTATAACCACGGACCTGTGTGATAGGAAAAGTTATGTCACTCACTGCCTTGCCAGAAGGACAATCAATTCAGTTAATTGCAGTTTGCTGATAAAGCCAAGTCTGTTATCTCTCTATGTAAACACACAGATAACACTGAGTCCATCCTCTACAAGTATGTGCATATTATCTGATCTGCATAAGTATTTTGATACTTCATAGTGTCCCATTCAGCAAGCTGGGGGGGATATAGGACGTGAGAAGAAGAGACAGAAAGCAAACTGCTGAAACAGTAAGATGGGAAACCCCTTTAAAGAGGACTGTGTTTGCCAATAATATTATCATACCTCTACTACTAAAACTAACTTTTCTCCAGGGTCATAAGTAAATAATGTGGATGATGGAGGGAGTGAAAGTGTAAGCTCTTTAAAGGGGCTCTATCAGCAAAATCATGCTGATAGAGCCCCACACATGCGTGAATAGCCTTTAAAAAGGCTATTCAGGCACCGTAAATGTTATATTAAACTACCCCCCAGTTTTAAAATAATACCCTAAAAAAGAATGTGATCTACTTACCCATCGTGCACTGTGGGCGGGCTTTCAGGGTCCGCCGTCTTCTTCATCCACGTCTCCTCTTCTTGCGATGTCCTCAGTTCCCGTCTTCGCTCGCGAACTGACATTGCTAAAAAAAATGGCCTGGGTGCATGCACAGTAGCCGTAGTAGAAGCAGCATGCTACTGTGCGTGCGCGCAGGCCTTTTTTTTTTTTTTTTAGCAATGTCAGTTCGCGAGCGCCAGAGGAAGACGGGACCCGAGGACATCGCAGAAAGAGGAGGCGTGGATGAAGAAGACGGCGGACCCTGAATGCCCGCCCACAATGCACAATGGGTAAGTAGATCACATTCTTTTTTAGGGTATTATTTTAAAACTGGGGGGTAGTTTAATATAACTTTACCAGTGCCTGAATAGCCTTTTTAAAGGCTATTCACAAATGTGTGGGGCTATATCAGGATGATTTTGCTGATAGAGCCCCTTTAATGCCAAGATTGTATTAATAAAGTAAAACTGACAGTAACACCTATAGTCTGTCGTGATTGACTTTGCTAGAAGGTGGGCTGCCTGCAAGGCATTATGGGGAAGCCCCAGACCATCACCCATAGTCATTTAATACTTTTTCTCAGTTTTTCTCTGACCTGTAGGGTAGTGACTGCCATTTTGAGCAATTTGTGCAAGCCAAATCAATTAGCTTATCTCTAGAAAGCAAATTATCTCAATGTCTGCTTCCAAGCTGTTTTACCTTTTTTCTGCAGTCTGCATAGCATACATTTCTGCAGCCTGTATAGTTTAAAATTACCCTGAATGTCACTGCTAACATGCTTGGAATATATTCTTTTGCAGCTGCATGGCTTTCTGGAACTGTTTTCTTAAATGGTGTGCTATCTAAGATCATGTCGGTCTTCTTCGAGAAGTCAAATTACTACACGATCCAGAGAAGGCTGGACAGTAGACACACTCTATTATTTACTACAATATTAAAATAATTTTTGTAAAAACTCTGAAATGTGGCGTGTTATGCAAAAAGTAGTAGGTAATGTACTGCTCAGTAAGGGTCTGACTCCTGGGATCCCCTGATCATGAGGACTAGAGTGCTTTGCACCCCAATTTGAATGAAGTAGCAGGTTAGAAAGGCACACTGCCAATCTATTCATTTCAATGGGAACTGATGGAGATAGTCAACTGCTGTACTTTGACTGTCTTTGGCAGCTCCTATTAAAAATGAATGAAGCAATAATGTGCATTTCTGCCAACATAAAATTGGTATACACAAAAAATGTATAAATAGGGCATACAATATAGGTAAATATCAAGAAGATATTGAAACATTTGCTGAAATCAGGCAAAACTACTCCAAAAAAGTATTTTTTTAAATGTATCCAAATTTTATTGAAAAATGGTTTAAAACCATAAAGACACATAACAAATAAGTACAAAAGGGAAAAAAAACACATCCAAGTGTGTAAGCATGCAGGTGAATATGATGTTCAATATAAACAATGCTAGAAGGGCTATGTATATATGAATAAAATTCGGTATAGAGTCTCAAGTGCCACTTATAAATATGTATAAATACGGCTAGGATGACAATACAAAAAGTACATGAAGTAATACACAGATGAACCCTTACAAATGAAAAACATGAACTGATGCCATTACATTACCCTGCATGGAACGCACCCCGACGCACGTTTTGCCTTCTCTGGCTTCATCAGGGGGGAATCAAACATAACATAACACCCCAGTTCTTTGTGATTGATGGAGCTTCTTTTGGTAGGAACCTCACCAATAAGCAAGTTACTCTCTCTTATATGAGCATGTTGTTACCAAAAAACCCTTTTAACTCTTTAGAGTGCAGTGACAATTTGAATAGAATCTTCAGAGATTCAAATGAAAATAATGTCACTGGAGAGACTTAAAGGGGTTGTCCCATCTCTAGGATTCTATCTATACTGGTATCATATAAATTAAAGCCTTTTTCTAAGTATATTGCTTCAGAAATTCTGCTTTGTTTGCCTGCTACGTGTATTTATTCCTCCCATTGTTTACAGTGCATTGCTATAACCACGGACCTGGGAGATAGGACAAGTGATGTCACTAATTCAGTGCTGGCAGGGCAATCCATTTAGCTATTTGTAGTTTAGCTGATAAGGATAAGTATGTTATCACTCTATGTAAACACATAGATAATGCTGAGTCTGTTCTACACAAGAATCTGCAGATTATCTGACCTGCAGAAGTGCTGTTTGTCCTGTTCAGCAGGAGGGAGGAGAGAAATACAGGAAGTGAGAAGCAGACACTGCATATAGCCTGGCTGAAAGGCTGAGATGGGAGAACCCCTTTAAAGGAGTTGCCTAGAACCTCAATCCTTATGTCCTTATGACAGACCAACAATAGTAGATGAAAAACTGTTTTTCTATTCAACTTTATCGGGAACGATTGTGCTGCTGCAATTGCTATATATTACTTACTTTTTCACAGGTTTTTGTCTTTACTGTTAATAATGGGGTTACCTGGCATTATAGTTCAATGCCCCACTTAAGATGAGACAAAGCCATTAGTAGAAGTATGATGCCATGCCTGTTAGACAGAGAAGGAGATGAAGTACCTGCTGAAGTGTTGCAGTCCATAAAGATAACTGATGCCTGAGATTTTGACTTCCACTGATCTCAACATTATGGCCTCTTTTACAGAGAGGTCATCGATTGTGAAATGCTCAATACCTATTCAGTGCAATTGGTTAAAGTTGAATCAATTCTTGATCAATAAAAGTGTGGTTCTCCAACTATATAATGCTCGCTGGACAACAGCTGTAAAATGCCTATAAGAATTGCATTTCCTTGTATGGTATCTACATTTAGCTACTAACTATAAAATCCCATTTGGAAGTGGTAAGAATTCACTTCTACCTCTTTTCTTTCTAGAAAGTCTGCCAGTGAGTGAATTCTGCAGGGTAGACTGTCTTCTTACACATCGCTGAGAACTCATAATTAGGGTTAGCAGTTCTCTTCACTTTGTATGTACCCCAGTTGGAGGTTAATCTTCCACTAGCTGCAGTGAATTATAGGTCTATCTCAGAGAGAGAAATGATAGAAAGTGTATGGCAATCCTAGATATGAAGAATGGAAATCAACAGGAGCCGACACTGACTCTGCTCTGTACATTTAGAGTGGTGCTTTTCATTTCAATTACATGGACTGTAGAGACATTTCTAGACAGCTTATATGATGTAGAAAACTATCTTTAATATTTCCTGCTTCTTTAAATATACATATATAGATATTGTTTTAATAAATTAGTAATCATGCACATTTTATATATTTTTTATAGCACTGTTAATTTTTTTTATTGAATTGTAACTACCTAAATTGGCTACAAATAAATGTATGTTACTGTAGATATCAACTAGTAATTTATACCATTTGATATTTTATGCGTGCCAAAGATTGTTGTATATGCTACTAGTTTGCTGTCTATCTGTGTTGTGCCATAAGCAAGCATTGTTCATGTAACAATTGATAGTTTTAATAAGTTCCAATAGTTGAGAGGTGCAACAATGGAAGATAGTTGCACGGTTCAGCTATTTAGGGTGCTTCAGATAGGTCTATACTTGTACAGAGGCCAGGTGCAGTTCTTGCAGCTCTGCTCCAGTTGACATCAATGGGAGCTGAGCTAGACTAATGGTGCTTGGACACTATACAGGGAGCAGCACTATCTGCTTCCAGCTCAGTGCATGTCATAGTACAGGGAATGCACTTCCAAATAGGTGATCCATGTGGGGTCTGGCTGTCATTCCTCCACCAAGATATTAATATCCTAAGGTTAGGACATCAAACAAAATCCTGACCAACCCATTTAATTTATTGCTCCATTTAGAACCTGTAATTGTTATATTGCATAAAATTATTGGTTCTGTCTTTTTGATAATTTGGTAAGGCCCCAATCTGAAACTTACCTATAGTACTTCCTTTTCTCTATGACTTGAATCAAGGCACTCAGATGGCTTCAGAACTTTGATGCCTTAATCTGGTTTGGTGTCTGTGAAGGATATCACCTTACCAAGCCCTTGGCACACCTGTGATCACTTTTCTTTCTTACTTTCCACTCACCCCCGTGAGAGTACCTGGGGTTATAGGGTAATACAAAACCAGTTTTATAAATTTTATATTTTTATTAACTCAAGTGGGTCTGTACTAGCTACTAACATATACAGAACTACATATCAGTGGATAATAAGCAAATACAGATAAAAGCATACTACAATAAATAAAATATAATGGGAATAAAAGATGGAAAGGAAACAATACCAAATTGAATTCACTGAAGCCTGACTAGGCCTTAGGGTGCATGCTTAAGTCAGTCAAAGAGCATGTGTCTGCTCAGATGGTGTCCAGGAAGAAGACCTTAAAGGGCATGTGTCTTACATTTTGGCCAGGAACAAATAGACCTTCCCCCAGGTGAGACCATATAACTCTATCAGTCTCCTCCCAGGCTCCTCCCTGAGTGATGTCATTAGGAGGGGAAGTTCCACTCTCCATCTTGAAACCAAATAAACATAAATCATCATAGTTCCTCACCAGGTAACCATAGAGTTAGGCAAGGGTTATGATGGGGTTAATGGCAAGATCCCTAGACACCAAGAATGACACCCCACTTCCCGTTGAGTAATGAGTTCGGTGTCTTGACCTTTCCCCTCTTCGCAACACTACCAAGTTTGCAGTTAAAGCATTCAGTTCCGCCTTGCACACCCGAGGAATTTAACAGTACAACTGTGGCATGTCCTCCTAGGGAAAGATTATAACAAAAATTATCAGAAGATTATCTTTAAGCTATTGAAGTTTGGCATAAAGACATATAGTCTGGGTTCTCTGGGCTAAGCAGGGATACAATACACATATTTTTGGGGTCTCCTGCTGTGACAATGAATTTAGAACAGGTATGCTAATGTGACTAGGGACAGCAAAACAAAGGGCTTTGATTACAGAACAGATATACCACATTCTTGAAGCTAAACGGGTTTTGTTAACAGTCATAAGCACCACACTGTGTATGAGTAGTCTGAACAGATGATGATTCACCAAGTCCAAATACATAACTGGGAAATACATAACTATAAAATACATAGCTGGGGGTCGCTCATCATCACAGTGTCCTATTTCCAGAATTTTTTTTTAGCATACCAAAATACTAGAACATTTCGTAAGATAGTTGTTAGGAGGAACAAAAACTAAAAGTCTATGTAAAAACATACCAGCAAGAGGAGTTGGTTATATTGAATATACTGATGCATCCAATGTAGACATCTTCAGACTAGCCAAGGTCAGTAACAGAGGTCAGGAAGATCCACAGTGCAGTACCATGGAGTAATAATAAATGTAGTAAAACAAGTCAGGGTCATGCAATGAAGGTCAAGCAGCATGGTTATACAGTACTATGTACTAGTCAGATGGACTAATGGACTACAGTCAGGCAAGCCAGGGTTATTTAATTAATATACTTTAGCAGACAGACAGCAGAAAACAAGCTAAACTACTGTAAAAAAAGCTCAGCAAGTTAAAAACCCATATAACTGGCAGAGAAGCAAATGAGAAGTATCCTTAACTAATATGCCTTTGATTCGATTGGCGAGACTGCCATCTGCACTACCCACATGCCATTCAACACGACAAAACTCCTCAGCATGCAGGAGAAAGGATACAGATACAGTAGTTGTACAGTACAGTAGATATTACAGTAATTTACTACATCCATTATTTCCGTTGTTATAAATGGTAAGTTTATTGAAATTGTTAAATGAGGCAATAACATTTTCTCTTATGTTACTTTACATACATTCCCTTATTTACTGAGTGCTGCTATAAGTCTGCTCATTTTGCTGTGACAGCTATCAATAGCTATCCATGGCACTTATTGTATATGCTTGAATATTTCATAGCATATAAAAGAATTATGAAATAAGACAATCCCTTGCATACTGCTGTAAATACAGTACAGACCAAAAGTTTGGACACAGAGTTTTCTGTATCTTCATGACTATGAAAATTGTAGATTCACACTGAAGGCATCAAAACTATGAATTAACACATGTGGAATTACATACGTTAACAAAAAAGTGTGAAACAACTGAAAATCTGTCTTATATTCTAGGTTCTTCAAAGTAGCCACCTTTTGCTTTGATTACTGCTTTGCATACTCTTGGGATTTTCTTGATGAGCTTCAAGAGGTAGTCACCTTAAATGGTCTTCCAACAGTCTTGAAGGAGTTCCCAGAGATGCTTAGCACTTGGTGGCCCTTTTGCCTTCACTCTGCGGTCCAGCTCACCCCAAAGCATCTTGATTGGGTTCAGTTCTGGTGACTGTGGAGGCCAAGTCATTGGGCATAGCACCCCATCATTCTCCTTCTTGGTCAAATAGCCCTTACACAACCTGGAGGTGTGTTTTGGGTCATTGTCCTGTTGAAAAATAAATGATGGTCTAACTAAACGCAAACTGGTTGGAATAGCATGCCGCTGCAAGATGCTGTGGTAGCCATGCTGGTTCAGTATGCCTGAATAAATCCCCAACAGTGTCACCAGCAAAGCACCCCCACCATCACACCTCCTCCTCCATTCTTCACGGTGGGAACCAGGCATGTACAGTCCATCCGTTCACCTTTTCTGTGTCGCACAAAGACACGGTGGTTGGAACCAAAGATCTCAAATTTGGAGACCAAAGCACAGATTTCCACTGGACTAATGTCCATTCTTTGTGTTCTTTAGCCCAAACACATAATATTCTGCTTGTTGCCTGTCCTTAGCAGTGGTTTTCTAACAGCTATTTTACCATGAAGGCCTGCTGCACAAAGTCTCCTCTTAACAGTTGTTGTAGAGATGTGTCTGCTGCTAGAACTCTGTGTGGCATTGACCTGGTCTCTAATCTGAGCTGCTGTTAACCTGCCATTTCTGAGGCTGGTGACTCGGATGAACTTATCCTCTGCAGCAGAGGTGACTCTTGGTCTTCCTTTCCTGGGGCGGTCCTCATGTGAGCCAGTTTCATTGTAGCACTGGATGGTTTTTGCAACTGCACTTGTGGACACTCAAAGTTTTCCCAATTTTTCGGACTGACTGACCTTCATTTCTTAAAGTAATGGCCACTCGTTTTTCTTTACTTAGCTGTTTTTCTTACCATAATACACATTCTAACAGTCTATTCAGTAGGACTATCAGCTGTGTATCCACCTGACTTCTGCACAACACAACTGATGGTCCCAACCCCATTTATAAGGCAAGCAATCCCACTTATTAAACCTGACAGGGCACATCTGTGAAGTGAAAACCATTCCTGGTGACTACCTCTTGAAGCTCATCAAGAGCATGCCAAGAGTGTGCAAAGCAGTAATCAAAGCAAAAGGTGGAACTTTGAAGAACCTAGAATATGAGACATATTTTCACTTGTGTCACACTTTTTTGTTAAGTATATAATTCCACATGTGTTAATTCATAATTTTGATGCCTTTAGTGTGAATCTACAATTTTCATAGTCATGAAAATACAGAAAACTCTTTGAATGAGAAGGTGTGTCCAAAGGTTTGGTCTGTACTGTACATTAAACTTCTTAATTTAAGCTGTGGTGACAAAAGTCAAATGAGAAAATTTATCAGAAGTGATATAATTATATTAATTTACTTATCTGGTCCCAAAGATGCTGTTGATGGACCCTGTGAGATCAGAGAAGGAGGGGGGATAGAATAACCAAAGGAGAGGAGATTACGCTGTGAAAGTCAGTAAACATAGCACTGATAAAAGTAATGCTAAAAAAAATGGCAATTTGTCATCAAATTTTCAAGCCACTTAGATTAACCCGTGAGCTCCAGGAAGGAAACTTTTAACAGTTATCTTTAGCATGTAAGACCTGGTTCACTTCTGCGCTCAGTATTCTGTTTGGGAAGTCTGCTTGGGGACACTTCCCGAACGGAATACAGAACACATTGACAAGTGGTGGGCTTATGAAAAACATGCACCCTATAGACTATAATTTGGTTTTATGCGCATGTCCTCATGAGTTATGCGGAATGAAAAGTACTTCATGAACTACTCTCCACATGATTTGTGCGGACACTGCGCGGAAAACACACGGACCCCTTTATAGTCTATGGGGTTCGTGTGCTTTCATTGCTCACCGCTTGTCAATGCATTTGGTACTCCGTTTGGAGGGCCCACAAGCAGACTCCCCAAACAGAATACTGAATGCAGATGTGAACCAGACCTAAAGGTATGTTCACATCTATGCAGGATTTCCTTTTTTTTTGTTCTGGTACAGGAATAGAAAGATGGAAACCCCTAACATAACGTTAAATGATCTACACTAATGGATGCCAAGAGACCCCACTGATTATAATGAGGTCATACATCTATCCATTATGATACCCATAATTTTGCTTGGATGACATTCTGTCTGCAATATCTAATGGAGCCTCCGGCGCAGTTTAAAACATATGCTTACTACTTTTGCTTTATATTTTTATTTTTTCAAACAAAAAGAAAAATCCTGTTAAGTTAATAAAATTGCAAAGATACCATTCAGTACAGCTACAATTGGTTCTCTATAGTTCAAACAATTACAGCTTCCATTGAACCTTGAGTGAAAGCAAAGTTCTTTCAGCTGCTATTGTACTTTATCATATCGAATATAACAAAGAAAAAAAATTCAGCCAAGCTGTTGTTTAAACATGGAACTTGAAACCATTACTTTTTATCATCGCTGTTTATTTCCAATTCACACAATATTCTTCACAGCCTAATGAAAGCAAGTGTATCTTTGTATATCATTTGTGTAATTAATATTAATTTTGTAGTAAATGTCAGGACTTAGATGGAACACTTGCCAGGAGACAATTACTATGTGAGATATTGCACAGTTATATTAATTATCTGGAATTTGGCATAGGCTATAAATTTCAAATAAGACGTCCTGAATCTATACAGCCTTTAGGGATGTTTAATGGCTTACTGAAACTACCGAGGGATAATGTAAACTGTTTAAAATACACATCTTTTGCCTAAGACACTTAAAACGATTAATTGTATCAATGTGAATAAGTTTGTATAAACTTCATTCTATTATGTGCAAATCTACATCTAATACGTTCAGTGGGGGAGATTTATTGAGACGGGCGTTTCACACACCAGTCTCCATCTCCTGGCCAGGAGAGAAGATATGCCTAATCCATTGAATTCTGTGAAAAAAGTCACAAATTTTGCAGTAAAAAAGGCTGTGCCATAATTTGTGTCTTATATTTTAGGCCAGAAACTGGTGTAAAATGCAGGGCTATGGCATTAGAATCAGGATTCAGGACCAGTTTGGAGTGGCGTCAGAGTTGAAGAAATAGCTACCGACTCCGACTCCTGCTTCAATATAAAATGATTATAGAATTATTGATATTTTATAATTACTTAGATGAATAATTTGTTGCATATTTACTTTCATAAAAATTTGATTACTAGGTTTTTTTTTTGTAAATTAGATGAGCTTTGACCATATCAGCCATTTATGAAGGATTCAAAGTTGGACTTGAGTTGTGGTTGTGGAATAATAGAGTTTGTAAATATGAAATCCTCATTGCCCATTACACATTAATTCACATGACATAAGATCTTTTCATGAGAAGAAGCATGAATACAGTACCCCATATCAAGATAGATACACAAATGTACAGCTCCTTATAGTTAGAGTACAGCTAGAGTGTTTTGTGTCTCTGTGTCTATTACATGGTCAGACAAACATACTTGGACTAACTAACCAGAATACCAGAATATCCCTGGATGGCCCAGTTTTAACACAATAATGGTCCATCCAAACTGAAGGGTATTATGGGTTATTTGTAGGGCAGATATTTAACCACAAGTAAGATATTTATCTACAAGAATACAAATAGCAACAAGAAGAGATCCTACAAATGGTTTCCACAGTATGTAACATCCTTGCCCGTTTGGACTTCAGGGCCATCCTCCGATTGCATGCTATGGTACAGGAGGTGTGCCCGGCTAGGATTCCTTGCTTTAGGTTCTTGTTGTACTATCTGAACACTGTTCTATTCCCTCACCTCTGTAATTGATTTTCTACCACACCCATCTCTTACACCTTTGTTTCCCTCTGCTACACAAATAGTTAATCTCAGCCTTACTTGTGTGATTGACATCTTTCCTTCCAATCAAGTCTGGGGCAGGTTCTTTCTTCCTATATATTGATTTACCGCACTCACCTTAGTGCTTGCTATTTGCTTTCCCGTTTGTGCCTGCTCTATACTGTTCCTGTTTATGTTGACATTTCTGATCTTTGGCTTTTCTTGTGACTATTCTCTTGAATTTTGCTTCTGTGCTACACTGTTCAACTGGTTCCGACCCTTTGGGTAGCTGACCTTCTCTTTGTTGTTGTTTGTCTTGTCTGCATTCTGTGTTATTATCTATAAGAAGGGACTGTCATCCAATTGTCCTCCACCTAGGGAAGTGAAGCAAGTATGCAGGGACAGGGGACAGGTTCAGCTGAGGACTCACCATATTGTTGTTCCCAGGGTTCACCAGTAGTTATAGTAGTTCCCTTACAGTATTACTAATATCTATCTATCTATCTATCTATCTATCTATCTATCTAGTGATTACTTATCTTCATTTGTTGAACCAGGAATATCCCTGGAGTCTATACCCCCATTTAATTCTTTAGATCAATTGTACTACATCAGTTTCACTAGCATTACCGTACAGGGCCACTATGAAAGGAGATTAAATCATCTACTGCATGTTATGATGTACTTGTGAGATTATATTTTTTTTCTGCTATATATTGTGACATTGAAAGTGTGATACACTTATATTAGTAATGGCACTTTAAGCCCTAGATGATGCAAAGAAGCAGATGTGTGCCACAGAATGTCATCGTCATTGAAAACACTTTGAAAGGCCCATTGAAGGAGATAGGAGATAACATCAAATGCTTCTAGGTATTTTATGTGAACGCAGAAATGTTGTTGGCCTATTAAATGTAAATCACTGGCCCTTGTGTTGTGTATTTCTAGTTACAAGTGGACTGGTAGAAATCAAAATCTCATTTTTTCTTCATCTTCTTTATGCTGTGGAAGTTTTTTATTTTTCATGTAATCACTAAATCACATCTAAGATACATTAAAGGGAAATAACAATTATAGTCCATTGATTTTAACCATTAATGCACCTTGTTCATGGAGCTTTTATGTTAATGATAACTACAGATGTAATGGTTGATACCCTGACAGTGGTAAGTATCATGCCATTCTAAAACCCTTACTATTGTACATCACAATATGTTCATAAGGTAGTATGCTGTCCAGTATGTTAATAATTGATACATACCTGGCTTTCTTTTAGCTTACAATACAATGTAATACAAGATAACATTATATAATGTACCAAGGGCCATAATCATGCATGTTACAGTAAATATAAATATGTATATACTGTGCCATCAATATATAAAATTCCAATATAATTAATAGAAATATTTAGTACATTAATATCCCATAAAATGAATTATTTGAAAAATGAAATAAAATCTAATAGGTAAAGCATAAAACAAACATTTCTTTTGTTTCAATATCCATCTTTACAGGTAGAACTCTGCAAAGCAAAATGTATCATTATTCCATAGCTGTTCCACTGCCTTCCTTGTTTGCTTTCTGTCAGTCTCCGTAATCCTGCCTAGAAAGCAGAAATTCACCTTGCATGACCGCCAGTACACTACATGCTGGTCCAATATTTAGAACAGTAAAGATTTCATGCTCACAAGAAGCTTCCAAGACAAGCCTCTGACAAGTCAGAAGTTGAGTGAAAGTCTGTGGCTCTTAGTAAAATTATCAATGCAGATCTTACAGACTGAACTTGGCGTAATTGTGTTTCTTTTACACAAGAAAGCTTAAAGACGCTTTTTTTTGCATACAGGTAATATAAAGGGAAGAATAAAGGGATTCTATCATTAGAATCCCTTTTTTAACTAATTAACTAATAGCCTTAAGAAAGGCTAATCTTCCCTTACCTTTAGAATTCTTCTCCGTTCCATAGATAACCTGTTTTTTCTCGGTATTCTAATGAGTCTTCAGGCAGACCAGGGTGTCCCCTATGCAGCTTGTAAACTCTCCAGAGCCTTTTCCATCTTCTACAGCCACACCTCTCTGCCATGTCCTCTGTGTTGTCTTCTTCCAGCGATCCTATCATCGTGATGTAATTCCGGCCCATGCGCAGTCGGCTCTGCCATCGGACTTCAGGCAGAGCTGACTGCGCATGTCTGTTCGGCCATTTTACTGTGGACGCTTACACAAGCGTACTGTCCCTGTAAATGGCCACAGGGAATAGGCTGTAATGCTAAATATGACGCTTATTTATGATAATATTGTATATCAATTATTACTAACCAATACATGTGAGTGAGTGTTGATGCCTATATATGTTCTTGTACCGAGCAGTAGGTTGTACATACAGTAACTGAATGTTCCACTACTAAAATTTTGGCTAGAGTATTTTGTCAGACAGTTGATAATAACTGGACTGTGATGAGTTGGAGCTTTGGAGGCATTTTATAGTATTGGCAAACTTTTTTCAATTTATTATCATTGCTAAAGAATGTATAGGATAGAAACATACCATGAGACAAAGGCCAAGCTCCATTATTTAAAAGATCCCTGCGGTCATTCTGTCAATGTACTCAGAGCTGTTGCATGAAATAAGGTTTATTGTCAAATTTTATCACTTTGTGAAAGATATATTACAGTTTGGATTCCGTATTCTCCCATGACACTGACAAAAATAAATAAATAAATAAACAACAAAAAAATAAAAAAAGATTGTATCTTTTTAGCAGTTGTGCGATATATGAAACACAAAGCCTTTATACATAATTGTGCCGACAAAGAGGTCACAAAGGAGTTCTTAGTATTGCTATTTTACAGAGTTCATGATGCTGGAGATAGGCAATGGTCATACAGCTCCAAGATCTGAATTGCTTGGCATTCATACATTGATTGGTTTAGAGCTAATATTGCTCAGAATATCCTGTTAACATTTTTATTAAAATGTAAATTGTTTTATTTAAATGCTAATTATTTCTTTTCAGTAAGCTTGAATTTGTCAGATGAAGTGTCTCTGGCAAAGTTTCAATACCTAGAATAAGTTCTTATATATATATATATATATATATATATATATATATATATGGTGCTTGCAGAGACCTGTAGCGTAGCATATACAGTTCTCTGTAGTCAATTTTATGGGTCCATAGATAATCTGAGTGGTGCACTATAATGTCTTCCTGACAGTATTAATATATTAAATGTATTCAGCATAAAATTATATCTATGTCATTCAAGTATAATATTATTTTCAATCAGTCAGAAAATATATCTTTGTGTTTGCATTGTGGGTAAGGTAGCTCGGCAGCATCAATGGTGCGGACCCAACCAGTCAGAAACAGGGACACAAAATGTGGTGCAAACAGGTTTAATTAGAAAAACAGCAAAATAAATAAACCTTCACATCAGGTACAAAAATAAGTAAAATAAAATTCAGCCTTAACTTCAGGCAAATAGCAATATAAAACTCCTGCTCGTCCGAGCTCTAACTAAAACAATAAGAGTAACTGTATGTGTGGCTTACTTTTGGTTACATGATCAAACAAAGCACAACAAGTCCCAGTCTGGTCTCACCAAAACTCAGCTCTCCAGGACAGACCCAGGCACCTCATCCCACTCCCAGGATCTTCCCTGAAGTGTAGGCTCTGCAACCTTTTATGGGCCATGTCCGGTAATAAGACCCACACCTGGACCTGAAGCCTATCCAAGACCCGCCCTGGACCACACATAGGTCAGGAATCTGAGGGATATATATCGTGACTCCAGCACTCTGCCTGTCATCTTCTCACAACATATAATATTGAAATCTCACAGATGTACAGTACAGGCCCAAACAATTTTTACTGGCTCCATATTTGGCACTTATGCAACACTAATATCTTGTAAGGCATTGTGACTGAGGTTGACTAAGTTACTGTAAAACCTGTCTTGTGGTATTTAGATTTATACAGTATAATATAGATATATCATATACAAATGTGTCTATTGACTAGTTCTGCTATGAAAGAACAACACTTTACTCTTATAGATGATAATCAAGAGTGAAATACAATAGGCAATCTACAATAATGTTCATTTGCACATAAAAATGCAAGATAAAAATAAAAAATCAATATTCATATGTGTAGTGGTACTGCAGGATAATACAAGCAACATTAGTTTGCAGTTTTTATTGGGAATGCATTTTTGCCATTTGAAGTAATTTCATCTCACACATGCAAGATTGCCGGAAGAAAACTGCTAAGCAAAGGTATAATATGATTCTGCAAGATAAAACATAACACTGTTCTAATAATAATTTACAGTTGATTTTAATAAAAATTAGAAATGCTATACATGTATGTGTTCATGAATAATTAAAATGTCCAAGCACACATCCATGTACAAACTTTGAGCAATTACTTTAAGCTCATGTTGAAATTGGAATTCTACAGAAAGGGTTTTGCTCACAGAGTCATCAAGATCTGCAAGCCTCTGATCTTTATCATTGTGTTTGCATTTATGATCCTATAATTGTCCCTGAGGGGATCACGGAGCTGAGCATGGAGTGGGAGAATCAGAACAAAAGGAATAGGGAAAGGGAGAGGAAAGATACGCAAGGGAGAGACAGCCAAGAAGAGGAGAAAAAGAGAAGATTAAGCTAGTATCATTTTGTTAAACTCACTACTTAACCCCCTAACAGTTACATTCAAATTGTAAAAATCCTCCCAAAATTGTCACTTTTTATTAATTTATTTAGGTTTTGATATATAAACAGAGTGACAAGAAATGATTACCTAAAATACTGACTTTGAAAAGAGATAAGGGAAGAACAAAATGAATCTATAGTTTCTGGTAGGTGGATGGCCTTAGACAGACTGGCAGGTTGAGGGTAAGAGGTAGGTGAATGTGAGACAGGTAGGGGGACGTGGGTGTTAAGAGGAAAACAGAGGAGGTAGATGAGCATAGTGCAAATACTTTCTTGCACAATGTATTGCGAGAGGATAGGCTAGGTGGTGGCTGCAGCGGACCCAGACAGTCAGAGGCAGACATAAAAAAGTCGGGCGCCAACAGGTTTTACCCTGTATGTTTATTTTACAAAAATGGCTAAACAATACGGGCAACATGGTGGCTCAGTGGTTAGCACTGCAGTTTTGCAGCGCTGGAGTCCTGGGTTCGAATTTGTATGTTCTCCCCGTGTTTGCGTGGATTTCCTCCCATTCTACAAAGACATGCTAATAGGAAAAATAAATATACATTGTGATCCCTATATAGGGCTCACAATCTACATAAAAAAATGGCTAAACAAAGTAAGCCTTAACTTTCAGGCAAAACAGTAACATAAAACCTGCTCATCTGAGCTACTAGCTGTATGGGTGGCTTGCTTCAACCACATGGTCAACAGACAGGGCAAAAACAGTGGCAGAGGTTCACCCAGGAGTCTCACCAGTCTTCACAATGTTGGGACAGAACCCAGCTCCTCCTCGCTGCCCAGGACTGAGGACTTGACAACCTTTTACAGGTCTTTAATGAGGCCCAGCTCCCACCTCTGCTTTAAGGCCACTCCCTAGTAGAATAAGAACAGGTTACATACTAACACTTCTCACAGCTGAGGTTTTGGTACCATTACCTGTATTGTAGCCTCACTTACCATACATAAGTGAGGAATCTGGGGGAGACATAGCAACCTTTTCACAGTAATTAAAATACATATATATATCCCATTGCTGAGACCGAAAATTAGCAATGGAGTAGAGTCAGGAAGTAATCCAGGTGAGAAGTCTCTTCAAAGCTAATGGTATGCAATCCAAGGGAACCACAGTTTTTGAAATTTTTTATATGATAGTTGGGCCCTGTGTGTTTTCTGTGGGTACACCCGACCAGTGTTTACATCATGACTACAAGTTGAATCAGGGATACAGTTGCTGTCCCGTTGGTGGAGATAGGGTCCCACCCCGTCAAGATTGGTAAGTAATAGATCTCCACACGTAAACTGTGTTCAAGATAATTTATTGTAGCGAATGAGTGAGTACTTTCGGTCTATTTTTCGACCTTCCTCAGACTCTACATAGAACATAAAGAGACATTCTGTCATGAAAATTGCAACATGTTGTAACAGCACATGCTGTAAAAATAAAAGGAACAAAATATGAACATTTATGACACAAACAAATCACAAACATAAAAGCCATGTATCAGCAAAAAGTGGGTCGCCATCTGCAGTGTAGTTAGGGTCTGGATAGTAATAGTAGTATATATTGGTCAAGGAAAATTGTCAAACCAAAACACAAAATATAACATTCCAGTAAAATAGTCTATAGATAAAGATAATACAAAAATATGTCATTTTGGTATGGAGCTGCATGTATTGTCCCATACATAAAGACATAAGTAAAGCAGAACAGAAAAATTCACCTGTTGATTCAGTAGTCCAGTATGCATAGGGAGTTAATTTAGTTCTGCCTATTAGATTAAAGAGTGCATAACATCAGTATAATAGCCCCCCATGAGAAGGGAGTATAAATGTAAATAGCAATGCTCGTTGCCAAGGGTCCTTACCTCCCGCCCGTCCGGGCCCGCATAGGGTTAATGCAGCAAAAGTTTTTGCAGAGATGCGCAGCAGGGAATTGCCTTTGGCGAAATGGAAAGAAGCGCGCCATGTCAGCGTCCCTGTCCGCCTTAAAAAGGGGGAATTTCCGGCCTCTTGCTATCAGGCCAACGCGCGCATGACATCAAACGTACGTGCATAGAGGTAACTGCGCATGCGCGCGCGCCCGATGCATAGAGAGACTGCCGGTCAAAAAAGGGCGTCCGCCCGAGAGGCGCATGCGCACTAGGGAAGTGCGATGTGCTAGGAGATCTCACGTATATAACATAGAGCATAGGTAAAGAGGGAGAAGCATGTGCAAAGGACTATGGGGCAGGGATGGGAAATGGCTGAAAATAGAGGATACTATCTGATACTAGAAGAAAGATAAAAGGAAAATGAGGAAAAGAATGTGATAAATAGTGAAAAGACCAGTGAATATAGAGGTGGAGATAAAAGGTAATGAAAGCCAAAAAATAAAAAATAAAAAATCAAGACCAAAATAAAGATAAAAAATTGAAAATTACAAAAAAATAATAAAAAATAAAAAAATAAAAAATAAATAATAAATAATAAAAAATAAAAAACAAAAAAATGAAGAATAAAAAATAAAAATAAAAATATGAAAAGGATATATTTTCTATCATGCGGGCCCAGGCGGTAGTCGGGGAGCAATCTTAGCGAGCCTGTGAAGAAACAAGAAGAATGAATTTTTGAAATAATGGGAACAATATGCAAGAACAAACAAGAAAAGTATGTTACGAAAAACAAGTGGGAACACCTTAAATGAATGCCTGTACTTCGTATTCTCGATTGAGACCCCTAGGCTCCATCGTCTGGAGCCTATGAATCCAGTACGCCTCTTTTTTCTTTAGCATCAATATTCTATTACCACCCCTCCGAGGGATGCTCACTTGCTCGAGTACCTGGAATTTTAACTGCGAGATGTTGTGCCCCATTTTGTCAAAGTGTGCTGGTAAGGGCAGCAGTAAGTTGCGACAACGAATGTTGGATTTATGTTGCTTCATGCGGTCCCGCACACGCTGGGTTGTCTCCCCAACGTATGCGAGACCGCATGGACATTTTATTAGGTAAACGACAAAACTTGAGTTGCATGTAAAGTAATCTCTGGATAATATTGTTTCCCCTGTTTGTGGGTGATAGATCTTTTCCCCTTTTAATACATTAGAGCATTGATGGCAGGATAAACACGGAAAGGTCCCTTTCCGTGGTGTGCTGAGGAATAATTGACGTGACATCTTAACCTCAGAGCCTAAATCTGCTCGAACTAGTCTATCCTTGAGGTTCTGTGGGCGTCTGTAACAGGGGCGAAAACTTTTATGAAATGATGGTATCTCGGGGTGAGCTCTGGCCAAGAGTGGCCAGTGTTTTCTAATGATGCCATGAATTTTATAAACAAAGGGATGGTAGGTGTGTACTAGTGTAATTCTACTGTCATCCTCATCACGATTAGGGATTTGTTCTTGTGGGCGATCCTGTCTAGTTTGTTGCAATGATTCAGAAAGTAATTTCTGTGGGTAACCCCTGGCTCTGAATTTACTTTCCATCTCCCTAAATCTTTTTTCCCTGGTCTCGGGATCCTGGACTATCCGTTTCACTCTACAGAATTGTGATTTAGGAAGGGATTTTTTTGTTGATGTTGGGTGGCAGCTCTGATAATGCAAAAGGCTGTTTCTATCTGTCTTTTTTATGAAGAGATCTGGACAGAGTGTGCCATCTTGTTTTATAGAGATCATGGTGTCCAGGAAACTAATCTTTTCTATGCTGTAATGGAGCGTGAATTTGAGTTCAGGCCAGATGTTATTGATGTAATGGGTAAAGTCATTGAGACTCGAGGCTGGTCCTTTCCAGATACAGAATATGTCGTCAATGTATCTCTTCCAGGTCACTGCGTGATCCTGGAAGAGATAGTTAGTGTAGATGAAATTCTCCTCAAAGAATGCCATATAGGCATTCGCATATGGAGGCGCGACGTTGGACCCCATCGCGGTTCCACGTTTCTGCAAGAAAAAATCATCTTGGAACAAAAAATAGTTTTCTTCCAAAATAATTTGTAAAAGATCCAATGCAAGATCAATAATTGGTTGGTCCACCCCATTATGTTCCAATAAAGTCTTGGTAGCCAACAATCCCTTAGAGTGCTCGATACAGGTATATAAGCTTACCACATCTAGGGTTACGAGGAGAGTATCTGGGGGTAGTCTCGTGGTCTCGTGTATTAGTTTGAGGAAGGCTGAAGTGTCCAATAAAAACGATTGTGTGTTTTTGATATGAGGAGTCAGAAGTTTTTCAACAAAAATGGATAATGGTGACAGAATAGAATCACAGGAAGCCACTATGGGACGACCAGGTGGATCCATTAGATTTTTATGAATCTTGGGTAACACGTAAATTACGGGTGTAATGGGGTCCTGTTTGGTTAGAAAGTTGACTGTGTAGGTATCAATGGTTTTAGATTCTAGGTGTTTACGGAGAACCGTTTGAATTCTGTCTGTGATTCTGTGGACAGGATTCCTGGGAAGTGGGGTGTATATTTCAGGATCTGCAAGTTGCCTTTTAATTTCTTTGGTATATTTGGACTTGTCCATAACAACTATGGCCCCACCCTTGTCAGCTGGTTTAATAACCAGAGTGCTATCTTTGACAAGTTGTTCCAGGGCCATTCTATCATTATTAGAAAGATTAGATCTACATGTAAATGAATCTTTTTCTACCGTCTTTCTAAAGTCATCGACTTCCTTCTGTATAAGTGAGATAACCGTTTCAATGCCCAGTGAATTTTTGGGCGCACAAAAGGTGCTTTTAATTTTTAGACCTAGGTCTTTACATGATACCAGACTTGGTCTGTCAATGACCTCAGTAGGTGGAGGTGTCTTTGAGAAATGAGCTTTAAGTCTAAGTAAACGATAGAATCGTTGCATGTCTAAGTCAAGTTGAAACAAATTATAGCCATATGTAGGGCAGAAGGATAGGCCTTGCTGCAGCAGCTCAATTTGGGCGGGGCTTAATATTTTCGAGGAAATGTTTACAACAAGGGATTCGTTCCCTACCTGTGATCTGGTTGATACAGATGATGTTGGAACTGGGTTTTGTCTCCCGCGTCTCCTGTTGGTTCCCCTCTGAAATTGAAAAGAGGTTGGGGCCCTATAAGATCTGTCGCTGGCAGCGCTTGAATCAGATGATTCTGGTGATGTCTGTCGTAAACGAAAGGTAGGTCTATTACTCGGGTACCCATCCTTCCATCTATATACCCTATCATTTTTATAATCCTCCTGATCACGCAGGAATTTTTTCCTCTTTTGGGCCTGTAGATCTTATTTGAATTGTTTCCCACTTGGTATCCATTTTCCCTTTAAGGGTTGAGAACTCATCGCTAGAGCATGAGTTACGAAGTTGTTGTTCAGCCGCTTCCACCTGTTTTCGTAAAGACACTATGTTTTTCTGTAAAAAAGTAACGGTAAGAGTCACAGGCTCGCTAAGATTGCTCCCCGACTACCGCCTGGGCCCGCATGATAGAAAATATATCCTTTTCATATTTTTATTTTTATTTTTTATTCTTCATTTTTTTGTTTTTTATTTTTTATTATTTATTATTTATTTTTTATTTTTTTATTTTTTATTATTTTTTTTGTAATTTTCAATTTTTTATCTTTATTTTGGTCTTGATTTTTTATTTTTTATTTTTTGGCTTTCATTACCTTTTATCTCCACCTCTATATTCACTGGTCTTTTCACTATTTATCACATTCTTTTCCTCATTTTCCTTTTATCTTTCTTCTAGTATCAGATAGTATCCTCTATTTTCAGCCATTTCCCATCCCTGCCCCATAGTCCTTTGCACATGCTTCTCCCTCTTTACCTATGCTCTATGTTATATACGTGAGATCTCCTAGCACATCGCACTTCCCTAGTGCGCATGCGCCTCTCGGGCGGACGCCCTTTTTTGACCGGCAGTCTCTCTATGCATCGGGCGCGCGCGCATGCGCAGTTACCTCTATGCACGTACGTTTGATGTCATGCGCGCGTTGGCCTGATAGCAAGAGGCCGGAAATTCCCCCTTTTTAAGGCGGACAGGGACGCTGACATGGCGCGCTTCTTTCCATTTCGCCAAAGGCAATTCCCTGCTGCGCATCTCTGCAAAAACTTTTGCTGCATTAACCCTATGCGGGCCCGGAAGGGCGGGAGGTAAGGACCCTTGGCAACGAGCATTGCTATTTACATTTATACTCCCTTCTCATGGGGGGCTATTATACTGATGTTATGCACTCTTTAATCTAATAGGCAGAACTAAATTAACTCCCTATGCATACTGGACTACTGAATCAACAGGTGATTATTTCTGTTCTGCTTTACTTATGTCTTTATGTATGGGACAATACATGCAGCTCCATACCAAAATGACATATTTTTGTATTATCTTTATCTATAGACTATTTTACTGGAATGTTATATTTTGTGTTTTGGTTTGACAATTTTCCTTGACCAATATATACTACTATTACTATCCAGACCCTAACTACACTGCAGATGGCGACCCACTTTTTGCTGATACATGGCTTTTATGTTTGTGATTTGTTTGTGTCATAAATGTTCATATTTTGTTCCTTTTATTTTTACAGCATGTGCTGTTACAACATGTTGCAATTTTCATGACAGAATGTCTCTTTATGTTCTATGTAGAGTCTGAGGAAGGTCGAAAAATAGACCGAAAGTACTCACTCATTCGCTACAATAAATTATCTTGAACACAGTTTACGTGTGGAGATCTATTACTTACCAATCTTGACGGGGTGGGACCCTATCTCCACCAACGGGACAGCAACTGTATCCCTGATTCAACTAGAAGTACCCTTTACAGTGGAAATCCCGACAGCCATGGACCAACTTGTCTTTTCCTATAACCAGGTTGAGACAGCTGATATACTAGCTGGGGTCACTTTCAGCAGTGAGTTCCTGGAATCAGCTCCGGTTGAAATTAAAACAAGGGACTTGGAACGTGATTGGAGAAAACTTATCAGTATGGAATTACATTGTGTTACCCTTGCCGAATATATAAAAAACCTGAGAATCCCAAGGGGTCTCAGGATGGGGGTTGTACCAACCTTATTCAAAGATGATAAGGAATATTGTCAACAATTTGAGTTTATTTTGAACAAGTGTTCATTTGATTTAATGACTCTTACCGTTACTTTTTTACAGAAAAACATAGTGTCTTTACGAAAACAGGTGGAAGCGGCTGAACAACAACTTCGTAACTCATGCTCTAGCGATGAGTTCTCAACCCTTAAAGGGAAAATGGATACCAAGTGGGAAACAATTCAAATAAGATCTACAGGCCCAAAAGAGGAAAAAATTCCTGCGTGATCAGGAGGATTATAAAAATGATAGGGTATATAGATGGAAGGATGGGTACCCGAGTAATAGACCTACCTTTCGTTTACGACAGACATCACCAGAATCATCTGATTCAAGCGCTGCCAGCGACAGATCTTATAGGGCCCCAACCTCTTTTCAATTTCAGAGGGGAACCAACAGGAGACGCGGGAGACAAAACCCAGTTCCAACATCATCTGTATCAACCAGATCACAGGTAGGGAACGAATCCCTTGTTGTAAACATTTCCTCGAAAATATTAAGCCCCGCCCAAATTGAGCTGCTGCAGCAAGGCCTATCCTTCTGCCCTACATATGGCTATAATTTGTTTCAACTTGACTTAGACATGCAACGATTCTATCGTTTACTTAGACTTAAAGCTCATTTCTCAAAGACACCTCCACCTACTGAGGTCATTGACAGACCAAGTCTGGTATCATGTAAAGACCTAGGTCTAAAAATTAAAAGCACCTTTTGTGCGCCCAAAAATTCACTGGGCATTGAAACGGTTATCTCACTTATACAGAAGGAAGTCGATGACTTTAGAAAGACGGTAGAAAAAGATTCATTTACATGTAGATCTAATCTTTCTAATAATGATAGAATGGCCCTGGAACAACTTGTCAAAGATAGCACTCTGGTTATTAAACCAGCTGACAAGGGTGGGGCCATAGTTGTTATGGACAAGTCCAAATATACCAAAGAAATTAAAAGGCAACTTGCAGATCCTGAAATATACACCCCACTTCCCAGGAATCCTGTCCACAGAATCACAGACAGAATTCAAACGGTTCTCCGTAAACACCTAGAATCTAAAACCATTGATACCTACACAGTCAACTTTCTAACCAAACAGGACCCCATTACACCCGTAATTTACGTGTTACCCAAGATTCATAAAAATCTAATGGATCCACCTGGTCGTCCCATAGTGGCTTCCTGTGATTCTATTCTGTCACCATTATCCATTTTTGTTGAAAAACTTCTGACTCCTCATATCAAAAACACACAATCGTTTTTATTGGACACTTCAGCCTTCCTCAAACTAATACACGAGACCACGAGACTACCCCAGATACTCTCCTCGTAACCCTAGATGTGGTAAGCTTATATACCTGTATCGAGCACTCTAAGGGATTGTTGGCTACCAAGACTTTATTGGAACATAATGGGGTGGACCAACCAATTATTGATCTTGCATTGGATCTTTTACAAATTATTTTGGAAGAAAACTATTTTTTGTTCCAAGATGATTTTTTCTTGCAGAAACGTGGAACCGCGATGGGGTCCAACGTCGCGCCTCCATATGCGAATGCCTATCTGGCATTCTTTGAGGAGAATTTCATCTACACTAACTATCTCTTCCAGGATCACGCAGTGACCTGGAAGAGATACATTGACGACATATTCTGTATCTGGAAAGGACCAGCCTCGAGTCTCAATGACTTTACCCATTACATCAATAACATCTGGCCTGAACTCAAATTCACGCTCCATTACAGCATAGAAAAGATTAGTTTCCTGGACACCATGATCTCTATAAAACAAGATGGCACACTCTGTCCAGATCTCTTCATAAAAAAGACAGATAGAAACAGCCTTTTGCATTATCAGAGCTGCCACCCAACATCAACAAAAAAATCCCTTCCTAAATCACAATTCTGTAGAGTGAAACGGATAGTCCAGGATCCCGAGACCAGGGAAAAAAGATTTAGGGAGATGGAAAGTAAATTCAGAGCCAGGGGTTACCCACAGAAATTACTTTCTGAATCATTGCAACAAACTAGACAGGATCGCCCACAAGAACAAATCCCTAATCGTGATGAGGATGACAGTAGAATTACACTAGTACACACCTACCATCCCTTTGTTTATAAAATTCATGGCATAATTAGAAAACACTGGCCACTCTTGGCCAGAGCTCACCCCGAGATACCATCATTTCATAAAAGTTTTCGCCCCTGTTACAGACGCCCACAGAACCTCAAGGATAGACTAGTTCGAGCAGATTTAGGCTCTGAGGTTAAGATGTCACGTCAATTATTCCTCAGCACACCACGGAAAGGGACCTTTCCGTGTTTATCCTGCCATCAATGCTCTAATGTATTAAAAGGGGAAAAGATCTATCACCCACAAACAGGGGAAACAATATTATCCAGAGATTACTTTACATGCAACTCAAGTTTTGTCGTTTACCTAATAAAATGTCCATGCGGTCTCGCATACGTTGGGGAGACAACCCAGCGTGTGCAGGACCGCATGAAGCAACATAAATCCAACATTCGTTGTCACAACTTACTGCTGCCCTTACCAGCACACTTTGACAAAATGGGGCACAACATCTCGCAGTTAAAATTCCAGGTACTCGAGCAAGTGAGCATCCCTCGGAGGGGTGGTAATAGAATATTGATGCTAAAGAAAAAAGAGGCGTACTGGATTCATAGGCTCCAGACGATGGAGCCTAGGGGTCTCAATCGAGAATACGAAGTACAGGCATTCATTTAAGGTGTTCCCACTTGTTTTTCGTAACATACTTTTCTTGTTTGTTCTTGCATATTGTTCCCATTATTTCAAAAATTCATTCTTCTTGTTTCTTCACAGGCTCGCTAAGATTGCTCCCCGACTACCGCCTGGGCCCGCATGATAGAAAATATATCCTTTTCATATTTTTATTTTTATTTTTTATTCTTCATTTTTTTGTTTTTTATTTTTTATTATTTATTATTTATTTTTTATTTTTTTATTTTTTATTATTTTTTTGTAATTTTCAATTTTTTATCTTTATTTTGGTCTTGATTTTTTATTTTTTATTTTTTGGCTTTCATTACCTTTTATCTCCACCTCTATATTCACTGGTCTTTTCACTATTTATCACATTCTTTTCCTCATTTTCCTTTTATCTTTCTTCTAGTATCAGATAGTATCCTCTATTTTCAGCCATTTCCCATCCCTGCCCCATAGTCCTTTGCACATGCTTCTCCCTCTTTACCTATGCTCTATGTTATATACGTGAGATCTCCTAGCACATCGCACTTCCCTAGTGCGCATGCGCCTCTCGGGCGGACGCCCTTTTTTGACCGGCAGTCTCTCTATGCATCGGGCGCGCGCACATGCGCAGTTACCTCTATGCACGTACGTTTGATGTCATGCGCGCGTTGGCCTGATAGCAAGAGGCCGGAAATTCCCCCTTTTTAAGGCGGACAGGGACGCTGACATGGCGCGCTTCTTTCCATTTCGCCAAAGGCAATTCCCTGCTGCGCATCTCTGCAAAAACTTTTGCTGCATTAACCCTATGCGGGCCCGGACGGGCGGGAGGTAAGGACCCTTGGCAACGAGCATTGCTATTTACATTTATACTCCCTTCTCATGGGGGGCTATTATACTGATGTTATGCACTCTTTAATCTAATAGGCAGAACTAAATTAACTCCCTATGCATACTGGACTACTGAATCAACAGGTGATTATTTCTGTTCTGCTTTACTTATGTCTTTATGTATGGGACAATACATGCAGCTCCATACCAAAATGACATATTTTTGTATTATCTTTATCTATAGACTATTTTACTGGAATGTTATATTTTGTGTTTTGGTTTGACAATTTTCCTTGACCAATATATACTACTATTACTATCCAGACCCTAACTACACTGCAGATGGCGACCCACTTTTTGCTGATACATGGCTTTTATGTTTGTGATTTGTTTGTGTCATAAATGTTCATATTTTGTTCCTTTTATTTTTACAGCATGTGCTGTTACAACATGTTGCAATTTTCATGACAGAATGTCTCTTTATGTTCTATGTAGAGTCTGAGGAAGGTCGAAAAATAGACCGAAAGTACTCACTCATTCGCTACAATAAATTATCTTGAACACAGTTTACGTGTGGAGATCTATTACTTACATCATGACTACAGGTACCATATTCGTCCATATCCACTGAGTATTGTGGGTTGCGGGACTCATGGTTGTTTTGATAACGTACATTCAGATTTTGCTCTTTTAGCAATGTGATCATGCTTGACTAGGTCAACTTGTGTATTTCTCCATACTAAACTGTCAGGATCCACTTGTGGATTGATGTTAGGATGGGGTCCCGCAGGCTTCCTGTCCAGCGCATAGTGCCACCTGTGGGCCAATCCAAACCTCGCCCTCGGCATTGTGCAGTGAGGTGTCTGGAGTCTAAGTCCAGCTTTCAGCCCTCCTGACAGGATTATATATTCACATACTGTTTATATATTCCTTGATGTAATTTTTAGATATAAAGGGTGTTTCACCTTCACATTTCCTAGTCACTATATGTTCTCTGTTTATTTACATGTCTACACTTGTACCTGCATCTGTGCATCATTCTTTTTTGATTTTTGGATACCATTTGTCTCCCTGGCTGGTTGTCCTACTGTATGTTTTCTGAGTATCTTGGCTTTAACATCTGTTCTGCTGTATTTATCAATACATTTTGCTTATTATTTTATTATTTTGATTCTGTCATTATTGACCATTTATTTTGGGCTGGTTCTGTGTTTTTTGTGGTTCGTATTATGTTAGCCCTGGTTTGTTTGTTATTTTGAGGTGCTTTTTCTTTAGGAGTCAAGGATCTAAGCCATTGGCATAACTAAAGTCTGGTGAGCCCTGGTACATGCTGTGTAGTGAATAGGATTGTCTTTAAAATCTCAGCTCTGCTTCCTCTCCCACGTAGTAATGTCCGATACTGCACACTCAGCTCAACTACACTCTGCAGATGATACTGCACACTCAGCTCAACTACTCCGAAGTAGTTGAGCTGAGTGCACGGCTCAATGTAGGAGAGCTGGCAGATGCAGCCAAGCAGAGTGCATGCCCAGCTCTGCTTCATCTCCGATGTACAGTACTGTGTCAGCACTGCTACATCTGAGATCGGACCACAATGGAAACTGCTGTGGACGGATCTTAGACTCCGCCTCCTCCAGCAGAACCAGCGTTGATTGGCCGAATGCTGTACACTGGCCAATCAACACTGGTCAATGCATTTTTAAAGGGGATTTTACATGGAACAGCTTTTATCTATATTTTTTGTATGGGACATTTATATATTTATACAGGTTTCTCATATCCCCTCTTAAATGCCTCTTCTCCAGACTAAACAGATTTGACTCCTTTCAGCTCTCCTCATAACTGAGGTTATCTATGCCCTTTAGTGGTTTTTAGCCCTTTGTTGAACCTTTTCCATCCTTTGTGTGTACCGGTGCCCAGAACTGAACTGCATCATTCAGATGGGACCGCACCATGACTTATAAAGTGGTAATATTACATCCCTGTCTAATGAGTCCATAACCCTTTTAATACATAACAGTATCCTGCTGGTATCAGAAGAAGCTTATTGACATTGCAAGCTGTTACTTAATCTATGATCTGCAAATACACTAAAGTCCTGCTCCACCAATGACTCTCCCAGATTTACTCCCCCAGGACATATGTTGCATGCGGGTCATTTTCACCCAGGTGCATAACTTTATGTTTATCCATATAAACTCATTTGCCATGTGGATGCCCAAACAGTCTTTCTGTCCAAGACTTATTATAATTTATGTACATCCTCCATAGACTGCACTGTATCATATAGCTTGGTGACATCTGCAACAATAGAGACAGTGTTATTAATCCCATCTTTTATATAATTAATAAATAAGTTACATAACAGTGGACCCAGCACTGATCCCTGGGTACACCACTTGTAACTGAGGACTAGGGTTGAGTGATCGGGATCGGAAAAGATCGGATACCGAACGGCGATTCGAGAAAATTTCACAATCGCGATCGGACTTCTGATCCCGATCTTTTCGGGCGGGATCAAGATTGGGGCTTATTTCCCACAATGCTTGGCTACTGGCCAAACATTGTGGGAAAAGCTTAGCACCCATAGGAATGAATGGAAGCCGCTTAACCCCCTGCGTGCCGGCTGCATCCATTCATTCCTATGGATTTACTGCAGCCTGCCACTCTTCTGCTTCGTCCCTGTTTTACTGTATACTCAGCTGAATATACGGTAAAACAGGGACGAAGCAGAAGAGTGGCAGGCTGCGGTAAATCACTGTGTGCTGCGCTGCTGTGAGGATGACAAGGCAAGTTCACGAGTAGATAGATACTATTAACTTGTCTATCTACTAGACAAGTCAATGTACAGTAATATCTATCTACTCGTGAACTTCACTCAACTTACCTGCTCAGAAGTGCTGCTGCTGCCATCTGCTGGTCCGGTCCTCTCTCCTTCATGTGGCTTCAGAGCGGCCCACCCCCGCCTCTGTCTCCCTAGACTAGTATTATAGAGAAGGTGGGGCTTAGGAGAGTGTGGGTGGGTACTGGGAGGGGAGACTTGACTGATGCACTCACATCTCCCCGCCCACACTCTCCAGCCGCACCAAGCCCCGCCTACTCCCTGCATCTCTACAATACTAGTTTAGGGAGGCGGTGGAGGGGGGAGGTTGCTGCAGCTGTGCAGGTAAGTGGACACTGAGGGGTGGGGCGGTTAATCACTACACAGCGTGGGGTCCAAAAATTGAATCTACATGCTGTGTAGTGAATAGGATCGTTTTTAAAATCCGATCTCCAATTATTTAAAAAATCCCATTGACTTTCATTGTGATCGGGATCGGGTTCGAATGGATAATGATTGGAAATCGGATTTTAAAAATGATCCTAAAATTTAAAGATCGGCTCAACCCTACTGAGGACCCAGCACTGAGACCTGGGGTACACCACTTATAATACTGGACCCACACAGTGTCAAATGCTTTTGCAAGGTTCAGGAATACTATATTCACAGCCTCCCCTCTGTCCAGACTTTTACTCACCTCTTGATTTAAGCAAATCAGGTTAGCCTGACAACTTCTGTCTTTAGTAAAACCTTGCAGTCTGTCACTTATAATATACAGTACAGTCAAATTCTCCTATATCTAGCCACTTAAGAGCCCCTCAAACAGTTTTCTCACAATGGATGTTAATCTCACCGGTCTATAATTACTTGGAGACAACCTAGAGCCCTTTTTGAAAATAGTCACCACATTTGCCCTGTACCAATGCCTTAGTATTGTTCCAGTCACTAGAGAATCCCTAAAAATGAAGAATATGGGTATAGCAATGACAGGTCTGAGTTCTTTAAGTACTCATGGGTTTAATACATCTTGACCTGGAGCCTTGCTCAGGTTTATTTTGCTTGTCTTGCCTTGGACCATTTCTAAGTTTATCCAGTTTAACATATTGATTGATGTATTACCAGCATTGGTGATACCTACAATAACTACTCCCTGTTCTTCTCTATACACAGAGCTAAAGAACCCATTTCGTAGCTCTTCTTTTTCTTGATCTCCGGTGACCAACTCTCTATTACCATTATTTAGGGGACCTACTTGTTCTGTCCTTGTTTTTTCCAATGATATAATTAAATAATTTTGGGGGTTAGCTTTGCTATATAACCATCTACTTTTCATTATGTACTAGTGCATCTCCTTGGCATTTATGGTCCCAGGCCCTGTGGCAGCTGCTACCACTGCAACCCCAGTTCTTAGGTCACTGGATGTCTTGATATGTTATAGAGAAGCCTGCTTTAGATAAATCATTTTCCACTTTTTCAGCACACATTAGTTGTTAGTCACAACTATTGAATAGAGGCAGCTACTGCCAGATGATTATCTTGACCTGGTGGAGTCCCTTGCACCCAAACGTTATACCCGGGCAAAGTTGGGTTCTTTTTCTAGTGTTTAATACAAATGATTAATGGTTGTAAGATCTGTTCTATTATCTAGTGGTAAGTTATTACCAGCCCTTAGAAAATGGGCTTTTTCCACACCCAATGGTTGACATGGTTTTAGATGAGGTCCTATATATGTTTTGTTGTGTCCCCCACAGATAGAGTATATTTCAAAATTGAGAAATGTCTTCTGGTGAATTTAAGGCATTATTGGATGAACTAAGTGTGAAAGTTTATGGAGGAGTAGAAAGGAACAGCTGTTTATCTAACAGGTGTTGAAGGTGTATAGGCACCATTACTTTAAAGGGGCTCTATCAGCAAAATCATGCTGATAGAGCCCCACATATGCATGAATAGCCTTTAAAAAGGCTATCCAGGCACCGTAAATGTTATATTAAACTAACCCCCCCCCCCCGTTTTAAAATAATAACCTAAAAAAGAATGTGCTCTACTTACACATCGTGCACGCTGGGCGGGCATTCAGGGTGTGTCTTCATCTTCATCCACGCCTCTTCTTCCTCCGATGTCCTCGGGTCTCGTCTTCCTCCAGCGCTCGCGAACGGACATTGATTAAAAAAAATGGCCTGGGCGCATGCGCAGTAGCATGCGGTTTCTACTACGGCTACTGCGCATGCGCCCAGGCTATTTTTTTTTATCAATGTCCATTCGCGAGCGCCGGAGGACGGGACCGGAGGACATCGGAGGAAGAAGAGGCGTGGAGGAAGATGAAGATACACCCTGAATGCCCGCCCAGCGTGCACGATCTGAAATTAGATAACATTCTTTTTTAGGTTATTATTTTAAAATGGGGGGGTAGTTTAATATAACTTTTACGGTGCCTGAATAGCCTTTTGATATCCTCTTCTTTCCAAGCATGAATTGTATTTTACTGTACCTTACATCACAGTATTTTCCCTTTGAAGTTGTGCTGTCTATATAAAAGAACCCAGTTCTAGTTTTCAAAAAGAAAGAAAAGTTGCACAGACTATACTGTGAAAAAGCAGTGGAAATTTAATGGAACATACGGAAAGTGTAATATGAACGGAGCCCAGCACAACTGATACTGCCATTTTCCAGCCATATTCTATATGTCATCATCATTGACAGACCGAATGGTCAGTTAGTATATCATACCCCGCGGTTTATTTTGCAATTCTTAGGCAAAATGTTTAATATGGGGTTCCATTGAGAGCATTCTGTTTGACAAGTGTGTGTCTTATACTAAATCATACCAACATGCCGGTGTTTGTAATGTCACTAGTCTCAGGCTGAGTTCACACAGAGTTTTTTGGTCAGGAATCCGCCGCAAAATCAGCCTCCAAAAAAAGCCTCCCAATAAAAGTCTATTGGGAGGCTTTTTTTGGAGGCTGATTTTGAGGCGGATTCCTGACCAAATTCCTAATCAAAAAAACTCTGTGTAAGCTCAGCCTCAGTCCCAGAGTCAATGGCACTAGCATAACTATAGGGAATGCAGTGGTCACAGATGCGACTGGGCCGATGAGCCAGGGGGCCTACAAGTCACCTTAAGGCTGATTAAACCTCTTTGACCTCCGTTCTGATTGAACATGGATGATTTCTAGTCTGTGCATGTGAATTTATTATCTGTGTACTCTGGTACACTGGAGTGAGAGAAGCAAAGAGCATTGATGATACACGGCCTTACCTTGTTAGAAAGGAAAAAATTTACCTTTCAATGCAATGGGTCAGCATATAGTCAAGAAGGAATTTTGTAGAGTAGGCTGTGATGCAAAGGGGAGCAGGATTACTGTGTAGAGACAGAGACAAGCGATGGAAATTATGGAAAGCTTATATACACAGACATGTTGTGAACAAATCTTCATTGTGGTCTGGGCCAAGATAGCAAAGGGAAAAGATATGTAAATTATATTGAAATGTTGCAGAGAGGGGCCTAGATTGAGGTTTGTGAGCCTTTATTTATGATACTGGTAAATGTTGTATGAAAGGGGTTGTACCAAGTCATGAAGTTTTCCTCTACTGATAGGATAGAGGATAACTTCATAATTGGTGGGGGTCCAACCACTCTATACCCTTACCTATCCTGAGAACAGAGTTCCAGTTCATCCATCATGAAGGAACATCAAAACAGGCAACCACTATTCTTCTCCATTTATTCACTATGGGAGCGCTGAAGGTAGTGAAATGCTGTACTTGATACTCCCATAGACAATGAATGAAATGGCAGCACGCATCCTCATCATCAGGACTGGAGAACTGGAGCCCTGTTCCTGAAAATGGTGGGGTCTGCCTGTTTGTTCCAACTCCGGCTCTCCCATCCTGATGGGGCAGCAGGTCAAGCAGATGTTCTTCCACATCATTTATTCTCTGTGGGAGCGCTGGAGATAGCTGAGTGCTGTACTCAGCACTCCCATAGAGAATGAATAGAGCAGCAGATGACATACTCTACTTGTTGCTCCATCAGGACGGGAGAACTGGAGCCATGTTCTTGGAATTGGTGGGCTCCCCCTCCCGATCATGAATTTATCCCCTGGCCTATTGAAATGGATTAATTTTATAATTTTGTACAACCCATTAATTTTACCCACTAAACATAATCTTTTCCAAGTTTGTTATATTTAACAGGATAATACCACTATTAAAATGCGTAGGCACATTTGTTAGATAGGTATATTCATATTGGCTATAATATACTTGAGTTTTACTTAATTAATATACACAACAGACAACAATGCGTCAGAGCTGAGAATTTTACATGCATTAGTTGTTGATGCTTCAGATCCTTATAATCCTCCTGCACTACTTCTGCCCTCCAGTCAGTTAATTTTCTAAACGTATAATGGTGCTATAACATATTTCCTTGCTGTCAAGGGAAAAAAAACTGCCAAAGCAGAATAAAGTTAAAATTTAACACCTCTTCTTCTGCTATTTCCATGAAACTTCAAAAAAAAGTTTCAGGCACTATAAAAGGAAATAATTGTACTTTGTTCACTGAAGAATGTGCTGAATACATATTTTATTAACATTATACCTTGTTTTCATCCTTGCTTGCAGACACTGGGGACACACTAAATTGCAGTCACACCTACAATGCCTATGATAATAAAGTCAGGAATAACTACTCCACTTTAATCATAAGGTAATTATGAGTAATAGCTCCTCCAGGTAATGATAGTGCAAAAAACATGTCTAGCTTTAATTGTTTTAGTGATTTTGATTGATGACTGGATGTTATTTTGCAGAGCATAACGGTCTTCACGAGTTATGGTTTGAAGTGATGGTTCTTCTTACATGACTATACATTACTATTATTGTAACATATGATTTAGATAGAACCTCCGATGCGGTAGACTTATACTACATATATATCAGTTTCCCATCAGTTTAGTACATAGTTTCCATAAAACTGCTCTGTGGTATACTAGTCTGTACAATCACTGCTATGTGTGCTGCAATTTCTAACATGCTGCATGCCTGAGAGGGAATTGCTAGAGGAGCAATTCCTCGGTAGCTGCTGGTGAACCCAGGGATGAGGAGCATGATTTGACAGTGAGCCCTAAACTGACCCCTCTTCCCCTGCCTATTTGCCTCACTGCCATAGGCAGCAGAGGACAACTGTTCAACAAAGCCCTTTCTAGATATACATGATGCAGAATGCAGACAAGACAAACAACACAGAAGAGGAGTCAGCAAGGCAAGGGTCAAAGCCAAAAAGACAAAGCAGTACAAAATCGTAACCGGAAGAGTAGTCACAAGGGAAGCCAGGAGTCAGAGGTCAGTTATACAATAAGAGAAGAAAGAGGAGCTTAGCAGGGACATTGTCTAAGGACAGAGTCACAATAGCCAGCAAACCTGTGTGGGCTGATGATCTGTATGTAGGAAGTCCAGGACCTGCCACAGACTTGATTGGTAGACAGGCTGTCAATCACACAGGCAAGGCTAAGATTAACTATTAGATGGACATATGGAAACAAGGACAGTGTTCACACAGAGAAACGAAAAACTCTGAACCTCCTGCGCCGTAGCATGCAAACGGAGGGTGGCACAAAGACCTGAACAGGCAAGACGCTACAATGCCATTTAAGAATTTGTTGCATGCCAGAGAACTGTAGGTAACTGTTATAGCATACGCCCTGGGAACAAAGTGCCAAAGGAAGAGTCAACAAGTGACTGCCCTGAGTATTTAGATACAGGGCTAGGGAAGTAAATGTAATCTTTGCCTCAGTAGTGAAAAGCTCTGTGGCAAGTTTAGGGTTAGCCAGGACAATTCAAACTATTTCCTACCTACATCATTGTGCCAATTGTATAAAATCCACTATCTGATTCATTGAATAATAAATAGCAGATAATATCATCCTCACATAGAATCCCTCTTTAGCTTTTGAAGCTTATGTACAGGGAACTACAATAATTTTGGGTCTGGTTTGGGGTTTGAGTTTATTTGTATTGTTGAAGGGGCTCTATCATTGGGAAAAGTCATTTTTAACTAATCACATCCTTGCATAGGCTTTAGAAATGCTATTCCACACCTACCTTTATTATGTAGATTGCCTCAGTGGTTTCTGAATAAGTCAGTTTTTATTCATATGCTAATGAGCTCCCAGCCAGCACAGGAAGTTCCCAGCAGCCTCTTCTCTGCTTTTATCCTCTATGTGTGTGTGCAAACAGGAAGCTGAGTCATCATCATCAGCAGCAGCCTGTGCTGTATACACCCATAGGAAACAATAGCAAATGGGGTGCACAATGCATCATGCACCAGTCTAATTAGCATATGAATAAAAACAGACTTATTCAAAAACCTCTGAGGCAATTTACATACTAAAGGTAGGTGTGAAATAGCCTTTCTAAAGGCTATGCAAGGATGTGATTAGTTAAAAATGACTTTTCCCAATGATAGAGCCCCTTTAAAGAAGAGACCAAACTTTTCAAAGTCTGTTTAGTTTTGAATATGGCAAATTTGGACCCAAGATGTGTTTCATTCCCAATAAATTTGTTCAAAATCAAAATTGCCAATAGATTGAAAGGTATAGTATGACAGTATTTTAATGGTTTAAAGGGAGTCTGACAAGAAAATCCAGTTTATCAACTCCCACAGATAGGTTAGGGTCACCTAAATCAAGCAGTGTTTTCCCCTTGTGAATCTGTGCATTCTTTGCTGAGATATCACCATTTCTGCCAATAATCAAATGAGCTCCTTGGAGCGTGAAAGTGTTGCTGTTTCTCCAAATAAGTAATCCTCCCACTGCTCTTCTAAAGAGGTATAGGCTGCACACCATTAATTCTATGCATGGAAGTAGGATCCCAATACATACATCAATGTAGTTAACAGACTTCACACTTCAAAACAAAGAGTATAATGAGCCAATTATTTGGCACATATGTTAACAGATTCTGATAGTGGGAGAACAGTATATCCATGAGAAGTCAGTGAGAAATGTCCAATATGTAATGATAAATAGCTGTCATGAAATATAAGGATCATGGCAAGACTGTTGAGAGGCAAAACGTATACACCTAGTAGTTGGAACGATCTATAAGTAGTAGCATAATTATCTAGGAAGCATAACCAATTGATATTTAAAGTGATTAATGCATAAATATTTAAGTAAATAAAGCTCAATACATGTAATAGATCTAAATATGGCTGCATGGTGTCAAGATACTATAACCACTTGTACCCAGTGGCGTAACTACCACAGTAGCAGTGGTAGCAGCTACCACAGGGCCCGACACCTTAGAGGGCCGGGCCCCCTCAATGGTTAATATAACAAAAAAAAATACATTTTACTTTTTGAGGCCCAAGGCTACCTAAGGTGTCAAGTTATGGGTGGGGGGAAGCCTCAACGTGCGTCCTGACAATGAGGGATGGGCGGAGACATTGTGCAGGAAGAAGATAGCGCCAGGGGATTCATCTTATGGAGTGAGCAGCGGCGAGTACTTTTGGATAGTGGAAACTGGTGAGGTGAACCCATGCATGCAGGGCAGGCTGTACAGCACACAGTACAGTGTTGGCAGCTGCCTGCTGCAAGATCCCTCTGCGCAAGATCAAGGCACTCTCAAGGAAGCAGTCCAACCTGGTACAGGTAAACAAAACTGAGTCACCATCCAAAAAGATCTCAAGATCAAAAATAGCTCACTGGCTGGACCCAGTTCCACTTACAGAGCAGGCTGGTCTCTGCTTTAGCTCCCTGTCGTTCTTGTGCAGCCTGTCACAGCTACACCTGACATCAGAGGCAAAACGTAAAGCTTTTGGACCACAATGCAAAATAGGTGATGGAGCCCCCTCTTACCATGTGCTATCTATAATGCTGGTGTTTTCTTATGTTGTAGAGAGGCCTTTAGATCTCTAAGACTCCAGGGCCTGGTAGTGATTGATTCCTCTGCACCCCCAATGGCTACTGAATAACCTCTTTTATATCAACTACACATACACAACTATCATAAAGCGCTCAAAGCAGTCTATAAATCATGTGACTTGAATCCTGTATGGAGCCCATGCTGCGCTATGATCGAATATTTGCACTGGTGACCAGAGAATAGTGCAGCTTATGTACATACTTGTAAAGTGAACAATGGAACAAATAGAGAGAACTGTCAAGCACACAGTATTTGCAAGGAATCGGTAGTTATCATGCACATAACTTCATCGAGGTGAAACATTAAGAAATATGTCATTTGCACAATATTGTGCAGTTGGACTTTGGCATTTGAAACTGTCCCTCATAAATGCTTCATAGGCAAAATAAGCTCTATTATTTAGAAAATATATTTTGTATTATGACTGAAAACTGGCAGAAGGGTCAGATCCATAGCGGTGTGGTCGATTATTGTTACTTGGACTTTATCCCTGTTATAAATAGTTTTCCATACGGTTCAGGTGGAGAAGGATCCGGGTGTACTCGTAGATCATAAATAAAATAACAGGAATTTCAATCGTCTGCTTCTAAGGTCAGCAGAATATTCGGTTCAGTTCTAGACTCCTCATCATAGAAAGGACACTAGGATCTTGAAAAGGGTACAAAGGAGAGTCATAAAAATATAGGACCTTAGTTGTTATGAATATCCTTAATACAATCAAATGAATCTAGTCTTGAAGCCACGTCTAAGGGGGAATGTGATCAAAATTGTATAAATATGTAAATGGTATGTAAAAAACATATGAAGAAAAGCTGTTCCATGTAAAATCTTTTCACTCCCTCCATATGGAAAAAACAGAAGATCAGTCTCCAGAAAAATAGCCTACCCAAGAAACTGGTCCTAGAATTAACAACTTCAGAAAAAACAGAAAACTAACATTATCTCCTATTAACCCCTTAAGGACACAGCCCAAAAGTATGTTAAGGACCAGGCCTGTTTTTTCAAAATTGACATGTGTCACTTTAAATGGCAATAACTTTGAGACGCTTTAACTTACACAAGTGATTTTGAGAATGTTTTCTCGTAACACATTGTACTTCATGTTAGTGGTAAACACTAATCAATATTTTTGTATTTACTTATTAAAAAAATAGGAAATTTGATGGAAATTTGGAAAAAATTGCAGTTTTCAAAATGTGATATTCTCTGCTTTTCAGGCAGATAGTCATACCACCCAAATACATTAATAAATATTATCTCCCATATCTCTGCTTTATATCGGCATCATCTTTTGATTGTATTTTAATTTATTTTGAACGTTACAAGGCTTACAAGTGTAACAGCGATTTTCCAGATTTACAAGAAATGTAACTATGTTTGTTTTGTTTGTTTGTTTTACACACTTTATTATTATTTTTTTTTTAAAAACTTTTTTACATTTGTGCTGTAAGCACACTAGAACCTGCGATCAGAGAGGATCACTGGTTCTATACTAACTATAGACTTGCAATACACTTGTATTGCAGTCTATAGAGGAAGCTAGCTATGCAGATGCATAGACTAGCTTCCACTCGTCCTGGCATCCAAGGGGTTAACCCTCCCCCCATCGGAGCTCACTCCGATGGGGGGAGGGATTAAGGAGCAGCGTGTAGCTGTAAATTACAGCTCACACAGACTCCTGATGCTGCCGGCAACATGATTTATAGCCCGGCCAAACCCCTAGGGTGCCATGATCACTATAGATCATGGCACCTTAAGGGTTAAACAGCGTCGGTGCAATCACCGTCCCTGCTGCTACAGGGGAAGCCTGGCTGTCAGATACAGCCGGCCTCCCGTGGAGATCGCATGGGCTCTGCTTCTGAGCCCGTGCAATCTCAATCACGTACAGCTACGTGGGAATGCGAGAACTAACCACATTCCCTGACGTACAGGTACGTGATTTAGCGTTAAGGGGTTAAATATATAAAATTCTTTTTTTGCTTTAGCTATATTCTTAGATATATTATCTGACTGATTTTCTTGGGCCGTCCTACTGTACTTTCCCTTTTGCCCATTTTTAGAAATCTCCTAAACTGCTTTCCCAGGAATAGCATACAAACATCCATTGGATTACAACACTAGGTTATTTTGGACAGTTACAAGATCAAATATTATATTTGCAGCAAAATAAATTTTCTTTTTAGCTTTCACTGATGTCATTCCGAGTTTTGAAGGAAAACAAAAGCAGAGTTCAGACAGAGCTCTCTCTTCTCCTTAGCGTGACGCATACAGTAAGTCTCTTCTAATAGATGTGCATACTGAGTAGTGCTGAATTGGGATGAAGGAACTTTAGGTGATTGGCAGTCCTTGATGGATTAAGGTTTGGAAGATGAAATGGCATATGTGCACTACAAGGTACATATATTATACGCCAGACTGAAAACATTTTATTCATTTTTTTGGAACAGAATTTACCAACTGAGTTATTAAAATGCTATCCTTTACAATGACTTGAATATATACAGGACTTCAATTTTACTAACAACCTGGGGAAGCAAATTTGCAAATACACATAAATAAGAATATATATCCTACAATATATACACTAGAAAAATGTAACTGGGAAATTTAATGGCAGCCAGATCATTTTAAGTTAAATCTAGTAAAGGTTAGAAAGAAACAGAAAATCAGTGCAAATTATTAAAAAATTGGATAGAAATAATAGAAAGTAGCTTCCTTTTTAAGGAAGCTGTTGAGTTAAAGGGAATCTGTCAAGGCGATTTGGGACACTAAACCACCCACAGGTTCTTTATAGATCTGAGGTTTAGTATTCCAAATGGCCCTGTTATAAAGTGATCCATGCCCACAAATAAAAATAAAAATGCTTTATACCCCCCGCCCGCCGCTGCACTCCTCCCGCCAGCACAGTTCTTCACTGAATCCAGTACTTGCATGGTGAAGCCGCAGTGTACATCCTTGGCTATGCTGAAGAATTATGAAGACACCAGGAGCACCAGAGATGAGTCCAATGAGTCTTGGTAAGTATACAATTTATTATTTTTTTTTTAATGCAAGCATGGATGTAATTAAAACAGGGCGATTTGGGACCTAAACTCCCATATTGTCACTTTTAATGCGTTTTGAGCCAATCAGTTGCCAACAGATACATTATGAATGCGGGAACAATGCACCATGGTAAGAAAATCAGCTATGATTTCCTTACTGTGTCCCTGCCTGAAAACCTGTCCACAATCAAGAAAGCATGGCCGAGTTTTTGACATGTCCCAGACCATAGAGATTGCTACATTCATTGTTGTATCCATTGACAACCAATCAAGACATAAGACTGTCTAAATATCTTTATTGAACTGTATTCAAAATTGTCATATAATGGATGAAAATACAACCTATCATCTTGAAAAAACAATTGACATTGAATGACTTGGTGTCAAGATCTACATATTGGGGACATTTATTTAAATTGGCGTTATCTATGTATCCTACGTTTAACTTAAGTAAATGTATTTTTACTAAAAGTAAACATTTTGTTTGCAACACGAATGTATTCTCACACATTGCAGACTGCTCAGTCCCAGTTCAAAGTAAAATTCATCAGTCAAGCCCTGTCTGGTGCCTGAATTATGCAGAGGCTCCAGCATTGTAACACTCGTGCGCAAGAATGTAACAGGAACTGGTGAAGATTTTCTATATACTTCATGTCAGTTTTCTGGCATGAGTTGTTCCCATCCTTCTCTCTCTCTCTGCCCCTTCTGAGGAATGGTGTTGAGGTCTTCCATCAAATATATGCCACATGAAACCCATGATGAGATGAGAAAATAAATTCATCCCCAATGTGTTTGTTCATGAAACTGAAAGTCGGGAGATCATGCATTTAGACAGATTGTAATAAATTACAAGGAGATTACATCAAAGTATTTTATTTTACACTAGTTCAACAAGACATAAGTGCATATGTACAGTGGCACGGGTGCAGAAGAACATTTCAGTGAGGTTTAGTAGATACAAAGGATTTCCTTTTAGGAATATTCTGTGAAGTCAAGGTGGTATCTACTCTGTAAGAAGCATTTTAAATATATGAATGTCATCTGGAAACTCAAAGGCAACAGAAAAAGTATTGAAGAATTTAAACCTGAAAAAGTAAAAAATTTGACTGGAATAGCAGAGAGGCTCAGCCATGGAAAGTTACTTAGCTAGAGCAATGTGCAAGACAGGTAACATTAAAAAAGGTCTGTCTTCACCTGTTTTCTTCGCTGGTCGTGTCCAGATATTTGTAGGTCAGGTTAAATACTTTTACTTAAAGCAACATGATTTTATGATAAGTTATTACAAAGTGATATGCTAACCATGCTATATATGTTTATATGTGGGCATCCAGTGCGGGCTGGTGGTGTGTGATATCAGTGGAGGCTGAACACATAAATGTACATCTTTTATGGTATGTTGACATAAAATACATTCAAACTAAAAGGGGTTTTCATGGCAAAACTTTTTTCATTAATATAATCAATATCAAATCATTCTGAGCATGTTATCTGCCCAGAAGTTCCATTCTGTCTTCACAAAATTTCTCCATGCACTGTACTGACTTAAAAAGGTCTTTTCATGTCCTCGGTCACATGCGGTTTTATATACCGCTAGAAAGCCGACAGTGCTTTCCTGTTATGTGCCCCAGGGATGGACATATTTGTGCCTTTATAACGGCAACAATGTCTGTCCACTGTCAGAAGGGAATTCCTGACATTCAAAAATGGCACCAAAACAAAACCATGCTCTAAAAACCAGTTTCCCTTCTGTGCCCTGCTGTATACCCAAACAGTAATTTATGTCCACATATCCAAGGGAGTCTGTCAGCATCAAAATCCTCATTAATATACTGACAGCACCTTGTAGGCCTTCTGAGATGGTTTCCAAATATGTCTATGCTATATTTGACGGCTGCTCCGTTCCTGATAATTTTGTTGTTTCATAATTCTGCTAATGAGCTGATAAGGGCTTTAGGGGCATTTAGTCTGCAGTGTGGCCTTCTGGGCTCTGGTGTTCAAAGCCCCTTTCAAGCAGTTCAGCAAGTGCACTAGTAAATGTATTGTGCTTGCCTGCTAACATCGTCCTCCACCTGGAAGTAATGCATATGAGCTTCACAGTGAGGCACCAGGTGGTACAAGTGGAGGATGACATTGGCAAGCACAGTACATTTGGTACTGCATTTGCCAAACACCAAAGCCCTTTGAAAAGGCCTTTAGGGTTGTTTACTCTACTTGGCTTCTTACTGTTACAAGAAGCAGTGAAAAAATTTTTGCTACCTCCTTGGTTTACTCAGTGGAGTGAGGTAAGAAAGTCTGCATGAGAAAATTTTAATTGTGTCACCAAAAGCCACTGGACAAGTCCCCAGGAATTTTTTTTTTTTAAGTGTAAAAAAACTTAACAACAAAGAGGAAAAAAGAATTAAAAAGTTTTTAAAAAATCACCTTTAGATTAAAAAAAAACAAAAAACTAATTAAATAAACAAAAAATGATGAAACATGTTAAGTATTCTCATGTGCGTATAAGTCCCTACTATCCAAAAATATCCTTATTAATCGCCTACAATGAGCGCTGTAAAATATATATATATATATATATATATATATATATATATATATATATATATATATATACTCACCGGCCACTTTATTAGGTACACCATGCTAGTAACGGGTTGGACCCCCTTTTGCCTTCAGAACTGCCTCAATTCTTCGTGGCATAGATTCAACAAGGTGCTGGAAGCATTCCTCAGAGATTTTGGTCCATATTGACAGGATGGCATCACACAGTTGCCGCAGATTTGTCGGCTGCACATCCATGATGCGAATCTCCCGTTCCACCACATCCCAAAGATGCTCTATTGGATTGAGATCTGGTGACTGTGGAGGCCATTGGAGTACAGTGAACTCATTGTCATGTTCAAGAAACCAGTCTGAGATGATTCCAGCTTTATGACATGGCGCATTATCCTGCTGAAAGTAGCCATCAGATGTTGGGTACATTGTGGTCATAAAGGGATGGACATGGTCAGCAACAATACTCAGGTAGGCTTTGGCGTTGCAACGATGCTCAATTGGTACCAAGGGGCCCAAAGAGTGCCAAGAAAATATTCTCCACACCATGACACCACCACCACCAGCCTGAACCGTTGATACAAGGCAGGATGGATCCATGCTTTCATGTTGTTGAAGCCAAATTCTGACCCTACCATCCGAATGTCGCAGCAGAAATCGAGACTCATCAGACCAGGCAACGTTTTTCCAATCTTCAATTGTCCAATTTCGATGAGCTTGTGCAAATTGTAGCCTCAGTTTCCTGTTCTTAGCTGAAAGGAGTGGCACCCGGTGTGGTCTTCTGCTGCTGTAGCCCATCTGCCTCAAAGTTCGACGTACTGTGCGTTCAGAGATGCTCTTCTGGCTACCTTGGTTGTAACGGGTGGCTATTTGAGTCACTGTTGCCTTTCTATCAGCTCGAACCAGTCTGGCCATTCTCCTCTGACCTCTGGCATCAACAACGCATTTCCGCCCACAGAACTGCCGCTCACTGGATGTTTTTTCTTTTTCGGACCATCCTCTGTAAACCCTAGAGATGGTTGTGCGTGAAAATCCCAGTAGATCAGCAGTTTCTGAAATACTCAGACCAGCCCTTCTGGCACCAACAACCATGCCACGTTCAAAGGCACTCAAATCACCTTTCTTCCCCATACTGATGCTCGGTTTGAACTGCAGGAGATTGTCTTGACCATGTCTACATGCCTAAATGCACTGAGTTGCCACCATGTGATTGGCTGATTAGAAATTAAGTGTTAACGAGCAGTTGGACAGGTGTACCTAATAAAGTGGCCGGTGAGTGTATATACACTCCCATATATATATACCTCAATACGCAAAATTGCATATTCTGATCACCTCACTTTCCCCCAAAAATAGCAATAAAAAGTGGTGAAAAAGTCATACTTATTAAATATTGGTACCAATGAAAAGTACAAATTGCCCCAAAAATAAAGAGCCCTGACATATCTCTGTGAAGAAAACAGTAAATAAGTTATAGGCATCAGAATACCGTGACCCCAGGAAAATCCTTTATTTAAAAAAAATTTAAATTTGTAAAAGCAGTAAAACATAATAAAAATCAGTATAAGTGGGCATTCACACGGAGTAACGCCGGGTGTGCATCACAGCCGTACACGCCGGCGTCACGGTAGACTGCCGAAAACTTCCCATTCACTTCAATGGGAGCGCTCGTAAACACCGCTGTTACGAGCGCTCCCATTGAAGTGAATGGGAAGTGTTCAGCAGTCTGCCGTAATGCCGGCGTGTACGGCTGTGATACACGCCCGGCGTTACTCCATGTGAATGCCCCCAAAATATGGTATTGGCTATGTCACCATGTCATTTTTAATACACAGTGAGTGGCTTCACTACTTTATTTCCTTAAAGCTAGCTAGCGGAAAGTTAAAATCAATGGGAGCCATTTTTGGCAACAGATTTTGAGGCAGATTCCACGTCAAAATTTGCAGCCAAAAGACCCCGTGCGAACTAACCCTAACCCCTCCTACCTCTGTTAATGATGATGGTTTGATAATTTATCTTGCTTAAAGCAATTTGGCAGCCTAATTTGTTTAGTCACGTATATTGTTAAACTTTACTCTCACTTCTTTGGTTATCCATTAGGCAATAGAATATTTTTGCAACTACAGAATAATCTTGAAAAAATCTATTATCCTAACAGAGAGTCAAAATGTAAATAAGTGATTTGTGGGCCAGTCTATAGACATTATAACGCATACCTTGTAAAATTTGTTTTAAGGAAATGATATTCTGAATATCCCATTTATCATAGACAAACGGTGTACAAACATTTCTGACTTAACTTAATCACGTAATGCAGCGCGCATCATGTGTAATTGTTTCTGAAGCAACAAAATGGAAAGTACTCTCTCTGAAATATTGTTGTAGCATATGCTTAAAATGCATTACTATTAAATCTCTTTTATATAATATTATTAAGAATTGATTTCTCAAAATCAAAATAAGTTTAACTTTATATACCTTGCTGTATAAAGCTACAAAAACGTGATCCAACAGTCATATTGCCAGCATCAATCTGTCCTTTATTTCTTGCTAACCTACCCAATGCAAATTACTAAGTACTACGGTACAGATATAAGATAATATCATAGAAAAGTCTGACTACACTAGTTTGTAGCTTGTTACCATGCAAATATATCGCTCTGCAGAACGCTGTTAGATAAATATGAAAGCTTTCAAAGCTGCTTCTTTACTGTAAATACAATAGATCAATTAACCACAATGTTGTTTTTAAGGACATAAACATTGATTTTTTTTACATGATCAGGTAGACACTTTCACCCACTATCAATAAAATCATAGAATCTTCTACACTCATGTATGACTGTCATAACATTAAAGAGGACCTTTCATGGCTTGGAGCACCGGCAGTTCTATATACTGCTGAAAAGCCGACAGTGCACTGAATTCAGCGCACTGTCGGCTTTCCCGATCTGTGCCCCGGGTGAAGAGCTAGCGGTGCCGGTACACTCTGTTAGGACCGTCCTTCTGTACAAACAGCACCAATAGCGCTGTGCTCTGATACCGGAGAGAAACGCCCCCTCCCCTCCTGATAATACTCATCTACGGACAAGTACTGTGAGCAGAGGGAGAGCGTTCCTCCCTGCTCACACTGTACAGTGCTATTGGCGCTGCTTGTACAGAAGGATGGTCCTGACAGAATGTCAGAAACGCCCTTCTGACTGTGAAGAGCTATGGTACCCGGACCGCTAGCTCTTCACCTGGGGCACAGATCGTGAAAGCCGACAGTGCGCTGAATTCAGCGCACCGTTGGCTTTCCAGCAGTATATAGAACTGCCTGTGCCCCAAACCATGAAAGGTCCTCTTTAAGGCCACATATATCTATAAATTCATAGCGGAATAATCAATTGCACTGAAGCCATTATCCCAAAAGAGCCACTTTTTTTGTTCACTAAACATCATATAGCCTGATCATTAAAGAAGTACTCTAGCAGATAAAAGTTCAGCATCCTGTCCACTTAAGATTAGAAACCATTTTGATTTTTAGATGTTAGCCTGCACTCTCTTCCTCATTCTAATTACTTGATGTGATAGCACAGCATTACATGAACAACTAGAGCCAGTTCCATCTCTGTTTGCAACAATTGTACAATTATTTTGACCTCAAAATATTAAGATTTCAGGGATCAAAAGGAAGGGAGTTGGAAGGGCTGATGGAGGAAAGAAGGGCACTTGTCCTTCGCACAATGAGATACCAAAATAGGAACAATTCAAGGTTGTATGGAGATCCTATGGTCCTTCTCTCATACAAGCTGCGATGGTACAACAGTTAGAGATTAGAGATGAGTGAGTACTATTTGAAACCGCAGTTTTGAATAGCACGCTCCCAAAGGAATGAATGGATGCAGCCGGAATGCAGCCGGTGCCAGCATCCTGCCGCTTAACCCCCTGCGCGCCGGTCGCTCCCATTCATTCCTATGGGAGCGTGCTATTCAAAACTGCCGTTTCGAATAGTACTCGCTCATCTCTATTAGAAATTCATATTGGCTATTGTAACTTGATCTAGGCAATAACTTGCTTGAGAGGGAAAGAAGAGGGAGAGCCACTGCAGATGAGATGGGAAGTGGGATCTACTTTGCTTACTACTGTTGGGATATCCCAGCATTAATATGCATGCAATGTATATGCATACATATGCATTATGGAGGTGCTTGTTTGTTCATGGTGAACAAATACTAAACTAGAGCTTGGGGTATGCAGTCAGGGGGGCTGAAATGTTATAAGTTTGTTATAATTGTGTGGCAGGACATGTTGAATAAGCAGCCATAACTCTGATTGGAGTTCCTGTTACTCCTGTGGAGAACATGTGTGTATCTTGTTTGAAACAGCTTCCTTGTATGCAAGGGTCTGATTACCCCTGGAGAGAACAGAAAACAAGTAATGCACAGGGGTCACTATGATACTATGTGGCTCAACAGAAGAGAATACTATTAATAGAAGTATAATTAGGTAATAGTGGTTAAATGAGCTATATAATTGGTGAGTAGTTTCACGTTGAAAGTAAAATATGCCATATTGGAGCACTTCTTTAAGTCATTTCTGCAATACTAGTAGGGAAATATGAAACTTTAAGGCACCATAATTATACTCTTCATATTAAAAAGACTTTAAGACTTTAAGTTTATCAAAATCACATCTTTGAAATTTCTTACAAAGGAATTATTATCGTAAATTCTTAAGGAAGTGTTACAGTACTTTATAGCTTAAAATTTGGTATGCTCATTTAGGATTCTTGCTGATAACATCCCAAATTGTCATTTTGTATTTAGCAGCATATTTATTTTTCATGTTTGGACACAAGAGTAAGTCCAATTCCGGAGCTTTGATGGAAAACAGCAGATGCTGAGTGAGTACAGGTCATTGTCCTGGAAGAAGCAATGGTCCTCAGAGAAGTGTTCTTTCATTTACACAGCAGCTGTTATAGCAATAGATCCCTGTGGAAAAAAAAACAGTACAATATTCATATAGAAGAAAGTGAGCTAAAACATCAAAGCAAAGTAAACAAATTATATTCAGGAAAGTATGTCTGCATTTAGTAGCCGAGTAATTGAGAAAAAAACATTCAATATAAGAAAAGTGAATGGACTCGCTGACAACTGTTTTATGATAAGGTCAAACTTTACAATACAAATGAGAATAACTCCCACATGTCCCTATAATAGACATCTTTTATGAAATAGGTCATACAAGCGTGTACACCGCTCAGCTATAGCACTGAAACCACTGAGACGAAATTAAAAATATTGATTATCTTGTGACAAAGTCAAGCGTCAAAGGTATGGAATATAGTAGGCAGTCCGTTCTTAAAGTCCATGTGTAGGAAGTAGAAAGAAATGGGAAAGCGTAAGGATCTGAGCGACTTTGTCAAGGTCCAAAATGTGCTACCTAGACAACTTTGTCAGAGAATCTCCAAGCAGGTGTTGTGTAGTGTTTCCATTATGTGGAAGCTAGTACCTACTAAAAATAGTCTAAGGAAGCGGGTGAACTGGCATTAGGTGGTCAAGGATCACTGATGTATGAGTGGAGCAAAGTCTTAACTGTCTAGTCTTGCTGTACTGCTTTAGCATAAATTGCAGAAAAACTTAATGCTGACTAAGCATTACAGTTGGCTATACATAGCGTAGCATATCTCCAAACCAATCACAATGGTCATCCCTGTCCTTGTTAACTTTTGACAGTGCCTACAGTAGGCACATGAGCATCAAATTTGGAGCAAGGAACAATAGAGGAAGATGGCTTGGTCTAATGAAATATACTCCTCCTTCATATATATGGCCAGGTCTGTGCATACATGGCTTACCTGGGGAAATGACAACATCAGAAAGAACAATGGGGAGATGACAAGGGAGTCTGATGCTCTGAACCATTTTCTGCTGGGATAACCTTGGAGTTTATGTGGATTTTGTTTGAATGTGTACCAAGGAGGTATTTTTCATAGTGTTGCCATAACTGTAACTACCGCAAAATGGCTGTCGAAAAAGCCAACTGCGCAGGTCCGTCGGCCATTTTTTGGCAGTCTCATGTAAGAAGAGGAGTGAAAAGGAGTAGAATGCTGGATGGAGCAGAAGGAAGGCTCTGTGGGGTGGTGGCTGTTTTCCAGTGATAAATAGAACCAAGCTAACTTAAATAGAATCTGTGCCCAGAGATATAAGATATAGTATGTCAAATTTATCAAGAGGCATCAATGTTGGGCAAACCTTACGAGATTCATTTCATGAATATCCACAAGATTCATCTGGCAGTTTCATTCTGACATGTGCTTGTCAATGGCCCCCAGAATTGTTGACATCATTCAGGAGGCCGAAGAGACCCACATAGGATAGGATCATGCAGCTTTGGAGAGGTGAATATGACTGTTTGTTATGTATGAACCCTGCCCTCTGTCTATTATACTTTGGGATTGGAAGAGACCCCATAGTCTAATAGTGGTTTGTGGGTGGCAACAGTCAAAATGTTCAGTTCAGTGGAACCCAAACTTTTTAGGAAATTTGTAATAAACCAGGCTCATTACAAAAAGGTTTGCCCATACCTAATGGGAATAAATTTGACACATCTTCCAGCGGTTCATGCCCCAGAACAGCAAATCTTCGCCTGCACAATGAGACAGCAAGCAATCTTGGACAGGGAGTAATATTGCAGACTAAAGAGGGTTTACTCTTAGGGTGAATTCACACTACTGATACGCTGCCTGATTCTGAACTTTAAAACAAGTTCAGAATCAGGGCGTATAAAGCAGTTCCCATTCATTTCAATGGGAAGCCGGCATATGAGCGCTCCCCATTGAAATGAATGGGCTACTTTTTTCACTACGAGCACTCCTATTGAAGTGACTGGGAAGTGCTCGCGTGTACGGCTCGGCATGAGCAGAGCTAGCCGTACATGTGGACACTTCCCATTCACTTCAATGGGAACGCTCGTAGTGAAAAAAACAGCCCATTCATTTCAATGGGGAGCGCTCGTATGCTGGCTCCCATTGAAATGAATGGGAACTGCTTTATACGCCCTGATTCTGAACTTGTTTTATCAGACAGCGTATCAGTAGTGTGAACTTACCCTTACACCTGTTTTTAGTGTAAATTCTAGTAAATCCATCAGACTATAAGACACCATGCCCCTTCATGCTAAGCCCTCATCCATTTTTCAGGAAAGTGGTGTTCAGCACAAAAAATTGCAAAAAGTCACAATTTATTGTACAAACATGAACTCTCTCCAGAAGACAATCATAAACAGTTTAATAAATCCCCCAATAATTATTCTAGTCACAACCTAAAATATAGCATGTGATAGAATCATTATCTGCTATTAGGGACATTGAGATAACTTTATTCCATTATCAATTAAAATATATTTCCAATTCTATCCTGATGAGCTCCTAAGATGTTTATTAGTTACCATAAATTACAATGAGGTGTTTAATGATGCATTTATTCATTTTATTCAGATCCAGGACTGTGCAACGATGGATCATTTATTATTAAATAACATATTTTATTATCCGTTAGTACCTAATGAAAATTATAACAACAAATTATGCCTTGACCTTCTGCAGAGCACCATTTTATTGCAGCTGACCAACACAAAGAGATGAAACAAATTTTCTGGGATGTAAAGGAGTTGGCTACGTTCTGACAAAAATTGTAATATGCCGTACCACTTTGTGTTTTATGATAGGAAAACTGACACCATCTTATTGCTTGCTCAAGCTCTTTACTTCATGGCTAGCTGGTACCCAACCACTGGACATGAAATAGGTACTATTGTTTCCTGTATCTTTACAGAAGTGGACAAAGCCATAGAGGCAATCGTGACTGCATTCACGTGGTTAAATCACATGACTGCTGCTGTCATATTTCCTATGGGCGCAGAGTATATCATGCCCATTGTTTATATATGCAGAACTTTTAGGCTAAGGCCCCACGGGACATCCTGCAGCAATAAAGCGCTGCAGGAAAAACTGCGGCAGCAACGCATAGCGGTTCTTCCCATAGCACTTTACAGTAAGTTCACACAGGGTTTTTTGGTCTGGAACATGCGTCGGAGGTCGCCTCAGGTTCCAGACCAAAATACGGGTAGCTGCGACTGGATGCCGGTACAGTGCACCGGCATCCAGTCGCATACTCCTCTCTGGATTAGGCCCAAATGAATGGGCCTAGTCGGGAGGAGGGAGTTTCTTCAGATGGATGTCACGAGGCGAATCTGCCCGAAAGAATGAGCATCTTGCTTCTTTTTCCAGGAGACGGGAGAAACGGCTCCCAGGAAAAAGACCTCAAAATCCTGACCAAAAAAACACGTGTGAACTTACCCTTAAACAGAAAGTTTGCAGAGTTTTCCTCAGCGGACTTCTGTTACAATTATATGGGGAAACTGCCAGTGTTTCCTTACATACATACTTGCTGCGATTTCCAAAACCGTTCTTATTTTGGTTTTTACCGCAAAATGGGCAAGTCCACTTTGCACTTACTGTAAAACACCACGATTTTTCCCGCGGCATTTCAGCTGCAGGCAAATCGCAGCATTTCCGACCTGTGGGGCCCCAGTCTTAGAAAGCAGGATGCTGGTATAGAGTTGCCCAAAATAAGACATAATAGTTTGTGTAATTTTTTTTTTTTACCTGTAAGTAGCCAGCTATTAATAGTCCTTTGTCGGGATAGACTATAAGCAGTTGATTATGGGGTTGTAATCCCCAAAGACTGAGCTACTGTACTATGAAGAAGTCCAACTTTATATACAGCTCTTTGCCTATTTAAAAGGCGCTAGCAGGACAAAAAAATAAATTTGATAAAGGTAAGAAATGTAATAAAACAACAAAATAACCAATACTCTGGTGGGGCCCACTAGAGTGTCAGCAATGAAGTGGCAAAACATTAATCTGGTATTTAATGTTTGTTTGTTTTTCCATGTTTTAACAAATTTCCTTCCTTCAGCCTTATTCAATCTCAGGAAACTCCCCTTTAACAACAAAGGGGATGCTGATTTCTGGAGCTTCATGACTTCTTAATACAGCTAACCAGCAGGGTCCCAGTGGTCACATTACCATTCCTCAAATATTGTCTTTCTATGCTGAAAATAGATAATTAATCAGTAAAGGTTTTTCGTGTTCATACCATCCCTTCTTGTTACTAGAGTCCCTTGACATTAAGCTGATCACAAAGTGTCCTTCCCCCCAGTGATCAGCTACAATCTGTGGGGAAATCTAGTAGCAAGCATTCAAGTTCCCTGCTTAGGAGAAACTAAGCAGTATACAGTACCAATTCATGTCAATGGGTTATCTATGAAGTGTAGAGCAAAAATTCTCCTCCAAGGCAAGAGATGATTGTTAAAACCACTCTACTTTCTGGCCAAGAGATAAAAGATCTGAACAGAGGATTCTCTTTTATTATCTCAGAACTGCTTTATAGAGTAAGGCATATGCAAATAAACTAGACAACCCCTTTAAGTTCTGGGAAACCCTTTAATATTATACTCATATACAAGATCATGAATTTTAACTATATCTAAGGGAATTGCTAGTTGTGCAATTCCCCAGTGCTGCTGCTGAAACCAGGAAGAAGGGAAGACAGAGACAGTGAGTCCTAAACTTGACCCAGTCCCTGTCCCTACCTGCTTGCCACACTGTTCAAGTGACAGGAGCAACTTGGTGACAGTCCCTTCTCTAAAATAAGTGTCACACAAAACAAGACAGTACAAAACAACATAAAAGCAAAGTCAGCAAGCCAAGGGTCAAAACCAGATAGACAAAGTAGTGCAAAATCGTAATCCAAAAGAAAAGTCACAAGAGAAGCAAAGCCAAAAGTCAGAGGTCAGTAATACAATAGGAGCAGAAGGAGGAGTTTAGCAGGAAGAAAGTCTAAGGACAGAGTCACAATAGCCAGCAAACCTGTGTGGGCTGTTGACCTGTATATAGGAAGCCCAGGACCCGTCCTAGACTTGATTGGTACACAGACTGTCAATCACACAGGCAAGGCTAAGATTAACTATTTGAAGAACAAAAGGAAACAAGGTGCAGGAGATGGGATGTTGGAAGTTCAGAGGCTAGGTAATAGAGCAGAGTTCACACAGAACAACAAAAAGCTCTAAGCAAAGAAACAAACTGAACATGTCTCCTGCGCCGCAGTACGTGAGTGGAGGGTGGCATAGAGACCCGAACAGACAGAGATGTTACACTATCCATAGGAAAGCTTCCATACAGAAAACCTGGGATCTTTTACCAGCACAGTGTATGTAGTCTTTCCTTCTAGAATATAAGTGCGAACACAAAATGAAAACACTCATGAAAGAACTGCAGATGAAAGATTTAAAAGTAATGTACAATACGCTATAAATTATTCCTTGAAAATATCTTAAACTACTTTACTGTATATCTATTGCAGTTATCTAGATTGGAATTTATACACAGTAGTCTATCTTTTCAAAGATGTTTTCCCTTCATTCTGTGTATTTAATTGTAGCAATACCTAATAATGGATTATAATGTTCGAATTATTGCAGCTCCCTGGAGAGGGTATAGCAAGGCAATATATTCAGTGTTTTCCCTTAGGCAAGTGAAAAGCTCTGGTGGAAATTATTGCCACATTTTTTTTAGCTTTGCAGTAATTTTTCATATCACATGCATAGTGAAATTTATTGTTTCCTTTGATTCCCTGTCGGCGTCTATCATTTGCCTTTTTATACCTTTACCGGCTCACTAAAGCATAAATAAAGATGCACTGTAAAAAATAATATTTTCGAATATTAGTTTGATAAGGCAGCCTACATATATTTCAACACAAACTGTTGTAACCTGCTGTTTCTTTCTGTTGGAACTCATTTGTGTTTTATTTTCTTTAAGTACATACTGGAAGGTAAGAAAAATATAGCTGATGTTATTTTTTCGGCATTGTGAAATACAGTCTAAATCTTAACCAGTGAAAACATTGTCTTTAACATAAAAAATAAATAAGGGCAAGGGGCAGATTTATCACAGCAATGAAAATCTATCATCTGAGAGCACAGACAAATTTCTGAAGTTTTAGTAAACATGGGCAGGACTTTAGGACAAAAAAATTATCAATATTCTCTTGACCTGACATTGTTTTATTCTGCTCTACATGAATGTAGGGGGACAGGAATGTAACCACTGTGGTAGCAGCAGTAGCGGCTACTACCGGGCCCAGGACATTAGGGGGCCCAGCGGCAGCCGCTACCGCTGCATATTTATTTTTTAATAGGCCATTACCTGCTGGAATAACTCCAGCAAGTAAGGGGCCCTATTTACTTACCAATCCTGAATCCTGCTTACGGCCGTCGGTGCTTCTCCTTCTGCAGAGCCAGGATTGGTAAGTGATGTCGCGGGCCTGCGAACCCCACAAACACTACTATACTCGGGGGCGGGTCTTTTTAGACCCTGAGTATTGTGATCGAAGGCTCAAGGGGAGGTGAGGTTAACATAAAAAACACTGGTACTTACCTTTCCTGGTTGCAGAAGGCTTCAGGCCTACTTATGTGATATCCCAGACATCACGTGGGCTGGGGCTTGCGTCCTTATGCATCGCAACGCAAGCCCCTGCTCAAGTGACGTATCTTCCATCATTGAAGATGGCTGACATCAGCAGGAAGTGCGCGGGTGAGGTACGTAATAGTGTTTTTTATGTTTGTATCCTCCCCTGAGTCTCAGATTATTATACTCTGGGGTCTGAAAAGGCCATAGAGTATATCAATTGTTCATGGGTAGTCCACAACGGGACAAAATACTGTGTGCAAGGGCCACTATGGGGCATAATACTGTGTGCAGGGGCTACTATTGGGCATAATACTGTGTGCAGGAATGTGGGAGGGGGATCGATCGGTCGGGGTCTTTGGGAGGGAAGGTGGTCGGGTGGGGGAAAGGGGGTCAGAGGGAGTGCATGTCAAAAGTTTGCCACAGGGCCCCACCATTCCTAGTTACACCACTGTATGGGGATAATGTATTAATACTTAGTGTACTTAGTGTATTAATAAATGTTTCCTTTAATTTATTTGGTGATATAACATTAGGGTATAAAGCTACATTGTACAGAACACATGTAATTAATTACAGATCATATCACAACATATAGGAGAGACAATCCTTTTTAGCTCAGCTACAGTAAGAAACTTCAGAAATGGGTGAGTATATCAAGATATGTCCTCCCAAACCTGTCTTCCTGACTAGACATTTCCAGATATGCCTAGCACAAGTTAAAGGTGTTTTTCCAGTAGAGCTAGTTATCCCCTGTTGGTTGGCATTTGAATACATAGGCCTCATCGATTGATTGAATTGGGGATTTTTGTCCAACATTCTGAATGGAACAGCAGTTGCATAGTGGTTAGGCAGCACACGCAGCTCTCCATTCATTACAATGGGGGTGTTGTATACCCCCAAAGTACATAGCTCAACTATCTCTGGAGCTCACATTTAAATGAATTAAGCAATCTTTATGAACCCCAAGAAGCCCTATGATATTTACAACATATCAACATCTGTCTTACTCTCCATCTTTAAACTAAATCAAAAACACTGACTGTCACATTATCAATTAAAGCAGCAAAGTAATGAGAATCTAGATCACAATTCACATGGGCTAAAATGTTATTTTTTTTATTTTGTGTGCTTAAAGGAATTCTCTAGGCTAAAATTCAGATATGTGGGGTCTGAAAGAGGACCTTTCATGTCGTCGGACACAGCAGTTTTATATACCACTGGAAATCTGACAGTGCGCTATCGGTGCCGTTCTTCTCTTCACTGTCAGAAGGGCGTTCCTGACAGTCTAGCTGGAAACTCACCTGACAGTACTGTGTGTAGCGCTATACTGTGAGAGGGCGTTCCTTACCACCAAGCCATGACGCTGAACATTGCGGAGGAGTACTGTCAGGAGGAGGGGGGATGTTCCTCACCGTTCAGCATCATCTCTGGGCGGTAAGGAACACCTGACAGTATAGTGCTACACACAGTACTGTCAGGAAGAGCTTTCTAGAGCTAGACTATCAGGAATGCCCTTCTGACAGTGATGAGCTCTTGGTAATGATACCGATAGCTCTTCACCCGGAGCACACAACAAGAAAGTCGACAGTGTGCTGAATTCAGTGCACTGTCAGCTTTCTAGCATTATATAAAACTGTATGTGCCCGAGGACGTGAAAGATCCACTTTAAACCAGACATCCCCACTGATCTACTGTTCTCAGCAGCTAATTCACAGAGAATGGAGCAGGAAGTAGACAAATGAAAAAGTAAATGGCAGCTGATGTGAAGTAACTTGGTTTGGCCACAGCACAGGGAACAGAGCTTTCTGCTTCTTGCTCTATTTTCTGTGCATTGGTTGTTCAGAAAAAATAATTAGTGAGGGCCCTGAGTGTCAGTTTTATTTATGGATCATCATTACTTTTTTAATTTAAAACCCTTTAAGGCCGGGGTCCCACGGTTCAGAAACGCTGTGGGAAAAATTGTGGCGTTTTACAGTGATTGCAAAGTTAATGGGATTCTTGCGAATCCCATGCGCACTTTGCGGTTTAAACCGCAGCACAGACACGCTGCAATTTCCAAAACCGCCGCAGTTTTGGAAATCACAGAATGTCAATTATATCTACAGAAACGCCGGTGGCTTTCCCATAGATATAATTGTCACAGAAAATCTGCAGAGGAAAACTCAGCAAACTTTCTGTTCAAAGCCTTAGGGAGAAAATTGACTTTGAAGAAATTGGGACACATTTATTATACCTTGTACACCAGTTTTCAGGCATAGATGCAAATTTTTTTGTGCTAAGCTTATATTTTGCACCACCTTTGCCCCTTTCCTGAACAGGGGTTATGGTGAAAATGTGCAGGGGGGTGGACATCCACCCACCAGATTTATTATCTTATATACCAGATATCAGGAATAAATAATGCTGGAAATCTGTGCCAGGTCTGAGCTGATGTAGCTCTTATTCCAGGCAGATGGTACACCTCATTTATGAGAAGGAATGCGTTGCATCATAAATGATGTGCACCCTATCCTGGTCATGGGGTTATGAAGACTGAGGTTAATAACACCAGTCTTCATAAATTTCTCTCATTGGTTCTATTGCAAATTCTCATTGCCAAAGTTAACACACTGCACATAAATTAATTTGTTTTGAAGAGTTTTTTTCAACCCAGACATATATGGTTTATGAATATGTCCCACTCTAGGACCACCTTATTCTTGGCTGCATGCATCCAGTTATGTGTGAATTGCTGCTTTTATTAGCACTTTGTAATGTGTTGAATTGGTTACATGAAAAATCCCACTGATTGTCCAAACTGGAGATCAGTTACGTTTGTAGGTCCAAGTATCAATTGTGGTATCCAACCAGCACTTTTGACAACCCCTTTGGATATGTCATACAGAATCTGCATTCATTTTGGAGTAAAAAAATAAATACTTCTTTAATAGGAAAAAAAAAAAGCGAAACCTCTACGTTGATGCTTTTTATTGTTGTAAATACTTTTCCCTAATGCTTTAAACGCCAGTGTCATGGAACATTGGCATCTTAAATAAAGACCTCTATAAATGCCTACTAGCAGCTGAGACAGATAGTAAATCTGCTGTTAGATGCCTTTGCAGTCCCCGTCGCAAGGCCATATTGGGTACAATAAAAGAGTAGAGGCCAGTCAGAAAACAGCACTTCCAATCAGCCATGACATTGACACTGTAAGCTTTGGTAGTGACTAACAACAACTAAGGACATACCATCACATACAGACAATTAATTTAGAATGTTCAATATTTACTAATTCTCTTGACAGAATTATACAACAGAAAAATAAGGGGTTATTGGCGTTTTTTAACCAATTTTCCCTTCTGCTTGCTCTGTCTGTAATTCTCAGTTGTCTCAGAGCTGGTGGTACACTATACAAAGAAATACAATAAGAATATTTCCCATAGAAGTTCCATGTGCCAGTGGAGGAAGCCACTATAGACCTCCCCCCTTACGGCAATATTATGGCTCCCCCCCCACACCAACGACTAAGCAAGTCCTTGCTCCTAATGTATTAAAATCATCAGTCTATAACTCATGGGCAGTGGGCAAGACTCTCCCCTCTCATGTCCATTCAGGACTTAATCCTATCAGAATCAAAGTTTTGACGTTTTGTGCTGAAGCATGTTGGGCAGCTACCTTATGACTCCATACTAATTGATGGAGCTTTGCCTTCTAACTCTTAGTTCCCTTCTTACCCCCTCTCCTTCTAGACTAATTTTTTAACATATCAATCTATTAAGGCACTATACTTTGCCATAAGGCCCCAGATTCCTATTTGTATATTTAGTAAGAATGTGAAAAGATATCTCCCTTCTGGTCACACATTCAAAAGGTTCTGAACCAGGTTTGTGGACTCTCTGAACCTCTGACCACTGTGGGCATATTTTTGAATTTGTAGCCCATTCTTCCTCCTAGGTCCCACAAGTGACTCTGGCTTCAACTGATATCTACCGCCAAGTCTTTGATCCCCTTATACTGGGCATATGAATCCCCTCCTACAGTATCTCACTTTCTACGGTAAATGTCTCAAGAAGCCTATATGGAGGAACTCTCCCATTTTGAACTTCACACTCACCAGAAGTTCAGCTCTATGTGGCTGCCATGCTATCCCTTCTCTAATGATCCAACCTGTCCGCACCTTTCATTGCTCAATTTGTGGTTATTTACAAGAACTATTGAATGATCTACTGGTGACCGTATTGCCACTGCACACAGCAGTAGATTGATACAGGACATTAGAGAAGTGCTCACTTGTAATAATATGTATAATGCACTTGATTTGAGGTATTTACCATTAGCAGCTTATCTGTGCCCCTGTCTCTTTTTTCTCACTTAGCTCCTGCTTATTCCTCCCCTATTTCCATACACTTCTATGCAGTCTGATAACTCTGTGAGTGCTATCAATGAGTCTTGCTACAACAAGATGGATTGAGCATCGTTTCTAGATGTAGAAGGAAGAAAAGAGCTGGACAATTTCACAAAGCAGCATTTTTTCTGATAGAAGATATTACAAAGTTTCTTATATTCATTTTTAATATTGATTCATGAAAAGTATGCTAAAGTTATTGAAAAATTTAACCCATTTTCCTTAGCATGGTACTGAAACACTTCAGTTCACCTTGGACCACTTTTATTATTTTTACCATCTGAAAATGGGCCACAGGACCACCTGGTACTTAATACTTTTTAGTATGTGCCTAAGGTTGGTACATAAAATGGCCAATGCAGTACTAGAAGATGACATGTCCAAATACTTCTCAACATGATGACAACCAGCCACATGAAATTGACACTTTCTGCAGTGAAAAACAAACTACTATGGTACCAGAACTGAGTTGGGTTAAGATGAACCAAACTAAGTCAATCCAGTACTATGCTTTAGAGAAGTGGCTTTATAGACCATTTCTATATGATATACGTATTTGGACACCCATTCTGTTTTCTGCAGTCAGTGATGAAATAGAGGATACTTGTAAGGGAATTGCAATAGGAGCAATTCCCCAGTAGCTGCTGGTGAACCCTGGGGGGGGGGGGCACAATAGACAACGAGCCCTAAGCTAAATTCCCCCCCACACACACTGTCCTTTCCTGCTTGCCTGGTCCTATCCTAAGCAGCAACTACTTGACGGGCCCTTCCTATATATGTGACATAACAGGACGAAGACATGACAAACAGCAACAAAGGGAGGTCAGCTAGTCAAGAGTTCAGTAAAGGTCGAACAGCGCAGTACAGAATCAAAATCCAAAAGAGTGGTCAAAGGGTAAGCCAGAGATCAGCAATACAATAGTAAGCAGAAGAGGAGCTTCACAGGACACAGGACAGAGTCACAATAGCCAGCAAGCCAGTGAGGGCCAATCTCCTGTATATAGAAAGCCCAAGACCCACCCTAGGCTTGATTTGAAGACAGGCTGTTAGTCACACAGGCAATGCCAGAATTAACTATTTGATGGGCATAGGGAACAAGGTACAGGAGATGGGTGTGGTGGAAATTCAATTACAGAGACAGATAGAGCAGCGTTCACACAGTGCACCGAAAAACACCAAGCAAGGAATCAAAGTGAGCCCGCCTTCTGCGCCGCTGCCTATGTGCAGAGACCACAACAGGCAGAGATGTTACAATACTATTGAAAGATTGTTTGAGTAAGTAAATAACAGACTAGCACTTCATCTATATGCTGGATTATTTCTGAAAAGGTAACTTGATAAAAAGTAAACATTCACACAGTTCTGTTCCTTGAGACCTTGCTGTCCAAATGAAAGAACGTCTACTCTATACAGTAATATAATTGTACAGAACAAAGCACAGTGTTCCCAGGGAACCTTAATGTGGTGTGTGTCTTATTGACTTGCAGATCTGAGAGTCTCAGAGTTTAAAAAGGGTCATGGAAAGCAAATAATGAGTGAGGAAGAAGGAAAACAATGAACTTTATATAAAAGCAACAAATTGTGATTCATACAAAAAGAAGTGATATAAAATTAGGCAAATGACATGTGAAATGCACTATTATTTATTGGATTTTATTCTATACATAAATATAAAATGCGTTTCTATTTTTGAATGCAGACAAATATAGTGTAAAGTTATTTCATGATGTACTTGTTAGTAACCTGAATTGATATAGGTGGATATATATTGAGCTTTTTGCAGCCTGTTTATACCTTTGTTGTGTTTTGCTGTAGTAAAGCTTCCACCATATACATTTGCTTATCCTTTCTGATGTAACAACCTTTTCATATATTTTAGTGTATGTACAATACAAATACTGTACATTTATGGATCTGTTTCTATCTCTTACAGCTCATTTACATGGTTACACTGGTTCTGAGATGGATACAGAAATGGATAACAAGCAGGAAACATATCAGTCTTTTTCATCTAATGCCTTTGGCTCAAGAAACTGCATCAAAATCTGTACAGTATGTGTGAATCCAACCCAACAGTTTTGTACAATAGACAGGTTGAGAACCACTGCTCTACAGCTTTCCCTCAGCACACTAAGGCTGGATGAATTCCTTTGACGGCTGACAGTCTCTGTTTGTAAATGAATAATTTACCCCTGCCCTCTGTTCAGCTGGAGTGGGATGTCTTATAATACAGAGCCTTCCACTGTCAAAAACTAGAAAGTTAACCCTTTATTGGCAAAAAAGCAGTTGATCAGCAACATACAGACAGAAAGGGTTTCTATGGGGGAAGCGGTGGAACAAAAGGGGGCATAGTTAGTGTGTGTGTGGCACCGTGAAGGAATGGGAATAATAGGAAAATTGTCTTCATGGCTATCTGGGCCTAGATAGAAAAGGCAAAAATAAATGCTGCTAAAATGTACAGATGGTATGTGGTGAATGGTTGTGAGGAGAAATTGGGCAAGGCGCCCAAACTGACACTGGCGTAACCCATTTTTGTGATTTCATTGTCATTGAGTCACGGTGAAGTCCATGACAGGTACCTACCACTGTTATTTATGTTTGTCATCTCCCTTGAGCCTCCGATCATTATATTCTTGGGTCTGAGTTTGTGGGTTTTGTACCCTAAAATGGTGGGTTCTGCTAAGCCCAAAATGTTTAAAATATTTGCAACAAATATCTTTTGGTCCACAACGAGACATGATATTGAGTGGAGGAGCCACTGTGGGACATAATACTGCTTTTAGTTTTAGTCTCTCCAGTACTAACCGCTAGCTGGGAGATTTCCAGGAGATTCCTCACCTCTCCCTTAAAGGGGCACTCCCACGTCGCATACTCACCCGTCTTCGTTCCTCTAAAATCTTCTGTCTTCCGGCTTTGTTTCGTCATTGGTGGGCGGGGTCACATATGCAAAGCCAAGCGGCGAGATGCCGCCGGCCCTGCGTGCGCGCTCATACACCAGTCTAGCCTTCACAATGCAAATACAGACCCGACACCCTGCGGGTCTGTATTCGCATTGTGAAGGCTAGACTGATGTATGAGTGCGCACGCAGGGCCGGCGGCATCTTGCCGCTTGGCTTTGCATATGTGACCCCGGAGCGGAATAACAGCATCGCTTCTGCCGCTGCTGGCTTCATGCAGGGCAGAAGCATAGCGATGTGCCTGTGCCGGCGTCTAACAGTACCCAGCATCCGCCTCTCTATTACAGCGGATGCCGGGGAGTTAGACGCCGGCACAGGTGAAGCCAGCAACATCGCTATGCTTCTGCCCTGCATGAAGCAAGCAGCGGCAGAAGCGATGCTGTTATTCCGCTCCTCCGCCCCCCCCCCCCAATAACAGTATCGCTTCTACTGCTGCTAGCTTCATGCAGGGCAGAAGCATAGCGATGTTGCTGGCTTCACCTGTGCCGGCGTCTAACCCTGTACTGGTGGCCCCTTCCCCCAAAGGGTAAACTACCCCCCCCCCTCCAGGCTCGCTCCCGTGCACTTAGCCCCTCCTCCCTCCCCCTGAGAGCAGCAGATACATCACTTGACTCAGGAGCAGCTAGGTTAGGGCTGTGGCCACAAAAAAATGAATAAAGTGAGATAGTGGCCAAACAAAGCAATTTTGCTGAAGCATTGTATTTAGGAAAAGTCTTACATTCACATTAATAAGCATTATAGATAGGATCCTTGTGACGGGACAACCCCTTTAACTTCTTCATTTTGGAACACCTCTGGTTCTGGCACAAGGTTAATCATACTCCTGTCACTCTGCCCTCCCTCCCAGACACACTATCCCTCCGGGTCTATGCCAATTATATCATGCAATTGTGTTGTTCATGGTGATACATCAGGGACATACAGATAAATCATATTCCCCAAATCAATCCGTAATGATACATCAGCAGGTAATGCATTTGACACTCCCACTACCAGCACCTTAGTCCATATGAACCGGAGTCACAGTAATTCCTAGATGGCCATAGGCAAAGTCTTTCCAGTAATAATGTCCCTTACAGACCCTCTCAGTCTACATGTAGTGATGCAAGTTATTTCTTATATCAAAGAAGAACATCATTACTGGTTGAGTAGTTGCCCCTCTCTCTGGGCAAGCAGACGTTACATGGATACATGGGTCACCTCATTACACCCAAAACATTTGCACAAATGAAGACATCTGGCTGCCGTCCAGAGCTCCAGCATGGGTAGGTAAAAGCTATATAGTTAATCCTTGGACCCAGCACAAATCTTAGAGGAGAGAGGTACCTGTAAAGAGATTATGCTGAAAGAACATTTAGAAAATTCATAATTGTAGCATTGAATAAGTCAAAACTGGCAAAGTCTCAATACAGTTCCAGAACAGAGTATGGAAAATATATACAAATTAGTTAACCCTCCTGACATAGCATGAATCTAAGAGAAGATGTCTGTGAAAAGTTCATCCAAGGACCAAACAAGAACCCTCACCCCTACTACCGGGTTTCGATTTCGGTATCCGCTACTGCTGCTGCTGCTGCTGCTGAGATTTCAAATATGTAAGCCATGTAGTGGCAGTAATTTCAAAACGTCAGACTTTTAGGGACTTTTTAAGTGTTGACATCTGATTTTAATTTTTTTTTTTTTTTTCCTAAGGGAGGGTTCACACGATGTCTTTTGGCTCGTAATCTGGCCGCTTTTGCGGGCCGTATATGCTCCTATTGATTTCAATGGGAGCTGGGATCGTATACGCGGTGCTATTTTGCGGCCGTGACACGGCCGCAAAATCACGGCCGCAAGATAGTGCCGCGTATACGATCTCGGCTCCCATTGAAATCAATGGGAGCGTAAACGGCCCGCAAAAGCTCCCGCGGCGTAGACGTGCCATATTAAGAGCCAAAAGACATTGTGTGAACCCTCCCTTAGGTTACCCTGTGCATTCAACTAATAGTAAAATAGCATTATTTTTTTGTATTTATTTTTTGTTTGTAACATAGGCAATGTGGGGATATGAGAAGGTCATAGAGCAAGTAGAAATCAAAATAGATGGATATCAAAATGGATATTTTCCTGTAGAAGAGGTTTTAAGCAAGAATGCAGCATCATATGAACAGATACAAGAACTTTGGTGACATCTAATATATTTAATACAACTACATATAAATAAATAGAAATATTGAAAGAGTCTTTGCTTTATTTTCTATGTTTGACACAGGCAGTAAGGTAAATTAATTAGCTGTATTTCCATTGTACCCAGTACAGTTTATTGGTTTTATTACATATTTTATAAATTGATACCCTAAGGGGTTTCTAACTAAAGAATGGAAATTGATATATTACAGCTAGAGATGAGCGAACAGTGTTCTATCGAACTCATGTTCGATCGGATATTAGGCTGTTCGGCATGTTCGAATCGAATCGAACACCGCGTGGTAAAGTGCGCCATTACTCGATTCCCCTCCCACCTTCCCTGGCGCCTTTTTTGCTCCAATAACAGCGCTGGGTAGGTGGGACAGGAACTACGACACCGGTGACGTTGAAAAAAGTAGGCAAAACCCATTGGCTGCCGAAAACATGTGACCTCTAATTTAAAAGAACAGCGACGCCCAGCTTCGCGTCATTCTGAGCTTGCAATTCACCGAGGACGGAGGTTTCCGTCCAGCTAGCTAGGGCTTAGATTCTGGGTAGGCAGGGACAGGCTAGGATAGGAAGGAGAAGACAACCAACAGCTCTTGTAAGAGCTAAATTCCAGGGAGAAGCTTGTCAGTGTAACGTGGCACTGACGGGCTCAATCGCCGCAACCCAGCTTTCCCAGGATCCTGAATGGAATACACTGTCAGTGTATTCCCGTATACCCGATATATACCCCGATACCCGTTCCAACGGTGTGCCCCCCCACCTTCACCCCAGAAATACCCTGCAAGTCCCCTAGCAATAGAATTGGGGCTATATACACCCACAATTTTTACTACTGGTATACAGTGCCATTGTCTGACTGGGAATTCAAAGAATATATTGGGAATACAAATACCCTCATTTCTTGCTACTGCCATATAGTGCCAGTTTCTGACTGGTAATTCAAAGAATATATTGGGGTTACGTGCACCCACAATTTTTACTACTGGTATACAGTGCCATTGTCTGACTGGGAATTCAAAGAATATATTGGGAATACAAATACCCTCATTTCTTGCTACTGCCATATAGTGCCAGTGTCTGACTGGGAATTCAAACAATATATTGGGGTTACGTGCACCCACAATTTTTACTACTGGTATACAGTGCCATTGTCTGACTGGGAATTCAAAGAGTATATTGGGAATACAAATACCCTCATTTCTTGCTACTGCCATATAGTGCCAGTTTCTGACTGGGAATTCAAAGAATATATTGGGGTTACGTGCACCCACAATTTTTACTACTGGTATACAGTGCCATTGTCTGACTGGGAATTCAAAGAATATATTGGGGTTATAAATACCCTCATTTCTTGCTACTGCCATATAGTGCCAGTTTCTGACTGGTAATTCAAAGAATATATTGGGGTTACGTGCACCCACAATTTTTACTACTGGTATACAGTGCCATTGTCTGACTGGGAATTCAAAGAGTATATTGGGAATACAAATACCCTCATTTCTTGCTACTGCCATATAGTGCCAGTTTCTGACTGGGAATTCAAAGAATATATTGGGGTTACGTGCACCCACAATTTTTACTACTGGTATACAGTGCCATTGTCTGACTGGGAATTCAAAGAATATATTGGGGTTATAAATACCCTCATTTCTTGCTACTGCCATATAGTGCCAGTTTCTGACTGGTAATTCAAAGAATATATTGGGGTTACGTGCACCCACAATTTTTACTACTGGTATACAGTGCCATTGTCTGACTGGGAATTCAAAGAATATATTGGGGTTATAAATACCCTCATTTCTTGCTACTGCCATATAGTGCCAGTTTCTGACTGGTAATTCAAAGAATATATTGGGGTTACGTGCACCCACAATTTTTACTACTGGTATACAGTGCCATTGTCTGACTGGGAATTCAAAGAGTATATTGGGAATACAAATACCCTCATTTCTTGCTACTGCCATATAGTGCCAGTTTCTGACTGGGAATTCAAAGAATATATTGGGGTTACGTGCACCCACAATTTTTACTACTGGTATACAGTGCCATTGTCTGACTGGGAATTCAAAGAATATATTGGGGTTATAAATACCCTCATTTCTTGCTACTGCCATATAGTGCCAGTTTCTGACTGGTAATTCAAAGAATATATTGGGGTTACGTGCACCCACAATTTTTACTACTGGTATACAGTGCCATTGTCTGACTGGGAATTCAAAGAGTATATTGGGAATACAAATACCCTCATTTCTTGCTACTGCCATATAGTGCCAGTTTCTGACTGGGAATTCAAAGAATATATTGGGGTTACGTGCACCCACAATTTTTACTACTGGTATACAGTGCCATTGTCTGACTGGGAATTCAAAGAATATATTGGGGTTATAAATACCCTCATTTCTTGCTACTGCCATATAGTGCCAGTTTCTGACTGGTAATTCAAAGAATATATTGGGGTTACGTGCACCCACAATTTTTACTACTGGTATACAGTGCCATTGTCTGACTGGGAATTCAAAGAATATATTGGGGTTATAAATACCCTCATTTCTTGCTACTGCCATATAGTGCCAGTTTCTGACTGGTAATTCAAAGAATATATTGGGGTTACGTGCACCCACAATTTTTACTACTGGTATACAGTGCCATTGTCTGACTGGGAATTCAAAGAGTATATTGGGAATACAAATACCCTCATTTCTTGCTACTGCCATATAGTGCCAGTTTCTGACTGGGAATTCAAAGAATATATTGGGGTTACGTGCACCCACAATTTTTACTACTGGTATACAGTGCCATTGTCTGACTGGGAATTCAAAGAATATATTGGGGTTATAAATACCCTCATTTCTTGCTACTGCCATATAGTGCCAGTTTCTGACTGGTAATTCAAAGAATATATTGGGGTTACGTGCACCCACAATTTTTACTACTGGTATACAGTGCCATTGTCTGACTGGGAATTCAAAGAATATATTGGGGTTATAAATACCCTCATTTCTTGCTACTGCCATATAGTGCCAGTTTCTGACTGGTAATTCAAAGAATATATTGGGGTTACGTGCACCCACAATTTTTACTACTGGTATACAGTGCCATTGTCTGACTGGGAATTCAAAGAGTATATTGGGAATACAAATACCCTCATTTCTTGCTACTGCCATATAGTGCCAGTTTCTGACTGGGAATTCAAAGAATATATTGGGGTTACGTGCACCCACAATTTTTACTACTGGTATACAGTGCCATTGTCTGACTGGGAATTCAAAGAATATATTGGGGTTATAAATACCCTCATTTCTTGCTACTGCCATATAGTGCCAGTTTCTGACTGGTAATTCAAAGAATATATTGGGGTTACGTGCACCCACAATTTTTACTACTGGTATACAGTGCCATTGTCTGACTGGGAATTCAAAGAGTATATTGGGAATACAAATACCCTCATTTCTTGCTACTGCCATATAGTGTCAGTTTCTGACTGGGAATTCAAAGAATATATTGGGGTTACGTGCACCCACAATTTTTACTACTGGTATACAGTGCCATTGTCTGACTGGGAATTCAAAGAATATATTGGGGTTATAAATACCCTCATTTCTTGCTACTGCCATATAGTGCCAGTTTCTGACTGGTAATTCAAAGAATATATTGGGGTTACGTGCACCCACAATTTTTACTACTGGTATACAGTGCCATTGTCTGACTGGGAATTCAAAGAGTATATTGGGAATACAAATACCCTCATTTCTTGCTACTGCCATATAGTGCCAGTTTCTGACTGGGAATTCAAAGAATATATTGGGGTTACGTGCACCCACAATTTTTACTACTGGTATACAGTGCCAATTTCTAACTAGGAATTCAAAATGCGCAAGGCTCCCGGAAAGGGACGTGGACGAGGCCGTGGGTGAGGTCGGGGGAATGGTTCTGGGGAGCAAGGTAGCAGTGAAGCCACAGGGCGTCCCGTGCCTACTCCTGTGGGGCAGCAAGCATTGCGCCACTCCACAGTGCCAGGGTTGCTTGCCACATTAACTAAACTGCAGGGTACAAACCTTAGTAGGCCCGAGAACCAGGAACAGGTCTTGCAATGGCTGTCAGAGAACGCTTACAGCACATTGTCCAGCAGCCAGTCAGACTCTGCCTCCTCTCCTCCTATTACCCAACAGTCTTGTCTTCCTTCCTCCCAAAATTCCGAAGCTTTACAGAACAATAACCCAAACTGTCCCTGCTCCCCAGAGCTGTTCTCCGCTCCTTTCATTGTCCCTCAACCTGCCTCTCCACGTCATGATTCCACGAACCTAACAGAGGAGCATCTGTATCCAGATGCTCAAACACTAGAGTCTCCTCCATCTCCGTTCGATTTGGTGGTGGATGACCAGCAACCCACCCTCATCGACGATGATGTGACGCAGTTGCCGTCAGGGCATCCAGTTGACCGGCGCATTGTGCGGGAGGAGGAGATGAGACAGGAGTTGGAAGAGGAAGTGGTGGATGATGAGGACACTGACCCGACCTGGACAGGGGGGATGTCAAGCGGGGAAAGTAGTGTGGATGTTGAGGCAGGTGCAGCACCAAAAAGGGTAGCTAGAGGCAGAGGCAGAGGTCAGCAGCTTAGGCGAAGCCAGGCCACACCCGGAATCTCCCAAGATGTTCCAGTTCGTACCCAGCCCCAAAAAACTCCCACCTCGAGGGCACGTTTCTCGAAGGTGTGGAGTTTTTTCAAGGAATGCGCCGAGGACAGATATAGTGTTGTCTGCACAATTTGCCTCTCGAAATTGATTAGGGGCTCTGAGAAGAGCAACCTGTCCACCACTTCAATGCGCCGTCATTTGGAATCCAAGCACTGGAATCAGTGGCAGGCAGCAACGGCAGGACAAAGGCCGCCTGCCGTTCACGCCACTGCCACTGCCTCTGCCTCTGCCTCTGCCACTGCCACTGCTGACTGTGCTGGCGATGCACTCCAGAGGACGAGCCAGGACACCACTTCATCTGCCTCCGCCACTTTGTTGACTTCTACCTCATCCTCCCCTGGTCCTGTCTTATCTCCTTCTCCTGCACCATCAAAGGCACCATCAGGCGTTTCTTTACAACAACCCACCATCTCTCAGACATTGGAGCGGCGGCAGAAATACACTGCTAACCACCCACACGCGCAAGCCTTGAACGCCAACATCGCTAAACTGCTGGCCCAGGAGATGTTGGCGTTCCGGCTTGTTGAAACTCCCGCCTTCCTGGACCTGATGGCAACTGCGGCACCTCGCTATGCCGTCCCTAGCCGTCACTACTTCTCCCGGTGTGCCGTCCCCGCCTTGCACCAGCACGTGTCACTCAACATCAGGCGGGCCCTTAGTTCCGCGCTTTGCACAAAGGTCCACTTGACCACCGACGCGTGGACAAGTGCATGCGGACAGGGACGCTACATTTCACTGACGGCACACTGGGTGAATGTAGTTGAGGCTGGGACTGCTTCCCAAACTGGCCCGGTGTACCTCGTCTCCCCGCCTAACATTCCTGGCAGGGACACGAGAAGAACACCCCCCTCCTCCTCCTCCTCTACCGCCTCCTCCTCCGCCACCGCCTCCTCCTCCGCTGTTAGATTGACCCCAGCTACGAGTTGGAAACGTTGCAGCACTGGCGTTGGTAGACGTCAGCAGGCTGTGCTGAAGCTGATCAGCTTGGGGGACAGACAGCACACTGCCTCCGAGGTGAGGGATGCCCTCCTCGATGAGACGGCAATATGGTTTGAGCCGCTGCACCTGGGCCCAGGCATGGTCGTTTGTGATAACGGCCGGAACCTGGTAGCAGCTCTGGAGCTTGCCGGACTCCAACATGTTCCATGCCTGGCCCACGTCTTCAACCTAGTGGTGCAACGTTTCCTAAAGAGCTACCCCAATGTTCCAGAGCTACTGGTGAAAGTGCGGCGCATGTGCGCCCACTTTCGCAAGTCGACAGTAGCCGCTGCTAGCTTAAAATCTCTCCAGCAACGCCTGCATGTGCCACAACACCGGCTTTTGTGCGACGTCCCCACACGCTGGAACTCAACGTTTCAGATGTTGAATAGAGTGGTTGAGCAGCAGAGACCTTTGATGGAATACCAGCTACAAAACCCTAGGGTGCCACAAAGTCAGCTGCCTCAGTTTCACATCCATGAGTGGCCATGGATGAGAGACCTTTGTGACATCCTACGGGTCTTTGAGGAGTCCACAAGGAGGGTGAGCTCTGAGGATGCGATGGTGAGCCTTACAATCCCGCTCTTGTGTGTTCTGAGAGAATCCCTGATTGACATCAGGGATAACTCAGATCACACAGAGGAGTTAGGGATAGCATCCGATCCGTCACAGCTGGAGAGTAGGTCCACACATCTGTCCGCTTCACTGCATTTAATGGAGGAGGAGGAGGAGGAGGAGGAGGAAGAAGAGTTGTCCGATGATGTGATGGTGATACAGGAGGCTTCCGGGCAACTTCGAATCGTCCCATTGTTGCAGCGCGGATGGGTAGACATGGAGGATGAGGAGGAAATGGAGATTGAACTTTCCGGTGGGGCCAGAGGAGTCATGCCAACTAACACTGTGGCAGACATGGCTGAGTTCATGTTGGGGTGCTTTACAACCGACAAGCGTATTGTCAAAATCATGGAGGACAACCAGTACTGGATCTTTGCTATCCTTGACCCCCGGTATAAAAACAACATCTCGTCTTTTATTCCGGTAGAGGGGAGGGCCAATCGCATCAATGCTTGCCACAGGCAATTGGTGCAGAATATGATGGAGATGTTTCCAGCATGTGACGTTGGCGGCAGGGAGGGCAGTTCCTCCAGTAGGCAACCAAGTTCTCACCGGTCCACACAAACGAGGGGCACACTGTCTAAGGTCTGGGACACCTTGATGGCACCCCCTCGCCAAAGTGCCGCCACGGAGGGTCCTAGTGTCACCAGGCGTGAGAAGTATAGGCGCATGTTGCGGGAATACCTTTCCGACCACAGCCCTGTCCTCTCCGACCCCTCTGCGCCCTACACGTATTGGGTGTCGAAGTTGGACCTGTGGCTTGAACTTGCCCTATATGCCTTGGAGGTGCTGTCCTATCCTGCCGCCAGCGTCCTATCTGAGAGGGTGTTCAGTGCAGCCGGTGGCATCATCACTGACAAGCGCACCCGTCTGTCAGCTGAGAGTGCCGACCGGCTCACTTTGATAAAAATGAACCACCACTGGGTAGAGCCGTCATTTTTGTGCCCACCTGTGTAAAGCACCCCAACATGAAACTCCATGTCTGTACTCAACCTCTCCAATTCCTCCGCATCCTCATACTCATCCACCATAAGCGTTGCACAATTCTGCTAATACTAGGCTCCCTCCACCCTGATTTCCCCCAACTCTGCTGGTTAGAGGCTCCCTCCACCCTGATTTCCACCAACTCTGCTGGTTAGAGGCTCCCTCCACCATGAATTTGCCCAAACTGGGCTGTTTAGAGGCTCCCTCCACCATGAATTGGTCCAAACTGGGCTGGTTAGAGGCTCCCTCCACCATGAATTTCCCAAAACTTGGCTGTTTAGAGGCTCCCTCCACCATTAATTGGTCCAAACTGGGCTGGTTAGAGGCTCCCTCCACCATTAATTGGTCCAAACTGGGCTGGTTAGAGGCTCCCTCCACCATGAATTTCCCAAAACTTGGCTGTTTAGAGGCTCCCTCCACCATTAATTGGTCCAAACTGGGCTGGTTAGAGGCTTCCTCCACCATGAATTTGCCCAAACTGGGGTGGTTAGAGGCTCCCTCCACCATTAATTGGTCCAAACTGGGCTGGTTAGAGGCTCCCTCCACAATTAATTGGTCCAAACTGGGCTAATTAGAGGCTCCCTCCACCATGAATTGGTCCAAACTGGGTTTTTTAGAGGCTCCCTCCACCATGAATTTGCCCAAACTGGGCTGTTTAGAGGCTCCCTCCACCATGAATTGGTCCAAACTGGGCTGGTTAGAGGCTCCCTCCACCATGAATTTCCCAAAACTTGGCTGTTTAGAGGCTCCCTCCACCATTAATTGGTCCAAACTGGGCTGGTTAGAGGCTCCCTCCACCATTAATTGGTCCAAACTGGGCTGGTTAGAGGCTCCCTCCACCATTAATTGGTCCAAACTGGGCTGGTTAGAGGCTCCCTCCACCATGAATTTCCCAAAACTTGGCTGTTTAGAGGCTCCCTCCACCATTAATTGGTCCAAACTGGGCTGGTTAGAGGCTCCCTCCACCATGAATTTGCCCAAACTGGGCTGTTTAGAGGCTCCCTCCACCATGAATTTGCCCAAACTGGGCTGTTTAGAGGCTCCCTCCACCATGAATTGGTCCAAACTGGGCTGGTTAGAGGCTCCCTCCACCATGAATTTCCCAAAACTTGGCTGTTTAGAGGCTCCCTCCACCATTAATTGGTCCAAACTGGGCTGGTTAGAGGCTCCCTCCACCATGAATTTGCCCAAACTGGGGTGGTTAGAGGCTCCCTCCACCATTAATTGGTCCAAACTGGGCTGGTTAGAGGCTCCCTCCACAATTAATTGGTCCAAACTGGGCTAATTAGAGGCTCCCTCCACCATGAATTGGTCCAAACTGGGTTTTTTAGAGGCTCCCTCCACCATGAATTTGCCCAAACTGGGCTGTTTAGAGGCTCCCTCCACCATGAATTGGTCCAAACTGGGCTGGTTAGAGGCTCCCTCCACCATGAATTTACCAAAACTTGGCTGTTTAGAGGCTCCCTCCACCATTAATTGGTCCAAACTGGGCTGGTTAGAGGCTCCCTCCACCATTAATTGGTCCAAACTGGGCTGGTTAGAGGCTCCCTCCACCATTAATTGGTCCAAACTGGGCTGGTTAGAGGCTCCCTCCACCATGAATTTCCCAAAACTTGGCTGTTTAGAGGCTCCCTCCACCATTAATTGGTCCAAACTGGGCTGGTTAGAGGCTCCCTCCACCATGAATTTGCCCAAACTGGGCTGTTTAGAGGCTCCCTCCACCATGAATTTGCCCAAACTGGGCTGTTTAGAGGCTCCCTCCACCATGAATTGGTCCAAACTGGGCTGGTTAGAGGCTCCCTCCACCATGAATTTCCCAAAACTTGGCTGTTTAGAGGCTCCCTCCACCATTAATTGGTCCAAACTGGGCTGGTTAGAGGCTCCCTCCACCATGAATTTGCCCAAACTGGGGTGGTTAGAGGCTCCCTCCACCATTAATTGGTCCAAACTGGGCTGGTTAGAGGCTCCCTCCACAATTAATTGGTCCAAACTGGGCTAATTAGAGGCTCCCTCCACCATGAATTGGTCCAAACTGGGTTTTTTAGAGGCTCCCTCCACCATGAATTTGCCCAAACTGGGCTGTTTAGAGGCTCCCTCCACCATGAATTGGTCCAAACTGGGCTGGTTAGAGGCTCCCTCCACCATGAATTTCCCAAAACTTGGCTGTTTAGAGGCTCCCTCCACCATGAATTTCCCAAAACTTGGCTGTTTAGAGGCTCCCTCCACCATTAATTGGTCCAAACTGGGCTGGTTAGAGGCTCCCTCCACCATGAATTGGTCCAAACTGGGGTTTTTAGAGGCTCCCTCCACCATGAATTGGTCCAAACTGGGGTTTTTAGAGTCTCCCTCCACCATGAATTGGTCCAAACTGGGGTTTTTAGAGTCTCCCTCCACCATGAATTGGTCCAAACTGGGGTTTTTAGAGGCTCCCTCCACCATGAATTTGCCCAAACTCTGCTGGTTAGAGGCTCAATCCACCCTGATTTTCAAAACAAATGTTGGTGCCAACCTCAACTTACTACAAGGGCCAAATTCACTGCTGGTGACAAGCTCTCCTCACTGCAAGTGCCAAATACACATGTTTCAAGGTGTTTTCCTACTGTCAGAGAGGTGGTATTGAGTGTGTAAAGTGTGTAGTTGTTAGGCTGTGATGTTGGGGTAATAGAGGGTCTTTGGTGTGTTAGATGCCCCCAGACATGCTTCCCCTGCTGTCCCAGTGTCATTCCAGGGTGTTGGCATCATTTCCTGGGGTGTCATAGTGGACTTGGTGACCCTCCAGACACGGATTTGGGTTTCCCCCTTAACGAGTATCTGTTCCCCATAGACTATAATGGGGTTCGAAACCCGTTCGAACACACGAACATTGAGCGGCTGTTCGAATCGAATTTCGAACCTCGAACATTTTAGTGTTCGCTCATCTCTAATTACAGCCATTTATCATTTGCTATTGTTGTCAGATTCTTATAAGTAAATAGCTTATACACATGATTTTACATATATCTCATTTACCTTTGGAATCTTGATTTAATCCAACCTGGAAACCTTTGCATAATAAAGTTTTCCCCCATGCCTTTACGTGTTTCCTCCCACATTCTAAGAACTTAATATGGACAAGTTTCCCATTAACTCTAATGTGTATATGTATGGTTGAGGAAGGTAAAATTATGAGTCTCATTGGGGAAATAAAGCAATGTAAATGATTACAAAATGTGTAATGGGCCGTTAATTATGTTGACATAGTATAAAATCACAAAAAAGAGGTGTTAGATCCTCTTCAGGTGTTTTTTTTTTTTTTTTTTTATAAAACTTTTGCCACTATCAGCAAGTTTAGTTTCCAGTACCATCTTTATGCTAATGACATCCAACCATAGGTGTGTCCATCCTTACTTTATTATCTGTTTTATTAGGGACTTCCATTACTTATTATTGCCATTATTATTATTATTATTATTATTATTATTATTATTATTATTATTATTATTTTAACTTGCTACCAACCCCTTAGCGGGTGCAATTTACAGCCACTAGATGGCCACACATAAAGAGATACAGGATAGAAACTTATGGCAGAGTATCACAAAGTAACAGGTTTTTTTTGTAGAGATGTCATCAGCGACTTCTTGTCCAAGGTGGACACCTCCGCAATACTTCAGGCAGCCCTCTCCAGCACGAGGACAATGAAATACAGCTATTTCAGGATATAGCCCCATCAGCATTAACCAAATGCAGGAACCTGTGACCTTTACTGGAAGCACTTAGAGAGGAGGGTCCTCAGTCCAGGATCTAGCAGATGCCTGTACCACAGTTGACATCCCACCAATGGACATTCCCTCCTAGTTACCTCTTCCTGAGGATGTCCAAGCTTTCCATAGCCTACCAAAGCACGAGTCTGGTAACCCACCTCAGTGATTCAATTCAGCAAAGGGGAGAAAGTCTGTTGTGAGGCATTCCCCTCAGGACTCTGGATAATGCTACAACCGACTGCCCAACAGCCTCGGTCCCCACGGTATGATTTTCCACTTGCTAGCTAATGTTCTATATCGACTCCACCTATATTGCTGCTATGCTAATCTTCAGTTCTGTGTCAAGGTTTCAGTTGATAACTTTTGTTTTCCCGCAGCATCACCTATATGCATTCACCCGCCATCACGACCCACTAGGTAACTCCTATACACTACCTATTACGCACCCCCTCTTGTTTCCACTCTTCATCTCCCACTGTCCAGAATATCCACAGCTGCAGCTTATCGACCACTCACTCTCTTTGCACCACCCTCCCCCTGCCCACTCGTATACAATTGCTGTGATGGCTCTGTCCCCTCCAATTATGCTGAATATTGAAGCAGATTACATTAATACCCAAAGACTGAAAAGACCCACTGTCATGCATGAGTTATCAACGGATATCTTTACTCAACATTGACTTCAAGATCTGGTTGAAAATTATGGCCAACTGCCTGAAATAATTGTTACCATCAGTAATTCACTCAAACCAAGCTGGATTTGTACCAGGAAGAGAGGGGAAGGACAACTCCATGCACTTACTCCATGCTGTTGCTTATGGATGTCAAATGAACTCGGATCTGGTACTTTTGGGTGTCAACGCGAAAAAGGCATATGACAGTGTGAACTGTCAGTAAATGAAAGCCATCCTTAACAAGTTTACACACACACATACACACACAATTTATAGATGTATTTTTTACTCTCTATGTAGCTCCCCATGCTTATCTCAAGATCAACAGTGCCCTCTCCTCCAGCTTTGAAATATGAAATGACACACGCCAGGCATACCCTCTTTCCTGACCCTCTTCATCTAGGTCCTTGAAATCTTGTTATAAGCTGTACATCTCCATCCAGATCTCCATAGTCTTCATATCAGTTCTCAAACTCTGCAAGATTCCGCTTTCGCCAGTGATCTGTTATTCCTGGTCTCCAACCTTCTTACTGGCCTAACAGCCATTGTGGATCTCCTCATGCTTTATTGCTCTATGTCTGGCTACAAAGTGAACCTTTCATTTTCCAAGTTCCTCAACATCACACTATCCACCTTTAGCGAGTTCTCTATCAAAGCTCTTACCCTCTTTCAGCTGCCAGAGATCGATAGCACTGGGCCTTTTCACAAATGACCCTTTGAATCCTATCTCTGCCAAAGAACTATTCGATATCTTGCTGCCTTTGGATCTCTGGATCTCTAGCCCACCCACACATAAGGCTTCACCTCTGGGTCAACTCCTCCATGGGGCCTGTGAAACCTGGCGAGATCTCAAGGATACCCTGGTCCCAACATCCTAACCTCTGTCACCTGCTGGACTCATCTCTGATCTTCTAGGAATTACCTATACTGCCTACTCAGCCATCTGAAATTCACTGTTAACACATTAGCTTTTTGACCTCATCAATTGCACTTCTAGAATTGACATGTCCAAACTAGAATCAGTACTCCCCTCTTCCTCTTGCACAATGCACATTTATGTGCTCTGTTCACTGACCTGTCTAGGAAATTTACTCTATTGACAAATCTGACTCTATTTGAGCTGTCTCTACTAGCAAAAAACAAGATCCTCACCAAGACCTCCTTTGTTCTCTCCAAATTCATTGCCCTTCCATATTATCTAAGCCTACTTTCATAACCTCCTAGGAAGTGGAGCTCCACATCATTCTGTTCAATGATCAAACTAGGCAAATAATTCTTCTTCACTTGGATTCTCTCCATGTGTATGATTGCAGGAGACACATTACTAACTCCTTACCACATGGTACAGATCAAGAAAGGTGCAGATCCCATGGGTGTGTTGGCAGATAGACTGGTATGAGACTTCCTCTTCTGGTCCACTGTCTTGCTTCACTCTTTATTTGATATATTTAGTACTTTCTCTAAATGTCAATCACTAAAGTATATGTAGATCTGTAAATAAAGTATATGTATAACTGTAAATAAGAATTAGTATCTGTATTATTAATAATTATTTGATTTGATGTTACATGATACTGGATTAAGTTTTTTACCGCTAGATAAATTAGCCATTTTCTTTAATAAAATACTCATTTATTTTTAAATTGAATGTAATTAAATGGCCATCTGTTTTTTCTACATTACTGAACATTAATATATTTGTTCGAGAATTATATAAAATTTCCTTAGATGTATTATTATTCACTATTATATATAATTATATACATAGTATTTGGCCAGTAAATTCATTTTGAAGCTGGCGAAGCATCATTAATCCTTAGCATAGACTTAAGAGTAGGCACATTTCTTTAAAATAGATATTTCAGTTAATGTCAGATCACAGATTAATCGTAACTGTATATTTAAGCCAACATAAATTTTAGCCTAAGGACTTTACAGGCTCAAAAATAAAAATCCGTGCAGTCCCAGCACTGCAGCTTAAAGTATCAACCCACTCCTTTCCTGCTGTTTTAATGTGCTAAGACGTGATCAATCTCCCCACTGGGTGGCAGGCTCCAGTCTCAAAAGAAATGGTTGAAAGAATGTATTTTATGTAACCTACAATTGGGAATATTATATTCTCCTTTCTACTTGACCTTTGACTTTGATCAAATATTTCAGTCAATTAAATAGGAAACGATAAACATTCAGCTATAATGTACATTTCCAGTTAAATTGCATCTATCATTTCCCAATTACTTGATTCATTGAGCAATAACTAAACAATAATGGTAATTTTTGCTGTTGACCTGGACTTTTGGGAGCTGCTGGGGACTGTAAGTCAATGGCATGATGTCCATGGTACATAGATCATTTCATTTTCATATCAACTATAAGCGCAATGTGACATATAATGATTGTCTTTACTTTACTTGTAGCATTGGAGTGAACAAGAAGTCTTTAAATAGGTGATGGTAGGTTCACACTATCGTTGCATTTCTGTTGTTCGGGATCCCAATGAAGAGGCGGACCAGTAAAACATTGCATACGCACAGAACCCGGCAGACGCCATTGACTGTAATGGGGTCTGTGTGGTGGCCAACATTTTTAAGCTGAAACCAGTAGATTTTTTTCCCTCCACAGATTTTCGGTGTACTCTACGACTGAGTCCCCAGTGCAGATGTCATCTTATTTTGTAAGCACTATCAATAAGCAACTCATGCTGTGTATTTATAGGTTTTTGGGTTTTTTTTCAGATTTTCTATATAAAGTATTGAAATGATACTACGTGGTCTGTGGCCCTATGACTGCTGGCCCTCAAGATTATTTCCTGACTAGGCTGCAGTCATAGATCAGACAGGTTAAATTCGTTGGGGTATTTATTTCCTATACAAATTGGTTCCCCTTATCCTAGTAGAACAACAGTCTGAGCATGGCCACTCCCAATCCACTTATCACTATGGGAGCACTGGAGGTAACTTAGTACTTCAATTGGCTATCTTTGGTGTTACTATAGGGGTTCATGGATTGACAATGTGCATGCTCAGCTTGCTGCTCCATCAGGACAAGGGAACCAGAGCCCCTTTTTAGGATCAATGCAGGTCCAAGCATCCAGACCTCCACCGATCATACAGTTGGCCTTGTTCTATCCCAGTTCTGTCAATAGGGGATTAACTCATAACATGATACAACGCCAGCTTTAGCCAATCTTATGTGAATAACAGATTTCATTTTGTCTAATGACAATTTACTAAGGGATATTAATGAAATATTTTCAGATTATTGCCTTGTAGTAGTCAACATTTCGCACTGAAGTTCTTATCTATAACTATAAGATGAGAACAAAATAAGCATAATATTTTGGTGATAAGAAATCATAAGGGAACTCAGATAGTCAATAATTTTGGTGGTTATTTGGGCTTTGAGAGCAACTCCAATAGATTGCTATTTCTCCCTTTGGATCAATATTTAGAAGTAACACTTGGTTAAAAATTCAGCAAAAGCCACGCTTGCTTTGAGTATATTAGAATAACAATATCTATGGATAATACTAAACATATCCCACTTAATATCATTAAGATAATTAAGAAGATAAAGATTTTTTCTGGCTAAAAATGTCCTGCCATATTTTCAGGGGTATTATTTATCCTCTCAGTTACAGCATCTGATCCGGTGGGAGGAATTTATTGTATTTCTAAGATTAGTCGATTATGGTTGGCATTGCCCTTGGGCGGGATGTTCATGTTTAAAAATATTCGTAGTGCATTTTAGATTTTGTATGTCAACTATTCTCAGTATCTGATCCAGGAGGAGAAATTTAGTGTATTTAAATTAGTCAATTATAGTTTGCCATTGCCCTCGGGTGGCATTCATGTATAAAAATATGTATTGCATTTTAGATTTTGCACGTCAACCTATTTTCAAATAAAAATGATTTAAAAATGGCTGGAAAGAGGTTGTTGGAGACCAGAATATATTTAGAAGTGGCAGGTAGATGAGCCTTATCACAGTAGAAAATCATTGTCAAGGAGTTTAAACAGCCCAAAGGCAAGACAGGAAACAACACAAATCCATGCAGTGTACAACAAACATCAAATGCCACACAAAAGTGACAGATAAACACAATGCACATATGTATACTTCTCAAACGTCCAGGATTCAGTGGGCCAGTCCAGGATTCTGACATCCCTGACTTCAACTCATCTGTATCCAGATAGGATGCATAAGAGTTGAATACAATGTAGGGGTGCCAGGAGTGGACTATATATACTGTGGGAGCACCAGGAGAGGGCATTAAATTATGAGGGCAATATTAAACTTGTGAAGGTAACTGGAGAGGGAAATTATACTGTGGGGGCAACTGGACAGGGACATTAAACTGTAGGAGTATATTATGCCAGGGGGCACAATAGACATTAATAGGAATGGGAAGAGCCAAAGTGGAAGTGTGTGGGGCTGGACTTTGGTCATACATTACATCAATTTTAAATATATTCTGTCCTATTTAAGTCCTTTCTAAGTTGTGAGACATATACAGTAAATGCTATAACTGGAAACATCAAACCCTTTAGCAGAATTTTATTGCATGGGTGATGTAGTTCCCCACTGGATACTTCAAGTTTAAACTCCCATTATAATACATCTTCAAGTTCAATTGCCCATTCTAATGAACTAGAACATTTTATAAATATAAAAGAATTTAAAAAGATATCTCTTCATGGTAACTTTGTTTGAAATTGAAGCCCCCAGAAATCACTTATCATAAAGGTTTTTATTAACGTCAAGCAAACAATAGACACAAGTAATGTGATGATAACACTGGTCAACAGCCAAAATGTTTCGATCATCAAACCAGTTGTTCTTAACTAATTTTGGGGTGCTGAGATTGAAATTGATGCTAAAATTTTAAAATTGGCTTTACTTTTCATGATATAGACGTGCATTTTATATTTCTATTTATATTTAGTTAAGAAAGCCTACCACCTGTATTTTGGCTGCAAAATAGGCGACCAGGACAAGAGTTGGGCTCCACACATATGCTGTAATACATGTTCTTCAAATCTCAGACAGTGATTGAACCGGAAGAGACAGTCTATGCCGTTTGCAGTGCCAATGGTCTGGAGAGAGCCATCTGATCATAGTGACAATTGCTACTTCTGCAAGGTGCCTCCAATTGGGAAAGGAATTTCAAAAAGAAAGAAGTGGACTTTACAGTATCCGAATATTCCATCTGCGATACGCCCAGTAGCTCATTCTGAAGAATTGCCAGTTCCAAATGCTCCAGAAACATTCTCGCTCGATTCCACTGACGAGGAAGAAGAAGGAGTTTGTCATGAACCATCTACCTCGTCAGATCCAGACTTTCCTGCATCACTCTCCACTGAACCGCACCTAAGGGCCCCTTCACACGGCGTATACGCTCACTGCTTTGGAGCGTGTAAACGTTCCGTAGCAGCGGCGTCTATAGCAGTTCCCATTGTTTTCTATGGGAGCCGGCAGACGCGCGCTCCCCATAGAAATGAATGGAAAAAGCAGCCCATTCATTTCTATGGCGAGTGCACGTCTGCCGGCTCCCATAGAAAACAATGCGATCTGCTTTTAGACGCCGCTGCTACGGAACGTTTACACGCTCCAAAGCAGTGAGCGTATACGCCGTGTGAAGGGGCCCTTATATCGCAAAGTGAACTTAACGATCTTGTTAGAGATCTAGACCTGCCCAAGAGTAAGGGCCCCTTCACACGGCGTATACGCTCACTGCTTTGGAGCGTGTAAACGTTCCGTAGCAGCGGCGTCTAAAAGCAGATCGCATTGTTTTCTATGGGAGCCGGCAGACGCGCGCTCGCCATAGAAATGAATGGGCTGCTTTTTCCATTCATGTCTATGGGGAGCGTGCGTCTGCCGGCTCCCATAGAAAACAATGGGAACTGCTTTAGACGCCGCTGCTACGGAACGTTTACACGCTCCAAAGCAGTGAGCGTATACGCCGTGTGAAGGGGCCCTAAGGCCGAGCTCTTAGGTTCCAGACTTCAACAGTGGAATCTGTTGGCAGATGATGTTCGAATTTCTTTCTTTAGGAACCGTCAACAGTCTCTTGTCCAATTCTTCTTCATGGAGGGTCATCTTGTTGTATGCAATAACGTTTGTGGTTTAATGGATGCTCTCAAAATCAGCTATAACCCCGATGAGTGGAGGCTATTTATCGATTCATCAAAGCTAAGTCTTAAAGCTGTCTTACTTCACAATGGCAATGCACTACCATCAGTTCCAATTGGTTATGCTGTTCACATGAAGGAAACCTATAACAACATGAAAGAGCTCTTGAGATGCATAAACTATGATCAACATCTGTGGTGCCTCTGTGGTGACTTGAAGGTGGTAGCGCTAGTGCTTGGTCTACAGGGAGGATACACCAAGTACTGCTGCTTCCTATGTGAGTGGGACAGTCGTGCAAGATCAGAACACTAAAAGAAAAGAAACTGGCCACTCAGAAAGTCACTGCAGCCAGGGACTAAAAATGTTATGCATCCAGCACTTGTTCAAGCAGGAAAGATTCTGTTACCTCCTTTACATATCAAGCTTGGTCTTATGAAGAATTTTGTAAAGGCAATGGATAGAAATGAAGAGGCATTCAAATGTCTCCTCTGTAAGTTTCCAAGGTTGAGTGAAGCGAAGATAAAAGCAGGAGTCTTTATTGGTCCTCAGATTCGTATGCTTCTTCAAGATGACGAGTTTTACCATTTGCTGCGTGGCAAAGAAAAGACTGCATGGGAAGCATTCAAGTTACTCATGACTAATTTCTTGGGAAACACCAAAGCAGATAATTATGAAGAGTTGGTTGAAAATCTCCTGAAGGCATATAAAAACCTGGGATGTAACATGTCTTTAAAGATTCATTTCTTACACTCTCATCTAGACTTCTTTGCACCAAACTGTGGAGCGGTGAGCGATGAACATGATGAACGATTTTATCAGGAAATTACGACTATGGAAAAGAGATATCAGGGTAAATGGAACCCATCAATGCTTGCAGACTACTGCTGGACAATTATCAGAGACAATCCCATGTCTGAATACAAGAGACGTGAGTAAAGGAGCCGAATAGCAATTCAATAAGGATCTACGTTCCAGAGTTCAATAAACATACTTCATTTGTAAAAAATTCTTAGATATGACTATAAATTACAGTTGATTTTAGATAGAACTAAGTTTCCTAAGAATATATTTAGAACATTTTAAAAACAGTAAACTTGCACCTCTATTATTGCAGAAGTAATAAATATGTATCATATTCTATACAATTCACAAAACAGTAAAATGAGAACTCTTCGATATCATAGAAACTAGAGCCAATTGACAGTTTTCCTTGTGATATTTGAATTCAGCACGTAAAAATCATTAGGGAATGACTCATTTCATTTCAGAAACAAACAACTTTTGAAAATTTGTTGACCAGTTTAATTAGACAATAAAAATACTACATAGGTGAACAGAGGAAACTATGTCTTCACCTACATAGAATGTTGACATATTTTAGAGCATCATAAAAAGGAATGGAGAATACAAGAGAAGGGAAAGAAGGGGGGAGTATATCTACTACCAAAAAAATCATTTGCAGGAACATTAATAAAGTGGGGTGATCTCAGTAAAAAATCAGTCAGTAGGGAGTTATTGAGTTGCAACCAAGGATTCAATCAGATGGGCATTAAAGAGGCGATCAGTGGTTCTTTATAGTGTTTAATACCCTTTATTCCTTTATATTCAGTATGTGTAATAATCCTTGTCATATACACATAGTTATATTGTATAACACTTTATTACCTTTCTTTATGAAGAATAAATGCCACAGACTTTGCAGTTCACAAAGGAAACAAGTACAGGCATGCTAAGTGAAGGAATACAGCACAAAAAAAATTGCACACCTATTATACTTGTGTTATACTCCGAGTCACCCTTTAGTTCCCAAACTGAGCCAAGGTATTGTTGCATGACTCCCAGCATGATTCCATCCTCATCAGAGTATCCATACGCTCTAGCCATTTAAGTCTGGTGGGTGTCACTGATTATTTCTACAGTGTAAGGGATTACTCCCATATAGGGTTGAGCGATCGGGATCGGAAAAGATCGGATTCTGATCAGCGATCGAGTAAATTTCACGATCATGATTGGAATTCCGATCCCGATCTTTTTAGGTGAGATCGAGGTCGGAGGTTATTTCCCACAATGCTTTGCTACTGGCCAAGCATTGTGGGAAAAGCTAACAATGTTAGCTAGGTCCCATAGGAATGAATGGATGCATCCAGCACACAGCCTGTGCCGGCGTCTGGCTGCTTAACCCCCTGCGCGCCGACTGCGTCCATTCATTCTAATGGGAGACTAGCTAACATCTCTAATAGCTTAAGGCTTGGTTCACATATGCTGATGTGTTCCATCCATAAGAGTCCGCATGAGGACCCCTATGGACGGAACACAAGCGCAACTGCAAGCGCTGTGCAGTTCAAGCACACAGGCCACATAGACTATAATGGGATTTGTGTGTTTGAACTGCACAGCTATTGTAGTTGCGCTTGTGTTCCATCTGTAGGGGTCATCATGTGCACTCTTATGGACGGAACACATCAGCATATGTGAACTGGGCATAACACTTACCTGCACAGAAGCGCTGCCACCGGTCCGGTCCCCCTGTTCTCGCGCCTCGTCTTACGTCTCCCCGTCCTGTACCCACCAACACTCTCCTAAGCCTAAATCGGGATCGAATGAAAAATGATCGGAAATTGGATTTTAAAAACGATCCTGAAATCTCAAGATCAGCTCAACCCTATTCCCATACTGCTAGAATGATAAATCCAAGGAGGCCTTCTTTATTTTAGATATGGCAAAAAATCTGTAGAATATATTACTGTGTGGAGGGCCACTGTGGAGCATATTATACTGTGTGGGGCAACTGTTGAGCATATAATACTGTGTGGGGCCTATGTGGAGCATTTCATACTGAGTGGGGGTCACTGAGGAGCATGTAATAATGTGTGAGGGCCACTGTGGAGCATATTATACTGTGTGGGAGCCACTCTGTAGCATATAATAACCGTGTGTAGGCCACTGTGGAATATATAATGCAGTGTGGGGATCACTGTGGAGCATATAATACTGTTTGATGCCACTGTGGAGCATATTATACTGTGTAGGGTCACTGTGGAGCATACTATACTGTGTGGGGGCTACTGTGGAGCATATTATACTGTTTGGGGGGCACTCCGGAGCCTATTATACTGTGTCTGGAGTTCAAAGTCTGGTAGCCCAGCTCACCTACAATATTTAGGGTAGATTAGCAACTAGGGTCTGGAATGTCTCTGGATGAAGTCAGTTGAAAGGTTGGGATTTCCCAAATTCTCCTATTATCACCACGAAAATCTGCTGCTATATTTTGCCCTTGAGGTTGGTCATAAATTAACACTTTTTGGTTTCCATCTTTCCTAATACAGCATATGCATATGGTGGGCATACTTAATGGATTAGACACTTTTTCATCAATGTAGTGCATATTTTCAATGAGCCCAATAAGCTAAAGGTAAACAAGGAATAAGAAACAAAGTAAGATGAGTAAGATATATTTTAACATAGTTACATTTTAATTGTATACAACTTTTGTAAGTACAGGTTGATTCAAATTTAATTATATGTTAATTTGTTTTACATGGCACACAATGTACTCTTGTTTGTGAAAAAGATAGAAGAACATTGACTTAATTTAGATATAGTGTATTATCAAAAGCTGATTCCTGCTTCTAATAAGATGAGTACAACTTCAGCATAAAAGTATTATTATTGAAAGTAATTATAAAAGATGTAAAAACATGCTGATGTTAATGTTATGCCAAATGGTGAAAAGAAACTCATAAAATGCCAAATTAGATTATCAGTACAGGCCATTTTCACACTATGTAAAGGAGATCCGCCTAAAGTTTTTTTTTTTTTTTTTCCTTCATCTAAAATTGGAATGGATTTTTGAAAAATTAGATGGAAAATATCCAAAAAGATGGCAGAATGGAAAATACTTGCAAAAAAATATGTTAACTTCATTATCTGTTACATATTGGTTGGTGGACAGCTGAAGGGTTGGACTTTTTCCAGAAAAATAACCATATATAAATATGTATACAAAGTTAATACTTTTTTCAAAAATAAATAAATATTTTGCAGTGTTTTAAATATTTTCTCTAATCATCTGAATAGTGAAAGTCTTTTGTATTGATAAGTTGTCAATGGATACAGCCATAAATGCAGAAACTTTCTATGGTCTTGTATTTGTGAGAAACCCAGCCATGTTTTCTTATTAAGGTTTGGTTATATTCTCATGCATAGTGTGAGGTGCCTCCTATATGTCCACCATAAGGAAATCATAACTGGGATTCTGACAAGTCAGAGAGTATAGAAAGTTCCTGCATTCATTGTCGCATCCATTAACTAATGATCAAGAGAGCAGACTACTAGCACGAAGGTGAATAAAGAAAATTTTTAAAACTCATCAAAATATTTAATTATTTATATTTGAAAACTGTTTATCTATAAATTCTTTAGAAATTGAAATAAGGCTAAGTTCATTGGAAAACCTCTTTAACAATTGAGTCGGATTTAGGGTTTCTGATCTCTTACTACATAATATATACGGCTCCTGCTGTGGTGAGAGGAGCGGCTCAGAAATAAGAAATAAGTTTGATGTGAAATTTGTGAGAATATAAGAAAGTAAAGTAGAGTGCAAATGTTTAAAGGGCCCACTCCGACTTCGCCAACTAAATTCTACCCCAGGCTAGACTCACCTCTTCCTTTTTCATCCTAACCAAATACCAGTCAACTGGATTTCCGTTTCTTTAGTGTACTAGTGTCACAGTCAAGAAATACTCTCTACTTACACAGGCACAATCTCAATTCACTGGTGTAAGTGCTGTCATGCCGTGCTGAATCAGAGCAGCCATACAGTGGAGAAGCTGCTACATTATATCCTGCAGCAAATATCCTGGATGGCTCCTCAAAAACACCAAATTTGTAGCTGTACTTAAGTGAGGCTCAATAACATTTTGTCCCCATATGGTGCACATACTTAATCATTTGGTTTGCCGTTTTGTTAACCTTTATAGCGGATTAAAAGAGGTGCTCCTTATAACCAGAAAAGTACCTGTGCTCTTATGCTGCTAAAACACCCTGCTCGATTTGCCGCAAAAAAACGCTCTATTGATCTGCCTTGGCATCGCCTTATCTGCGATGTTCCAACTTGGTAAGATTCCACCTTAAACATTCTGGAGCGCCTGTGTGCAGTAGAAAGTGATGAATATTAACTTCATCTAGACCACAGGTACAATGTACTATTTTGAGGTACATCATTGGAGGCTCAGGAGGGAAGTGTGCTGGCTTCTCAAGCCCTTTGAAGAGATAACCTAATTTGTTAGCAGAGACAACTGCAGCATCAGTGATGTGATTCTTTTTGTGATCCCTTTTTGTATACATTACAGGAAACATATATACTCATGCAATGGAAGAGAGAAGGAAGAGGAGGAACAATTCCCACCTCTTAGTCAACAATATCGCCCTGGGTTGATGGAAGAGGATCAATGTTACAATGGTGGAGGAACTGGGACTCTTACACTGGAAGAGGAGGAGTTGGAAAAAGACTCTGCTTTGGTTGCAAAGGGGCCCTTTGATATGTCACAGGCCAACACCAAGCAGGACAGGTTGTATGGTCTCCTGCTTACACAGCTGTAGGCATATTATTAGCATCAAGCAGCTAGCAGCCCCTTGCTATAAAACCAAAATGGGTGAATTTTTCCATGCATCCCAAAGGGAAGACAAATTTGAATATTATCAGGAATGACACCTTATCAACATAGATATCTGAACAACTATGCCCGGTCAACACGAGAACATCCTGCCAAGAAAAAAAAAAAACATATTTTTCTATTGTTCATGCAATTGATATAATAAGGGCAGCCTAAACCAAAGAACCATTGCAGTTACCCCCTCTATTCTGAAATAGAGCCATCCAAACTTTATTCTACCACTCCATTTCTGCATGTGTGTTATGGTCAGCAGGATTTATTTAAAAAAAACTTAAATGAAAACCCTGCAGAGCCCACTGGGCTATGGCTGCTAAAACCTGGTGTGAACACTGACTAACAGTTCCTGTTACTGCCAGCTAAATTAAAGGACCAGGTGCACTCTGTTAACATTCACAGAGGCATGCAGTCAGAGCAGCCGCACAAATAAACAAACTGGCTAGCCTGAACTCCAGGACTAGCCAGAGACCAAGTAAACCCTGTGTGTGGTAGTTCCACCCAACCACCCAGGCATCTACTGCCAAGCCCACTCCCAGTCACCCTGTCTGAGAAGTTTAGCTAGCTGACCCTACTGACTTTTACCACACATACAAGGCAGCATGCTGCCTGACTAACAATGGCATTGCTAGCTCAGGGGTCATTTACTAGCTTGGGCAAACTAATAATATTTCTGGCAGGAACCCAAGCACACACACACATCAATTCAGGTTTTGGAATGCGATCATAGAGCGCCAGGCGTCCAGACCAGCCCCCTTATATAGGCAAATAGCCCAGCTGCCCAGTCCGAGCATCCATTGGTCGACACACATGTCAATCAACCAGTCGACCACGCCCGGCTGTTGCAAGGCAGGTTAAGCCTTGCAACCCTGGATTGTGCAGAGGAACAGACAGCGACGCCCACATCATGGCCGCAGTTACTGCACAATCCTAACAATGTGTGACTGATTTCTGCCTTATACCAAACTTGGCCAATAGTTGGCAAGGATTGTACAGTATAAAGTCAAAGTAAAGAATGGTAGTAGAAGCAAAATTTGGTGGAGGATTTAAGAGCCTTGCCGCTGCAGATCAGACAGGTTTAAATTCTTAGGCCGAGTCATAGCAGCTTTGTAATAACTAGACAGACATATTATGGGGTCGTGCATACTTGTGCCTGTGTCCGCCCTGTGTCATTCTGCTAGGTTTCTATCCTCATTCCCGGGGAAACTGGACGGGAGACTACTTCCTGGTCGTCAATTTTAAAACCCATTAATTTGAAAAGGTTTTTAAAGGTAACCACCGGTGTCCGCCTGCAGCCTATCCGCGGGGTAAACATTTTTTTCAGCCAGACACAAAGTCGTACATGCAGGACTTTGTGTCTAGCCAAAAAAAAAAAACCTGTTTCTCCATGGAGAGGCTACAGGTGGACATCGGCGGTTACCTTTAAAAACCCATTCAAATGAAAGGGTGTTAAAGCTGACTGCCAGGAAGCTGTCCCCTCTCCAGTTTCGCCAGGGCTGAGAACGGAAACCCAGAGGAATGACACAGGGAAGACATGGGCGCAAGTGTGAATACCCCCTATGTTGACCTTAAATGTCATAGAAACACTTGTTTAACTACATGGACATTGTTTACTTCTTGTGGCACTCAAAAACAAGGAGAAATGGGCTAGTTCACACTGGGGCAAAGAGGCGGATTTTGACGGTGGATTTCGTCTCAAAGTCCGCCTCATTACAATAGTGGTCTATGTAGACCGCTAGCTTTTTTGTTTCTGCTAGTAGTTTTTCACTGCTAGCAGAAAAAAGAAGCGACATGACGTTTCTTCAGGCGTTTTCCGCCTGAAGAAAGCAATAGAAGTGAATGGGAGGCGAAAAACGTGCGTTTTTTTGCCGCACGGGTTTTTGAAAAAATTTGCATTGCGGTTTTTTGCAAAAAACTGCACGGAAAAAGACGCAATGCGTTTTTTGCAGCCCATTAACTTCTATTGCTTTCTTCAGGCAGAAGAAATTGTATGTCAATGCTGCAGGAGAAGGAGGCATCCCTTAGTCACATGAGGCTATGTCAACACATTACCAAAGAGGAAGACTGTAAAAATCCTGGAGTAAATACTGTGTCTTGTATCTCAGAAACTAAACCTCTTCCAAATGAGTTATAAAATGAATGTTTATTATTTCTTTACTCTCCTCCTTAATGAGGTTTGTTTTTCTGTAGATGGATTTTGTACTTTTAGTGTTTCTTTTGAGACAGGTAGCATCTAAGTTAGAATTTGTATTAGTACTGTCGCTAAAAATGTGCTCATGTGTAAATACATATTCATTTAGATCTGTCAGCTAATTGAAATGTTATCACTTTCCCTCCTCCTGGGAATAGTTATTCATCACGATTGCCCCATATAAATGTGCAAACAATCAAGCTGAGAAAGCTGTACGGAAAGCTTGCAAAAGTGCAGAGGTTGGAAAAGCCCGTCCCTTTCACTCTATTCAACTTGGTCTATTGGAGTGGAACTACCACAGATAAAATTTGCTGATTCTCTGTTTAAGTGGAGAAGTGATGGCCTCATGGGGCAACCACAGCAGATCAGGTTAGGGTCAACTTTATTGGGTGGACTGGTGAGTGGTACTGGAGTGCCAAAAGGCATAGGGCTGGCGCCATTTTTTCTGTCTATATGTCCAACTTCCACTCTGGTTTGTTCTTCTCATTGTTAGTTACTGATGGAGGATGTGTTACTGATGATGATGACAAGAAATATAGGGAGGTTGTGGAGTTTTTCTTAGCAAGGAGTAGTGACAATGATCTCATGTTGAATATGACTATAACCTGTGAAAGGATACATGATTTTGGGAAGAAAAGGTTGGATGTCACTCCAATCTCCACTGGGGATCAGGAAAAGGAGAGAGCTAGTTTGTATAAACACTTTGTGACTGACAAACTAGAGTAGAGATTGAAAGCAGACAAGGTGCTCAAGAGAGGAGCAGGCATGCTGTTCTTCCTTCAGAAACTGTGGTTCTTTGACATATGCAGGGAACTACTCTGGACTTTTACCAATTGGTGGTAGCTGGATCCTTGTTCTATGCGGTTACATCATGAGGGGAGGATAATGCAAAGTCAGACAATACTAAAAAAAATAATCAGAAGAGCAGATTCAGTAGCAGGGCAAAAATTCAACCAATGAGAGTTCATTGTTAGGAAAAGAACCCTGGGAATACTCTTACCGTCTATATGGGGCCATCAAGAGTCAGCAAAGCTCCTTCAGCAGAAGACTCAAACTACTGTATTGTAGTGGTGAGAAATTAGTGAGGGCCATTATGTGATTGGCTGACACAACAGGTGGTTTAATGTTCCAGCCTATATCCTACCTAACTGTATTGTACTATTTACTTGTGTTAGATTGTGTTCTCTTTCTCGTATGACTGGGTTCTGGTGTGTTTTTGGAAATTTAATTTTCCCACAAGGATCGATAAAGTTCAATTCTAAGAAAGGAACTTCCATGGAAATAGGGAATGAACAGCAAATTAGCTAGATGATCTTGCCACACGGGAGCTGACATGCAACATGAATGGTATGGGGCTGGTGGGAGTCCCTGAGGCAGTTTTAATACTTTTTTTTTTTTTTTTTGGGGGGGGGGGCTCACAGGTAGTGATGCCTGCTACCAGAGCGGACTCTGATCACGGGCATCAGCTCCGGGTCTCCACTTTCGCTGTAATAGTATGGTAGATGTCAGGATTGATGTATCCATTGCTAAGATACTTCCTATTTTGTTAATATGCAAATGAGTTTTTGGGAGCAATAAGAGTGTTGTGATCGCTCAAAAGAAGTAAGCAGTAACACCGTCATTGCTCCACTTAACTCATTTGCAAACTGACAATTTCTTGGTAATAGAGATATTGATTCACAAGGGAAAAACATTGCTTCAGGTGACCCTCACTTATCTACTGATATGCTGGGTTTTGACTTTCTATAAGGCTGGATATATTTGTTTAGTCAGATCAAACTCTATCTTGTCACCTTGGATGTGAATGGCTAACACTGGTCTCTCCAAATCTCTACCGTTTGATAAGTCTTGTGAATGTTTAATCCTGTGACATTTAAATATAGCGTGAGATAGGTATGATAAAATCTGTTTTAGAGAAAAGTGTTGTATGTCAGTGTGAATAAGTCAGAAGGATTTACAGTATTGAACAAATCGTCCTCATTAACACCTAAATCATTTTTTAAAGATAACATGGGAATAAAAAAAAAGATTCTATCTTCTTTGAATTACAAGGAAATACTCATAAAATTACAATAACGGGGCGAGGAAAGAGAAAGGAATGTTAAAATTAATCTTTTGTGAAATTGGAATCCTGTAGACAGTGATTAGAACATTTAAAATAATGACAATAAACTTCTCCGATAGGAAATAGCAGATATTGCCATTCACACAAATCCATTGTTCGGTATATATAGAACCATACTGCTGAGCTTGTTAGTTTGTCTTGAGAAGTAAGATCTTAACACAATTCTTTTCTGACCTTCAGTGATGAAAATGACAGTGTCAGCATTTGAAGGAATTCAAGAGCTTTCCTATATATTAGGGGTCAATAATAATGGTCATAACACTCCAGTTTCCTTGGGAATTTCAGCTATTGTTTATTTTTCAATACAGAGACATGTATAGTGTTTTATAGTGAAGCTTAACACAGCTAACATTATATACCGTATGCGTTTACTTTCACGTACAAACCCTGAGAAGTGGTTTGTGAACAATAAGTGGTTAAACAGTGTAGTACTCATTATTGCAAAAAAAAAAAAAAATTGCAAAAATAAAAAGACAAGATCCATTCAGTGGTTCTAAGCTCAAAGTAACACCGTTATACCCAACCTAGATCTTCACATAGGCTTACTTAGCAGTAACGTCAAAATTCACCTCTGGGAAAAGGACAAAGTGAGCCTTGATCAGCTTAACAATGGCTACCTAGCATTGAAGAGTCAAAGGAATTACCCAAGTACCATGAAGTATCTATATTTAGTTCCTTTAATAAATGGGGCTCTTAAAGGCATCTTCATCTGAAGGAAGAACCTACTAAACTGAAGTAGACCAATTTAGTAGATTTAAATCACTGCCAGCACCTTAGTCAGGCATGAATGGTGGAAAATAAGCTATAGTAGTCCTTGAAGATAAAATCAGGTGATGTAACAGAGGCTAAGCCTCCCATTAGGAACAGGTAACTGAGCAGGATCAGAACCAGGACATAAGCAGGTTGTAAGATCCAAAAGGAACATAACAGTCGCAGACCTAAAGTAACACTAGGTTCACACTAGAGTTCAGCTCTCTAACGTTCAGGTACGCATGGGGACCTGAAAGACAGAGAGCCTGTCTGCTCAAAAAGAGGTTACCCAAGGAAACCCATGGACCCCATATACTATAATTGGGTCTGTCAGGTGTCCATCGGTTTTCTGTTGGTTTTATACTGAAACCGGCAGTTGGAAAAGTCCTTGAATTTTGGCGGAATTTTTGGCAGAGTCTCATACGGAAACGCCAATGCAGATGTGAACCTTGCCTTAGACTGTTAAAGTGATAGGATAAACATACAGGATTAGAATATACTATGAATGCTACTTATTACCAGTGCACCAGAATGTTGTTATGACCCAAAATATGTACAATACCATTGACTACCACATTTGGGCTTTGCACCAAGGGCAGTAGGTAGCAACAGAAAGCAGGAAACATAAAACCCATACCAGCCAAACACAGGATGGAGCACAGGGCATTCCTTTTCCAAATAGTTAATGGGAGTCTGTCAACAGGAAAACTGTAATCAAAATAATTTTAGTACCTTGCAGTCCTTGTACACACTTTCCAGATATCCCTATTTACATATTTACATTGTGGCTTCAGTATTAAGAAAATTGCAGTTTTCTTCATAATTGTGGTTTTCTTGATATGCAAATTAATTGAAAAGGTTTCTTACCTTCCCCAGGTTTCGTTCTATGCTGTAGACCTTCCCTGCTGACCGGCTTTCCCAGAGGGAGAGCTGTTGACCAAAGAACGATGGGTGAAGCTTGGGAGTAGTTAGGGAATGTGATTATGAATTAAAAAAATTATTTTTGGTAGGAAGTATATAAAGAGCGCTAAAAGGTAGTGGGATTACGATCTCCTGCTTTAAGCAAATACAGATCTGTTCCAATACCATATCATATATACATTATATACAGTTAGGGCCAGAAATATTTGGACAGTGACACAATTTTCGCGAGTTGGGCTCTGCATGCCACCACATTGGATTTGAAATGAAACCTCTACAACAGAATTCAAGTGCAGATTGTAACGTTTAATTTGAAGGGTCGAACAAAAATATCTGATAGAAAATGTAGGAATTGTACACATTTCTTTACAAACACTCCACATTTTAGGAGCTCAAAAGTAATTGGACAAATAAACATAACCCAAACAAAATATTTTTGTTTTCAATATTTTGTTGCGAATCCTTTGGAGGCAATCACTGCCTTAAGTCTGGAACCCATGGACATCACCAAACGCTGGGTTTCCTCCTTCTTAATGCTTTGCCAGGCCTTTACAGCCACAGCCTTCAGGTCTTGCTTGTTTGTGGGTCTTTCCGTCTTAAGTCTGGATTTGAGCAAGTGAAATGCATGCTCAATTGGTTTAAGATCTTGTGATTGACTTGGCCATTGCAGAATGTTCCACTTTTTTGCACTCATGAACTCCTGGGTAGCTTTGGCTGTATGCTTGGGGTCATTGTCCATCTGTACTATGAAGCGCCGTCCGATCAACTTGGCAGCATTTGGCTGAATCTGGGCTGAAAGTATATCCCGGTACACTTCAGAATTCATCTGGCTACTCTTGTCTGCTGTTATGTCATCAATAAACACAAGTGACCCAGTGCCATTGAAAGCCATGCATGCCCATGCCATCACGTTGCCTCCACCATGTTTTACAGAGGATGTGGTGTGCCTTGGATCATGTGCCGTTCCCTTTCTTCTCCAAACTTTTTTCTTCCCATCATTCTGGTACAGGTTGATCTTTGTCTCATCTGTCCATAGAATACTTTTCCAGAACTGAGCTGGCTTCTTGAGGTGTTTTTCAGCAAATTTAACTCTGGCCTGTCTATTTTTGGAATTGATGAATGGTTTGCATCTAGATGTGAACCCTTTGTATTTACTTTCATGGAGTCTTCTCTTTACTGTTGACTTAGAGACAGATACACCTACTTCACTGAGAGTGTTCTGGACTTCAGTTGATGTTGTGAACGGGTTCTTCTTGACCAAAGAAAGTATGCGGCGATCATCCACCACTGTTGTCATCCGTGGACGCCCAGGCCTTTTTGAGTTCCCAAGCTCCCCAGCTTCTTTTTTTTCAGCCTCAGGATGTTCTGCTTCACCTCAATTGAGAGTTCCTTTGACCGCATGTTGTCTGGTCACAGCAACAGCTTCCAAATGCAAAACCACACACCTGGAATCAACCCCAGACCTTTTAACTACTTCATTGATTACAGGTTTACGAGGGAGACGCCTTCAGAGTTAATTGCAGCCCTTAGAGTCCATTGTCCAATTACTTTTGGTCCCTTGAAAAAGAGGAGGCTATGCATTACAGAGCTATGATTCCTAAACCCTTTCTCCGATTTGGATGTGGAAACTCTCATATTGCAGCTGGGAGTGTGCACTTTCAGCCCATATTATATATATATAATTGTATTTCTGAACATGTTTTAGTAAACAGCTAAAATAACAAAACTTGTGTCACTGTCCAGATATTTCTGGCCCTAACTGTATATTACTAGTAAATGCTACATGTATTTCTTTCATAACAAAGAAACATATGATGTTTCCTGCATTGTTTTGAACGCATGCCGCAATATTTAAAGAATTGGAAGTGTGCATCACATTGACACCACAGTCCCCTGGTATGCTCCTACTGAAATCAAAGTAAGCTGCTCATTTTATTTAATTCTATATTTGGAAAATGTTCTGAACTTTTATAATCTGACTTTCAAACTGTTTAATTAGTGAAGTCTGTTATAATGAAAACCATGGGAAGAAATCCATCCACACTTCAAAATGTCATCGCATCTTAAAATTACTCTCTGCTTAGCTGGTATCAATCACTGGATAGCTCAGGAAATTCTGCTCTTTCCTTTGCATCTTTACCCAGTATTGTCATGATAAATTTAACCCGTAAGTGCTTACAATGGAAAAAATAACATTGCACCTAATAATGCATTTATAGTATGCAGAGGAAAGACGATTTATTTCTGTACACAATTTCGTATGACAAAGAAAGTCAGCGAGACAGCTTAAAATACAGAAGTAGCATAATAATAAAAATATTGATGTGAGCCTTCTATCCCCCCTACTGTGAGTTAGTCATTGCAATTCACAAGATCCATTATCATTGCATATTATCTGCCTGTAATGTGATATATTTTCAATGAATCAACCGTGCCGCTCTTAAAGAAGCTATTTAGGAGATATGCTTCACCTGACTTAACATTTATCTGTTTGTATAAGCCAGACAAAAAGATTTTAAATGGTAAAAATAAATTGGGGGTTGTGTATGACTTTTGTGTCAGTGTAATGGTTATGAATGCAGTGTTCATTCGGCTGTTTGATTTTGGCTGCTCTATGTTGGTCTTTCCTTTTTCAATATTTTTATAGCCGCAGGATTTATCAGCCTGGGAATGAATACAGATATAAGTTGACCTTCTGCTTCTTAGGTGACACTTCCAAAACAGGAAAGTGACAACAATAGAATATCCAGATATTGCTTTTTAAAGGTACTAATAAACTTGTTTAGAGATGGTGGCTTGGTTTATGAAGTCTAGCCTTATACCAATAAAGTGACATGCTACCAGTTTTTAGTCATTTCTTTATTATCCTTCTACCATCATATGCTATACATGCTTTAATTTCAGGAATGTTGTATATTGCACTATGCATCATACTGAGAAATATACTATCTGTACAATCAAAATGGATCATAGCACAAGATGGGTTATAACAATGACTGCAGTCGTACATGTTACCACAGCCAGCTCCATAATAAGCACCACGACCTCCCATTGGTCTGTCATATGGCCCAGGACGCTGTCCCATCATCCTTTTGGGTAGATCATATGAGAATCTAATTTCACTTTTGCTGCATTTAAGTATTTCAATGTATCTGTGCCCTATTCTTTCCTTGCGTTTCTTCAGAACATTTTCTGGTATCTCCGTTGAAGTCAACAGCACAAAGGCCTCCCCTGTGCTTCTCCCCTGGTAATCCATTGTCAATGTTATCCCATTTGGCAGGATTCTCAATCCTGAAAAAAACTGCACAATGTCTTCCTTGCTGCAGCCAAATGGAAGACCTCAAAGTCTGACTGTCCCATCTGTGTTAGAGTCGCTGTCTTTGGAGATGTTAGGTTTCAGAACCCTTTCCATTTCTTTGCTGTCCGGCTTGAAAACTTCAATGTACCTGTGGCCTATGTATTTGCGGTCTTTCTCCAATGGTTTTTTGAGATCATCTTCTGTTTCCAGTACTATGAAGGCTTTACCACTAGAACTGCCTTCCTTGGACATTGTAAAGTGAATTCCGTCGCCTTTTCTCCGCAATAGCACAGTCTGAGAAAAACTCCAAAACCTCCTGTGAGCAGGACCATGGCAGTCCTTGGAGTGTCACAATGCATTCATCTGACATGGTTATAACTCTGGCAGATGAGCGGACTGCATACACACTACTGGAGAGTGGATCCAGTTGATACAATTGTTATAACAATGCCCTGGCATTTATGGAATAGTGCATTTCATTTTCATTTTCAGTGGGTTTATTTCCTACTTCCACAAAGTTATTGCCTACGGACATGTTAGGGAAGCTACTGACTTTTGTTATATGGTTCTATTGGTTGAATTTGAACCCAGGACTGCAAGTCAACAGTACTAACCACTGAGCCAGCGAGCTAATGATAGTACTTGGGATTCAGATCAAACAAGTTTGGTTACAAACAAAATTTAAAGGCAAATGTGCAAAGAGAGCCTTGTGATATTAAACTGATCCATCTGTATAAGGAAATAGTGGTAGTTTTTATGTCATTCTCATTTTCTCATCATTACTTATGTTGGAAGTGTCATATACAATATCAGACATGTTGTTTCATGGAGGCTGTTTGCAAACAGTATTTGAAACAATAACCCCTCTGTGCAGTGGCGTAACTACTGCAGAGGCAGCGGAGGCGGCTGCCACAGGGCCCGGGCCATTAGGGGGCCCAGTGACAGCCGCTACCGCTGCGTTTTTTTTTAAATAGGCTGTTACGGGCCCTATTCACTTGCCGATCCTGGCTGGACCGGGATCAGTAAGTGACACCGCGGGCCCCACAAAGGCTATCATTATACTCGAGTATAATGATCGGCGGACCGGAGAGGTAAGGGAACATAAAAAAACTGTTACTTACCTCTCCGCGATCCTGCCAGGCCTCCGTCCTACTTTTTCTGACATCTCTGACGTCACATGAACCCGGCATGCTTCCTGGGTCATGTAACGTCCGACGTCATTAAAGAAGGACGTGAGCGCGGGCGACAGCATAGGAGCCGGGAGACAGGTAAGCAACTGTGTTTTATTTTAATGTTCTTATTCCCCGGGTCTCCGATTATTATACTCTGGGGTCTGAAAAGACCCCAGAGCATAATAAGTGTTCATGGGTGTCCACAGAGAGACATAATACTGTGTGCAGGGGCCACTATGGGACATAATACTGTGTGCAGGGGCCGCTATGGGACATAATACTGTGTGCAGGGGCCACTATGGGACATAATACTGTGTACAGGGGCCACTATGGGACATAATACTGTGTGCAGGGGCCACTATGGGACATAATACTGTGTGCAGGGGCCACTATTGGGGTTAATACTGTGTGCAGGGGCCACTATTGGGGTTAATACTGTGTGCAGGGGCCACTATTGGGGTTAATACTGTGTGCAGGGGCCACTATTGGGGTTAATACTGTGTGCAGGGGCCACTATTGGGGTTAATACTGTGTGCAGGGGCCACTATTGGGGTTAATACTGTGTGCATGGGCCACTATTGGGGTTAATACTGTGTGCACGGGCCACTATTGGGGTTAATACTGTGTGCAGGGGCCACTATGGGGGATAATACTGTGTGCAGGGGCCAGTAAGGGACATAATACTGTGTGCAGGAGCCGCTAAGGGACATAATACTGTGTGCTGGGCTTACTAAGGGACATAATAGAGTGCGGAGGAGGGGGTCGTTCGAGGTCTTCGGCGTCAGTTGGGATGGGGGCCCATGTAAAAAGTTTGCCACGGGGCCCCGCCATTCCTAGTTACGCCACTGCCTCTGTGCATTGTTCATAGTATGGGAATTTTTCTTTACAAAGTTCTCCAGATAGTTTCCTTTCTAACTTTTACTAAGGCCAGATTTTATCAGCCACCAATCTATCTCACTGGAGTTATGTAGGCCTATTTCTACTACAGCAGGTTTGTTTGACTGTGCATGCAACCTTAGTCACACTCCACATTCTTCTAGTTATCTCCTACTTTTATTATCTTTTCCTTGCTCCTTCCATGACAGCTCCATGGTGCAATGCTACAAAACTACATCTACATCAAAGTTGGAATCTAAGTTAAGCCTTGTTCACATCTGCGTTTGGTATTTCGTACGGGGGAGTCCGCATGAGGACACCCCAAACAGAATACCGAATGCAACTGCAAGTGGTGTGCAGTAAAAGCACACGGACCCCATAGACTATAATGGGGTCCATGTTCTTGCCACTAGATCTCCGTAGGGATCATGTGGACAGGAAAGCAGTTCACAATCTACTTTCCTGTCCTCATGATACGTGCGGGCAGCGTGCGGCAAGCACACAAACCCCATTATAGTCTATGGGGTCCTAGTGCTTTTACTGCACACTGCTTGCAGTTGCGTTTGGTATTCCATTTGGGGAGTCCCCATGCAAACTTCCCGAACGGAATACCGAGCGCAGATGTGAATGAAGGGTTACAATCCAGGCAGTGGCGTAACTAGGAATGGCAGGGCCCCGTGGCAAACTTTTGACATGGGGCCCCCCCTGACTGATACCGAAGATCTCGACCGACCCCCTCCTATGCATTCCTGTGCGCTCTATTATGCCCCATAGTGGCCCCTGAACACAGTATTATACCCTATAGTGACCCCTACACACAGTATTATGTCCCTTAGTGGCCCCTGCACACACTATTATGTCCCTCGGTGGCCCCTCTACACAGTATTATCCCCCATAGTAGCCCCTCCACACAGTATTGTCCCCCATAGTGGCCCGTCCACACAGTATTATGCCCCATAGTGGCCCCTGCACACAGTATTATCCTCCATAGTGGCCCCTTCACACAGTATTATCCCCCATAGTGGCCCTGCACACAGTATTGTACCCCATAGTGGCCCCTGCACACAGTATTATGTCCCACTGTGGACACCCATAAACAATTATTATACTCTGGGAGGAGAAAAACATAAAAAAAAAACTCTGTTACCTATCTCCCATCTCCTACGCTGTCGGCCTCTGAAGTAGTCCATCTTCAATGACGTCAGACGTCATATGACCCGGGACGTATGCAGGGGTCATGAGACGTCAGACAACTAGGCCGAAGCCTGCCCGGATCGTGGAGAGGTAAGTAACAGTGTTTTTTATGTTTCTTACCTCTCCTGGGCCACTGATCATTATACTCGGGGGTCTGAAAAGACTCCCAAGTATAATGATAGCAGCGGTAGCGGCTGTCACCGGGCCCCTAATGTCCCGGGCTCTGTGGCAGTTGCATCTGCTGCTACGGCGGTAGTTACGCCACTGAATCCAGGGACCTTTGTTTCCTGGCAATCACTTGTTCAATAGAGGAAATTTAAGGTGTTTCTTATGCCTGTCTTGATCTACTATACGTTTGAATGAGAGGAACCTAATGTATTAAAAGGTATATGCCTCTAGTTAAAGGGGCTCTATCATTGTGAAAAGTCATTTTTAACTAAGGACTAGAGATGAGCGAACAGTAAAATATTCAATATTTGTTATTCGTTTCGAATAGCCGCTCAATATTCGACTATTCGATCGAATATCGAACCCCATTATAGTCTATGGAAAAAAATGCTTCGTTTAAGGGGAACCCACCATTCGACTCAGGAGGGTCACCAAGTCCACTATGACACCTCAGCAAATGATGACAACACCTCTGCAATACAACTGGGACAGCAGGGGAAGCATGCCTGGGGGCATCTAACACGTCCAAGTCACAGTATTACCCCACTATCACAGCCTATCAACTACACACTTTCCACACTCAAAAAAACCTCTATCAAAGTGGGAAAATACCTGGAAACCTTCTTTCTTCCCCAATTGTATGGACAGAAACCCACATTTTACTGTAACAAGCACCCCTTTAAATCACGTTGCCCATGACAACCACATATGGAATAGGCAATGGGAAATCCAACAGTACCCACCCTGAACTGTTATTGTGGATGTGTGTGTGTGTGTGAGATGTGGTAAGACCATCCAAAATTCACTTTTATGGCCCTTAAAGTAAGCCCTTAAGCTGAGCTACCAGCAGAGATTGAGGCCCTTTAGGTGACTTCAGCCTCTTTCCAGCAGAGTTTTAGGCCCTTAGAGTGAGTAGAGCCTTGCACCGGTAGTGTTTTTGGCCCTTGGAGTGAGTTGAGACTCTAACCAGCAGAGTTTGGGGGAATCAGGGTGGATTGAGCCTAGTAGGAGCATAATTGTGCAACACTGATGGTGCAGGAGGAGGAGGAGGAGGAGGAGGAGGAATTGTAGAGGGTGAGCACACACATGAAACTTCATGTCAGGGTGCTTGACACAGGTGGACATGAAAATGATGGGTCTATCCAGTGGCTGTTCATTTTGATCAGCGTCTGCCGGTCAGCACTGTCAGCTGACAGCCGGCTGTGCTTATCCGTAATAATGTAACCGGCTGCGCTAAAGACCCTTTCTGAAAGCATGCTGGTGGCAGGGCAGGAAAGGACCTGCAATGCGTACAGCGCAAGTTCCAGCCACAAATCCAACTTGGAGACCCAATAAGTATAGGGCGCAGAGGGATCGGAGAGGACAGGGCTGGGGTCGGCCAGGAACTCCCGCAACATGCGCCTATACTTGTCCCTCCTGGTGACATTAGGCCCCTCAGTGGCGGTAGTTTGGCGAGTGGGTGCCATTAACGTGTCCCAGACCTTGGAGAGTGTGCCCCTGCTGGGTGTGGACCGGATGGCAGTTGTTTGCCTGCTGGAGTAACTTTCCTGTGTGCCGCCAATGAGTTGATGGAAACATCTCCATCATATTCTGCACTTGTTCCTTGTGGCAATGACTCGTGCCACTGGCCCTCTCCTCTCCCAGAATAAAATTAGAAACATTATTTTTATACCGGGGGTCGAGGACTGCAAAAATCCAGTAGTCGTTGCTCTCCAGGATTTTGACAATGCATTTGTCAGTTGAAAAGCACTCCAACAGGTATTCAGCCATGTGTGCCAGAGTGTTACTTGGCATTACTTGGCTGCCCCCAGCGGAATGGTCACTCTCCATTTCCTCCTCTTCCTCCTCCTCCTCCATTTTGCCCCATCCGTGTTGCCGCAATGGGACGCACTGAACTTCCTCGCTAGCCTCCTGTGGGACAATGAGATCTGCCACTTCTTCATCCTCCTCCTCCTCTTCCTCCCTCAATATACGCTGTGAAGCGGACAGGAGTGTGCCCTGACTATCCTGCTGGGATTCTTGTGCTCCTATGCCCAACTCCTCAGCGTCCAATGCGTTATCCCTGATGGCGATGAGGGATTCTCACATCACACACAGGAGCGGGATTGTGACACTCACGAGTGCGTTGTCACAACTGACCCTCATGGTTGACTCCTCAAAAACACGCAAGATCTTGCATAAGTCTGTCATTCATGGCCTCTCATGGTGCAGAAACTGTGGGAGCTGACTGAGGAACCCTTGGGTTTTGGAGATGGTACTCCATCAAGGGTATCTGCTGCTCACACACTCTACTCAACATGTGGTATGACGAGTTCCAGCATGTGGGGACGTCGGACATCAACCGGTGTTCTGGCAGATGGTGGCATTGCTGGAGGCTTCGGAGGCTAGTCGCGGCTACTGGAGACTTGCGAAAGTGGGCACACAAGCTCCGCACTTTCACCAGTAGCTCGGGTACATTTGGGTACGTTTTTAAAAAATGTTGCACCACTAAATTGAACACGTGGCCCAGGCATGTAATGTGTTGGAGTTTGGCAAGCTCCAGAGCCGCTACCAGGTTGCGGCCATTATCACACATGACCATGCCTGGGCCCAGGTGCAGCGGCGAATACCATGCTGCCGTCTCATCGAGGAGGGCATCCCTCACCTCGGAGGCAGTGTGCTGTCTGTCCTTCAAGTTGATGAGCTTCAGCATGGCCTGCTGACGTCTCCCCACACCAGTGCTGCAGCGTTTCCAGCAGGTAGCTGGGGTCGATGTGATGGCGGAGGAAGAGGAGGAGGGTGGTGGTGGTTCAGAGCCCCTGCCACGGATGTTGGATGAAAAAATGAGGTAGACTGCCCAAGATTGTGACCCGGTCCCAGCCTCAACTACATTCACCCAGTGGGCCATCAGTAGCATCCCTGTCCCATGCACTTGTCCACGCGTCAGTGGTCAAGTGGACCTTTGTGCAAATCGTGGAACTTAGGGCTCGCCGGATGTTGCGTGACACATGCTGGTGCAAGGCGGGGACAGCACAGCGGGAGCAGTAGTGACGGCTAGGGACGGCATAGCGAGGTGCTGCACTTGCCATCAGGTCATGGAAGGCTTGAGTTTCCACAAGCCGGAATGGCAACATCTCCTGGGCCAGGAGTTTGGAGATGTCTGCATTTAAGGCTTGTGCATGGGGGTGGGTAGCGCTGTATTTTTGCTTGCGCTCAAATGTCTCGGAGATGGTGGGTTGCTGTGAAGAGGCGCATGATGGTGCAGGAGAAAGAGCTGAGGCAGGAAAAGGGGAGGATGAGGGAGAAGTCTCCAAAGTGGAGGAGGCAGATGTGGAGGTTTCCTGGCTTCTGGTCTGGACTGCAGCGCCAGCACTGGCAACAGTGGGAGAGGCAGTGGCAGCAACGCCGGACGACGATTTCAACAACAACAACAGGAGATAACGGATGCCCCAGTGTTTGTGCATCAGGACACAGCAACTCACCTGTTACCTCCGGTGATTCAGGACGTAGTGGGACAGAGAGAGGGAAAGTGAATGGACCCAAAAACAGCTCCTGGGAGGTGGGAAAGGTGGGATTAGTTTGCTGGGAAGATTGGGCATGTTTTGAGGAAGGTGGACCAGACTGTTGGGTAGGAGGAGGAGTTAAGGTAGAGGCTGACTGGCTGGAGGAGAATGTGTTGGAAGCATTGTCCACCATCCATTGTAACACCTCTTCCTGGTGCTCAGGCCTGGTTAGGGTTGTACCTTAAACCCTACTTAATGTGGCCATCAAGCCGGAGACTGTGGGGGAGCACAATGCTTGCTGCCGCAGAGCAGTAGGCACAGTAGACGCTGTTGGTTGAGCACAACCTTGCTCCACATCGGCATTTTCACCCCCCCGTCCTCGTCCCCATCCCCTTATGCTAGCCTTATGCACTTTTTGATGTATAGTAATGCCCTTTTTATGGTCTATACACCCCTAATAAAAGCTGGTTTGCACGTATATAGCAAGAAGTAACTGCAGTGGATTCCTGCTATTCTTTTGGGGGGACACCACTGAGAAAAGCTGGTTTGCATGTAATAACTGCAGTGGATTCCTGCTATTTTTTGGGGGGGACACTCCTGAGAAAAGCTGGTTTGCACGTATATAGCAAGAAGTAACTGCAGTGGAATCCTGCTATTTTTTTTTTTGGGGGGGGGCACCCCTAACAAAAGCTGGTTTGCACGTATATAGCAAGAAGTAACTGCTGTGGATTCCTGTTATTTTTTTTGGGGGGACACCCCTTAGAAAAGCTGGTTTGCACATATAGAGCAAGAAGTAACTGCAGTGGATTCCTGCTATTTTTTTGGGGGGACACCCCTGAGAAAAGCTGGTTTGCACATATATAGCAAGAAGTAACTGCTGTGGATTCCTGCTATTTTTTTGGGGGGGACACCCCTGAGAAAAGCTGGTTTGCCCATATACAGCAAGAAGTAACTGCAGTGGATTCCTGCTATTTTTTTGGGAGGGACACTGCTAACAAAAGCTGTTTTGCACGTATATAGCAAAAAGTAACTGCAGTGGATTCCCGCTATTTTTTTGGGAGGGACACAAACAAAAGCTGTTTTGCACGTATATATCAAGAAGTAACTGCTGTGGATTCCTGCTATTTTTTGGGGGGACACCCCTGAGAAAATCTGGTTTGCACATATGTAGCAAGAAGTAACTGCAGTGGATTCCTGCTATTTTTTTTTGGGGGGGACACCCCTGAGAGAAGCTGGTTTGCACTTATATAGCAAGAATTAACTGCTGTGGATTCCTGCTATTTTTCTGTGGGGACACCCCTGAGAAAAGCTGGTTTGCATGTATATAGCAAGAAGTAACTGATCTGGATTACATCTCAGATGTAGCAGAGCTAAGTATACGGTAAAACAGGGGTGAAGCAAAAGAGTGGCAGGCTGCAGTAAATCCATAGCAATGAATGGGCACTTCTATTCATTCCTATGGGTGCGTGCTATTCAAAACGGGAGTTTCCAATAGTACTCACTCATCTGATACTATAGCTTTTCCCACAATGATTGGCCAGTAGCTCTGACCTCGATCCCGCTGGAAAAAATCGGGATCGGAATTCGGATTGAGATCGTGAAATTTACTCGCCAATCAGAATCCAAACATTTCTGATCCCGATCGCTCAACCCTATTCATATGCTAATTAGCTTCCAGCGAGCACAGGAATTTCTCAGGGAGCTCTCTCTCTGCTATTCTCTGCTATGTGTGTGAGAGCAGGGAGATGAGTCATCAGCAGCAGCCTGTGCTGTGCTTGATGAGACTTCCTGTGCACGCTGGAGGATAATTAGCATATGATTAAAAAACGGGCTCATTCAAAAACTACTGAGGGAATTAACAAACAAAAGGTAAGTCAAATCATTTCCAAATGATAAAGCCCCTTTAAATAAGGCACATCTCTGGCTGGCCATGTCTAAAAAGTCAAATCTAGATTCAAGGTAGTTTTAACTATAATTGATGCCAGTTTCTGGAATAAATTATAGTTTGCTGGTCCATGGGTCCCCATATAGTTTCGCTAAGGCCTGACCCATTTTAGGGGAAGTAGTAAGCAGAGAACTGTAAAAAGTCAGCATGTGACCTCATTTGCAGTAACCCGTTAACTAGACAGACACATGGGAGAGAGACAAAATGAAACAAAGTAAGGTTGATAAGATTTTCCGTTACATATTTTGACTTTCACAAGTAAAGGTACCATTAGAATCTATGAAAAGCTATAACTATATAAAATCTAATGGATATAAATTACATGTTTGTGGTTCACTGCCTCAAAAACATTGCTTCATTTTGTCGAAAAAAAGGCATTACCTTTTTGTACACTCACGAAAGGCATAAACAGCAAACCATTGTATCCCATAATTATTTAATAGAGAACATTTCCGACAGTAAACAGAATAATGCAAGCTGGAGAAAATTATATGTTCCCAACTCAGTAGATAAATGGTACTCCTCTCCGTAACGGTCTTTACAATAAAACATTCAGCAATAATTCAGCATTGATTTATTTTAACTTCCTATACAAAGGAAGTTTCTTAAAAGTTACTGTACGAGAATTATTATAACGTTGCCTGACTCTTCAAGGAGCGAGACATCCGAGCACTCCTTAAAATATATAATTAACATCACTATCTTGATCATCCCGAAGAGAAAGAAATATGATTTGTAATTAGAAAATATAATGGTTTTAGGAATTGTTTTATTGTAGTGTAGACAGTACATCTAATAAGAATGTTTTCATACAATAGCTGTGTACTTTGAGATAATGTTCTAATTAACCTAATTGCAGCCAATATATTGAGCTTAGAGTTGCGATCCAGACTTCCATGGCAACTAGCAGGAGAGCTGTGTGGGACCGTGCATTGCTTTCCCAGTATAGTTTTAAAAAAAGCTCTTTATTACAGGAAATAGTGAGGTAAATCCTCTTAACAAGATAAAGCTTGACTCAAGAAAGAGGTTTGTCCCCTTGCACTTGCTGATAATGTATAAATTAAGCAGTGATGCTTCAATTTAATTAGCATAAGCCATCATAATAATGCACCCCAGAAGTGTTTGTCTTCCCCTTGCAGTGCACAACTCCTCTGTGTTAAGGATTTACAGTAAACCATTGAATATTAAATGCATGGTTTTATAGGAACACATTCTATAAAACCGAGTGATGGCATAAAATAATCCATCTCAACATTTTAAGGATTTGATCGTGGGTAATATTAAATTATTCAGAGGAAAAATAATCTAAGCTGCTATAAATGTTTATGAGCAATCTACACCATGCAAAGTGATTTAATAAAAATGTGAAGGCCTTTATAAAATGAATTTTATTGATGGAAAAATTGCATGAAAAACATCCAAAGATAATCTCCTTCAGTGGTCATGGGGACTATACAATATCACAGTCTATGGATAGACGCTACAATTATTTTATTTGTACTGAAGAATAATTGATTTCCTAACTCAAATAAAACTTTATGTATATACAGTATGTCCAGGTTCACACTACATTTTGTCATACATACTTTGCAAGCATCACCTGTACGGAAGGTATTTGAGTATCATGTTAGTGCTTGATGGATCTGTATATTTAATAAATACATGTAATATGCTAAATACATGTAAGATACATATAGATCTTAAATATAACAAAAGTGTCATCCCTGTAATTTAACCCTACTCAAAAATTATTATTATTTTTTTTAATATTTAACAGTTTTACTGAAGGGACCATGAACATGAAAAAATTTACTCACCTCTCCTTAGTCTTCTGTTTCCAGTGGTAGCAGGTCTGTTATTCAGCAATCTCAGGCCTCTTCTCTGACCCTTTCAAATAAGATAGGATAAGATAATCCTTTAATATTCCCACCATGGGGAGATTCAGTGTGTTACAGCACCATAGATAATACAATATACCAATACAAAAGCTCCACAGCAGAGGCATTGCAGAGACAGTAGGAACAGATAAATAAAAAAAGGAAAGGTAATAGAAGGAATATTACAACTTAAAATGAATCTATCATTGGCTATAGCGATTTTTATCTAAGCATATATTTGCATAGCCTTAAGAAAGGCTATTCCAGACATACCTTTTATTCATTAATCATCCCAGTCGTTTGTGAATTAGCCCGCTTTTATTGATATGCTAATTATCCGCCACAGAGCACCCGGAAGTGTCTGTGATGTTCCCTGAGCACTGTTTGTATGATATGTGTAAACAAGGGGAAGGTGAGAGCAGAGAAGGCTGCTGCTGCTGCTGCTGCTGATGATGATGACGATGATGATGACTCATCAGCCTTCCCTGCTTTCTCTCACCTCCCACTTCATTACACAGATCACATAAGCAGTGCTCAGGTAACATCACAGATACTTCCGGGTGCACCGTGGAGGCTAATTAGCATATCAATAAAAGCAGACTTATTCAAAAACAGCTGGAAGGATCCATGAATAAAAGGTATGTCTAGAATAGCATTTGCTAAAGGCTATGCAAATATATGCTTAGTTAAAAATCACTATAGCCAATGATAGATTCCCTTTAAAGACTGCTTTGACGTGCCATTTGTCAAGAGGTGACAGCTAAAGGCTACGATAGGCTGCAGCAGCCCCCTGACAAAAATAGACAGAAGATCCAGTCACCACCATTGGAAACTGAAGATAGGGAGAGGCAGATTTTTATGTTCATAGCACCTTACTGTTTAAACTTTATAAATTGTCAGACAACCCCTTTAAAGTGGCGTGTTGATGACGCTTTACCCACATACATTGGTCAGTGATCTCAATTTAATGGGGTTCATCCTCATGTTTCCGCAATGATGTTAGAATGCAACCCAAAAATTTTATAGAAATAATTTTTCCAATCCGAATCATTGATATACAAAATAAAATCTCTGGTAACTACGGTCTCCTTTCTTTTTCGGGTAACCAAGAATCCCTGATCAGTGTCTGGCCTGATTTAGTGTTTTTTCTCCCTCAGACCCTGCCTGTCATAGAGCTCACTTGCATGCTGACATTTGGCATACTGAAGAGACTCTATGACAGGGCTGTCAGTTATGCTCTAAGTCAGAACAGCCTTTTCATAAGTCAGGCAGCACTTCACACAGTACGTTTCTCTCTCAGCTATGTGGAAAAAAGCTTTTCTACCAATTACCTTCAAGCTTTTCCCTTATTCAGCGTTTCACACACAGGGATCTGATCTGAAAAGAAGAAAATCAAACTTATGTTACTTAAGTAATCTGGGAACCAAGAAAATGCCATATGAAGTGGATTTTCTGGACCATGGTATGTTTAAAAATAAAAATATCTACTCAAAAACATTTATTGTTTCCCACACTGTTCCCAAATTTGCCTAATAAATTCCTATATAAAAGGTTAAAATAGACGTTTCGGATTTTCTAATATGAAATTTTAATACTTTCTTTGTCATATTATAAAACATGTCATTATAAGTATTTTATGTCCCTGTTTCCATTATGATCATTTTATGTAGCATTATTACAGCAGTGCTTCAGATGTGTGTTTTTAAAATTTTCTTTTGTATTTGTAATTGCATGTTAACAGAGTACCCCTTGAAGCCATCTTTAGTACAACAGCTTGAACTAAGGTGAAAATGAATAAATTAACTTATTAGTCATGCAGACATAATAGTCTGCAACAGTAACTGTTTTGCTATGTGCTTATGGAGATGAACTTATTTACAAGCCGTGCTTGAACCTTTGCTTTTAGTATCTGGTGTCACAGACCGCAACACAATTGTATTGTAGTCTATTGGCGTTTTTGCTATATAGCTATTGAGACTGGTCATAGACTAGCCTCAATAGCTATATTGCTACGACAGGCCTGAGAGCCTTCATTGCTACATGCTTCTCAGACCTGCGTTGCAAAAAAAATAAAAAATCAGATGTAGCTAATCGTGGCCTGTTTTCACATATCAAACTTGGGTGGTGTTATACCTTTAAAATGTGCCTTTGTTTCACTATTTCTAGCTATGTCGAAATTTAATCTCAATATAAGCTTTATTAGGCTAGATGGCATATTTGTTTGTAAAATATGACTTAGTGCCAAATGACTCTCCTCATAAGGTCAAAAGGCATGGCCAGAGCAAGTATATCGACCCTGGAGACTTGCATCTCCAGCAGTTATTATTGCTAATGTCAAATGCTGGGCCGGAGTGCCTACGTGTGACCAGTTAAAATTATTCTTATACCCTGCAATGCTACTATATGCAAATATTACCTGATATTTGTCCACAAGTTTCTACAATGTCCCCAGCATAATTTTATTTTTCAATAGTAGCCTAGCCCTTGGCATTGATTATTTCTGTTCTGGGGAACTGTCAGTCACCTCCTGTCTGGTTCTTGCCTAAAACTAGGCCCTCTTTTTATTATGGATAAATGGGGTCCTTGCTGTGTGATTGAAAATATGGAGCTCAGACAGATAGCATACTGGCTGTCCTAACTCTGCGCCTAGATGTCATCTGAGCCACCCAGGGTTTCTACAGTATATGAAATAAACAGGGTAGATAATCTATCCAGTATAATATATTGTCATGCGTAATGTGCCATCCTAGGTTGAACTGGGGGCCCATCTATCTCAGAGACCCACCTGGCACCAAGAACGAGTTCTGAATGTAATGATGATTATATATAAGAGAGTAAAATATTAGAGCAAAAAATATAAGCTTTTGGGCAAACTTTACAATTGAAAAGAGGCTCTAGTACCCTCTTGTGCTGATTTTTGTCTGGATTCAAGATGAGATACGGTTGGGTATAGAAGCATGTAGATTCTGTAGGGTATCCTGTGGCACATTTACCCACAGATGTTGTTTCAACTCGGTCTGTATATCCTGCAAACTAATAGGTTGACAAACTTGGAATCCCAACTGGTCCCATAAATGCTCTAGGCAATAAATATGGTGACTTGGCCAGTCAAGGTGTTGTAATTTGATGGAGACTGGTAAACCCTTGCTTTGTTGCTGCATAAAAATGCAAGTTGGAAATCCTGCTATGAAAGACAACACATGTAGCCACAGAATTTATTGCACATAGTGTTGATATATCCCTATTATCATGGCTAGGTGTGATCAATTTTTGTGCGCAATGGCTACCCAGATCATCACACCAACAGTTGGGGCAATGTGTCACTACACAGTAAACACAGGATTAAAGCATTCACTATGAGGTCTCTATGCTCAAACCTAGCCATTATCGTATGTGCTATTCATAGACTATTGACTGTGATTGTCCTTATTTAACCACTGTTTCCAACACCTCTTAACAGGTTGGCTTAGATGATGGGTAATTTGTCAAATTGACCATCCTGCTTCTCTCAGTGCAGTGTTTCTCACCACTAGGGCAAAAGGTTTTTGAGTGCATAGTAGATGCACGTCTAGAAATCAATGATGTGCCAACAAGGGTACACTACCCAAAAGTAGCCTCTGAGTGCTTTTTTATAGGGAAGCATTTTTAAGTCCTCTTGTTGCAAGGCCAAGTGAAGTGTCTAATCAGTCCAAATCTGTAATAATTTACATATCTACATTTCTGCTGAGTTTTGCAGAAATCCAACACTTCTATCTGGGTGTTTTTTTTTTTTGTTTGTTTTTTTTTTTATCAATGAGTGTAAATGATTGATATTGCTCCCTTTTTTTCTTTTTATAAATCGGCACATGGGAAATATATACTATAGAAGTTAGCTGAGGGGCACAATGAATTCTAGCTTTCAATTAAAGATTCTAAAACAGATGTTTAGCAAATTATGTTTATTTTTCAGCTCTACAAAAGTCTTAAATTAGCTTTTTTTTCAAGCAATTATGATAAAGAATCCCGCCATTGGCCCAAAAATGAAAACATTAATGTGAAAACAATCAGTTCATTTCTTGATATGGTTATATGCATTGACCTGGAATGGCTCATCTAACATGGCTGACTCATGACCTATCAATCCTACCTCCTTGTTTCCAGTCCGTTTTCCTTACATATGTTTGCAATATTACATTTATGTACAGTTAAAATGTTTTGTTGTCATTGTAAATGTAAAATCGATATCACTAATATAGAGCCAAGATTATAGACTATTTGAAGCATGCATCAATTTGTAAATTAGGAGTATATTTTTTTCCCGTGAATTATTGTTTTCATTTTTCTCTGGGTGGCACATGATCTTGAAGTGCAGTCCTATGTTTTCTAATGATATTTTAGCTCTATTACAATGTACGTGTTTTATCACTAGTTGTCTCATGGGGGATATATAATGAAATATGCACATTTGCCCATTCTGTTTCTAAATTTAATGCTCTTTTGAACCAATATAATTGCATCTTCAGGGACAACCTGCAATCTACTTTATTCATATTGATTAGGGCTCAAGTAATTATTAAAGAGTTCCTAAAATATTTCGATTATTGCTGTTTTATGATTAATTAACTCATCAATAAATGCATTAAGGAAGCAGTCAAGTTTATTGCTGTAATACATTTATTTCAAAGTGTTACCAAGTTAAGGGATGCAAATCCCGAAGGACAAAGGTTATAGACCCCATGTATAATTATTTCACGGAACAACAGTATAGTATTAAATGCATAGGAAAACACATATACAGTATAACAGCCAGTCTGTGCCGTAACAATAAATAAAAAGGAGACAGTATTTTCATCACCTTTTCCTTGGTAAATCACGTACATGAACTCCATGGCCCAGACTGATTAGGGTAAGTACCCCAAAAATTAGAGGAAAGTGGCATATTTTTGGTACTTGTCCACTCTGAAGGAAAAAGATACCGATTTATCAATTTTCCGAATGTGAAAAAGTGAGTGGAGTGGGCCAGGGATGCCTTGGCCCAAAAGATTTGCAATAACTCATGAAAAACAACTAACATGAAGTCTATGCCAGTCCCTGACCTGCATAGAATTGCTTTCTAGAGCATGGAACCTTCGGTGGTTTGCCAGAATTAAAATGTCTTAGATTCTATTAGGCAGCCAGCATTTGATATGTTATGACTGGCACACAATGAATTAGTCTTGATGGATTCCTTTTATTTGCTACCACAGTGGTGGGTAGCACGGTGTAGGAATGGCGGGGCCCCAAGGCGCAAATTTCACATAGGGCCCTACAACTCACCGACTGACCCAGGGGAGGATAAAAATATAAAAAACACGTTTACTTGCTTCTCATGGGCTCCGGCACACTCCCTGTTGATATTGGCCATCTTCAATGATGGACCAGATGTCACTTGAACTGGGTCTGCGTTGCAAGTCGGGCCGAAGCCTGCTGGATCCCAGGAGAGGTAAGTAACAGTGTTTTTTATGTTCCCTCACCTCTCCTAGCCCTCTGATCATTATACTCGGGGGTCTGAAAAGTGTTTGTAGGGTTTGCAGGCCTGCAGCCTCACTTACCGATCCCCTCTCCTGATCACAGCCAACTCGACAGAAAGGGAAGCGTCGGAATCCATGAACAGGAGTGTGGAACAGTAAGTAAATAGAGCACGTTACCTGCTGAGGATACTCCAGTAGATAACGGCCTATTAAAAAACCCAAAAAAACACATCAATGTTGCAGGCCTTGTGCCAGCTGCTAAAGCTGCTACCCCTGTAGTTATGACCCTGTAAGAGAATGAAGCCTGTTGACATTATGATCCTGTATACTGTAGGCCTTAAATAAATAGTTAATACTTTTTTTTATCGATTTACTCGATTAAAAAACTCGATTTGCTCGATTTAATCGATTTCTATCTACAGCTCTCTTTCTACTATAAATAAATATCGTACCTTTCAGTTACATAAATGACACGCCGAATGATGAAAATATCGTTGGGAAACGCTGAAAATGATTGTATTTGTAGCAGATCGGTTTTACGCTTTCCTCCTTAATGCAAACTATTTTCTTGAATGACAATACTAACAGAAATAATTCACGATGAATGGCATCTACAAATACTATTGTGACAAAAGATTCATAGTTAATGTTACTTCTTCTGTTGTCATGTCTGCCGCAGTCATCAGAACAGTAATAAATGTGTTGTTTAACATTTGACACAATAAATACTAATGGAAAGTATCAAGCATTCACTTATTTTCTTGTCACTATTAATACTACTTACATCACATTACACCCACAGCAGTGAAGCGCCGCAGACAATAATATTCAACTTCAGAATAAAGTTACTGCCTCACTTTAAGAAACAAGCGCATGTTACAAGACATGAGAGTATTTAAAGTTTGCTTATGATACAGTTCATCTAAGACATTGGAAGTAACTGTCAGTAATGGAATCTTATCCTTGCCATTACAGAGTCTCTCTAAGTCGAGCACTTAATTATTCATGGAGTTTATTAAAAAGCATACAGTACTAACTACTTTCATATTTTCACTCTTGGTCTGGCTTTATAGAGTTATAATGCAGAGTGGAAATAGAAAGAAGCTTTTAGAAATTGGAAGAAAGTGCTTATTATGTGTTTGCAGTCATTCTGTTCTGCTAGAAGGATTAACAAATCAATAAAATTGTTCCTTCATTTTCCTTAAAGGGAAAACACATAAATAACTTTCATTATGATTTCTATTCCTATCAATATTATGTAAGCACTTTGGTAGCACGGCTGTGATAGGTAGTCCAGCACTACTAAGTTAGTCTTTTGGTATAGTGTGTGATGATATGACTATCTGTTATCTGTGGTTTGACCTAAAATTGCACATAAGCCTGTTATGTAATAATGATTTCCTGGTTGGATAGTTCATTTTCACTTCTTTTCAAGGGTTATGTTAATGCATTCTTTAGTAATGGGGGTGTAGGCTAGACTTCAGAAATCAGAGTGTAGAGCCATTAGAAAGAAAGGATATTACACTGGAAGAACCTGCGCGGTTGTGAATTGCATCAACTGTTGACAGTAGCGTACCTTTGGTAGTGGCTTATATCCTCCAAGAACAAAAGGATCAGGTATGCTAAAATACAACAGCGATTATTTTTTCCTGCCACAAAAGTTTGTGACATACCTTATCAGACAAAAAAAGCCTCTTTCACTCCTTCTCAGGATTTTTCCTGCTCTCCCTCCCTACTAAACTAACATTCATTCTGATATCTGTTCTGAATCTGTTGCAGAACAGACTGAAGCCCACTGAAGGGTCAAATTACTGATCACAATAAGAGTCTATGGAGAGAAGAAGGGGGTGAATGATGAGACAAGAAAAAAAAATAAACAGGCAGAGCTACAGAGCCTATTGCAGCTCTATCCAGTGGCGTAACTAGGAATGGCGAATGACGGGGCCCCGTGGCGAACTTTTGACATGGGGCCCCCCCCAACCGACACCGAAGACCTCGACCGACCCCCTCCTCCGCACTCTATTATGTCCCTTAGTAAGCCCTGCACACGGTGTTATGTCCATTAGTGGACCCTACACACAGTATTATGTCCATTAGTGGCCCCTGCACACAGTATTATGTCCCTTAGTGGCCCCTGTACACAGTATTGTGTCCCATAGTGGCCCCTGCACACAGTATTATGTCCCATATGGCCCCTGAACACAGGATTATGTCCCATAGTGGCCTCTGCACACAGTACTATGTCCCTTAGTGGCCCCTGTACACAGTATTATCCCCCATAGTGGCCCCTGCACACAGTATTATGTCCCATAGTGGCCCCTGAACACAGTATTATGTCCATTAGTGGCCCCTGCACACAGTATTATATCCCTTAGTGGCCCCTGTACACAGTATTGTGTCCCATAGGGGCCCTGCACACAGTATTATATCCCATATGGCCCCTGCACACAGTATTGTGTCCCATAGGGGCCCTGCACACAGGATTATGTCCCATAGTGGCCCCTGCACACAGTATTACGGTATGTCCCATAGTGGCCCCTGAACACAGTATTATGTTCCTTAGTGGCCCCTGAACACAGTATTATGTCCCTTAGTGGCCCCTACACACAGTATTATCCCCCATAGTGGCCCCTGCACACAGTATTATGTCCCATAGTGGCCCCTGAACACAGTATTATGTCCATTAGTGGCCCCTGCACACAATATTATGTCCCTTAGTGGCCCCTGTACACAGTATTATCCCCCATAGTGGCCCCTGCACACAGTATTATGTCCCATAGTGGCCCCTGAACACAGTATTATGTCCCTTATTGGCCCCTGCACACAGTATTATGCCCCATAGTGGCCCCTGCACACAGTATTATGCTCCACTGTGGACACCCATAAACAATTATTATACTCTGGGGTCTTTTCAGACCCCAGAGTATAATAATCGGAGACCTGGGGGAATAAAAACATAAAAAAACACCGTTTCTTACCTGTCCCCGGCTCCTACGCTGTCTTCTGCGCTGCAGTCCTTCTTCTATGACGTCTGACCTCACATGACCTGGGAAGCAGGCCGGGTTCATGTGATGTCAGAGACGTCAGACAAGTAGGAAGGAGGCCTGGAAGGATTGTGGAGAGGTAATTAACAGTGTTTTTTACGTTCCCTTACCTCTCCCGGGCCTCCAATCATTATACTCGGGGGTCTGCAAAGACCCCCGAGTATAATGATAGCAGCGGTAGTGGCTGTCACCGGGCCCCTAGTGTCCCGGCCCTGTGGCAGCTGCCTCTGCTGCTATGGCAGTAGTTACGCCCCTGGTTCTATCTCTCTCACCCTGTGATATACTCACAATAATAATGCTCTTATTTAATACTTATAAAACAAAACAATGTTTTCTCAATGAGCTGTCTATTGAAAATATGATAGCAGCTAGTGTCCACACTAAGCATAGAATTAGAGATAGAGCCTGCAGGGAAAACTATGCTAAAAATACAAAAACAAGATAAAATGGTGTTACACTTTTACACTTTTTTTTAGGTAAACTTTTCTGTGAGGTCTTCTGTGATGCACCAAGTCCCTGGAGTGTTTTCTTCAGAATAATGTCTAATAGTTTTAATCACTTTTTGTTTGTTGCAAGCAGGACTACCGTATGGAGACATAGCACTAGTGCTGTACAGTCTAACGAAAATAGTGGAGATCTGAGGTCTTTATATGAAGAGTTTTCTTGAGTCTTTGAGAGGACCCTGGGATTGTCCTGTCATGTTGTCTGTAGTTAGAACATATTTTAGTACAACATATGTTAGTAAATTAGAACTCAAAGTTAAAAGGAACCTGTCAGCAGACTCATGCTGTCTTAACAACAGGCAGCACAAACACCAACAAGCTCTCTTTCAATAAACAGTATGAATTACTCTGAAATGTGAACACATATTTGACAACACACAGTGTTAGACACAGGAAGGGGCGTCTGTTAGGTGCGTCCCAGAAGGCTTGACTGACAGGTATATGCCTATTTGTGTATTGCTAAACACATTTCAATCAAACCAAACTAGACAGAGCTGCCCAGTGGATAAGTGTCATTGTGGCCAGTATTTCTAATTTTTTTGATTGCTCTGAAACAGTGTATCATTTCATAATTTTGTAATATGTTATGTATTGTAATTAAGGGAGGCCGATTAGTATTTATAGGGAGTCTTATCTGCAGTATATTGGTTATAAACATAATCACAGCACCTTGTAATGAAGATTCTATAGTCTTCAAATAAGTCTCTGTTATTCAGCTTTGGAGACCAATTTTCAGGTAATTTGTATTTTTATTCATATGCAAATGAGGGTGGTACTTTGGGCTAGGTTCACACTTGTGCTGGGCTCTTGGTCATTGGGGTCCATCAAGAGATCCAAACAATGGGGAGCCCATTCACTAAAACGGCATTTACCCATGGACCCCATAGACTGCTGACTATACATAGTCCTCTGTGGAGGACTTTTCTCTCATCGATTTTGCATTGGATTCTCCTCCAACACAGATGTGAACCTAGCCTAAACTTGCCTAGTCGCAGTTCTAAATCCGGAAAGGCAAAGCACTTTTTCCCTTATTTGCATATGAATGCAGACTCCCTTTAAAGCTGTGCATAGTTATGGCAGCAAAAATCTGAACAAGCTCCTATATCTAAGGGTGCATTCACACGATGTCTTTTGGCACGTAAGGTGTCACGTAGACGCCGCGGGAGCTTTTGCGGGCCGTATACGCTCCCATTGTTTTCAATGGGAGCCGGTACTGTATACGCGGCGCCATTTTGCGGCCGCAGCAAAATCACGGCTGCAAAATAGCGCTGCGTATACGGTACCGGCTCCCATTGAAAACAGTGGGAGCGTATACGGTCCGCAAAAGCTCCCACGGCATCTACGTGGCACATTACGTGCCAAAAGACATTGTGTGAATGCACCCTAAGATGTATTATAACTTATGATAATAAATTACAGAATTTAGAAGAAAGGGAGCAGAATACAAGCTATATAATCCAAGAAAGAAAAAAAAAAATATTTGCCATGTAAACATCATAGATATAGACAAAAATAATAGATATCTGCCCCAAAGATCTGACATTCAATGAATTTTAATTATGGCATACTATAACTCTTATAACAATACATCTGACATTTTACCAAGCCGATCATGTGCATTAGCTACATTAGTGGTTAATGGAGTAGTAGTCTCTCTCCGCTTGTACTTGTATACTTAGTTACTGTATCCATGCTTATTTTACTTTCCTTTACAACATATTTTTAGCACGCTTATTTCAGGCTCCTCAAATGATCTGTTATAGTGTGTAATCCAAACCTTACCGCTTCACTAAGTTGCTTTTACGTTCTGCTTAAGCTTGCAGGCTAGAGTTCTCTATTGTAACCTCTATAGCCAGACTCCCAATATTAACAGAATATAGTAAATGCTATATACTGTATACCCCCGTGTGATGCATTAATTTCTGCTTAGCAAAGCAAAACAAAAATACCTCTGCCGCCGTCACACCGTTAATGGTTAATTTCTGGAATCTACAGGGTAAAACTTAGGTTAACATAATGCGGCTATTTTTAGTCAAATGAACAGATGGTATGTCATCCTGTAGAAAATATGTATATTGTATGGTATATTAATATTAGATATGTCTCGGAGATACTTATGTGCTATAAATAAGAAAGTTTTTCCTCTGTTCATCGTATTCATATTTAGATTGCGTAGGATATGCAGATTGAAATGCAATAATTGAGTGATTTTGCGCAGTTAAATAGACGGCACAATTTTCTTTGTGCGCCGTTCCCCTTTAAATTCGTATTTTAGTAAATTACAGCTCGGCTCCAAATGTGGGTATTATGTATACATTTATGGAAGAGAATGCAAACTATATCTAAAAGCAATCAGTATACTTAATCAAGCTAAGTACAAATACACAATGATAAATACACAGCTGCTGTTCTGAATACTAGCTTAGTTTAAATAGGTCAGGATTGCTGAATCTTAATTCTTTCTATGCTTTCTGCTAAATATGTCAGTTATGAAACTCAGATTAGTGTTTTCTGAATCATGCAATCAAACCTGCCCTTATTATAGCTAATGCGTTCATCTTAGATGACGGTGTACTCTAGATTTCATCCCTATAATCCAAGTCTATCACATTTTATTAATTTCCTACTCCCTTTTGTCTCTGATAAAAAGAAAAGCATTTGATTTAACAGGATAGAGAAATGTTCTGTGCAATCACTCTCTAAGGTCTTTGTTCACCTGTGTCTAAATCTGGCTTTTCTGCCACTTATTTTAATGTTAAGAGGCAGATTGAAGCATGAAAGGCAGAGGAGGAAGAGACAGAAATGAGGATCAGAAAAGCATTACTCGGAGGTTATTATTTATGCACGGAGAGAGAGACAGACATATTAGCTCACCATTAGAGCCAAACCAAAACAAAAGCATAAATCATACATCGCTTCATAGGCTCATTTCTTAAAGGAAGTTTATAGTTTTGCTTAGATTAAATATTTAGCTTGCAAATTCTTTAAAAGGTGGGGATACACTGCGACTGCAGAAAAAAAACTACGAGAAGGGCAGAAAAAGCAAATAGGGATGACACAGTTTTGTTTAAAAAATAAGAGACCATGTACCATGTACATGGTTATGTTACTGCATGGCCACGTTATTTATATCAGAGGCTCAGTCAGGAGCTTCCATAACATGTTCTGTCTAGAGATGAGCGAGTACTCTTCGGATCAGCCGATCCGAACAGCACGCTCGCATAGAAATGAATGGACATAGCCGGCACGTGGGGGGTTAAGCGGCCGGCCGCCGTCAAAGCGGAAGTACCAGGTGCATCCAATCATTTCTATGGAGCGTACTATTCAGATTGGCTGATCCAAACAGTACTCGCTCATCTCTAGTTCTGTCCAAAATCCTGGAGAAAAATCCAGCAAAATGAGGAACACCAGACAAAGAGATCTGTTGGGTTCCATTGGTGCCTATATTTAAACATATCCATCCACAGCTTACATTGCATTCTTATGATCCTATGATAGAATAGAAAAACAAAATGTTTTCTATACTCTCTACGGTATTTTTACAAAGGTACACACACATAAACCTTTGTATCTGTGAAAAAACAGCCATGTTACATACAGAAAGCACTAAGGCAGGGGTGCTCACACTATTTCAGCATGCAAGCTACTTATAAAATGACCAAGTCAAAAGATATACTACCCACTTCTTGTGGGGGGGGGGGGCTGTGGGGGGGGCCTGGGCCGCAGCATTGTCAGATTGACATTGGATCCCGGAGAGGTGAGTAACACTGTTTATTATGTTCTTTCACCTCCCCTGGGGCTCCAATTATTATACGAATATAATAATAGCGGTAGTGGGATTGCAGACTGGCCCGGACTTATTCACTACTTCCCGCTGCGTCCTATAGTACAAGGGGAAGCGAGAGCGGCAGTGAACAGGTCAGGGGAGATTGGTAAATAGGCCACTACCTTCTGGGAATACTCCAGCAGGTAGCGGCCTATTATAAAACAAACATAAAGTTCTCATACTCACCAACCTTGATGCTGCTGCTGCTCCCGCTGCCGCATCCTTTTCTCCTGGCAGACATCTGCGTATCAGCATAGGCGGCGTGATGACACCGGCTACGCTGAAACGTAGACTTCTCAACCAGCGCAAGGAGAGCGGCAGCTCTCCTGCACTGGTTCAAACAAAAAAAAAGTAAAAAAATAAAATAAAAAATGTCACGCAATCGACCCATACTTCCTTTGCGATCGACCGGTAGATCGCGATCAACGTATTGGGCACCACTGCACTAGGGTATGTTCACATTTATGTTTTGTTATTATTATGCAACTGCTTTTTCAATACAACAGTTAACAAACCCACACATATTATGCATATACATTTTTCATTGCAATATTGTTGTATGCATTTGGTCATTAGTGTGAGAAACTGTCCCACTGAGTAAACATAAGTTATAGTGTAAATCTAGCAATATATACTATATGTACAGTATATTGTGAGAAGGTGACAGGCAGAGTGCTGGAGTCCAGATATATCAGCCCCAGGTTTCTGACATAGGTGTGGTCCAGGGCGGATCTGGAGTAGGCCTCAGCCCTGGTGTAGATCCTGGGCTCATTACTGGGCCAGAAAAGGCTGCAGCTCTTGTATTCCAGTACAGTTTCATGAGGTGAAAGGAGGTGTCTGGTTCTGTCCTGTAACCCTGAGTGCGGTGAAACAATATTACGTTTGTTTTGTTCGTGTGGGTGGAAGTAAACCACACGTATAGTTAGGTTATCCATTCTGTTTAGTTAGTCGCTCAGACGAGCAGGTATTCATTTAGTTTTTGCCTGAAGTGAAGGCTGTATTTTGTTATATATATTTCAAGTAGACAACCTCCTGCCCTATACATACAGTTCCTGGGCTATGGACACAATACAGTACCTGGATCTCTTGCTATTTTACTGAGCTGGACTAAACAAGGCCAGACACATTAGATTTTGGTGTTACAATGACCCTCTAATGTGTATGATGGTGTCCCAAATCTCCCAATGATATCAGAGAGATGGAAGGATATATTGTTGTTATGGGATATAAGTCACCACTAGCATTGTCTGGGAGCAGCCTACTGTCTCCCCCTATTAAAAACACATGCACACTCGGTCAAGCTGATGCGTATGTACAGAGGGAAAGAATTGAATAACTGTTGAATGAACTGTAGACTATAACCAGCGTTACATCATTACAGGATCCTTTGGGGATCAGTAGATTTGTTCATGTTATAAGGTTGCAACATTATATATGCCAGAAAGAAGCCTACAGTATCTGACAAATGTAAAACCAAGAACAAGTGTCACATAACATCAGCCATGTGATGTACCCTGGCCATGGTACAGGCATGTAGCATCTTACCATATATTGTATAACATTAAAGCATTACTTGCTAAGCGGCTTAATATAGAAATGGAAGGACTATTTACTTACCTTACTCATTATGCAAATCTGTACTGATACCATAACAACCAATCAGCAATTAGCTTATATAAATTACTTAATGAAAACAAACGTCTTGTTCTATAGCTTAAGTGTAGATTTGCATATTTGAACAGTATTACTAAATCAACTCTAAGTTAATGAATTTATACAAAGAACCCAAAGGACAGGCAATAAAGATGAAGTGAAGAACTATCTACCCCAAGATATTCTAGCCGTGTGAATTTGTCTAAATAGAAAAGTATATAATGACAAGTATGAAGATGCACATGGGAGCAGGAAAGACCGGAGGTAGAACACACAGAAGAAGGCTGAAAGGGAAATAAAGGAGACCGCAGATACTTTTATTGTTTACGGTGAATATAATTCTTCAGTGACAACACTTGTAATTTGCCAGAACTAAATTACAGATGATGAGATATGAAGCGAAATTGAGGCCACTTGAGATTTTTTTTTTTTTTAACCAGTTTTGGAGTTTATGATTCTAAACAATAGCAGAAATGTATCGCTGGCTCTAAATAGGTAAAACGTAAAAATATGGATAGATATTTTTTTTAATATATTAAAATATTTCAGGATAGAAGAAAGAGCAAAAGCTAGGCTGTTAAAGTAGATCACAGAATAATATCCACAATGATGCACTGAACAGTCATGTTCACACATGACATAATTCATAATTGCTATAGATTTGTAATGCGGATACTAGACAGATCAGGATGAACCTACAGATGCAGAGTCAGGAATGAAGCCAAAGGTCAATATATTGCAAAAATGTAAAAAAGCAGGACAAGCCAGCAGTAACCCTAGCTGGAACTAGCAAGGCTATAGACCATAGCTCTGATGTCATGGTGAGGAAGGGCAGATATAAATAGATGGGGTTGCTTTGGACTGTCTGAGTCGGTCCACAGCTGTTAGGCCTTCAAGTTGCAGGGAAGAATGGATGCCCTTCCAGTGCGCAGGCGCAGCTGCATCAGCAACAGTAAGACATGCACAGCAGCATGGAGAGGTGGGAACCGCACAGTATGAAGCAAAGATAACCAGGCATCTGATGGAAGAGACAGTACACCAGCAAGCTCATACCTCCAGGTTGATTCCATCCATGTTTTCCAGCCTATATTTACTAGTTTTTTAAAAAACTTTTTACAATGAAAAACAAATAATAAATGTTCAATAATGTTCAACAATATGATAAATACAATGTAATACAAATGAGAAGTATAGTGGATGAATTACCTGGTAATACCAATGGAAAGTATCATGCAAAATTAAACAATAAACAAAATGAAATTAAAAACAGAACATTAGAGACCATCTGTATCATTACAGCCGACTACCACTCAAACAGCTATAAAAAGAGCTAGAAAAAGAGAAATTAATGATAATACATATATTAAAGGGACTGTAAGATACGTGTACACCATAAGGACGATAAAACATGTCAGTTAAGCCGCATGGGTTAGTTTAAGTGCTAGTTTTTATCTTGTCCATGCCACAGATGTGTCACCAGGGGAGGGTGAGTGACAAGGGGTTTTATGTGAGGAGCCTGGGCCATCCCCCGTGTCGTTTTCTTAACTCCCACGCCCCCTATTGGCCCGTCAAAATATTTTTTATTTTTTTTTTAAATGTAGATTGTGAGCCCCACAGAGAGCTCACAATGTACATTTTTCCCTATCAGTATGTCTTTTTTTTGGAATATGGGATGGAAATCCATGCAAACATGGGGAGAACATACAAACTCCTTGCAGATGGTTTTTTGCCCTTGGCGGGATTTGAACACCAGGACTCCAGTGCTGCAAGGCTGCAGTGCTAACCACTGAGCCACCGTGTGGCCCCTTGGCCTGTCAAAATATTATCACTTTAAGTGCTTACCTGCCCATGCATTATAGTAAATCCTTATCATGATGGGCCTCCGCCTTCTGCACTGCTACGTGCCCTACCTTTCCTATTTTCCTATTTTGTGGTCCTTCCTTCCATTGAAATATTCGGATAGCACCCTGACCAAAGCCACGGTTGTGTGCAAGGGGCCTTACTCAGGAAGGAGGTCTTTAGAACACCTACTTTCCCCCTCCATCTAGTGTTTGCACTTTTTCTTCCCGGTTTCTGTATGTTGATCCAACCAACAGTTCTGACAGAACACACAAATTATGGGGGGGAGGCAGAGCAGCGATGGCATACATAGTGTTATAAAGACCCTCCTGGCCAAGTAGAGAAAGGCTGGGCAATTCCTTTATGTCCCAGATTATGGAAGGAGGACAATGCCACAATGATTCGTTATCCTTGATGAAGAAAAGACTAACTATTAGGGTTGAGCGATCGTGTTTGGAAAAGATTGGATTCCGATCGGCGATCGAGAAAATTTCACGATCGCCATCGGAATTCCGAACACGATCTTTTTATGTGGGATCGAGATCGGTGATTTTTCCCACAATGCATTGCTTAGCCTTCACACTGAGTATACGATGCATATTCAGTGTGAAGGCTCCGCTGCAGTTCCATAGGAATTAATGGAAGCAGCCGACACACAGCCTTAACCCCCTGCGCGCCGGCTGCCTCCATTCATTCGAATGGAAGGCTAAACTAAATCTCTAGCAGCTACTTACCTCTAGAGATGGCTGCTCCAGTGCCCTCCTTCTTCTTGCCTCGCTGCCCCGCCTCCCAGGTTAGTGTTTAAAGCGCTAGGTAGGCGGGGCTTGTGGCTTAGAGTGTGGGCGGGTACAGGGCAGGGAGACGTGACGTTTACCCTCCCAGTACCCTCCCACACTCTCCTAACCCGCCCACACTCTTCTAACCTGGCAGGGAGGGAGCAGCGAAGGAAGAAAAGCAGCGTGGAGCAGCAGCGAGGCGAAGAATGAAGGCATGGGGCACAGGACCAGCCATCTCTGGAGGTAAGTGGACACCAGGGGGTAGGATTGTTTTTAAAATCGATCTCCGATTAATAAAAAAATCCCATTGATTTGCATTGGGATCAGAATTGGGATCGAGATCGGGTTCGAATGAAAAATGATCGGAAATCGGATTTTAAAATCGATCCTGAAAAGTCAAGATCGGCTCAACCCTACTAACTATAACTCTGATTCCATAGATATAGCTAAAACATTTTTAGATCGTACACTTTGCTCTTTTTTAATCTATTCCCAGAGTGAATGGAGCTGGTCAATTTCATCAGTCAAGTGAGCAGGACTTGGTCAAGACAGGTTTTTATTTCTGAACAAAAACAGTGCATGTTTTTTTTCATAAGGTGACATTTGATGCAATAAAAACTCTGATATGCCAGAAAGCAGGGGCATAACTTGAAATTCCTGGGTCCCAATGAAAAATTCTGTGGCATATAGAACAGTAATATAATTTATATAGCAGAGGAATCTTTAGGGCACTATAGGGTCCATGTCCTGGTAGTGCATACTACTGATCCACCCCGTATAGCTATGCCAATACATAAAAGACTAGAAACAGAAGAATATAAACAGGGAAGCCCTAAATCACATCACTTACCACGCTGTGCCTTTAATAGGAAACTTGTTTTCATCTTCATGCACGGTATTATCTATCAGCCCAGGTATGGGATCCTTTGACCCCCATGTGCTTACATTTGAGACTTCACATGTCACAAGAAGAGCAATCCAAAGCAATAAAGTGTTCTCATTCAATCATCACCAACAGGCAGCCACAGAAACAGAAAACCGCAGAAAAGCAGGTTAACAGAAAACACTTTCTGGGGATTATTTCTGCAATTTACTTAATAACAAAGCTAAACATTCAAAGAGCAGCTTACTTTTGTCTAAAAATACAGAGTTAAATCTGTAAACATGAAGGGAAATAAGAGCAGAACAAAACGCTTGGTTGTAAGAAGTACAGAAATGTTGCTGTTATTGCTACATTAAAGCAATCAGATTTTATCCAAGTTACTCTGAAATTATATTAAAAAGCTCTCCAGTGATTTCTTTTTTTGTCACAAATGTGACTTCTCGGAGACTAATATTTTATTCTAGTTTAGTGTAATTGCTATTTTTCCTGCTCCATTTGTGTGTGTATACAAATAAATATTACAAGGAAATGTGAAGCATGCGGTGGACCAGAGCTCGTATTCATAACTCAGAACACTTACATAAACATGCAACAAAAGTTCCAATAAACAGATGAACCGCTTTGGGGTATAATGGTTACCGTTAGAGATGAGAGAGTAGTTAAATCCTCGATATTCGATATTCGTTTCGAGTAGCCCCTCAATATTCGACTACTTGAATCGAATATCAAATCCTATTATACTCTATGGGGGGGGGGAAATGCTCGTTTCAGGTGTAGGCAGCATTCAATCAAATTGAACTTACCAAGTCCATGAGTGAGGGTCGGGCTGGATTATCCGAGAAGTCTTCTTGCAGCGTCCCCGCGGCATCTTCCGGCTCTGAATTCACTCTGCCAGGCATCGGGCCTGGGCAGAGCCGACTGCGCATGCCCGCACTACAAGAAAATGGCCACTTACAGTCAAAGCGGCCATTTTCTTGTAGCGCAGGCATGCGCAGTCGGCTCTGCCCAGGCCCAATGCCTGGCAGAGTGAATTCAGAGCCAGAAGATGCCGCGGGGACGCTGCGCGGAGAAGACTTCTAAAGGTAGGAGAAGAACCAGCATTGATTGGCCAACTGTATAGCATTCGGCCAATCAATGCTGGTTCTGCATCAAATTTTTCCATTCGAATAGTGAGTGGTACTCGATCTAGTACGAGTATTTCGAATACCATAGTACTCGATCGAATACTACTCACTCATCTCTAGTTACCGTGTTTCGTGTTATACTATTTTGAACATTCCTTGGCTAAGGTTTATTGTTGTGGTTATGACTATACATGGGGCATCTTTGGTGCAATGAGGAACATTTTTTGGTATATCTTGGTGCATTTAGTTTAGGTAAAAAAATTTCACCTGCTAGACATGTAGGTGTGGATTATCAGAAAAAGAGAATATGACTTAAATACACCACGATACTTAAAAATGTGCCAAAATTTGTTCTACACTTACAGCTCAAAGTGAGCCAACAAAAAGGTTGTGTAAACCTAGATTAGACAATCTAAAGATATACCACCACTGCAATAAATTTGCCTATTTAAGATTGCAGAGTCAAACTATTAGTGAATCTGGGTCCTTGTCTTTTCCCGGACTTGGAACCACATCCTGCCAGAGACAAGTGTGATCTGGGGTCCATGAAACTGGCTAGAAAATCTAGCCAATAAGTTAGGACATTTCATTGGTAAAATGTATTGCTGAAAAATTGTGTTACTGAAGAACATGCACCAATTGGATGTATAATGGGGCTCCACTGCAGTAGAGGTGAATTCCACCTGTGCTGTTCTGCCATATACCTCTCTCAGGACCAGTATTTATTTGGATACCAGGTTGAGGAAGCGCCACTTCACATTTTATATGTCTACTTACTAAACAGGACCCTGAAAAAACCTGGTTTCTGCAACAAAAATGAGTATTCTGCTGTTGGATAAATATCAGGAATCCAATATTTAAAGGGTTAGCCCAGTTCCTTTTTATGGATGACCTATCCTCAGCGTAGGTCATTATTAAAAGATCACATCACAACACCCAGGACCCCTCCTGATCAGCTGTTTGAAGAGTCCACACTACACATGATAGTGCCACAATCCTTTCAGTGTTTACACTCCCTCACTATTTATATTGTACAATATTCACATCTATTGCAGAGGCACTACTGCTATCAATGAAATGAGTCACTGTGCTCACAGGAGTGCTGTAGCCAGCAGGGGTCCTGATGTGAGACCACATCTGATATTTTATTGATGACCTATCATGATAAATAAAACAGAAATGGAATAATCCTTTAAATGCCTTAAAATGAATTTCCAAATAAAAACGGAATTTAAAAATAAATAAAAATGTATCAGGCTGTATAGCATTTAGTACTTTGTACTTGATGACAGATCATCTTTAACTTTTTAATATAATTTTAATGCTCTTCAGAGCATTTATAGCTTAATTTTGGTCAAAATCCCCAGCATAGACATAAATTTGCATTTAACACTCTGGTTACTTTCAGCTGCCCTTAAATGAAGATAAGAAGCTATCTGCATATGGCAATTTCACCCGGTGAGACATTGTAGATTGAAAATAGGGAAGAATTTACAATATCATAAAGGAAATTTTGAAAGTCATTTGGCGCTAAATTTATGAAATGTTGCACAATGTTAAAGAAATCTGACCCATCTATGCCCTATGATATAATTCAACTTCCTATGCCTCCTCCTTACTGAAAAAAGGTTAGGACTAGAGATGAGCGAGTAGTACTTGATCTAGTAGGTGTTTGATCGAATACTACGGTATTCGAAATACTCGTACTCGATCGAGTACTACTAGCTGTTTGAAGTTAAGATTCGATGCAGAACCAGCGTTGATTGGCAGAATGCTATACTTTGCCAATCAACGCTCGTTCTTCTCTTACCTTTAGAAGTCTTCTCCCTGCGCATTGTCCCCGCGGCGTCTTCCGGCTCTGCATTCACTCTGCTTAGGCTTTGGGCCTAGGCAGAGCCGACTGTGCATGTCCGTTTGTAGTGCGGGCATGCGCAGTCGGCTCTGCCCAGGCCCGATGCCTAGCAGAGGGAATTCAAGGCCGGAAGAGGACGTGGGGACGCTGCACAGGGAGAAGAATCCAGCCCGACCCTCACTCATAGACTTGGTAAGTAGAATTTGATCGAATGTTGCCTACCCCTGAAACGAGCATTTCCCACCATAGACTATAATGGGGTTCAAAACCCGTTCGAACAGTCGAACAGTGTGCGGCTGTTCGAATCGGATTTCGAACCCCGAACATTTTAGTGTTCGCTCACCTCCAGTTAGGACAAATTTAGCAATTTTTCTATAGACAGCTAGACAGGTTAACCACACCTACTTCCCTACCTACACATTGAGCAGAAAGTAGAAGTATAAGAGCTTCCAATAGATATTACCCATTCTTTTTGTACTTCTTATCTGGTATTGTTATTGTGTATTAGACTGTATAGAATAGGTCTTTATTCTTTTGTATGTGATAGGTCTTGATTTTGTGTTTTATATTTGTATTATAGTGACTTTGTAAAAGGCCAGTAACCGGCAGAAACATCAAGACATTCAGTCGCGGCAATCATCGCTGTTAACACTGTTTCACTGTAAACATCATAAGGGCCTGGTTCACCAGTAACCAAAAGGAGCATGCAGTAGTATTTTTTCATGTATATACCTGGGCTAGCACCCCGACTACATGCCTTCAACATGATTGGAGTCTAAAGTGCAGCACCATATTTTTTTTTATGTCCCATACTTTTATGGCACAGAGCTTTAAGTGTACATTGAGTGTAATGTTATAGTACGTCACAGAGTGTTACGGGGCTGCCCCTGGCAATACTATGTTTCTTGCTGTAACTCTCAAAACTGTACCTATTGCATGTCCTTACTACTATTACCCCAATACTATGCCTGCGGCACCCCATCCATGTGTCAGCTATCTTGTTTCGTATACAGTGCACTGTGTACTGTACATATTGTCCAACAGTATTATGCCTGTGGTATATTATACAGTGTCTCTTCTTCCATCCTTAAGTTGGAAGCATGCTTCAGAGTGATTTGTGAGATCACTCGGCTACAAGCCGCAGGCAACATTTCATTGTGATATCTGTGAACATCCTGTGATACCTGTGTAATATTAGTTTTTGAAGCATTATTGATTTCTAATGCCCTATTTAGTATTAATGTAGACATACATAATGCAAGTACATATTTATGTCATAAATTATACTTCCCTGCTCCATAGATGACTTTCCCGGCGAATACTCTGCCTTGCACAAAACCAAAGTCTCAGCATAAATTCATGCAAGTTATTGATTCCAAGAGAAAACCTTGATACAGGTCTGATTCATTGTACGTCTTTGATGTCTTGTACTTTGATTCCTGACACAAGCCGGAATCTCTAATGACCATACATAATTTAAGTTTTCTACTGGTAAACCCAACAGTCTTTGAGCCTCATAGGAAATGTGTAAGTAACAAGACCAAGATCTTGTAAATATTACCACAGATGATAGGTCATGGTATCCCTATAATATTAGACATGAGTGCTGAAATACGCACGCTTTTAACCATTATTGCACATAAATGTTTGATTTCTGCAGCAATGTACTTATAGCACTTGTGAAAAAATGTTATTTTGTGTATAGGTTATCTACAAGCTTGATTTTAACACTTGAGTACATAACTTAATAGTAGAGATGAGCGAGTAGTATTCGATCGAGTAGGTATTCGATCGAATACTACGGTATTCGAAATACTCGTACTCGATCAAGTACCACTCGCTATTCGAATGGAAAAGTTCGATGCAGAACCAGCATTGATTGGCCAAATGCTATACAGTCGGCCAATCAACGCTGATTCTTCTCCTACCTTTAGAAGTCTTCTCCGTGCAGCTTCCCCGCGGCGTCTTCCGGCTTCGAATTCACTCTGCCAGGCATCGGGCCTGGGCAGAGCCGACTGCGCATGCCTGCGCTACAAGATATGGCCGCTTTGACTGTAAGCAGCCATTTTCTTGTAGTGCGGGCATGCGCAGTCAGCTCTGCCCAGGCCCGATGCCTGGCAGAGTGAATTCAGAGCCGGAAGATGCCGCGGGGACGCTGCACGGAGAAGACTTCTCAGAGGATCCAGCCCGACCCTCACTCGTGGACTTGGTAAGTATATTTTGATTGAACGTTGCCTACCCCTGAAACGATCATTTTCCCCCCATAGACTATAATAGGGTTTCGATATTGAATATTCGAATATTGAGAGGCTACTCGAAACGAATATCGAATCTCAAACATTTTACTGTTCGCTCATCTCTACTTAATAGTTCAGCCACTTCATAAACAGGGCCATAGAAAGAGGTAGAAAACCAAAAGCTTAAACAACAATGCTCTTCGCTGCACAACAAATGGCGATACCATTGATAAAACATGACTGTCTTGATATGTTATGTCAGTTCTCCAGCAATTGTGAAGAGTTCCATGTCTTCTGTGCAGTTTGTGTATCCTTATTATTAGGAATAGGTTTTAGCTGACAAATAACTACCACTTACATCCTTTGTGCACTGTATTTATAGGTTATTGTTTCCTTCCATGTTTGACTGGGATTAGTTGTTCATAGTGTTTAGAAATATTGAAAATGGGTTAGCAAAGGCTTAAAGAGGACCTGTCACCATGTTTGAATAGCACAATGATATCATCTGATAAGTTCTGGCACACTGAGCATTGTGGTGTTTTGCTTTCAAATCAGTTCAGCAATTCCAAATATATAATCTCTTATAGGGTTTATGCAAATGAGGGTATGCTAGCCAAGTGGGCGGTAACACTGTAGGACATACAACACAAAGAGTCCCCTACCCCCAGGGAAACCAAAATGGTACAGCCTGCTAGGCTATTATACCCTAATTTGGCTTGATATATCTTGAAATAGTTGAACGAAAAACTCCAAAAAGCTCTCGGTAACAGTGCCAGAGGATGTATGACATTGGGCTTTTCAGACCTGATAACAGGTCCTCTTTAAATGCATAGTGATAATACTGTGATACAAGCCATTGTCATAGTCACATATGTTGCTTCAAGAGTCAGGACTATCATATACTTACACTTATGAAGTTAAAATCAAGTGGTTTGGTGAATATTGATCAAATTTGTTTGACCACCTTCAATTTCAAGACTCCTTGTTGAAACAGACCAATGTGAATGGCAACAATCTTTGCACAGTTCAGTGGAATATACAGTATTGCTATTTGGCCATCGTGGCATGTCCGCATGGCGGTTTTTACCGCAAAGAGGGCATAGGATTCGCTAGAATCCCATCCACTTTGCCCTTACTGTAAAATGGAGCAATTTTTCCCACAGCGTTTCTGTCCCGTCATGCTCTGACCATAAAGTGTTATGCACATGAGGGAGTGGGCGCACTGAGAGTGGTCAGTTTATGCTGTTTATCACTGTAATGCGCTCTGAAATGTGGTGGCCGCAGTTGAATATGCTTGGGGAAGGTGATAGACTTCTATTATCTGTGGACATGTCCTTGTTTTCCTAATTTTACTGGATAGTATAGTTCACTATGCTAGACTTTTCTGGTTATACAAAACAGTCGCAATCTGATGGAAAAGACCAAACATAAGCATGGAGCCAAAAAAGAAAGGAAAGAAAAATGTGTATACTGTGTCTTTATTTATGGTACGTAACATTGTGCCCTAAAAACATATAAAGAGCTAAAAATATATGTCAGCGCTTGACTATCATAAAGGATTACCTGCTAGATGCGAAGATATCTCGGTGTCAGGTTCACTAAGTAACCACATCCCACCTGATTGCATCTATATATATATATATATATATATATATATATATATATATATATATATAGCATTAACGATGCTATACACCAGGAATAGCAGAATTGCACTCAAATTAGCACATTCTCAGCCCAAAAATGGCAATGTGT